>NC_134719.1:60284682-60916779 GCF_049634645.1 Pelodiscus sinensis | reverse complement strand
TATGTATGAGCAGCTCGCCTCATCCATCGCAATGAGCAGGAGCAGCCCCGGAGACACCGCCAGCCCCGGGAAGAGCCCTGGTCGACGGCTGCAAGTCCCCCAGGGACAGCCGTCCTGCCGGATGGCCGCTGCAGCCTTGCCGCCCTCTCTCAGCTCCTGTCACACACCCCTGGGGCGCTGCCTGGAGAGACCAGCAACCCACGCACCGGGGCCCAGCTACAGCAGCGCCTGCATGAGCACTGCCCACTAGCGTCGGCGGGGACTCTGAGATCAGGCCCTTGCGGCTCCTCCCAGAGCCTCCGTGGACACAGTGTTAACGAGGCCTCTCCCGGTGGCTAAGCATTCCTCCCAGCTTGCTACGTCCCTCGCGTTTCTCTTCTCCTTCGAATTCATGCACCCAGCACCGCGGAAGAGACTCTTCTGTTGAACTGACACACTCCTGGTCCTAGTGAAGTCAAGGAAAACGTAAGCACTGACCAGCGGGACAGCAGAATTTTTGGGAACAAGTAACAAGTAGCGTCAGAGAGAGAGGTGTTGAACGAACAGGGGAAGCACAGACAGAAGGACTCCAACCAGCATCCTCTTCCTTCCCTAGTTGAGCCTCCCTAAAAGACAAACGGGTTTCCACCAAACTAAGAGCAGCACAGAAGGGCTGTGAGGCGACCAGAAGCAAGGCCTGTACCACTTTGCCACGTCCGATAAAGCACGTACATTAGGACCGTCAAGGACCAAAAAACCTTTCTAACTAAGGATAATTAAGCACAGGTTACGAAGGGAGGTTGTGGAATCCCCTTCGCTGGAGGCTTTTAAGAGGAGGTGAGACATACCCATCAGAGACAATCAAGGTACATTCAATACAACTAACGCTTCCACCCAACAAACTACTGCCAGCCGCCCAATGCTTCCAGCCTCCCTGATTTGTTCCTAGAGGAATCTCACTTTCACCTTTTCTCCTTTTACCGGTTGAGCTAGTTTAAAAACAGCACCGATTTTTCAGCAAAAATAATCTCATCAACAACTGTTTTATTGCTTTTCAACATTTTGAAAGTCCACAAAAATGCCCATGAGTCCTATATCAATAGAAGTCTCAAGTCATTCAAAGATAGATCTGGGAAAAATGCTAGAAAGCGCCATAAATCTCTGTAGATTCATTTTACACTCGGCAGGGAGCACTTCAATTCAGTCTTTTAGTTTCATTAGCTCTGCAATCAAACCTGTCTTAAACTGAGCTAAGTTTTGGATCAGAAATTTAACCTACAGTGCAAAGTCCTCGGTCCTCTCTTTCTCTATGCCTAAACTTTTTATTGTGTCCTATAACAGATCCCTTCCCAGGGTACCACAAATTAAAACGTCAGTGGATTGTAACCCCTCAAAATGCTGCATAACTAATCTTTGGAATATCGCATGGGCAGAACAAAGAGTGAAACGCATTCACGTCAGCATGCTGCATCCGGCATCACCAACTTAAAACTTGACTGAGTTTAAATTAATTGTCAACCTGCATGTCCCACACGTGATACGGAAATATTTTTGGAACCTTGAGTCCCGACACCCAAAGTCTTCAGTCCTCAGCAACGAGACTGGGCTTCAACTTCAGCTGTGGATGGCGGGACTGATTGATGCTGAAGTTCCTGTGGTTCAACTTTGCCCCTCCACACATGGGTGTGGATTGCTGGTGAGCTCAAGCTTCGATCCCCTCTCCTGGGTTCACGCAGTAATTTTTGTTCTCAGAAGGGAGCCGCAAACCCTCATTCCCACAGCTCATTCCCGCATTCCCACAGCTTCCTGAGCATCTCCCAGCTTCCTGTTAGCCTTTCTGCTGCTTATTTTGCGATCAAGAGCCAGCCCCAGGTCCATCACCCAACAGCAAGTCATCCTGTTACATCCCCTCTTTCAAAAACCAGGATTTTCAGGGCGTCTCAAACTGGGTAGTCAAAAATCACTTTTACTGCTCTTGGCCGTCTGTGGCCCCACACACACATACTGAGCATTTCGATGGTAGTTCAACTTCTACTCAATACGATTGTGCTCTGCGAAGCCACTCCACTCTGTCTTCCGTCACCCAAAGCAGACCTTCGCCATGGAGAGAGCTCGCCTTTTCCAGTTACGATTCCTGGATCACAGATGGAAATATTTTGGGAAGGTTTTAAAATAAAAAAAAAAAAATGGACCTACTCTAAAATCTCCAGCCCCAACCTTGATCCAAATTCGAGGGAAGTTCTGATCTGGATCAGAACTTGTTGGCTGAGGCCCATCGCTAATTTAAAAGAAAAAGGCCAATGGAACAGCAGGCGACGGAACCATGAAACGGACCTTTCAGTTCACCAATGACACACCGTGACTGACACTCCAAACCTTCCGAGGGTATTTCACCCGTCTCGTTCCTATTCTCCACTCTCCTCACCTGCCACGTTTTTCTTCTCTATTTTCAAATCTCAGGAGGACCTTCCCTGACCTCCACATTCCTGCAAGACCCCAATGCACAGCAAGTTTCTTTGTCCAACGGGGGGTGGCTGGAAACACATTGGAGCTCAATAACTTTCAATAGCCATTTTGGCTACTCCGCCATGATTCCGTGGGCTCCTGCTCTTCCCGTCACTAAGGTAGCATCCTGCCTCTGCATTACCCCCGATGTGGACAGCCAGGGAAATGAGAAATGGTGCTTTTTTGCCCTTAAGATCTTCTTTTGCTTTCCATCCCACACTCCCTGCCCTCCTTCCATCCCCAAATCATTTGAAAGCCATAGAAACATAGGGATAGGAGCACGGTGAGCCACCACTGGCTTTCTTTTACGTCAGCCAGAGAGTTTCAAAGAAGGCAAATGGCTATTTATAACTGTTAAAGGCTGACAGTCAAAGTAATGACCGGCGATCTAAACCATCTGCCAGGCACTTAGCAAGACATCTGAGCAGATCGCAAAGGCAAAGCCAGTCCGGGATGGTGGTGGGATGGAAAGCAGGAGGGGAAATGCATTATAGAGATGAGATGGACTACACTTCAAGGGTAAACTTCAGCCCACTCCTGCAGACTAATTTGTTTAAGTGCTCATTATGATGGGGGCCAAGAGGGCAAGAGAATTAGAGATTATTTTAGCATTCGCCTCCTTACCGCATACAATGAGGATGGTTGATTGTTCATCTAACCACTGGCGAGAATGCTTTCTCTGCTAGAAGTTCACCTTGGGCTTATCTGCCCGTGTGTTGAGGAAAAAACTCAGATTAGAGGGTAGATGTGATGCAGGAATCTTCTGCTCCACACAGAAAAAGCTGAACATCTTGGGAAGCACAGGTTCCGGTGAAACAACAAGGCCCACGAGTGCATTTTAGGGATGAGTATTTGACATTAAGACACAGATGAAAATTGAAGTGTGAATTTAGCGCTCAGGAGGTTCTATCAAACATCCGGGATTTCTCACCACCATCCATGTCCTCAACACCAATTCTTCAGTTTCAGCAGCTGGCCACGTGCTGCTCCTCTACTAGGAAGAGAAACAGGATGGACAGTTGAGGAGACGTTCACTAGGAGTGCTCTGATAACGCCAGGAAGATATGGCGGGTTGGGCCACTGGGATATATTTGATTAGTACTGGTCTTACAGTGGAGCCTTGAAACCCCAATAAAGATTAGGGTGTCATTATACTAGGCACTGTACAAACACAGGGCAAGAACCGGTACCTACCCTAACAAACTTACAATCTAAACAGAAGAGAGAGGCTGGGTAAAGAAAGTGAAGCACAGAAATGAAGTGAAGTGACCTTCCCCAAGGTTATACAGTAGGTCAGTGGCAGAGTCAGGAAGAAGCAGGGCTGGTGAACAGTAAGGCAGGGTCTTCTGTTCTCCCTGGGTTGTGGTCCAAGAAGAAGGGAAAGTTCAGTGGAACCGAAAGGTTCCAAATACAAAAGATGACAAATTCAAAACGGAAAGAAGGAAAGACGCTGCCCAGCCACAAACACAATTAGCCTGTGGAACTCATTGCCACAGGATACCAATGCAGCCAAGAGCTTAGCAGGACTCAAACAGAGATCAGACATTTACACGACTAATTCAAATATCCAGAATCGTCACAGCAAATTCTTTCAAATAGTCAGAGATTGGGAAGGGATATAAACCCTCCTGTTTAAGGGCAACAGCCAGCTCCTAAATACTGGAGGAATCTTTGCCTAAGGGCAGATGTGACACTTTCCAGGGTTACCGAGGCATCCATGGTGAATCACCACGAGCTACTTCCTGTGTCCTAGAAGGCAGGAGGTTCTGTTTACACGTGCCTGAGACTGAAAGTCAGTATTAAGAAATTACAGATTGTTTTCAAGCTCTGTACTGAAGAAGGGTTAAAGAGCTTGGGGTTACCCCACAGGAAGAAATTCCCAAGTGTCTTTTCCTGGGCTTTCAAGGGGGTTTTGCATTTGGCTGGTGGCCCTCGAGGTAAGGGAGCCTTTCGTGGTCAGGTACGTTAAGGTCTCTTGCAGGCCCCTACTCCTGCACTTGAAGTGCCAAAGTGGGGAACAGCCTTAACAAAACTATTACTGAAAATTTGCCGACTCTCTCATTTTTACCATACACTTTATAGAAATATTCTACGTACATTTCAGTGTATAGTACATAGGGCAATATAAACAAGCCATCGTATACAATTTTAGTTTGTGCTGACTTGGCCAGTGATTTTTTATGTGGCCTGTTGTAAAACTAGGCAAATAACTAAATGAGCTGACGTATCCCCGCGGAAGACTTCGGAGGGGGTACGCGTACTCTGGTTGAGAGAGGCTGCTCTAGAGTAGTTAGTAGCTCTAGAGACAGGCCGCCGGCCTTGTGTTCCCATGGTGTGATCCAAACAACTCCGACGTCCCTAGGAAAATGGAGCACCACGCTGAAGTTTGTGGGAAGACATTAAAGATAATGGAGAGTAAAAAAAGAAAGAGGAGCGAGGAAAATCGACCGTGTGCCTTTATCATTTCTCTCTCGAAGGAAGAACTTGTCAAAAGGCCAGAGACCAGCAGTGTTCAAAGATTGATCCGTGTAAAGGACTTTTAGGTCTAATCAGGCCGGTTTCAGATTTACAGGAATTGAATAAAGACATAAATCTGTCGTTGTCTCGCGCAAACCGAGGTAATTACATCTGCAGGTGAATATAATTGTCATATTGATGATCTATATAAATCAGCAGAGTCGCAGGAGGCACAAAAGCACCAACGTGGCTACAGACGGAGGCAGCTCCCTTGGAGAAGCATCTTGCCGGAGTCTGGAAAGCACCGGGGGTGGGGGGGTGGGAAGGGGGCTGTGGGAAGGGGGCCGTGGGAAGGGGGCCGTTTCACCTTCGAGAATCTGGCCGTCATTTCATTCACGGCATCGCGAACTCCACGGCGTTTGCAGGTGGTGGTCGCGGACGGGTGCTCGCGTGGTGACAACCCAGGCACACAGCTCCTCCCACACACAGACTTGTAGTTAGGGCCACTCCCAAGACCCTGGCACGGGGCTCTCCCCCCCCATGGAGATTGCAGGCACGTTCCACAGCCCCAGGAGTCCCTCACTTAGCTCTAATCCTCCCCTGGGTGGTCTGGTGAGGGAGCAGGGGCAACATACCCCCAGAGAAAAAGCAGCCTCCCTTCCCCTCGTGAGAATCCAGGGACAACAGAATGGTCCTGTCGGTCCCGTCTCCTCTCGTGGCTCTCCTTAGCAGAGAGACGGGGAGGGGCACGAAGATCCTATAGAAAAGAAATCGAGCCACGGATGTCACAAAGCTCCATGTCACCCAGCACACCAGGCCGCAGCTTCAGTGACCTCAGCAGGATCCGTGCCTTGAAATCAGCCCAGCCAGCCAGACACCCTGAGTCACTCGTCCCTTCCACTGGCCTGTGGCAGGACGTCGGAGCCGCTCGGCCGAGGTGTGGCATTTGCAGCCTCGGACACGCCCATCCTGTCAGCAAGCGAGGGGTCCTGAGCCTCTGACCCTCGTGAGTTCGCACATCAGCCCAGCACTCTAAAGCTGCTAAGCTAGTGACCTCACAGACACATCGGCTTTGACTTCACACACACGCCGCCTGCAGTGACAGATATCACAGAGGTCCGTGTTTTTCCAGAACGCACCGCGCCAGCGGGTACATCACAGAGACACCTCACTTGCCATAAGCCAAGTTTGGATTCAAACTAAAGGCCAAACACTGCATCAGGATGGATGAGGAGCAAGCTATCCATGCCCCAGAAGGCCTCCTTTGAACTGCAAGCTACAGGCTAACTGCACTTGACAGACCCCAAAACAGGGCACTGGGGGAACTAGCCAACAGCAGGTCTCAGGATAGGGTAACAGACAAGCTGACCACCCCACAAAGATTTCAGGAGTATGTGGGAAGGGCCGCAGGCCACCGGACACCTTAGGCCAGAAGGACCCGACTGGAACAGGGATCTCATGGAGGAGGAGGCTCTGGGGGCAATGCTAGAAAAGGGAGATGGGGGAGTAGACGAGAGGAATGAAACTTTCCAGCTACCGCACTGAAATATTCGCAAATTGCAGGTGGGAAATCCCATTAGCTAAACTTTTCCCAGGGGGAGTTCTCTTCATAAATCAGTGACACATTTCCAGCAGTCTTCCGTTCTCTCAGATCTGTTTCAGCAAACCTACCTTTGGGGCTAGATTTGACCTGCTACCTTTCCTTTGACAGTTTTAGGCTACGCATAGTGGGAGCGCGTTTCTTCTAGGAACGGTTCCAATGCCTAATGAAGGCAATGGAGAATTATTTCATGGGGCGCAGTTACCCACGGCCCAATCCTCTCCCATAAAACTCCATTGATTTCAGCAGGATCAGGTTGGGCCCCCAATTGCCAAAGCGAGGCTCTGAAATTTTGACAGGCAAACTGCAGGTGGCTTCTGAAAGCACACTTCTGACGTGTCAAATATAGGAATAAGGGGACTTTTCACAGAATTCGCTATTTGACTTGATCCTCTGCTGAAAATTCTTTTAAATTTTATTTTAACCTCTTTCATTCTTGGAAACAGGCTTTTGAAACCCAAACGCCACTGAGCTTGATCTGTTTGCAAGAAAGACAAAGTACAGCAGAGGGATTTAAAGAAAAAAAAGCAGGAAAGATTCACAGCTGGTCTCTGGTGAATTCTCCATAATTTCTCATTATGTCCCAAAACGTTAAAATGGGAGGACACAGTTTTCATGATTTGTTTATAGGCATCTTATTCAAAAGCCAGAAACAACAAACAGCAATAACGTCTTGTATTTCTGTCACGTTGCTGAATTGGAGGGAAGCAGCCAGATCGCTGCTGCACCCCTAGGTGGGGGTGTTGGCCCCAGAAATTGGTATGGGGGGAGCCATGTGGGGTATTGAATGGGAGATTATTGTTTGTTGATCTTATGTACGCTATTTATGTGAGTGTATAATGTCTATGTGTGTAGGTAGGAATCTGTAATCTGTGTGGAAGCTGAATATTTCTGTGAATGTGGTTGAGGATTGCTATGGACAGGCTGAGTAGCGAAGCCCTGTGGAACAATGGCCCTTGATGGCCCAAAGACACACCTAAAGCAGGAGGGCGGAGACCCAAGAGCTGCCAGCAGAGAGAGGCTGAGGACCAGGTGACCGGCTGAGACCAGAAGAGGCCAGGAAGGAGGTATAAAGAGGCCATGCAGTCGATGCCATTTTGTTCTCAGCTCAGCACTTCATCCCAGAGGCAGCACTGCAGGGATTGAAGAGCCCGGAAGACCTGTGAACCCATCCTGATCGTAGGATGTGCAATAAGAACTTTTAAACCAGCAGCTGCAACATCTCTGCTAGAGCCTGCATTGAGAACTGGGAGATTCGGTGCATGTAACGTACTGTACTTTAATAACCTTACTCTCAGGCTTTTCTTTCTTGTAATAATAAACCTTTAGATATAGATTCTAAAGGATTGGCCCAGCGTGATTTGTGGGCAAGGTCCAGAGGGTAAATTGACCAGGGATCTGTGGCTGGTTTCTTGGAACCGGACAGAACTTGTTCGGGGTAGGTGGGATTGGGTGTTAGGACCCCCCACCTGTGTATAGGCCCGGGGCCATCTGGGGCACGGATACTGCTGGGGTGTCGGAGGGGTTTTGCTCGGGAGGCTTCAGGTAGGCAGCTGAAGCGCTCTGTGGGACTGGTTTGTGGCCTGTGTGGAAAGGTCACCAGTCGGGGGCTGTAAGTAGCCCCGGATTTGAGCAATTCGCCCTGAGCGGACGCCCTTAGCTGTGCCCAGACACGGCCCGGTCCGTCACAATTTCTATAGTGCTTCTCAGCCAGAAGGACCTCAAAAGGGCTGGACAAACTTGTATTCAAATGCAAGGGAGAGGAAAAGACAAAAATCTCTCTCACATGGGTGGAAGTTTTTCGTGGCCAAAACTGGGTGTTTTTCCTCCACAAAAGTTGCACTGCGGTGCGTATGCACTGTTTTGGCAACAAAAGGCAGTTTTGGGTGACAAAACATGCCAGTGTACACAAGGCCCTCGTGGCGCAAGCATCTACACTTATATTGGTTTCCCGCACACGTGAGCACCCCGTCAGAGTACCCTAAAAACACCACATCCCTAAACAGTGCTGACGTGTTCAGCACACTGAGCTGAACACGAGTGTAGGCACTTGAGTTACTGATGTCGACTCGACTGTCCTCGCAATGCCGGTCCAGGCTGCTCTGTTCACCGCTGTGATCTCCACGGCCAGTGGATCACAGACACTGGCGTCATGAGCGAGCAAGCAGTAGGTTCAACTCCCAGGATCACTGCTGGCATTTCAATATTGCCAGTGGAAATCCTCCAGCTGGGAAAGCAAGTCCCAGTCCACGGCTCCAAGATACACAGTGGGTGACCAATCTTTTATTGGACCAGTTTCCCTTGGTGAGAGAGAGGAGCTAAATGTAAGGTAGAACCAACTGCTTAGCATAAATTAACTTTATTTTTTAATCAGAGTACCTTTCCCAGACCTGAAGAAGAGCTCGGAGTGGCTCCGAAGCTGCTCTCCCTCAGCAACAGAAGTTGTCCCTATAAAAGAGATTACCTCACCCCCCACCCCCCCCCCCCGTCTCTCCAATATCCCAGGACCGACACAGCTACATCAACTCTGTATGTAGCTCTCTGAACAGTCTTAGCACGTACGTTTGTGAGCAGCAGACACCTTCGCCTGACGTCGGTGAAGTGTCCTCAGCTATCCGCCAGTGCTCGCATAACCAACAGGAAGGGCTATTTTTCCGTGTCGGGCTCTGTGGCAAGGGGGCCCCGTGCCAAAGCAAGGATATGCGTGCCGTCAATTCTTCCGGTGCAGTTTGGGAACGTCTCTGCTGCAGATCCATCCACTATGTCCTGCCCACGGCAGAGGGTGTGACGGCGCGTTGGGGGTCCCCCGTCTCCTGCACCCCGAAATGGCACAAACAGACCGCACCAGCCGGTGGAATAGAGGAAGTTTATTGCCTCTCCAGGATACAGCACAGCACAGACGTAGTCTGGTCACAGAGCTGGGCTAGAATGCCTCAGGCCCCCTTGAATTGGGGGGGAGACTGGGCCCCTAAACTCCAGCCCCTCTCCCTAGGCTGTGTCCTCCATGCTCACAGACAGCAACTAATTAACTCTCTTCCAGCCCTGCCCCCCAGCCAGGGCAGCATCCACCTTCCTTTGTTCCTCTCCATGGGGGGTGTCTGGCCATACTGGGTTGCATAGTGACTCATCCTGTTTTGCTGGGTCGTGGTACCCACGGCAGCCAGTGGGGGTTACCCCAGAGCCAGCAGCCTAGAAACCAGCCAGGTACCCCCACTACGTCACAGAGGGTGACGAGCCTGGGTTGCAGGAGGTGATTAATGGTCCCACATGCTTGCATGACAATGGCGCCATCGCGGGTTTTCCAACTCCACCGTCATTTCCCACCGACTCAGAACAATCAGGCCCTGCAAGTTCCCACGGTGTAATTGCCACTTGCCTCTCCACTGGCAGCCAAGCGCCCGTTCTGCTTTACCTGCTAGGGCAGTGGGGCAAGCTTGGCACAGAGATCCAGATCACTTGTCGGGCGCAGAAGCAGCGTTGCTCCATAAGCCACAACAACCGCAATGGGGAATTACTGCTGGTATAACAAGCAGGAACGCCCAGGCTCCTTTCCACTGGGAAATTCACACCCTGCCTTTCTTCACAACCTTCCTTCTCTAGGTCACTGTTGTGAGTCAAGTCCACCATCCTACATCAGTAGCGAGCAAAGGTTTTTACCGCCTGAAGGCTGCTTGGCAGCCTGGACGAAAGGAGTTTTTCAACCGAGCTCCTGGTAGATAAAGGCCACCCAGGAACTAGCTGGCACCCTCATTAACAGGCTACACCCGCGGTGGGCAATCTGTGGCCCATTGGATTGTGGGGGGGGGGGGCCCAAGAGACATCACCCACGTACAGTGTTGCCAGATTCTTCTGGTTTTTGTCCGCATAGGTTTTTTCCTACGGGTGGTAACAAACGTGGCACATACGTAAAGCGAGGGCCCATGAAGTGAGATGCATGCTGATTGCACACAGCATTGTGAGAGCGTCCCGTCAAAGCGCTGTTACAGTTCATTCCGCACGTCCTGCAAATTCTAGGCATGCAAGCATAGTGAGCAAAACTACCCTGTCCCGGGAGACTGTCTTGGGTATGACAATCATCCGGCCCACTGAGATGAAAGAGGCCCGCTCACTAAGCTAAGCAAAACAAAGATGGATTGATTTTCATCTATACACTTTGTACTAGTCTCTGGTACACAGGCAATCACTTATCGGCATCATAAAAGATCATTCAACAAGACAACGGTCAATGCAAAGCAGAACTCCAATCAGTCTACAAGAGATACTCACCAACTTACCAAGGCAAAAAAAAGGGTCAAGTCTTGCTCCCCACTCAAGGGCAGTTTTGCCATTGATTTCAACGGGACCCACATCAGGTCCTGAGCAAATAGGTCGGTCATACAGGGTACATTTACACTCCATGGCTATTTCAGGAAATTGGAGGTATCCCAAAATAGCTACCCCGCATCTACACGAGCCACCTCTTATTGTGAACTGTTTTTCGAAATAACGGGCTGTGACGGCGCGTTGGGGGTTCCCCGTCTCCTGCACCCCGAAATGGCACAAACAGACTGCACCAGCCAGTGGAATTGAGGGTGGTTTATTGCTCCTCCAGCACCGCGCAGCACAGATGTAATCTGGTTACAGGAACTGGGCTAGGATGCCTCAGGCCCCCTTGAGATGGGGGAGACTGGGCCCCTAAACTCCAGCCCCTTCCCCTAGGCTCTCCTCCATGCCCTCCGACAGCCAGCAACCAACCCACTAACTTCCAGCCCTGCCCCCAAGCCAAGGCAGCATTCCATCTTCCTTTGTTCCTCTCCATGGGGGGTGTCTGGCCACTGGTTTGCATAGTGACTCATCCTGTTTTGCTGGGTCGTGGTACCCACGGCAGCCAGTGGGGGTTCCCCCAGAGCCAGCAGCATAGAAACCAGCCAGGTACCCCCACTACGTCACAGTTCTCCCCCCTCCGAGAGCGAACTGAGCAGGGTCACTCCGCTCGTGACCTGGGGAAGTTCGGGTCCTCTGCGTGGGAACCCGCCCCGGGGACATGGGTGCTCCCCTTGACTCGGGCCGGCCGTGGCAAGGCCCCACATGAGCTGGCTTCCCTCTGTCCACTCGCCGCCCCGCTCCAGGGCGACTGGCACAGGCCTGTCCTCGGGGGTCACACCCACCCTTCCGCTGGCCTTGATCTCTGGCCAGGGTCTCTCGGGCCGGGGCCATGAGCCCAGCGAGCCTTCTCTGGACAGCCAGGGCGGCTTCCACCCCCGATGCTCCATCCAGGGAGGACTTCCCCTCCCATAACTCTCTCAGCCATCCCAGAGGGTCTATCTGGGGTAGAGCCCCCCAAGCCGCTTTCCTCCTGTCTTGGGCCTTCCCGCCCCTCTGGCAGGAGTCACAGGACCGGCAGTACCGCTGCACGGCTGTAAAGATTCCCGGCCAATAGAAGTGCTGGAGCAGCCTCAGCCGGGTGCTCCGGATCCCCCGGTGGCCCCCAACGGGGACATCATGGGCCAAATACAGCAGCTTGAGGCGATACTTTCGGGGGACGACCAGCTGCCGCTGGACCCCCCATGCCCTCACCTTCCTGGGGGGGAGCCACTCACGGAACAGGAGCCCAAGCTCCTGCAGGAATCTCTCCTGGCCACCTCTCCCCCGGGGCTGAGCTGCATGGAGGCCAGCCTGGTCCCTCAGCCTCTGCAAGGAGGGGTCTGCCTGCACCTCAGCCTGGAATTCAGCTGCTGAGGCAGGGATCGGGACCTGTTCCCCACCTTTGTCTAGGTCCGGAGTCCCAGCCTGGCTGGACCCCGTGTCCACTGGGATGGGACCCTGAGGACGCTGCCAGGAGTCCTTCCCTGGACCCACGTTGTCAGCCCCCCGCTGGCTCTGGCTCCAGGTAGTGACTAGAGCCCGCTGGGATTCATGGGGCCACTCCTCTAGGTCATTCCCCATCAGCACCTCGGTGGGCAAGTGCGGGTGCACCCCCACTTCCTTGAGGCCCTCCTTGGCCCCCCATTTCAGATGCACCCGGGCTACAGGCACCTTAAACGGGGACCCATCTATGCCCTTCAGGGTCAGCTGCGCGTGGGGTAGTATCCGCTCTGGGGCCACTATGTCGGATCGGGCCAGAGTCACCTCTGCCCCCGTGTCCCAGAAGCCCGTCACCTTCCTACCATCCACCTCCAGGGGTATGAGGCACTCGCTCCGCAGGGGCCGTCCTGCCCCCACCCGGTACATGGAGAAATCCACCTCCCGAGGGTCAGACCTCCCAGGGGAGGTGCACTGAGCATCCTTCCCCTCTCTCTGAGCTGAGGTTTGCCTGCCAGCCCCTGCCTCTGGGGCAGCCTGCCCTTCCTCCCGCCCCAGCCAGTTAACCCTGGAAAGTCCCCGGTCCTGGGACCTGGTGCACTGAGCCCTCTTGTGGCCTTTTTGCCCACAGCGATGGCAAGTTAGGCTTTGGGCTGTCTCTGTCCAGGCCCTGGCTGGTTCTCTGGGGCACAGACGACCTGTTCCTTGGTCTCGCCTCGTAGTTGACTCCCTCCGTCGCTCAGCCGAGATCCGGCCTCTGCGCGGTTCCCTCTCTCTCCGGGACTCCCGTTCACACCCGGACCGGCTCTCCGTGAACTCATCCGCCAGTCTCCCGGCCTCCTGGGGGTTCTCTGGTCTCCGGTCCTTGAGCCACAGCCTCAGTTTGGGTGGGCACGCTTCATAGAACTGCTCCATCATGACCAGCTTGAGCAGCTCCTCTGCGGTCTGGGCTCCGACTCCAGACACCCACTTGCGGCAGTATTGCGCCAGGCGGGAGACCAGATCCACATAGGTCTCCCGTGGCCCTTTCTGTACCCCCCGGAACTTCTTCCTGTACATCTCGGGGGTCAGCCCGAACTTGTGCAGCAGGGCCTCCTTGACTCGGTTGTAATCCCCGGGCTGTAGGTCCTCCAGCTGACTGAGCACTCCGGCCGCCTCCTGGCTCAGTGCGGGGATGAGCTCCTGCAGCCAGTCAGCTGGGGGAACCCGTTGCAGTCCACAGGCCCTCTCAAAGGCACTGAGGAACCCGTCTATGTCACCCATGTCCTTCAATTGGGCCACCACGGGCCTCTCTAAGCATCTGGCAGTCCTGGGACCCTGGGGCCCATCCGCACTTGGCGCAGCCGGTGCCCCACCGGTTCTCCGCTCTGCCATGGCCAGCTCATGCTGCCGCTGCCTCTCTCGATCTTGGCGATCCCTTTCTCGGTCCTGGCGGTCCCTCTCTCGGTCCTCTACTTCCAATTCCTTGATCCGCAGCTGGATCTCCAGCCGCCGCAGCTCTGCTTGGCTGGCCCCTGCCCTAGATGGGCTGCAGCTTGCAGGCCTCCTGGGGGAAGCTGTCTCATCTCTCCTGTGGGTTCCAGCGCTCCTCCCCCTCTCTGAGCCTGACACACTCTCAGGGGGGGTCTGGCTGCTTCCCCTGGGGACAAGATCCTGGCCCTGTGGCTGGTCGTTCTCTTCTAGCTGAGCAATCAGCTGGGCCTTGGTTGCTTTCTGCACAGGCAAGCCCCTCTCTCTGCACAGCCCCACCAGCTCTGCCTTCAAGAGTCGGGCGTAGGCCATCTGTCCGCTGGGCCCCTCGGTGCAGACTCACCAGTCTAGTGCTGCAGCGCCCCACGATTCCCAGGAACCGCTTCGCTCTGTCTCCAGCACGCCTGGCTCCAGGGCTCTTGCTTCTACAGCGCCTTGTCGCTCACCGCTGGGAGCTTCATCCACGGGGTGCAGTGTATCCCACTTCTGACACCAGTGTGACGGCGCGTTGGGGGTTCCCCGTCTCCTGCACCCCGAAATGGCACAAACAGACTGCACCAGCCAGTGGAATTGAGGGTGGTTTATTGCTCCTCCAGCACCGCGCAGCACAGATGTAATCTGGTTACAGGAACTGGGCTAGGATGCCTCAGGCCCCCTTGAGATGGGGGAGACTGGGCCCCTAAACTCCAGCCCCTTCCCCTAGGCTCTCCTCCATGCCCTCCGACAGCCAGCAACCAACCCACTAACTTCCAGCCCTGCCCCCAAGCCAAGGCAGCATTCCATCTTCCTTTGTTCCTCTCCATGGGGGGTGTCTGGCCACTGGTTTGCATAGTGACTCATCCTGTTTTGCTGGGTCGTGGTACCCACGGCAGCCAGTGGGGGTTCCCCCAGAGCCAGCAGCATAGAAACCAGCCAGGTACCCCCACTACGTCACACGGGCATGCTGTTTCACCATCCCAGTAAACCTCATTGCATGAGAGATAAGGGATGGCTCGAAAGAGCGTGTTATTTCAAAATTTGGTGCTGTGTAGATGCGCCAAATTTCAAAATAGCTTCGAAATAAGATACGCATAGTGCAAACTGCGTACCCTATTTCGAGTTTAGGGTGCTGTGTAGACGCACCCACAGAGTGGTACATCTGGACAACCGCAGTGATTGTGCGCAAAGGGAAAAGTCGTGTCTCAAATAGCCAGGCCCCAAACTACACGCGGCTTTCTGGAGTCAAAGAAACTCCCTGAATAGAACTCAGACACACGTGGGTGGTCCACACAATCTACAGAGCACACTTGTTGCGTGCTTTGTCCTGCTCAGTCAGCCACAATCAAGGCTCTGGGTTTGTCCAAGCAGACTGTCTAGAGCAGGGCTACTCAGGCCACATGCAGCCCGTATGCGGCCCACGGCCCGTTTGTTTCCGACCCACAGTGCGGTTTGGGTTTACGCAGGGCTCAACACGCCCCGCAGGTGGGATCCTTTGAACGTGGCCTCCACTGGGAACATGCTCCACAACAGCAAGTAAATATAACAGTCTTCTGTTGCTGTGTGTTTTAGTCATTCCATTCCTGGGCTGTCATTGCTCATTGCTGTCATGTGGGCAGAAATCAGGCAAATGTTGCATTTTATTCCTATCAGCAGAACTGACTGAAATGGGGCCTGCGTGTTGTGTAGTCTTGCCTCAATCTTTGTATTCGTGCCTGTCAGTGTGAAAGAAGCTATTTGCATATAGTTGCATGTCTATGCAACCACACTTAAGCTGTGGCCCTCGGCATGTGCTGAGAGTATCATTATGGCCGCCGGGGCTTCCAAAGTTGAGATGTCCTGGTCTGAAGGGTGGCAAAGGCCTGGAGAGCAGTAGCTAGGTTTGCATCTCAGAAGCCGCAGCAGAATAAATCTGCTTTCATGCCTCCCGTCCACAGACAGTCTTCTAACTCGGGCCTGTTTATTATTAACTATAACTAGTAGCTACGTGCAGTATCCACCTACTGGGCTTCCAGCTGTTTCTTCTCTAACGAGGGTTCCAATGCTGCAAACGACTTCTGGGCACACCACAAACTGGCACCTGTCTCTGGTTTCCATGCACGACCTCTATTTTCTCCTGCACGTGTGTGTGTAATGGGGTGACACCATCTCTCGTGAGCGCGCCCCCCTGGGCGAGTCCACGTGCCTGCGCTCTCTCAGGCTGCTGCGACCTCTGTTGCGGTTTTCTCAGTGACTCAGCTCTCCGGCCGAGTCACACCCGCAGTCTGTGTGTGGAACAAAACAGCCTTTCTGGGGCATGCAATCCAACAGGGGCCTCTCCCAGCATCCCTCTGCTGGTGTCTCCGTAGCCCTCTCTGGGCTCAGCCTCTGAACAGTCTTGGCCCTGATATGTGGCTGTATCCCTAGCCTACAGCAGCCTTTCCGGAAACATGATCTCCACCTGCTCTGGGCCTTTTCTGGTCCCAGCTCTCCAGCCAGGTCACTAAACCGCATGACCCCCTTCCAGGGGTGTTTCACAATTCAATATTCAGGGCCTTCTCAACTCCCTTCCTCAAGGTTTAAGCCACTTCCTTAGTGGCTGGTGGGGAAAAGCCGAGCCCAGACTGTACTCTGGATCCCAGCCCAGCGACCCTATAAAGAGCAGCCACATGTCACTGCATCCCCTGTAACTAGTCATCATGCTGCTACAGTGCCCTGCAGTCAGCCGGGGCTGCCTCTTGCTCCCCACCAGCAACTGCTTGCCTCTGTCCCTGCTAAGGACACCTCTGCTCCCCCCCCATCTCTGCCAGCAACTGAACTGTCTATAATCCTACTTCTCCGTCAGCCAACCAGAAACAGTCCTCACTCCTCCAGCTGTAAGCAGCAATTCACTGACTCTGGCCCTGCAGCTCTTTTTATACTCACCTGCTGGGTCCTGATTGGCTGCTCCATGCAGCCTCTCTCCAACTGGCTGCTTCCGCTGCAGCCACTCTAGGCAGCCTGCAGGACTTCTTTACTGCTCCCTTCTGGAAAGGTAGGGACACAAGGCCTCCAGCAGGGGAAGCCTGTAGGCCTACTCTGCCCCATCACAGATGTCTTCTGTTCTACAGGATGAGGCTGGGTGAGGATGGGGGCACACTGATACTGTTATGGAACCTCAACTCCAAATCACCGTGACTGCAGCTGTTGGGATTTTTCCTTATAACCACAGCGTTCGAATAACATGTTGAACCGATGGCTATCTGCTCGGAACCCGAACTCTCGCTCCTCACGCTGTCTCCTGTCTGGGCAGTAGCATAATCGTGAGGAGTGAACATCTAAAAGGTGCCCGGGTCCGGGAAAGGACTCGAAGCTCAGACCTTTCACCAAATGACCTAAAAACCCTGCAGACGGTCCCTCTAGTCTGTGGGCCTTGTGAAAAGAGGCTCTCAAGTATCTCCTGTAACGTCTGTTTCCAGTAATACAAAGACCTGAGCTCACAACCCTCGAGAAAGGTTAGGTGGGGTTTGAAGAAAAGGGTCCAGGCAGTTTTATCCAAACATCCAACCCAACCTTCTCTTCCCTGTCTCAAGCTTTCTTCTCTCTTGAAATGAAAGCAATTCAAAGGCAGACAAAAACATCCCCAGAGCAGGAGGAGGAGGAGGGGGGTTAAAGCCTCATCTTTCCCATTGTGCGGAGGCAAGTGATGGCTGTAAGCCAGCTGTCAAGGAGAACAGGTAACCCAAGGAGCTGAAGCAAGAGTGACTGAAGCTAATGGATTTGGATCTCTCAGATACCATTTATCCCTGATCTCGTCTGATAGGATGAGCTGTGTGCGGCAGCTGGAAACTAACCCTGCAGTGCAGTCACTGGCTTCTTTCACATCTGCACGACATTGCTGGCCTGCTATAAAAGCGGCAACACGTTGACTCTTTCCACACCAAAGCGCTCTCAACCTTCCCTCGGTTGTAAATGAACAATGATCCTGGAAGACTAGTGATGGGAGAGACCTCAGACACCATCAAGTCCAACCCCCTGCTCCAAGCAGGACTGATCCCAACTCAATCAGCCCAGCCAGGGCTTTGTCAAGCCGGGAATTAAAAATCTCTAGGGATGGAGACTCCACCCTCTCCCTAGGGAGCCCATCCCAGTGCTTCCCCACCCGCCTAGGGACATAGTGTTTCCTAATATCCAACCTAGACCTCCCCCACTGCCACTTGAGACCATTGCTCCTCCTTCTGTCACCACTGCGAACAGCCTCTCTCCAGCCTCTCTGGAACCTCCCTTCAGGAAGCTGAAGGCCGCTCTCAAATCCCCCTCGCTCGTCTCTTCTGCAGACTAAATAAGCCCAGTTCATTCAGCCGCTCTTATTAGTCATGCACCCGGCTCCCTAATCATTGCCCTCCACTGGACTCTTTCCAACTTGTCCACATCCTTGCTGTAGCGAGCACCCCAAGACTGGATCCAGTATTCCAGAAATGACCTCACCAGTGCTGAACAGAGGGAAATAGAGTCCCTCAGTCTGCTGACAATGCTCCCAATTGGCCATTAACCTTCTGGGCAACAACAGCACCCTGTGGATTCATATCCAGCTTCTCAGCCCTTGTAATCCCTGGGTCTTTTTCTGCCGTACTGCCACTTAGCCAGTCGGTCCCTAGCCTGTAACAGTGCTTGGGATTCTTCTGTCCTATGTGCAGGACTCTGAACTTGCCCTTGGTGAACATCATCAAATTTCTTTTGCTCACATCCTCCAATGTGTCTAGGCCACTCTGGCCGCTATCCCTACCTTCCAGCGTCTCTCCCCCTTCTCCCAGTTCAGCGTCCTCACAATCCATCCCCTCACCCAGATCGTTAATGAAGAAGTCTTGCAGCGAACCCACAGAACTGGTGGCGAGAGGACGTGGGTTCTACTAGTGGCTCTGCCACTGAATTGCTACCTGACCTTTGGCAAGTCTCTGTGCGGCTTTGTGCCTCAGTTTCCCCTTCTATAAAGTAACCAGGACAATGATCCTTCCTCAGAAAAGTGTGTTGCAAGGCTCAAGTAAACTGCTTGGAAAACTTTAGTTGGAAAATATTGTACCAGGGTGAGATATTCCTGAGCTCTGCCCGGCAGAACCCTTTGCATGTGGATTTACCCTGGCAATGCCCCCCCCACTGTGCAGAGACTGCCAAAACCATACCCAATGTCCACAAAAAAAGCACACAAAATTGGAGAGAGAGAGAGACTACATTAAAATTATGATTTTTCAAAGGTTCTTTGAGCGACTGTGGGGAAGGAGGGAAATGATGGGAAGGAGGGGGAGACCAGTTCCAGAGCCCACGGCTTTCTGTTCATTCACTGATCAGATATTGCATTTAAACCAGCCCGTCATGGTCGATAACGATATGGAGCCCTGTCCTCCATAAGTAGGCGGGAGGGGCACGCTCCTGGGGGCTCTGCAGTCCCATCACACCTTAGCATGCACCCTGGGGGGACTTGGACTGGCCCGTTAACCAGTAAGCCGTGGAAGAGCCCCGCCGCCAGCACTAGGTAGGCATCTTGCTGCGGCGTGGGGGTGCCAACAAAGGCTCCACGCGGCCCCCTGCCCCACAGGAGGAGGACCTGGCCCTCAGCTGAGGTGCCATTCGAACAGCCGGCTAACAAGCTGCACCGACACAGGGCTGCGATAAAGGCTCTTCCCCGCCTGCAGGCACTCTCTGCCTTTGCTTGTGCTCATGGCTTTCCCCCTTGGCTCGGGCTCTGCAGGTACACTACCGGAGGGCTTGCTGTCCTCTATCCCGGAGCTGTGCTCCCAATCCACCGACCCCTCCGCCTCCGGGTTGCAGCTCTGTGCCTAGAGCTGGGCGTGGTGAACTCCAGCTCCACGCTGAGAAGGCCGGGCCGTGGCTTCCCTCCAGCCGGTCAGAGGCGAATCTCCTTGTCCTGCAGCCGAGCTGCCGAATGTCAAATGTCGCTTCCTCACGTGGCCCCGTTCCGCCTCCCAGCTCTGCAGGGGGAAGCTAATTGGCACTCGCACAAATGCTACAGTCCGCGCCAGCCCCACAGCTGTCCCGCTCTGCCATGAAAGGTCTGACAGCACAGAGAACGACACCTCCCATCTGCACTGGCGCCACACATCATCACGGGCGCCTCCGCCTCTTGGCAAAGCATCGGCTCAGCTCAAACGGTTGATCAGCTCTTCATGAAGGGAGAGAATTCGGCGCTCCTGACAGCGAGGAACCGAGCGCGCGGAGTGCAGCCAAGAACCGTGGCTTTGTGTTTCGCCAGCTTCCCACGCAGCGCTGCCGACGCACCCCACGCAGACAGCGCGGCCCTCGGGTCCGTCAGCTCTGCCAACGCACCTCGCTTCTCGCCCGCAGCGTCCTCCGCTAGCCTGACGCGATGCCCCCGCCGGCTCGTGCTCCTCCACCCTAACCTGCAGTGTCAGCCCTGAGTATTAATTGCGAAGGGTGGCTTTCTGATGCAGACACATCACGCAGCAGGTAACAGGCTACCAACCAGCACTCTCACTCTACTGTTCTTTGTAGGCCTGACACCACAACATTCCTATCTAGTGCCTCAGGAGGCAGCCGATAATAGGCCTGCCAAAGCGGCCTTGTTCCACATAACGTCGGTCACAGAAAAGGCCGTATGTAGGCCTGCATGGGGTTAAATGTGTATTCCTCTAGGCCAGCCATGAGCCCTACTGGCGAAAATACCAGGTGTTCTTTATCAGACGACCTTCACCAGCCGCAACTCCCTTTGCTTGCTAGCTGAGAGCCGAGGACGGGATAAATACCATGACCTTGGCTGTTGAGAGTGGCATTAGGCCAACTCGCGCACTCGCAATAAACAGCTAAAGTATAAGATCACTGGGAGTCCCGCCCCTCTGTGAGTCTCACCAGGGACCTAGACCTCGAAGGGTGCCCTGGATCCCCCTAGCTGGAGCTACGTCCACTGCGGCCTAGTGCGAGGTGACCAGAGCGGGACTCCCCACAGTCTGAAGGGGTGTAAGCATTTCCAAGTGCCTGTTACTCTTTTAAGCATTGCTCTGCCTGTGCTTATTGACATATTACTCTGCAGTAGCTGTGTAACCACCTGGCAGTACAGTAAAACTCCCATGGTCCGGCATCTGATGGTCCGGCACTCCTGATGGTCAGGCACCATCAGGAACCCGGAAGTGCTCCGGGCAGCCGGACCATTGGAGCTGCTCTGCCCCCAGCTTCCCCGATTCAGCCGCTGCTAAAACTGACCAGCAGCTGAATTGGAGAAGCCGGGGGCAGAGCAGCTGGGGTGCTGCCAGGTTGGTCCCATAGTGCTGCCCCTCGGAGCTGCGGGACCCAACCCGGCAGCACCCCAACTGTCCCCGATTCAGCCGCTGCTGAAACTGACCAGCGGTTGACTCCAGGAAGCCCGAGGCAGAGCTGCTCTGCCCCGGGCTTCCTGGAATCAGCCCCCTGATCAGTTTCAGCAGCGGCTGACTTAGGTACACCTGGAACTGAGCAGCTGGGGTGCTGCCGGGTTGGTCTCGCAGCGCCAAGGGTTGGCAGCTACCAGACCAACCCGGCAGCGCCCCAGCTGCTCTGTCCCAGGCATCTGGATTCAGCCGCTGTTGAAACTGACCAGCGGCTGACTCCAGGAAGCCCGGGGCAGAGCAACTCTGCCTCGGGCTTCCTGGAGTCAGCCGCTGGTCAGTTTCAACAGCGGCTGACTTGGGGACACCTGGGGCAGAGCAGCTGGGGTGCTGCCGGGTTGGTCTCGCAGCGCCAAGGGTCGGCGCTACCGGACCAACCCGGCAGCACTCCAGCTGCTCTGCTGCAGGTATCCTGATTCAGCCGCTGCTGAAACTGACCAGCAGCAGCTGAATCAGGGACGCCTGGGGCAGAGCCGGACTATCGGAAGGGGGGGCTACGAGGGGTCTGGGGTGGCACCCCCCCACCCCAGACCCCTCATAGCCCCCCCCTTCTAATAGTCTGGCAAATCTGATAATCCAGCACCCCCTGGGTCCTAAAGGTGCCGGATTATCGGAAGTTTACTGTATTAAGCCTGTAATAGTAGTGATGCAGTGAGATTAATAAAAGCAACCATCCCTAATCGACTCTGTCTTGAAGCGAATCCACAACCCTGTTGGGCCCTGCCCCTGCGACTTGACAACCTCACTCTTGGTTTCAGAAACAACGCCCCCCCAACCCCCCCACTGGTCAGAGTAGAGACTGAGAGTTCCTGAAGTGCCACGCTAACAGCTCCATCTTCTGCCTGGCCCAGGAGCGCTCTGTGGTCCTGCTGAACTCACCAAGGAGACGCTTAAGGACCCTGATTGTTTGACCGGGTCAGTCGTCTGACTCGTCCTGGCAACAGCTCAGTGTATCCACGCAGCACGATAGAGGTCAGCAGGGTTCTTCGGGAGCCCACGTCCGGCTCTCCCGTGGTATCGCCACCCCTTCGGAATGCGGGCCCCTCCGTCTGGCCGTGCTCCGCGCTGGCGCTGGGAGCAGAGACTTCACACAGAAAAGGCACTGCATTACGCGATGGAGCTGCGAGGACTGGCTGGGCCAATGCACTGCCACCCAGCTTACGGCTCCCCTTCTGTTTGGCAAAGAAAGCAAGGGAAATCAAACTGGGGCATCCAGACCTGAACCAGCAGCCTCGTCCCAGGCACCGCAGCCAGCCCATGGGCTCTGCCTGGGGCTGCTGTTGTGGACAGCGGGTGTCGCCCTGGCCAAGCCAGGGTTTGTGGCAGTGCTTTCCTCACTGCCAGGCATCACACTGTGACCTTCGGGCTGCTGGGAACATCTGGGGCAATGTCTGAGAGACACGCAGCTAAGCAGGACTATCCCAGGTCACGGGAAGGGACTGTACCACCTTGCACCACCCGTGGAACTACTACAGGGCAAAGGCCTTGCACAGGACGCACCACCCTGGAGCGACCATTCACAGCCCAGCGTGCCACTGCAGCCCCTCCACCCCAGCATCCCCGTCATGCTCCTCGGCCTACTCCAGGGACACAGGGTTTGGGCCCTCCAGCCAAGCCAATCTCAAGCATTCAACCTCTTCCAAGAGGAGAGTCTCTTCGTCCAAGTCCAAAACCAAATGTCAAAACGAGAGTCTTCAGCCCTGTGGGGCTCAGCCTCCCTCCCTTACAAGCAGGCTCCAATCCACCCCACCATGTGGGCCAGGCCTACCCTCTTCCAAGAGCCCCTGGCGGGACTTGGCCCTCCCTGCAGTTCCTAGCTGAAGACCAGCTTCTTGCCTCTCACAGAAGCAACCCAGCTGTTCTCGCTCCCAGCCTGCCCTCCTCTGCCGGCCTTTCCTCCTGCAGTGCTACACCCTACCCAGATGGCGCAGGGCAGTGCTCACTGGATAGCTCTCCTGGCCCTTAAGGAGACGGTCACACAGACCGGAGGAGCCGCTGTCCATCTCATTAAAGACCATGGCCACCGGAACCTTGTCACACTGGACCAGGGTAAGCTTGGGAATCCTTCCTCCTCCTGACTCGGCCATCGTGGGACTGGCAGGCTCCCAAGAGTAGAGCTTGGCAAAGCAATTAAAGCGCTGGTTGAATTTTGCCCTCTCCCCTCACTAGCTGAGTGCAAACGGATCCAGACTTCCACCTGGCTGCTGCTTGAAATGATGCTCTGTCACGCACCCTTGTTTCAGCCTGCGGGTCGCTGACAAGCTGGGTGTGAGTATTGCTCGGAGTATTCAGTAATAGCAACGCCAGGTGTTTGGACAGGGCCCGGCCCCAAGCCTGCCGAAGACATGAGCCATCTTGCTGCAGACTTCATTGAACAAGAGACCAAGCGCAAGGTGCATTTCCATCCCCCGGTGGAAAAAGTGCAACTTGTACAAGGAGGTTTCCAAAGCAAACACCTGCGATTGCGCCCACTCCAGAACTGTTTTCTAACATTTGCTTAACGTTCGGTTTCTGAGAACGTGCCTCCCGCTAGGATCTCAGCACAAAGGGAGAGCACCGTGACTACACACTGCCTACAGTCCTTGGCATGGATTTGGTCACCTTTTGGGGGATGTTCAGCGCCAGCCCCGAGGGTCTTTGTGAGGAATGAGCATGGATCAAAAAGTAGTTCTGTTTCCAAAGCAGGGGGAGTTTTTAAATTTACATTCAGCAGCATAGGAGTCCTTCTAAAAAGTGTTGTGTATCCCAGAGGTCTCGGGGGCTAGCGCACGGGCCTAGGAAAATGCCTCATAAAAATCCAGGGTCTCAAAGATCCTACAAGCAGCTCCATCAGGGGGGACTTGGTGACAATTTGCCCACTCAGGACAGCTTGGAGGGTGAAGGCTCTAGTAGAAGACTGCTCTTGGTCATAGCTGGGCAAACCGTCATCCTTGCAGGTATCGTGATTTTCACACTGCCATTTTATATGTACGGGCCTTGGAAGGGCTAATGAGTGAGCGAGGAGAGTGGGAAGGGCAAGTGCTCCAGAGACTGAGTCAGGGAAGAGGAGACAAAAAGAAGGAATGGAAAAGAATCATACTGGGGAAATGGGAGACAGAGAAAGAGGGAGAGAGAAGAGAAGGCAAAGGGGAAAGGCAAGGCAGAGAAGGGGTAAAGGAAAAATTAAGCCTGGGGTTTTCTTGTGATCGTTATTTTCAGCAAAACGCCAAGGCCAGACCTCTTCCCCCCTCCCCTCCTAGCAGATCCCACCAGGGTCTGGCCCCTTCCAGAAGGTTTTCCAGATGTCACTGTGACCTGGTGCCAAACTGCAGCCCTGCCCCTTCCAGATCTGATGATGTTTTTTAAACAAGTAGCCCAAGATGTAAGGTTCCAAAGGTCACCAAGGAGCTGAGCACGCCTCCTGTTAATACGAATGAGACATTAAGTGCCTTTTAGGCAATGAATCAAAACCCGCAACAGGAGCCTCGCCAGATCAAGAAGCTCTTGCCTTTTAAAGGGCCAGCTGCCCTTTTCTAAAATGGATATTGTAGCAGGGATGTATATACTTCCCCGTTAGTAAACATTAGGTATTTTGTTACTTTATTTTTTACAGTTAAAAATTAAACATTAAGTTCTGCTCTGTAGTCTGATCTACATAACATCTTTCTTCATTTTAAAGATTTGGTACATTTTTAATATAATTGCATGTAACAGAAGCACCGTCTATATTTACCTGTATCTATATCTAGAAATAGTTACAGAGCAAGACACCAAATGAAGGGGAGAAAAGTACATAACCTTCATGTGGAATTTCTGCCTGTATTTATATCATCTGCATTGTTCCAAACAGAAAGGTGAACCTGCTTATTTTGGCAGCCTGGTGTTGCGATCTGCTGTTAGTTTTCGTTTCACAATGGGTACTAAAGCCAGCTTCGTAGTCACTACTCTGAAAAAAAAACATGGAAAATCTGATGTGTCTAGATCAGGCATGTCCAAAGTCCGGCCCGCGGGCCAATTGTGGTCCATGTTCCGGTTTAATACAGCCCCACAGGTAATTTGGCAATATCTATCTTTTATGGCCCCCAATGAATCCATATGTATTGAGATGAATACATTGTAAAATCTCAGTTAATGTCAGTTGGTCTAAATCAGTTATAAATATATTTGGACACAACATGTATACTTGGTGTTATGTTCCTGTTCATATTTTCTGAACTTAAAAGTTGACAGACAACCTTTATTACCAATAATATGTAATGTACTTTACAATGTTCCTGACATATTTCAGCTTCCTGGATTTTTTTTTCATCTGGCCTTCAGATATGAAAGGCAGAGTGATTTAACACCTGTTGAGATTTGTCATCTATGTGACGAAATGAAAAGTATGCCGTTTGCAATAAACTTTGCATAAAATAGTTAATTTGCATTTAATTTTAATGGTTCAAAGAATGTCAGGCAAAATGGTCGGCCCTCACGCATGTTCACTTCATCAAATCTGGCCCTCTTTGAAAAAAGTTTGGACACCCCTGGTCTAGATGCTAGGTGGGAGCTGCTACAGCTAACCTCCTACCAGATCACTCCATGGCACGCTGATCTCTATTTTTTTTTACTCCCCTCATTTGTACCTGAAGATTTCTGAAAATAACATTTACAAAAAATATGAAACAGCTGCAGAGCAGAGCATGGAGAAATGCTTTAAGTTACTTGAAACGCCCTGTCACCACAGACTGACTCTCATGAGGCCCTATCAAAGTGAATCCTCCTGCAATAAGGATTGTCCCCTAGAACCCTGTGCTCCCACCATCTTCTACCCTCTCTACCTGAGCCACCTCCTCTCCATCTGTGAGCAGTTAGCCACCCACCACTGACAAAAGAGGTGAGTCACCCCTCTGAAGTCCATCAGCCTTCAAGCCCCAACCCTGACTCCTCCACATCCTGCACCCCCAGCATACGTCCCATCAAATAAAGTCTGTGAGTACAACGTTTTCATTAATCGTCCTGTCTATGATCAAGAATATTCCGTTGCCTATTTTCAGCCAAGCAAGTGGGCGTTCTTCTCCGGCTCTTTGTTGACCCCTTGTCCTGAATGTTGATGGAGTTTGGCTCTTTAGTTCGAAAAGGTGGCGGAGCCCTGCTCTGAAGACCTGAGAGGAGCAGCACCTTGGACAGCTCCCTGGGGGGAGCTTAGTGAAGGCTGGATTCAGAGACAAGGGCCAGAGGCTGTCTCCAGGAGGGGAAGCCCTGGCAGCACCAGTCTCTGCCAGAGTGGAGGACAGACTGAAGAGGGCACCAAGACGGGCCCTGGTGAACGTGTACCCCAGAAAGGGTTTTGTTGATCACATACTGGCTGTGTCTAGACTGGCAAGTTTTTCCCGCAAAAACAGCTGCTTTTGCGGAAAAACTTGCCAGCTGTCTACACTGGCCGCTTGAATTTCCGCAAGAACACTGACGATCTCATGTAAGAAATCAGTGCTTCTTGCGGAAATACTATGCTGCTCCCATTCGGGCAAAAGTCCTTTTGCGCAAGAGAGCCAGTGTAGACAGCTGAGATTTGTTTTGCACAAAAAAGCCCCGATCGCGAAAATGGCGATCAGGGCTTTTTTGCACAAAAGCGCATCTAGATTGGCCACGGACTCTTTTCTGCAAAAAGTGTTTTTGCGGAAAAGTGTCTGTACCAATCTAGATGCTCTTTTCTGCAAATGCTTTTAACGGAAAACTTTTCCCTTAAAAGCATTTGCGGAAAATCATGCCAGTCTAGACGTAGCCACTGGGTGTGAGATTAGGCCGAAGGACTGAGCTGCAGAAAAGGCTTTTATGTTGAATTGCTGAAGAGATTTTAAAGAGGAGAAAGCACGGGTACAGCGGATTGGCCAGAGGGGGGCGCTCACAAGAGGTGCATGCTGCCCCATTACTGTGTCACACCTTGAAAGGTAGCACGACATCAGGGCTTCTTTGGGGGCAGCTCGCTGGAGTTTCAGACATGGGGATTTTTCAACAAGGAAACAGTCTCGTTCCTACTGAGTTTGGGGAAATGGGAGAGTCTGGATGTATGTTTTCAGTCAACAGGATTACACCTGAGTCAGATTGTGATTTCTCTTCCTCGTAAAAACAACCCTGCAAGGCCCCAAACTTTGGCTAACCGCTCAGGCCTAAAGGCATGGCTACTAGTAACCATGGATACATCAGCATCAAGGAACCAACCTCACTTTCGCATAGCTGGCATGGAACGCCAGGCGGGTTCTGCAATGCAGAACTGCAGCATGTTGGTAGATTGGGGGTGGACAGGTAGCATGCAAGAGGCCTGGTTCTAAATGCTATTGTCAGTAGGACTGGTGTAAAAAAAAAAAAAAAAATCCCTCAATACTTTTGAAGTCTATTTCATTCAATTACTGTTTTTTCAAACAAATACTCCTATTGGGGATTATGGACCTTTGCTGCTTCATTTTTTCATTTCCAAAAAATCCTATTTTTTTTAAAACCAATTTTTGTTTTACTTTGAAATTGAAAATAATATTTGATTTGGAAAAACCCTAGCCTCTGGCTTGCTAATTCACCCCAAGCCAAATTTTCCAAGAGAAAACTGAACCTTGAAATTAAAAAGAAAAAATGAAATGACAAATATTTTTTAAATGGCCAAAAAAACCCGATTTGCCAGAAAAATCAAATGCCTTTACCAAAAAAGCCATTAAAAAAACATCAAATCTCACTGACAAATTTTCAAATGAAAATTTATGACCAGCTTCAGTTATCAGCCCTTCATTTCCATCAGTACCCAAAACATTTTTAAAGAGGGCACTTAGGTTATGTCTACACAGCAACGTTATTTTGGAATAACTGATGTAATTCTGAAATAAAGAGCGTGTCTACACTACAAGCCATTATTTTGAAATAATGGCGAACTGAAGGACTTCTTATTCCGACTCCTGGTAACCCTCATTTTATGAGGAGTAAGGGAAGTCGAAGAAAAGTGTTTTCTTCAACTCCCTGCTGCGTAGACAACATCAAAAGCCAAGTTAGCTCAAGTTGTGTAGCTTAATTCGACTTTAGCCCTGCTGTGTAGACATGCCCCAAGTCAGCCTGGCCGGTGGGTCTCCCGTGCACCCCCTCCCGCTCATCCCCCTTTTAACATTAAAGTGGTTAAACTGATTAATGTTTAAATGATTAGCCAATTCAATGGAATTTTACATCTCTACTCCGGACTGGTATTCAAAAGCCAGCATGAAAAACCTAAATTATTGTATGTTGTGTTCTTGTTCTTTATTACATTCACAAGATGTTAGTTTTAATTTTTTTCCCCCTACATGACAAAGAGACTTGCAATGCAGGGAGAAATCATCAATAATTTACTCATACTGTTATTAACACTAAGAAGTGTTTTATTGGATTGGGTGTGTTTGCACTGAAACTTCCAAGTCAATATGAAAAGCTGTCAGGAACACATGATACCTATTATATATTCCCTGTGTACATTCAAAAGGCAAACAGCATCTTTGTGTCAATAAATTATTCCAATAATTTAAATAAGAATTTCAGCACTGAACTCCTACTGCTTAATGACTCTTGCTCCCTGTGCCTCTAACAATTTTTTAATTCTTACCAGCTCGTTGCTCCCTACATGTCTTTTATTATTGCCTTTTCTCGGGTGCCTCTGTATTTTAGCTGCACATTTTATATCGGCTTTTATTAATCCTAACACAGTCCATGACCACAGTACCTTTCATCCAAAGGCAATTAGACTTCCTTCCCTCAGCAATGCAATGCGGCTGCAGTTAGGGCAGGGTGTTAGGAAGAATACTGTCGCCATTGAAAACTCTAAGGCAGGGAGAATGTAATTATTCAAACCATAGATGTGGTCAGGACTGCTGAACATGGTTCCAAAAGATTCCATCCACATGTCAGTCATTTTTAATTTGTTTTCCTCTCCACTATATGTAGCACCCTCTTTACCTCCCTTTCCTTAGCACTCTGAACAGGCAAGTGTACTGCAGTGGGTTTCTGATGGCCCCGTAGATAACACTTGCCCCTTCTGTTTACTTTCCTCCCTCCCTTCATCCCTTCTTTGTGCGGGTTTTGTGATCCGTGGGGACAGATGCGGCTGCACAGCCAGCAGGGGGCACTCACACATCATTCTGTGTCTCCAGCCAAAGAGATATTTCCTAAAATTTCTCAGCCAAAGACGCATTTTAAACTGAGCTGAAAAGTGAACAGATGAGTTCTCACTCTCACTCTCACACACAAGTCCTTTTGGTCCCGATTCTTTTATTTATACTCACACTAAAAGTAAATACCTTCCTGCCCAACTAATCCCATTGACCCACAGATTATCAACAGGATTATCACACTTTAGACCCTGGATTTGATCACTTTAAACAGACTGACAGGATCCACTTAATTAATGCACCCTTAAATGTCTCTTTAAATGTTTATGGTGAACTCCCTCATCTGTGAATAGCAGGACGGCCCCAGAACTATTATTTTATTCAGAGTACAGTAGCAGCAACAAATGCCACTGACTGTCCGTGCCGCGAACAGCTGGCACAGGAGAGTCCGCAGTTCCAGTACAATGGCTCTTGCAGCTCCTTGGAGACAGACACCTGGACTGTCAATCACAGCAGGTGGGAGGGGCCACGTCTTTGAGGTCTTCAGCCATTTGAGATACTTCTGCCATTCCTTCGTAGAGCTCCTTCCATTCCACTTGACTTCCCTGATTAGACCCAAGGCATTCCTATGAACTCTTCCTAATGCTGGGCGACTTCAAATTTCATCCCAGCCACCAGAGAAGGTTCTATAGAAGCATGACCTCAAGGAGTGCAAAAATGACCAGGCGCCCCCCTTGGTACGCTGCAAATGATCCTCCAAGCCAAGAGGCTTCCATGACTCCAAATAAATGTGTACAGATATCTGAGGGGAAAAACAGCCCCTACTGTAGAAAGCTTGGGAAACGCGCTGATTTAGCTGTCTAATAACTGAAGCCCTGGCAACGGGAGGGGGTGTTTTGTTTTTCCTTCTTCCTTCCACTTCATCTTATTTATGATCGGTGTCACAAACCAGGAAGCTCTGAAATGGATCGTGCATTCCATGTTGACGTTTAGAGCTCTCTTGAAATGAAGTGTGCCAGGCTTTATGGGCAGAAATGAGAGAATAACAACGTCTCGCAACCAGGTTTATTTTTGGCAACAAGCCTCCGTTAGCTGGGAGCACGGCTTTGCCCTCATGAGACATGCAGTAGAGCCGCTCTCCAGTAAGACCCTAATCCCTGAAAAAAAAAAAACGCCTCACTGAAGTGATTGCAGCCTTCAGAGAGAGAAATTCTAAGGCCCCCCTCTTCCCGACAGGGGATCAAAACCATGCCTTGTCAAGGCACTGAATACAAGATTTAGGTCCCAAGAGGAAGTACTTCTCATTAGAGAAAAGTTGAGAAATGAGGCAACTCTAATGAGGTATCTTAGGCCGGGGTGAGCTGGCAATGTCTACTACCAATTGCATTTTAGATGTTTTAGCCCATAGCAAGACATTACTACAAGAACTCTATCTCTTTTGCTCGTCTTGACTGGATCGCATCCATCCCCACTAATGACTTAGCACTATGTCGGACATAAAAACCACGTCCTTGATGCCATTTGTGGAATACTTCCCAGGCTAACAGTAAGTACATTAGCATATCCTATTAACTGGTGTCTTTCCAGTGTTGTGTAGCTAAATTTAATTTCTTGGGGCTTGTGTGAAGAATTTGGGTCCTCAAAACCAGATCCTTCTTGCAGAAAAGGAAGTATTAAGTGGAGACCACCACCCATACTACGTATGAACCAGGACTTCCCAAGACAAATAGTCAACTGATGGGCAGACAGCCCTAGGTCCAACTCCCCACTCAAAGATCTTGGGCTGTAAATTCCACTCTTTTTCCTCCTTAAACTGCTGTGATGTTTATTTCCTCAATGAATAATGCTTGAGAACAAACATCTGTCTTCTCTGCTTTGCCAAGAAACAGAGAAAATTAACTGCGCGTAGCACCACCTTCCTTGTGGATAAAAGCTACTGCTGAAGTCACGTAAGAATCACTGGCATATTGGCTGATAACTCATCAGGCAAATAGAACGCTAGGCGTCATTAAAAACGGGATAGAGCGTAAGAATATTGCCCTGGGATAAACCCATGGTACGTCCATGTCTTGAATACTGCGGACAGACGCGGTCACCTCATCTCCAAAAGCTATCAGTGTTGGGTACTCCTGAACCTACCTCAACTCAGTACACTCGGAGGAAGCGGACACTCATCCCGGAGTCCATCACTAGCCTATGGCTTCTCTTTGCAGGTTTTCTGTGCTTTTCACCTTTTTGCCCTCTACCGCTCACTCACCCACACTTCCTCCCTTCACCGTGCTCCTTCCCTCCCAACACCACAATGGCCACCTCACTGTCAACCCCCTTTTGTGCTCGAATGCAAACCGACGTGGAGGGCCGAGTGTTGGGCACCGCTGCGGTGTCATACAGGTGTTGGCGTAGCCTAACCCAGTGCAGCAACTCTTGGACTCATGCTAAAAACACTGCACAAAGGCCACTGGAAGTAAATGTGAGCACAACAGGGAACTGCTGCTGTAGCTTCAGAGAGCTAGAGAGAATACGTGAATGCTGTAAACAACAGCGGTCGGAAGGAACCCTCCCTTTCCTCTCTCACCTGGCAGGAATTATTTTTCAAGCTAGGGAGGGGAAAGAAGGAAGGGGAAGGATGTTTTGAGAGGGCTGCATCTTCTGCACAGATCAACACGCAGACCCCATGACAGATGTGTTGGGCAGCCTGACCTTGAGACAACTTTCTAAGAGGGAAAGAAAAGGAGATCTGATCTGGGTGATTATGGAAATAACATTTTCACCCCCTGTCTCATTTGGCAATCAGAGTCAGCAAACAACTGTTGAATGGGAGTCCCCTAAGTTGGTTGTGTTTATAGTGGAGTTTTAGGGCCCATCCACATTAGACAGAGCACTTGAAAGTTTAATAATTCTGCACCCGCAGAGGGGTGAGTTGGGGAAACAAACAGGCCTTTTTCCGTGCCCGTTTCGAAATCTGTGAATTAATGGCTGCCATTCCCTTCTATCGAAGCACAAAAGATCTCCCGGGATTCTGTTCCTTTTTCCTAGGGCCTGGGGCCTTTCAACCATGGAATGAGAGAAACCCCTAGTCAGGCTGGCTCTACCACCCATAAGAGAGCAATACTGCCTCTTATTTACACATACGTTGTACAGCTCCGACAGCTGTGCCATTCCCTGTAATAGCTTCTCTTCTAAAAGCCTACATTTGTCATTCCCTCCCTTCTTCCTTTCTTTCCTTTTTCTTCTGCCCATTATTCCTTCCCCCGGCAGACTCTCTGCCTCTCCAGCCTGCTGTTGCTACTCCTTCACTCCCATTCCTGGGGGGTGCCCGGCTCACTTGTGCCAGGCTCCAATCTGAAACTAACTTGTTGTGTAATCAGGCTGATGCTCCCCAGCAGATGGCTGGGGCAGGATTCTCACGTCCGGATGCCCAGGCTGTCAGGTACCTGACAGCAGCTTTCCGCATTTCAAGAGGCAAAGGGAGATGATGCAGGGAGTGGGGTTACCTTGCAATCTACCTGCACCCTGTGAGACAAAAGAATAGGTAAGAAGCTAGAAGTTAAAGAAGGGCTGGCCTGCTTTTCTTACATCCTCTTGGTATTTACACACCTCTCGTCTGGCTCCTCGATCTTTAAGTAACAACAGGCTGGATTCCCGTAAGATTCAGTGGGATAAATTCAAAGGTGATGTGTAAGTTCCTCAATAACCAGGCATATGAGCCTAAAGCTAAAGGAATCTGAAGCGAACGGATCAAACGCTACCAGAATGGAATCATTGTGGCTAGAAATCCGGAAACACAAGTGGAGCATCCACTCCCTGACCTCTGAAAGTCATCCATGAACAAAAAAGCTACAATGGAGAAAATGAGTTTATTACAGAGAAGACAGCACAATAAAGGACACAAATTTGGGGGCTATTTTCACATCTTTGTGTTAAACTGTGGCTGGACATCCAGAAATTGATTATTCAACAAACCTCTACATCTTCAGCATTCCAAGTTTTTACGAGTCAGTGTGAATTGCCAAAAAAGGTCCAGTTGAGTTAAGAACCTGCAAAAACACGGTGCTGGGGGGGGGAAGAGTTTGTGCTCAGCAAATCATGCGAGTGAAAAAATCGGTCCCTTTTGAAATGAAAACGTCAGGTTTTACATTTTTAATCTCACAATGAGAAATTTCATGCAGGTGGCTTAAAGCATGGGGGGAGTGAAACCCTTTTGCCTCTTTCGATACAAAACCAGCTGTTTCACAAAAAGAGCAAGAAGGGCAGAAGGTCACAGTGTCATCAAAAACAGTGTCACTGAACAGTCTGGAGAAATTTCATAGACGCGTCCCCCCCCTCCAAACTTTTCATAAAGTTAATCAGAGGCCGTGGCCTCTGACTTCCTGCCCACCAGTAACGCCATCTACAGAACTAGGAAGGCCACTCTTAGGTGCCAATTTTCAAGTGTTGCAAAATCAGCAGCTTCTTTTTCTTATTTTTTTTCCTTTTTAAATAGGAGACTTTGCCCAGCTACCTTCCCACTGAGCACAATGGGCTGTCGCAGGCTGAGTACTCGGAAAACCTGGCCTTCTTACGGATGCTGAGCCCTTGGGGAAAAACTCTGATCTGGACAGAGGATGGGAACCTCTCTGTCCACAAACCGAGGCAGCAAGTTATATGGACCAGTGGTGCCTGGGCACCACACATTTTCCTGGCCCAGGGGCCCAACGCCAGCAAAATTTAGGGCTGGGACTCTCCCCTGGCCCATCTGCTGCCCCTGGACAATTTAACACAGGTCCCTGCATCCCCTGGGCAGGGGGTGTCTCTGTGTGCTGCTCCCAGGACTCCGCAGTGGGAGCAGCCCGCAGACACACACACACACACACACACACACACACACACCCCCGCCCAGGGGCAGCAGGGACGTGCTGGCAACAGAGCCGAGTGAGCGACCGGAAATCTCTCTAGCCCCGCTGCGCTGCTGGTGGCAGCAGGGGCCCCTGGGAGGTTTTAAACCACCCCCCGGGGCAGCAGGTGAGACCAGGGAAAGTGCAGGATGACAGGCTGAGCCAGGGCAAGCACACAGGGAAGCAGGGGAACGGGCAGCCGCTGTTCCCTGGATCCTGTGCGCTTGTGCGGCTGCTCAGGAGAGATTCCGATGCCGGTCAGCTGAATTAGCAGAGCGCCCACAGCCAGGTTCTTTCTCTATTGCTGATGCACATTCACACGTGTCTCGGTGCACATGAAAAAAATTATTCCGCATATAGATGGAAACTATTAGAGGAAACATTGCCCTCCACGTTCTCCCCTTGTACCCCTTCATACCCGCCACCCCTCCTTCAACCTCTAAACACCCTCCCAGAGCCTGACCCCCTCCTTCTCCCACCTTCCCCTCACCTTGCGCCCACAATCGCTCCCAGAACCCGCGCTCCTCCCTCAACCGAACCCTCTCCCAGAGCCCTGGGAGGTGGGGGCAGAGGGACAGGCTCTAGGCATCACCAAGATTTCTGCAAACCTGCCGCCCCGTCCACAGAGCAATTTCTCCATTAAGATGTGCCCAACATTACAACTACACCGTGAGCCTTCCGGAGCTCGCCGCCCTGACAGTCAGGTGCCAACACTGCTGATGGCTGAGGGGCAGGGTGGTTTTGTTTGGAGACATCAGGACATGACAAGAGTCAGACCCTTCCGCTTTCTGGGTCAGCGATCCCATCGCCCGTGCCCTGCTGTCACTGCCTGGCACACGGAAAGCTGGTTACTAAGGGAACACGTCTCGCGTACAGGCCTTTCCCCGAGTCGCACAGCAAGAAAGCTTTCGTCTCTGTGACTGGCCAAAGGCAGCCGAGGAGGGGGAAAGGGGGCGCTCTGTGGGGTGTCCCCGCACCATTAGGATCCACAGCCCCTCAGCCTGCAGCCCCCTTCCCACTCCGAACTGAATGCAGGGCAATGAGGTTTGCTTGGACTGGCGCACTGCTAGCTAGCGCTGGACTCGGTGGAGCGAGCCAAGTGAAAACCAGTGCATTTCCCTCCAGCTTGCTCCGGGGAACGGACCCGTCTGCCAAGCCTCCTCTCCGTACAGGGGAGTGAGAATTGCTCTCCCCCACCTTCCTCTCCTCGGCCGCAGGAGGCACAGGAAGGTGAAAAGAGGGTGACAGCCACCCCGGAATCTCCTAATCAGTTGTTCCAGGGCCTTCTAAGCGCAGGCTGTGTGTTCTGCACTATCATTTCTGTTGTCTAGGCAACCTAGAAACACCCACGCCACACACATCCAAGCCCGCTGCTGTCAGTGGGAGTTTCTAAGTGTGCCAGTCCCTTTCTCTGTCCTGCATTCCTCCCCCCCCCCACCCTTGTGCTTCATCTCCACGGACAGGGGTGACTCCCCCTGGACAGAAGGGCTGGATTAGCCCTTCAGGGGGACAAACACAAGCAGGTGTCAACACAAGTTCTGCAAAATCCCTCCGTTTGTATTCCCATGAGCGGCTCCGGAGACTGAAATGCCTCAAGCATTCTCCATCTCCCAGCACTGCAGTTACCAGGTTACGTGTGTGTGTCCCCGGATTCTACCTGCTCCGAGAAAATGGGAGCAGACAGGCAGAGCAGAAGGCTCTGCAAGGACTGTACACACACACACACACACACACACACACACACACACACACACACACACACACACACCCCCCCCCCCCCCGAGATCTCCGCCATTCAGGGGCGGATTTTTCTGGAGTGGCTTTCCTTCTGCAGGAGCAATTTGCACCATCATTTCACACACACTCTGAACACATTTTAAGAGGTGAAAATACTCCATCAAGCAACATTTCTTTGGCGGCCACACAATTACTAGCTCAAACCACCAACTACTGCTCCCGCAAATGACAGGCAGAGTCTTGTGCTCAAAATGCAGGCCCAAATGGTCAGAAACATGGTGTGTGCACAGGTCTGGAAACCTGAAACCCCTCCATTTGAATTCTGGTTCCCACCCCACCCCCGGTATCCCACCGTCTGTGCCATAGCTGCTCTGAGTGTGGAAGGGGGGTGAGAAGGTCTGCTCATGTCTGGAAAGTTCTAGGGGTTATGAAACACTAGGTGGAAACAGCAAACACAGTATTACTCCTGAAGACTAGATCACCAACCACTCGTCACTGGGTTGGGTGCTAGACTCAGAGATTGTATGGCGTGGTCTGAGCTCCGGCACAACACATGTGAACACACTGCTCCCTTTGGGCCTTAAAAGTCTATGAAATAGTGCACTGACTTCTCCTCGTTCATCCTGCCAGTCCCCCCGGGCCAATGCAAGATTGCACTTGTCAGCACATTCGTCAGTGCCTTATCCAGCCATCTTTGAAACGGTGCTAGAGACAGGGCCCTCCGCGTCTTCCTCTGGAAGACACCATCAGCCCAACGTTCTCCCTACCCTTTCATTTGCCTTTGTTCCATCTTCACCCAGCGCTGAAAGACAATTGGCCGACGAGGCAAAACCCCTGGTGTGACTGGTGGAGCAGAGTGCGAGGGTCATAAGAGAGGACAAGACCAGAGATTAGGCCAGGACCGCGTGATGAAGGGCTCGGACAGCAAGGGCACAAGCTGGCCTTGCACAGAAGATGCAGTGTGGAACCAGCACAGATGTGGTCATAGTGGACCACAAGTTGAATATGAGTCAACAGTGTGATGCTGTTGCAAAAAAAGGAAATATGATTCTAGGTTGTATCAACAGGTGTGTTGTAAGCAAAACTCGTGAAGTCATTCTGCCGCTCTACTCTGCACTAGTTAGGCCTCAGCTGGAGTATTGTGTCCAGTTCTGGGCACCGCATTTCAAGAAAGATGTGGAGAAATTGGAAAGGGTACAGAGAAGAGTGACAAGATTAAGGGGGGACATGATAGCAGTTTTCAAATATCTAAAAGGGTGTCACAAGGAGGAAGGAGAAAATTTGTTCCTCTTGGTTACTGAGGACAGGACAAGGAGTAATGGGCTTAAAGTGCAGCAAGGGAGGTTTAGATTGGACATTAGGAAAAAATTCCTAACTGTCAGGGTGGTCAAATACTGGAATAAATTGCCAAGGGAGGTGGTGGAATCTCCCTCTCTGGAGATATTTAAGAACAGGTTAGATAGACATCTGTCAGGGATGGTGTAGACAGAGCTCGGTCCTGCCTTGAGGGCGGGGGGCTGGACTCGATGACCTCTCGAGGTCCCTTCCAGTCCTATTATTCTATGATTCTGATAGCAGCATTTTGGACACACTGGAGGGGGGTGAAGTTAGCAACAATAAACTTTGTGGAAGTCTATTAACCTGCCTCAGAAAAAGAGAAAGATGAGCTGCCCCTCCCAGGATCCAAATCTGGGAATCAAAAAAAAAAAAAAAATGTAGAAGCCAGGGCTCCAAAACACACCCACTCGCTGAGTCGGAAACTTCCCCAGAGGTCTCAGGTGGGAGTTTGGCTCATTTCAAACAACACAGAAGTGTGCCTTCCGAAGAAAGCACCACGTCCGGTGCTAGGACGGTCGACTCTGAAGGACAGACCCTCTGGTGTAAATGGACTCTCACCGATTTACCCCAGCTGAGAAGCTGGTTCCCTAAGTCTGTACACAAAGAGCCTCAGAGAGAGGCTTGAATTACCCCGCTTCCTCTCGGTTGGATGGTCACTCTCAGGCCTCACCTACTCTACAGTGCGCAGACCCAGCTGTGACAGCTGTGCTGGAGCTACTACAATCAATAGCGTCGAGCAGATGAGATCTGACCCTGCAGGGACCAGAGCCGGGTCAAACGCTTGGGCGGAGTAGACGGGAGCTACCGGTGACCATGCCAAAGCCCTTCTGACCTGCGAGGTGTTGCAAGGCAGGCACCCCAAAAGGGGGGCATGCAAAAAAAATCTCTCGGCACTTGTGAAAATTGAGACTGACCGCTTTTAATGAGGTTCCCCGTTACAGCTGTAACAAAGCCAGGGCCTCCTTGCCCCTGCTGCTAGAGTTTCATGCCATTTGCCCAGAGCATCCACAAATTTCAACTATTCCCTAACCCTAAAAACTTGCCCAAGGTGCAACAACTTTGACGCAGGTTAGGCTACTAGCATGCCGAGATCCCACTACCAATAACGCAGACCAATATGGTCGCACTGTTTCTTCCAACTCCCCTGTTCATCTGTCTGCAGCCATCTGTTTCCTCTTGGATCAGCTCTGGTGCAGGGACAGCATCCACCCTACGAGGTCCCGCTCCTAGGTGCGATGGTAATGCAAGTAATTAACTGTAATAACCACGTCGCAAGTCAGATCTCTCTTCTGGCAAGTGACCGACTGCATAATTTGTCAAGGATTGATCTAGTTATTTCCAACCTGATGCTTACACTGCTAGGCCATCGCCTCCGGCCGCAATGCCTTTCTGCCTGTTTCCAGTCCACGTGACGCTGCCCAGATCAAAGCCAAGTTCAATTAATTTCTCTAATAAGATTTTGTGAGCCATTATTTCAGGAGCTTTTCTATAGTCCAGAATTCCATTAGTCGTGCTCATTTGGTAATTCAATTCATCATCAAAAAAAAAAAAAAAAAGCAATCAAGTTCTTCTGGCATAATTTAGCTCTCTTAGAGTTGAGTTAGGTAAAGATTTCTTGATATTTGTTCCATTATTTTGCTAGCACGCAACTACACCTGTTTGCAGGTACAGCAAGGTTAGCAAAGAAGCAATGCCATGGCCTTGCCGTTAAGGCACTGGACTGGACCAACAGAGAGTTGGGGTCAATTTCACAATGTGTCACAAGCTCCCTTCCTTTGGGATTTTGGGCAAGTCATTTAACCCGGGAATTTCAAATACACTCCGCATCACCTTCTGAAGGTAGAGTTAGGCCCGTGCGGCGCACTTTGGGGGAAAAAACCCTTCATCTCTGCACGTCACTTCGCCGTCTGTAAAACGATCTTTCCTTTCACCTTCCCTGTGTCTCCTTTTCTACACAGCTTAAAAACTCTTTGGGTAAGGACAGTCTTTACCATATGCTCGTGCCAGGATCTAGGAGAGGGCCTCTAAGCACAATACAACAAATGAAATATTAATAAAAGAGACTGACACCCAGCTGAGATCTGCCCATCCCCATGCTGCTCTGTGTGGGCGACAGAGACAAGTCCTTTTGGTTCACCAGGTTAAGCTGCTGTCTAGGGTCCCTTAGGCTATACCACAGCATAAGGCTAGTCCCCTTCTAGCGACACAAATCGCATTAACCCACGGCTCGGACCCGGGGTCCCAGGGCCTGCCAGGCTCTTGCAAGGAGTGCAGGGCTTCCTTTCGAAATGTACAAGAGCCCCATCAGGGCTGCAGTGAGCGAGGCGCACGCTGGGGCTCTTGTACATTTCAAAAAAACAAACAAAAACAAAAACCACAGAATCGCAGCAGAAGTGGTGCAAGTGGAGACGGCTTCAGTCCCCACTCGCACCGTTTCTGCTATGCCTCTACCTCCCCTGCCCCCACGGAGATGGTGCTGGGGGGAACTGGCTCTTAAACCGGCTCCCCCCACCCTTGCTGCCTCTCTGATAGAGGCAGCAAGGGAGGGAGGGGGAACCAACTGCTCGCATCACTAGTCGATTATTCGATAAGCTTCTGCCTATCAGATAGTTGACAAGTCTCTTACATCCCTAGTTAAGGGGAGAGTTTCCAATGGAATTTCCATCGCCTCTGTGGCTTTACCGCTGCCCACTGTACCTTCCTACCTGTGATCAATCTCGGCATGCTATACAAACCATCTAGGGCCCAGCCCAAGCGTGGAGCGAGGCATGGGGCAAGCTTTCCAGGATGGTGCTGTGCTCCCAGTCTGCAGACAGGAATACAGAGAGTCCCCTAGGAGCACTGGTGCTGAAGGGGGCCTTGTGACATGCTAACAGCTGGAGTGGTCATTGTCCTCCCTTAGCACAGTCATTTCCATCTAGCAAAGTCTGTGTAAAACATCTAGGGCAGGGATCCCTCCAGTTTTCTCCATTCATACGTGGAATAAAATTGTGTTACATGCACCAAGGCATTTGCAGATGTGCACCACCCACAGGAACACATGCTGCCAGCTGTGGGCAGTTGTAAGCGCTCTGCCTACCAGCAGGGCCGCACCCGAATCTCTCCTGGGCAGCCGCCCAAGCGCTCAGCTTACAGGGAACACTGGTCTAGGGTAGCTCAAGGAAATAACCCTGCGCAAGCTCCGGTCACGCCTGCCGGCTAGGAAGAGAGAGCATCTGCCATGGCCCGAGCAGTGAGACGGGCTGGTTGTCCAGCCCACGTGCCTAGCATCGTAACGGGATCGCACTCAGAGCAGCCGGCCCTGTCCGCCGCTCACACCCCTTGCACCTCCCTGCGTGACTAGGAACAGGGCAAGGAGAGCGGGTGACGGGGGGAGCCGGGCACCATGAAGGGACAATCCGTGGAGACAGGAGGCGGCAGCCAGAGCGAGCAGGGCAGGCTGCCCTCTGGAGCCAGGCTGAGTGCTTCACCGGCCCTTTTAATATGGAGCAGAGGCAAGAGAGGCCTGGGATGAAGAAACATGCCCCCTCTCCCCCTGGCCGGCTGCAGAGTGGAAGGAGGTGACAGGAGAGGCAGAGTGGAAAGGGGACGCGGATCCGAGCCGACGTGTGTCACGTCTCGCTGCCTCCCGGAGCAGCGGCGCGCGATGCAGCCTGAAAGGAGACCCGGAAAGCGCAAACGCCCTGGCGTCCTGTCAGGCTGATTAGCAGCGAGGAGCGGGACCACCGAGCTTGCAGAGCGACAGCCCAGCCAGGCAGCCGCTCACCGGGCAACGGCGGGGGAGCCGGAGAGGTCCTCCCCACGTCATTGAAGCAAGGGCTTCCTGGGACTCTCCGCATGCAGAGAGCAATCCGTGGGGTAAGGGGCGCCACTCCACCCGGAGCTGCGAGGGAGGGACAGAGATCTCCCCCACAGCTTCCCAACGAGGCCCTTGGGAAAACCAGCACTTGCCCCCACAGAATCCACCTCTGGCCTCACAGCAAGCCTGGGCCACAAAAGGCAGGACTCAGCTGCTAGTCAGGCCACGTGCCTCTTCACAGAGGTGAAAATTCCCCCCAGCCTGAGGTCTCTGCACCAAGCCCCATCTGAGGTCTGAAGAGGGACCCATGCGCCGGACCGGGTGCTGCCCAGGGGGCCAACTCCAGCCTTGGTGCGGGCATGACAGAGAGCGCTGATCCTGTGAAGTCCCGGCGCAGCTCGGGGGGGCCTGGGAGGTACCCACCACGGATACCGAGAAGCAGCCGCCTCCTCCCCGGCATTTCAGAAGAAGAAACCCAGACGAGCAGGCGAACAATCAGCACCAGCACAAAACGGGCTCCGACAGGCAGACCAAGCAGCCACCGGCAGGAGGGGAGGGGACTACAGACGGCAAACCACAAGCCAGCCCACCTCGGGACACATCCCCATTTCTACTGGCACCAGCATCCCCTGCCCAGTGGGGGAGGCCTCTGCCTCCCAGGACCCCCAATCTGGGCGGGGTAGGGGGGGTGGGGCTGGAGCACCAACACCAGCTCTCCAATGCTGGCACGGAGAGGAAGCCCTGAGCCTCTGGGGCTGGATCCAGGCAAGCCAGGGCCCGCATCTGGCCCCCAGGCATTATGTTCCCCACCCCTAAGACATGGGGAGACTGCCTACAATCTGCAACCCACTAAGCCCCTCCTTGTCCTATGACTGTAAAGGTGCTAATGGGCCACTTCACTTGAACGGCCCCTTAAAATGCATGTTAACTAGTTCACTACCATGCTAGGCTAAAACAAGGAGTCCTCTGACACCAGAGGCTAACAGATTACAGCACACGCTTCCATGGGTGAAAAGCCCTCTCCCTCCCCAGGTCAGGGGCAGAGGCACCCTACAGCAGGCAGCCTCAAGAGATGCAGGGTGAGGACAGGTGACCCCAGGAATCATCCTGCCGGAGCGAGAGAAAAGGGAGGGTGCATTCCCCTTCCGGCCTCCCTCCCCGCGTCACGGAGCTCTTCAAACGCTCGGGGTGCGTGAGCAGAGCGAGGCGTGACAAGGGCAGGCTAGAAAGAATACCCGCGCCGCGGCCAGACCGCAGAGCCCCGGGACGGAGCCCCTCCGTGCCAGCGCCCCTCGCTGAAATCAAAGGGAGGTCTTTGCTCAGAGCCCAGGGAATGCAGCCGGTCAGGCTGACACCTAGGCAGCGATATACGAGAGCCTGCAATGGCAAGAGCTCTTCAACAAGGTGCCCCACTACTGCTTCATTCTTGGAGGTGCCCAGCAAGCTGCCAGCCGCTAGGTGATGGGCGCCTGTCGGGAATATCATCAGCTGTAAGTGCACATCACCCCGCTTGCCTGCTGTCCCAGGCTGACGAACTGAAACACCTTCCCCTGCAACACCCCAGCAAGAAAACCTGGCTGCTTGCTGGCTATGTCCTGCCCTGTGGGACTCCAGCAGTACCTGGCCCGGAGGCTGCCAGGTTGGAGCCAGCAATAGAAACCCCCCCACCCCCGTTTTGCAGGCACTACACTCACCCCGTCACCCAGAAAAACAACCCAGGAAGCCAATAACAAACCTCCAGCCCAGAACAAGTGTCCGCCTGCCCAGCAGGAGAGAAAACTAACGCGACAGGAGCCAGAACACAGCCACCGCCACCCAAGCCTCTGGCGCTCTCCGTTCAGCAACCGCGGCCCGCACAGCACGGATTCAGGAGTATTTCCCAGCTGCACTTGCTCCGTCTATGCCGGGCCATATTCTGCTTCATTGCTCAGGCCCAGGCAGGAAGGGAAGGCTGCGCCGGCTCTTTCCGCACCAGGCTGGTGCTCAGGGAGCTGGGTTCGAGTCCCGGCTCTGCTTCTGGGGCCAGTCACTTCCCTTGCAGATTCCCCCACAGCTCAGTTACGAGGTGCCCAACTCGGGATGCCTTGGAGGGGCCGAGGCTCTTGTCATCTGAAAATCACGTCCCTTCTGGGGATGCAAAATTGTGCCTTTAACGGTTATGTTTAACGGGCTAAACCATGGCGCAGGCGGGGGGCTCCCCAGGTAGGCGCTGCTCTGCCCGGACTGAAGCTGCCCGCGGTGGACTGCTCCAGCCATGCTGGGCCCCCGGTGGGGGGAGGCTGCTCCAGCGGGGCCAGCCCCACCACGCCACACTACGGACAGGCAGGGAGCTGCTCCAGCCCAGCTCGGCCATCAGTTAACCAGTAACCATCACCCAATAAGGGCAATGCTTGCCAGCTAACCACGGAGATGGCTTAAGCCCTTTAGGCACTCTCGCCCTGGGACATCCCAAAATCTCAAGGCCCAGCTGAAAATCTTGGCCTGTGTGTGTCAGGTCCCCATCGGTACAGCAGGGGCAAGAACGCTGCCTAAGTCCGGTTTAACGAACCGTGAGCTCTTTGGGGGCAGAAACGGCCTCTCGCGCTGCGTGCACAGCACCAAACACAACGGGACCCGGAGCCCGGCGAGGGACGCTAGGTGCGACCGTAGTATAAAGAGCAAAGCAGGATTGCACTGCTAGAGCCGAACGGAGCACAGGGCTGCCATGCAGGCTCACAATCTCCCTGTGGGTCTTACTGACCACAGGGCATTTGGGATTTCAACTGTCCCTGGGTATCCTGAAATCCCTCTTGCTTAACGTAAAGGTTGAACGCAGCTACTCTGGAGTGACCCCAGCCAAGGCAGCAGCACTCCCAGGAACGCACTCAAAAGGCGATAAAGTTCTCCGCTGAAAGCCTATCAAAGGGGAGGTGTTCAAGTCCCCATAAGAGTAGAAAGTTGCCCTGCAGTTAACATGGGCCCTAGGAGTGACATCCAAGTGTAGACAAGACCTTGAGCAGTAGCTTCCTCTGGCAAGGTCACCCACAGGGATCCAAACTGTATCTCCATGTGCATGTGCGTGCCTAATGCATGTGGATTGACTTTCCTGCCCGCTGTCACTTGGACGGCTGTTCTGGGGCCAGGTTAATCTGCCGTGTCACCTTCCCACACTGACACTGCGGCTCTGCAGACAGCCCCTGTTGTGTCTGTCAGCTGTGCTCAGCTCAGCGCGGGGCTGCCAGCCTGGCTTCACCACTCCGTGGTGCCAGGTTCAAAGGGGCGAGGCCCCCAGGTGGGACGTGCGAGCTCGGCGAGGCAGCTAACGAGGGAGCCCAGTTCATTAGCGCAGTCAGTCAAAGTCGGGGATCATTAAAATCAGGGGTCAGTGGCAGCAAAACAGAGAGGAGTCGAGGCGCAAGCGGCTGCTAACGCGCTTCACGCCGCGAGGCAAAACGGAACAAGGTTGTTGTCATTAACTGCGGCTGGTGTAGGCCCGTTCCGAACGGGCTCTGGTGAGTGGTTTGAAGCCCCGGGCAAGCAGCAGACACTCTGTTTTCCTACCCCTGCGCTCCATGCTGGACTGTCTGGGCTTAGGGGGAAACGGTTTATTGTCGCTTCAATGATTTCTTTCCATGCAGGGCAATGCCCGGCCATGGTGCTGTGCCCACAGGTGGGCAGAGGGCAGCATTACACAGACACACACCCCGCGATTACCGGCAGCATCCACATAGCTACTCTCTCCTCTGCCCCGGGCATGGCTGGAGCGCTTCCAATGCTGGTCCCCTCCCCAGCAGACCGATCAGAATCAAGAGGCAAGGACGGAATGGAGCACACAGCTGTCAGCCAGACTCCCGCTCTCCCCATTGGTCTTACTGACCACTGTGCACTTGGGATGGGGGGCGCTTGGCAGGAAGTGCCATCTCGGCATACACGGCTCCTAGGTTCTCCGGGCGCCTGGCCGGCCTCCCTGCGCCAGAGATGGCGAGGTTAGTAGTGCCCGCAACCTCCCAGTCCATCATTAAGTTGATTATCCTCACAGAGTGTTAAAGTCAGAGCCAGGAGTGACAACTACAATCCTCACCACGTTCAGTGACATGCGGGGGGACAGCGGGGACGGGCCCAGAGCCGGCAGACCCAGAGAACGAACACACATGCTGCAGTTCGGCCACCGCTGGCGAAAAACACCCCAACCTATTCAAACTCATTCGTCTTCAAAGCTGCCAGTTCCGACCTTTCCCACTGGCGTAGAACAGCCACCAAATCCCTCTCCAAACACGAACTGAATTCAGCCTTGCAGCGTCCCGGGGCAGCAGGGAAGGAGAATGCCCTTTTTAGAGACAGGGAGCTGAAGCACTGAAGATTAAGTGATTTGCTGAGGGCCACGCAGAACGTCAGTGGCAGAGAACACAGCCCAGGCGTGCTGTCCGCCACTCCTACCACGACAGCACTACAGAAAGCAACACCTGTCTCCAAGCAGGCAGAAGATGTCAAGTGTTCAGATGCGGTGGCCAGGTGCAAGATGCTCTACCCATACATCCTCACCGTCGCCCTCCCAGCCATACAACTCAGCATCGCTGGGGCCAAGGATGCTGCCAGGAGAGATGGGCCCAAATCAAAACTTGGACCCCAGACACATTTGAGAGCTCTGGGAAAGTGCCACAAATGGCATGAAACAGGCCCCGGTCCATTACTGTCACAAGAAGAGCTATGCCAGATCCCCCAGCCAAAAACATGGGTCCTAAGCCACTCAGAGGGGACTAATGACGGGGGGGAGGGGGTTCAATTTCTGGTTGCCCAGCATAAGACAGTTTAGATCGGGGTGGAGAACCCAAGGCCCAGGGAGAACCCACCCAGGTTTACATGGACCTTGGTGTGATGTAGTGGGGGTACCTTGCTGGTTGCTATGCTGGGCAGTGGGTTGGGAGTGACCTCCACTGGCTGCTGTCTGGAGCACGGCCCAGCAGGGCAGGGGATGAGTCATTATGCAAGGGGGCTTCGAACCTGTCTGACCAGTTATCTCCCAGGGAGCGGAACAATGGGAAGAAGGGGAGTGGAGCCCTGGCTGGGGGCAGGGCTGGAAGTGAGTGAGTTAGCTTCTGTCTGGGAGCATGGAGGAAGCAGCCTAGGCAACAGGCTGGGATTTAGGGGCCCAGGCTTCTGCATCTCAAGGGGGCTGAGGCATCCTAGGCCTGCCCTGTAACCAGATTACATCCGTGCTGTGCTGTATCCTGGAGAAGCAATAAACTCCCTCTATTCTACTGGCTGGTGGAGTCTGTTTGGGCCACTACGGGGGTGCAGGAGACGGGAAAACCCCAACGCGCTGTCACACTTGGTTCCAGGAAGCGCTAAGCACCCCACTCTGACAATCAGGCCTGCTCTGTGCAGACAAACACACACAGCAAGGTAAGGGAAGCAGGAGCCGGCTTAAAAGCTGTTTCCCCCCAGCACCGTCTCCACAAGGGAGGCAGAGGTGTAGCAGGGGACCTGGCGTGAGCCAGAACCCAGACGCTGCGCCTCTGCTTTTTAAATGGAGTAAGAGCAGCCGCAGCGAACCCCCTTATCAATTAATCGAGTATCCATGGAAATTCCATCGACTACTCGATTAGCTTACTCGCCGCTATTTAACATCCCTACTGTCGGCCACTAGTCCCTTGGCTTACATGTGCAGCCAAACAACAATGGAGCTACCCGCAGTAAAAGCGATCAGGTTGTAATGCAGAGAGCTGTAGGACCAGTCTGCTGGAAATCGTACAGTCAACTTCCACTGTGGCCAACCACATCCAGAGGCCACGGATTTTGGTCAAGGGATTGAAGAGAGCAGGCTCCTGCGTGCCCTGGCAGAGGAGGGCTGGGGTCTGCTGCCAGGGAACAAGGAGAGTAATAAATAAATTGTGGTAACACCAGAACGGGGGTCCTCCCAAAATCCTACAGCTGCAACAGCCTGGGTTAGAACTCAAACCGGGCCAGAAGGCAACCAGATGCCAGGGAAGGCATGACAGGGATTAATAAGGGAGAAGTTTAAACGAGTGGAAGACGAGACTCCTCCAGCACTTCATGCAAAATTAATTTAATTACATGGCCCAGGATCCTGAAACTGATTCTGCTGTAGGCATATTGGGGCTGGAGGGAGGGGGAGTGGCAGAGATGGCTGCCTTCCCCTTCTCTCCCAGCCTGCCCAGGGAGCTAAGCACACTGGCAAGATGGTACGAGTCGCTGACCGGCCAGGTTAGATGCTAGCAAAGGTTCCCCGACTCACTGACAGACGCAGAAGTCTCATCTCCTCCCCCACCCCGCCCTCCTCTAGCCAGCCCCGGCCGACGTCCCAGCCCCACTGCTCGTCCTTCCCCCCTCTGCCCCGTCTCGCACTGCCTCCATTCACCAGAACAGCCCCTGCCCCACACCACTGCTGCCCACTCCTGCGCTCGTCCTGCATTGCTGCTCCCAGCACCTCACGCTCCCCACTGGCACCCTCGCCCCCTACGCTCTGCAGGCCAGCGCTGCCCCCCTTCCCCTACAGCCTGCGGCTCCCGCTCTGGCCCCTCTCCGTTCCCAGCTGGGGGAGTGCACCCACCCACACCTCACCAGCCCTAGGCCACTTGCTTCGGTGTCCACTATGTATTTGAGAGAGAGTGTCTGTCTGTGAGCGAGCAAGCGAGCCTGCCTGTCCATCTGTCTGTTCAAGAACTCCTCCTAAACGGTAAGAGCCAGGCACGCCAACTTCGGGAGGCAGCTTCCTCTTCTAACCTACAGCAAGCTCAGGGTCTGGCTGTGCGGGGTGGCAGGGCTGAAGCCCCCCACCCCCAATTCATACAGGGACACACAAAACCATGCAGAAGAAAAGTAGAATCACCAGGCAGGCGAAAGCAGCTGGCTGGGGGCACACCCCTTCCTCCCCGTCTCAAGCCTCCCACCCCTCAAGTGCCCTTTAGGGAGGGCAGGGGGGTTTGCAGCTCCCCTCACCCCCAATTCATACGGGAACATGGCTGGTTGTTCCCCTTCGTCAGGTAGCCAGGGGAAAGTGCACCCTTCCCCCAGCCGTGCCCGCTGCAGCAGCCAGAGAGAGGCGCTTCTCACCTGGCTCCACGCTGCCGTCTGAGAGGGGGACGGGGTTGTCCCCTCTCCCCTGTCACAGCCTGCACACTCCTCCCCAGCCCCACCCCAGAGCAACAACTGAAATGAAATAAAACACGGACCCGAGTAACGCCTGGTCAATCTTCTAGCTCCCAATAAAGCACCATCGTCTAATGAGTGTGAGCGCCCCCAATGCCCCTGCTGCTCTCTTCCACCCAACGGAGCCTCCCCGGGGGTCTCGCCGACTGACTTGACAACTGGGACGGAGGCAAACACGCAGCCCTGTAACCATGGAGATGCTGGTGAGCCACAAGAAAATGGCGCGGACCCCAGCTGGGAAACTCCTTCCGTCATTAAGCTTTCCGGTGAGGCCAGCTGGGAATTCAGCTCCATGGTAAAGCCCTCTGCCATGCCAGAAAACCGCTTCCTGGCAGAATCAGCATTCCCATGCCTCGATTCCAGTTTCCAGGTGGGATTGGAGTTGGCTTTCCCTGTTAACCCCTTGGACGGAGACTTCTTGCCCAGCTACAGGACACCTAATGATCAGGCTCTCCAGTGGCTGCTGGATTAACCACAAGGGGTATTGAACCTGCAACCTCTCGATCTGAACGGGCAACCTTCCATGACGGAGCCAAGAGAGGCAGTTCTGTTGGCCGAAGCTGGAGCAGGCTCACGCCTAGGGCCCTACCAATTTCATGGCCATGAAAAAAGGCATCACGGACCATGAAATAAACTGACGTCTCTTTGTTCCTAGGAGCACCCTTGGACATCTCCTGAAATCTGACGTCTCCTTGTTCCTAGGAGCACCCCCTCAAAGGGGGCATCTTACCTCCAACTGGGTAGGGGAAGGGCAGGACCTACCCCTCCACTAAAACCAGCTCTGGTGATGGGAGGGGGAACTAGAACCTTTTGGAACCTCGGTGGTTGCCGTTTTCAGAGTACAGCCCCAAAGGCAATCTCATTACCTCCACAGCAGGTGTGTGATCCCCCATCTCCTTTGGGGTCAGGACCCCTCAGTTACCACACGGAGAAAATTCAGCCTTAAACAGATGGACACGTGAAATTTACCAATTTTCAAATCCTATGGCCATGAAATTGGCCATAATGGACCACGAATTAGGGTGCCACTCAAATCTCTACCTGTGGTCCGGCCACCGCCAGGGAAGGAGGAACAGAGTATCTATAAATAATACATTGCGTGCTGCAATCACATTTCAATTCACCAGCCACGCTCAGGGTTCCATCATGCTAAATGCTGCAGATGCACAGTGAGAGCCGCCCTGCCGGGCAGGGGCTACGTCCGCCCCAGAGCTGGAGGGGTTATTTCCATCTCGAGGAGGCACACCTGCACTAGCTCCGACTGAGCAATAAAAACAGCAGTGTGGCTGCAGGGCAAGGGACTAGCCACCCAGAGACATGCCTAGGCTCTCAGACTGGCTCATGCTCAGCACAGCCAGCCCCTCTGGCTGCTTGTACCGCTGCGGCTGTTGGAACACGAGCCTATAATACTTGCATTGCCATTTGGCTCTCCCCGCAAGATTGTGGGTGCCCAGGGCTGGCCCCGTAACAGCTCGTAGGAGCCCAACAGAGCAGCTTTGAACACCTAGCCGCTGCTGTGATATACCCTTCTAAATGCTTTGGTATATATGGTTGTGACTACTTTCTTCCACTATTTGATCTGAGGAAGTGGGTCTGGCCCACGAAAGCTCATCATCTAATAAACCATCTTGTTAGTCTTTAAAGTGCTACATTGTCCTGCATTTTGCTTCAGCTACCCCAGACTAACACGGCTACATTTCTATCACCTTCTAAATGCGTCTTTTATTGCACAGAGAGTCAGAGGGCGGGGACGACGCACAAAATGAATTAGGAAAAGAGTCAGCTGCCAACAAGACTGAATGACAAATGACAACGCTGGCTGCAGAACGGATTTTGAGTGAACGGTAACACACACGCCCAAGCATCCATTGGCCATTCTTATTATTCCTTCTTTGACCGCAGCTCTGAGGTCCTAGCCGAGCTCAGACTCCTGCCGGGTTTGGTGCCTGGCCCCCAAACCTTCCCAACTACACAGATAAGAAGGGAAGAAAGGAAAAAAAGTCACCCCCCATTTCACAGACGGCAAGCCAAGGCCCAGAGACGGGGTGCCTGCCCCAGGGCAAACAAGGGGTCTGGCACGTGGCTGGGAAAGGACCTCAGAGCTCGGGAATCCTAGTGCAGTGCAGGGATGAACACAAGAAGGTGGGGCAGCATCACACGCAGTAGTTAAGCGACCTCTGAAGTCCTGCAGGGCGTAGCAGGTTAGGGATGTAAAATCCTGTCTAATCAGTTTAACGTTCGGTTTAACCAGTTAACTGACTCAGCGGGATCCCAGGTGGAGGTCCGCTCCAGTCCGGCTGAAGCAGCCCCCGCTGGGCGTGGGGGCCCCGACAGGACTCAAGCAACTCTCCTTCCATGGCAGGGGGGATGCTCCTGAGCACTGGTTAACGATTACTCAGTAAGCATCACCCGGAAAGGGTGACGGAACCCGTTCACATCCCTAGTAGCCAGCCACCCAGCTCCCTCCGCTGTGCAGAACGGCTCGGCGCACCGCACCAAGCGCAGGCTGGGAGTCCAGGAGGCTGTTCAGGTATCACTTAATGGTCTGCCCCTCTAACACCATCCATCAACTCACACGGTGACGCAGTGAGCTGGGTGCTAAATATCTCTGGTGCCATGCCAGAGCTGCAATGGCTACTCCCTCCCCTTGCAGTATTCACTTTATTGATAAGCCTGGGTGGGTAGGAACCCCTCACCACATGCACAGTCCCTGGCTCTGTTTCATACTGCTGTGTTGCCCTCCCCGTTCCTTCCCCCATAACAGTCTGTCTCCAGTCTCTTCCCATCCACTCTACTCTGTTAAACACCCAAGACTTTCCCAGTCTTTGGCTGCAAACTCATCAGTTTCAAAGGTGCTTCACTTTCCACTTCTTGGGCTTGTTTGAACTTGAAGCTCCACAGCTAAACTCAAGGGCTGTGAATCCAGGTAGGTAGGTAGGTCGGACACACACACACACACACACACACACACACACACACACACACACACACACACACACACACTCACTCACTCACTCACTCACTCACTCACTCCCTCTCCCCTCTGGCTGTCACCTAGACCCTAGCAAATCAATTACAGTAAGTTTAACAGAAACGCAGAACAACTGTCATCTAAAAAACCACCAGCTCCTTCCAAAGATCAACCTCGTATACAGAATTATTCTACAAGAACGGATTCATATTTCCAGGAAAATACTGCAGAGCACACAGGTGTATATATGCACAACCTCTCTCTGCTGGTTCATACCAAGGCTAAGCAAAACTCATTTTTAATAACTTTGATGGGTGATATTAATGTTTATTTTAAGCTTTTCTTAGATTTACTCAATATGTATCTATTTTATTTTCTTAGTTGCACAAAATATTGGGGGAGCCAGTCAAAAGTTAAAGCCTTACAAACTGTTCAAGCGCAAACAGACAAAATATACAAAGTAAATATCCTTAAATCACCAAATTCTACCTGGTTTTATTATTTATTTGCCAGTGCATTTGTAATGAGATTGACTCAAAAGTCTAAGTCACTGGCTTTTGACACTGAACTCTCAAGCATCATTTTTCCTACTTTGCCTATTTGTAAGTTCTGGTTTTTATTGATGAAAATATTTTTCTTATGTAACGATGATGAAATCGACATTTACCAACCTGCACCAATAATAAAAAAAAAATCAAACCCTACGAAGTCTCTTCACAGCATACTTCCCTCTGGTTTCAATCTGCCAGTTTTCGCCAACATGAAATTCTCTAAAAAGCAATATAACCCAGATAAAACAAAGTTCATTGTCAAACATACAACAGAATACATGGGATCACAAACATTCATGATAATGGTATTACAGGTTGAATCTTTCTAGTCCAGCAACATCCGTGGTCCGGCATGATGTTAGTTAGCCAGATGTCCACTTATCTTGGGTGCAGCCAAGTTTCCCACAGTCCCATCAAGTTTCTTTACAACCACCAGTCCCGGCTCTCAGTGCTCTGTGATGCTATTTAGCTCTAATTTACCCCTCGATGTCTTCTAAGAGCCCAGCAGCAGTGAAAGTGTTGGCAATGCTGCTAGAACAATATTGGTCAACACCGGTCAGGTCCTGAGGGTGCTGGGCTACATAGGTTCAACCTCTACCCTTCGATCACTGCCCAAACAGACCAAGACTGGAAAAGACCCTCGTGATCCTGTAGTCAGACCTCCTGCACATCACAGAACCGCACCCACCTCTGCAATAGGCTATCAGAGGCAGCAGTGCATGGGGGGGAGGGAAGGGGAGGCTGCTGCAAAGCAGCCTCTGTCTGCAGCAGCCCGGGCTGGCCGCGGACAGAGACTGGTCCAGCAGCAGCCCCTGTCCATGGGTGGTTGGTCCCAGCTCCCCACAGCAGCCTCCCCTGCCCCCCCCCCCCCACACACACACACTGCTGCCTCTGACAGAGGTAGCGGGGGAGGGGGCACTGCGGAGCCAGTTATGCTCCCCGCCCCCCCCCCCATTGCTGCCTCTGAGACAGTGGAGGCAAGGTGTGGAGGGAGAGGGGGAGCAGTCAAGAATCTTAACTGATAAGCCTAGATTCACTGGTTAATTGTATACTCGATGACTCATTTACATCCCTATTAGAAACCATCTAATTTCAAGCCTAAACTTGTTGATCGCCTGTTTATGTCCATTTGTTCTTGTGTCAACATGGGAATTTAATTCTTCTCCCTCCCTGGTATTTATCCCTCGGACGTATTTATAGAAAACAATCCTATCTCCCCCTTAGCCTTGGTTCAGCAACATTTGTTGAGTCTCCTCTTGTAAGACAGGTTTTCCATCCCTAAGAGTCCTTCTCTGCACCTGTCCCAGTTTAAAGTCTTCTTTCTTAAACATGGGAACCTAGACTTGCTCACAGAACTCCAGGTCATACCAGAGCCTTGTATAACAGCAATAACACTTCCCTATCTTGACTGGAAATACCTCGCCTGACGCATCCTAGGCTTATATTAGCCTTTTTCCTAGGCATATCACACTGGCAGCTCATAATCATCCGGTGAGCAACCAATACACCCAGTACTTTCTACTCCTCTGTCACATCCAACTAATATGTCCCCAGCTTGCAGCAAAAAGTCGTATTGTTAATTCCTAAGCGCATGACCTTGCACGTTTAAATTCCATGCCATTTCTGCTACTCCACTTTTCAAGGTTGTCCAGATCGTCGTCCTTTCTACTGGCAATCCCTCCCAACTGTGTGTCACCTGTACATTTGACTAGCATGCTCCCAAGGTCATGAATGAGAATGTTAAAGAAGATGGGTGCCAAGACCAAACCCTGAAGAACTAACTCCCCTAGTAACCTCCCTCCTGCCTGGCAGTTCACCTTTCAATGTGACCCATTACAGCCTCTGCTCTAAGCCTGCGAGAACAGATGATGCATAGCAATGTCCCCTGAAGGTCACCAATCCCAAGTGGGCAGGGAGTTCACACCAAAGGAGCCTTTAGCAAGAATGTCGTCTCCAGTTCTTGCCTCCTAAGACTGTTCACATCAGTGCCGTGGATAATTGGAACAGCACAGTCCAGCAAGACGGGGGGACCCTCGGGGGCCCCAGCACCATGCGGCTTGGGCCCCACTGCCATGACAACAGGAGGCTAGATTTGAGTGAGCAGCACTGCAACTCCATGAGTCAGGTCACAGCTCCACTCACACCCACCTGGTCCAGTCACAGAGGTCCCTGAGCGGCACTGCAGCCCCGGAGGGTGGAATGACCGCAGTAGGGAGCCAAGTGCAGTCAGCCCCACAGCAGAAGAGCGGCAGGTGCTGTCTCTGTGGGATGAGCAACGGGCAGGACCCAAATTGCACCAAAACCACCTCAGGGCCTCCGCCCCCCAAACTATTTACTAGTTTGTATCAGGCCATACACTTTTAAAAATGGGCCCTTAGCTCAAAAATGGTGAGTGCCAAGAGCACAAGATATTAAAAAAGCAGATGCGGGAACAACTACACTGCTGGTGGATAATCACAAGAGGCTCGTTTATAACAGCTTGGGAGATTTTTATTTAGGTACCTCAGCCAACGTCCGACCACAAGAATGCCACAGTAGCTAACTGACATATATACTAATAAGCTTGAGGCAAAAGGATTAATAACCTGTGAGAGAACGCACCCAGCATTAATAAGAACAGCCATACTGGGTCAGACCAAGGTCCATTCAGCCCAGTATCCTGTCTGCCAACAATGGCCACTGCCAGATGCCACAGAGGAAGAAATCCGTCTCGTATGATCCATTTCCAGACAAAGAGAGGCAAGAGACACCATTCCTACCCATCCTGGCTAATAGCCATTGATGGACCTAACCTCCATGAATCTATCTAGCTCTTTTTTGAACCCTGTTCAATTCCTAGACTTCACAACATCCTCTGGCAAGGAGTTCCACAGGTTGACACTGCACTGAGTGATGAAAAACTTCCTTTTGTTTGTTTTAAACCTGCTGCCTATTAATTTCATGTGCTGACCCCCAGTTCTTATATTGTGGGAAAAAGTAAATAACTTTTCCTTATTCACTTTTTCCACACTCGTCATGATTTTGTAGACTTCGATCATATCCCCCCTTAGCCTCTTCTTTTCTAAGCTGAAAAGTCCCAGTCTCTTTAATCTCTCTTCATATGGGACCCGTTCCAAACCCCTCATCATTTTTGCTGCCCTTTTCTGAACCTTTTCCAAAGCCAATACATCTTTTTTGAGATGAGGTGACCACATCTGTACACAGTATTCAAGATGTGGGCGTACCGTGGATTTATATAGACATTAGCACAGCAAGCAGATTTAAAGGAAAAGGGCTGAAAATCCTACTGACCGCGTTAGGCACAGTGACCTCTAGGGATGTTAAAACGATTCAATGTTTTAACTCAGAGCCTGCCATCTGACCAATAGGCCCTTTCACAGACAGGGCTAATCCGACCCAGTGTGGCTGGCTGCTGCCATTGTTAACCAGCAAGGGCCATTAACCAGTAAGAGTACTGATAAGCCGCATGCTTATCAGGACACTTACCGGTTAAGCGTTTAACATCCCTAGCGGCAGTGTAACACGTTATAAAAATTATATCCCACTCAGCCTGTGTGCTTAGAGAGAAAAATGCAGCCCTCGGAAAATGCCAGGATGACAACCACTGGTAATGGTGATGCTGGTGAGGGGCAAGAAGATGTAAAAACAACCCGACGACTTACTTAAGGAATGGTGTAAATATATGGATGATCGAGTATGAGCTGAGCCTCTCTAGCTGCCTTATGGGGTAACTTGTTTGTGAATTTGCTAACTATATAAATATAGTGCAAGTCTCTCAAATGTGTGCATTGGGGCTCCCAACTAAACTGTAAGGGTACGTCTACACTAGCCCCCTAGTTCGAACCTCATTCGACGAGGAGTAACAGTTCATTCAAACGAAGGGGTTTATCTCGGAATCCCGCTTCTCTGCCACGTGGAGACAGGCAGTTACTTCGGGCTAGTCAGTTTCCAAAATGGCGACCGGCCAGGAATATGCTAATCAAGCGCAGGATATTTAAATCCCGCGCTTTATTAGCAATTTTGGTCGCCCTCATTAGCCTCCCTAGTTCGAACTAGGGGGCTAGTATAGACGTACCCTAATTCTGATTATACAGAGCCCGAAGTTTGTGCGCAGAATTTACGTTCCCCGCAGATTCCTACTTCCTAGAGAAAAATGATTTTCTAAATGCCTCTCCCCAGCAACGTGGGCATGTCATTTCCGGTATCTGGAACAGCTGGCAGAGAGGTGAATGACTGGTTCTTAACACACTCTCCTATCCACTCAGCCACACTGCCTCTAATTCTGCCTCTCACTCTGCTTATTCCCAACAATCTTCCACCCACACACAAGAGAGACTCAAGCCCGGGATCATCGGTTAACCTTCACAGCTACACGCGGGCCCCCAGGACGCTGTCAGGGAGCTGCCTGCTCCCCCTCCCCCAGGCTGCTTGGGATTTCCATCGACTATTCGATTAGTCAATAAGGACCAGCATGGCATTCCGCCTTTGAAATGTACAAGAGCTCCAGCCTCATGAGATTTGGCTCCCAAGTTAGAACACGCCCCCTCCCACAGAGCTGGAGCTGAAGGGCACCGGCTTTTAAGCCAGCTCCCCCCAGCACCCTGTCCTCTTCCCCATCCCTGCTGCCTCTTTCTGATAGAAGCAGCAAGGCAGGGGGGAAGCGACGAGTGTGTCGACTATCCAATAAGCTTTCGCTGCCCTGCTCCAGTGCTCACAAGATTATCTTCGCACTACTGTGCAGGTCAGACCAAAGGCTAATACTTTCCCCTTTCTGATGACTGGTGCAAGACCAGGGCTCGGAGAAGTCCATGACTCCTTTGTCCTCCAAAGTGTTCCTAACCCCAGGGACCACGAAATACTTGAACTTAAAATCCCATCAGTCTGATTACCACTCATGGCAGGACCTAGAACCCTCTAGATCAGTCTCTCTCAAACTGTGCTCCGTGGAGCCCATCTCCAGGGGCTCCGTGAGGTTGACAAACTGGAAACATCAATAGGTACCATACATACAATCAGTGGACCGCTGGGGCTCCGCATACATTTTTAAGCATGTAAAGGGCTCCAGAGCCCAAAAAGTTTGAGAACTGCTGGTCTAGATCATCCCTGACAGGTGTGTGTCTAACCTGCTCTTAAAAATCTCTAGTGATGGAGATTCCACAACCTCCCTGAGCAATTTATTCCAGTGTTTAACCACCCTGATTATAAAATATCTCCAAATGTCCAAACTAAACCTCCTTGACTACCATTTATTCCCATTGCTTGTTATTCTATCCTCCAAGGTTAAGGAAAATATTTTTCCTCCCTCTTCCTTGTAACAACCATTTAGGTACCTGAAAGCTGTAATGTCCCCTCTCAGTCTTCTCTTTTCCAGAGTAAACAAACCCAGTTCTTTCAATCTACCCTCCTACGTCACGTTTTCTAGATCTTCAATCATTTTTCTTGCTCTTCTCTGGGCCTTCTCCAATTGGTCCACATCTTCCTTGAAATGTGGTGCACAGAACTGGACACAATACTCCAGCTGAGGCCCAACCAGCGCAGAGTAGAGCGGAAGAATGACTTCTTGTGTGTCTCACAACTCTCCTGTTAATGCATCCCCGAATCAGGTTTGCTTCTTTTTCAACAGGGTCACACTGTGTTGACTCATATTTAGCTTGTGGTCCACTATGATTCCTAGACCCTATTGCCGCCAGTATACACCTCCCTAGGCAGTCATTTCTTATTTTGTATGTGTGCAACCGATTGTTCCTTCCTAAGTGTAGTTTGCATTTGTCCTTATTGAATTTCACCCTGATTTCTTCAGATGATTCCTCGAGTTAGGTCATGCTGAATTCTAGCACCGTCCTCCAAAGCACTTGCAACTCCTCCCAGCTCAGTATTATCCACAGACTTTGTAAGTGTGCCCTCTATGCCATTATCTAAATGGTTGCCCAAAATATTGAACAGCACCAGTCCCAAAACTGATCCCTGCAAAATGCCATTTGTTATGCAATTTCAGGAAAACTGTGAACCATTGATAACCATTCCCAGAGAATAGTTATCCAACTAGTTATGCACCCACCTTATAGTAGCTCCATCTAGGCTGCATTTCCCTAATTTATTTTAGGGATGTTAAATTTAGATTCATTAACATTTCCATCGATTATTCCATCGACTATTCGATCAGCCTATAAGGGTGCCTCCCCCTTTGAACTGTAGCAAGAGTCCTGTCGGGGGACTGGCCCCACACTCCCTGCAGCGCCCTCAGCCAGTGGGGCTCTTGTACATTTCAAAAGCAGAATCGCAGCAGAACCAGCACAAACAGACTGCTTAAGTCCCTACATGCACCGTTTCCCTCTGTGCCTCTACCTCCTCTGCCTCCCGCAGAAATGGTGCTGGAGGGAACAGGTTTTTAAGGGAGCCCCTAGCACTGGCTCCTGCTCCCCCACCTTGCTGCTGTTCTTTGATAGAGGCAGCAAGGGGAGGGGAAAAGAGACTAGTACATCACTAGTCAATTATCCAATAAGGTTATGCTTATCGGATAGTCAACTAGTTACTTACATCCCTAATTTGTTTAAGAGGAGCTCAAGCAAGAAAGATCAAAAGCTTTATTGAAGTCAAGATATACCGTATCCACCACTTCCTCCTATCCACAAGTTTTATTATCCTATCAAAAAAGCTATCAGGTTGGTTTAACATGGTTTATTCTTGACAAATCCATGCTGCCTGTTACTTATCACCTTATTATCTTCTAGATGTTTGCAGATCAATTCCTTAATTATTTGCTCTTAATATATTTCAAAAGCAGAGGCGCAGATGCAGGGACAGAGAGCGAGCCAGGACAGCTGATTTTCGGCTCACTCCCAGTCCTCTCCTCCCCTCCCTAACTACGGCTCTGCGGTTTCCCCCTTATTGACTAATCAAGTAGTCAATGGAATTTCCATCGACTACTCGATTAGCAGATTATATGCAATTTAACATCCCTAGTACAAACGCAGCAGAAAATACAGAGCCAGCACAGAGCAGGGCCTACAAAGCAGCCCCTGCCTGGATAAGCCAAGCTGGAGGTGGGCCGGAGTTACAAGGGGATGGTCTCCTCCTTCCAGCCACGCACGGAAAAGAGAAGCCACATCAAGAAAAAGCTTCTGGCCTCCCTCTTCAAGGCTCTCCAGCCTTGAGCCCACACTAACTTCCAAATCTAGATCCAGCTTCTCACCTTCCAACCCAACACACACCAGCTGGGGCAACGCTGACCTGCCCCCCCATCACTCTGCCAATACCAGCCTCGACCACCCACTCATCTGATTTCCCAACAGAACCCCTCCACCCCACACACACACACACACACACACACACACACACACACACACACACGCTTTCTTTCTTCACCCCTCACTCCACACGTGGAAATGAATGCCTCGCTGGCCACAGTCTACCCAGCCTCCCCCTCATCAGTCCCTCCTTAAAACCAACCTCTGCCCTCGTGCCTTGGCGAGGCCAGTGGCCAGCCGTGGCAGCTGAGACCCCTCGGTCTCCTGCCTGTAGCACGCGCGCCTCTCTCTGCTGTTTCTGTGCTCTCCTGGCCACTTGCCACTCTCCACGGCCATTCCAACGCCTTTAGAAAAGGAGCGTCAGGACCGGAGTCCGCGAGTTCCCCAGGCCAGCGACTGTCTTCGAGGCCGGTACCTTGCTCAGCAGAGGCCCAAAGAACACCCCCGAGGGCCTACACTAAACCAACACCAAGGCAACATCAGTTTGCCCGGCTCCGGACTTCCCAAAGACGCCCAGGTGCTGAAACTGGGGGAGGAGGGGCAGCCGCAGCCCCTGGCTCTGAGTGGTTTCTACCCCACACAGGACTTAGTTTGGCGCCTGACAACTTGTTCAAGCGCCCCCGGAGAGGCGCGGTGTGCGCACTCAACAAGCTGCAGGGCTACAGTTGATTTTGAGTCACCCCCTTCTCCCCACACCCCAGTGCACAGAGCCCAATACCCATCCGTCAGCATGCGGGAGGATGGAGGAGGAGGATGCTAACACCTACAAAGAGCAATTACTCCCGGGGTAACCCCACTGAAGCCTGCTGAATTGCTTGTCCACGCAATTGCTTGTGCAGCTAGCACCGGCAGTGGCTGCTGCTGCCAGTTGCCATGGCAACCCCAGCAGGCCTTTCTGCAGCAGGGGCCGGAGGTACCCGGCGCAGCGCCGCTGGTTTCTGTGCTTGGGCCCTGCGCACAGGATGCTGCGTGGTAGCTGCCGGCCTACAGACAAGGCGTTAGGGGGCCGAGACAGGGGCATGGCGGCCACCCGGGCCTCCAGCTGCCCCCGGCTTCCATTAAGGCGCTGTGCGTCCCCCCTTTCCAGCACAACACACTGTGCGTGTTCACCATGTGCCTCTCACAGACCCAGCCTCTTCCAGCCCCCGCACACACATTACAGAGCTCCACAGGCACCCCTGCACAGGACCACGTCTTTGCCACCGCGGCAGCCCAACGCTCTATTCAGAAACATCATACAAAGAAGGACTTACCCCTGTGCTTCCATTTCAGCCCCCGATGGGCAAGAACTCCCCTAATGAGTGCTGGGGGGTGCGCACACAGAGCATGCATCTCCCCAAACCTCCAGGGTACGGATTGCCGGCCACATTCATCCCAGGAGCGTCAGAATCTACAGGAGTGTATTTTTGTGCCCACCAATCCTTCCCACCCAGGATGTACAGGCCGGCCTCACTATAAGTCTAAGATACGTTCCAAAAAACTTGGACTTATAGCGAAACAACTTAAAGCGGGGAATTTTTTTCCTGCGGCTGACTTCCATTTGTGCAAATTGTTTGTTTGTTTTGCACAACTTAAGAGCGGGGAATGGAAGGACTTAACGACGTTAGTGAGGAATGGATTACAGCAGGGATGTCCTGTGCCAGCCCTACATGGCTTGGGTGCATGGCTGAGTTCTGCAAACAAGAAATGGCTCTCTTCGGGGTGGGGAGAAAGAAATTGTAATGAGAGGAACACAACCAAGCTGGAACAATATACTAATTCCGCATGCACCACGTGCGTGGCGGTATTTTTCCTGAACTGGGGGAGGCAATTAAAGAGGATACAGAACTCTGGAGAGGCAAAGCACATGCAAAAACGTACATCCACATGCCCCTCTTCTGAAAGGTTGTGGAAGGGGCAATACAGACCAGGCTGAAGCAGCGTTGGACAGGTGAACTCGGCATAAGGAAGCGGCTTGGACACGGGCAAGTGACTGCTTGGACACGGGCGTCAAAAAGACGATGCCGCTGTTTTGCGGGCGGGATGTATTTTGCGCACGGGAGGCAGGGTGCAAGTGGAAACAGGCGATAAAGCTGAAGGTTTGAGGGATGGGTGAGTTTTGCAGGCAGCATGCAAGGGGCCTGTACATGTCTGGAGTCTAGTGCCGGTAATAACGTTGATGCCATAAGTTTTACTACGTGGATGAGTTTTGCAGGCAGGAGGGGATGTGAGTAAGGCATTCTGGGGCAGGGCTTCACAGAAAGAATGAAGCGGATTACGTGTACAAGCAAATTCGGCCTGGCACGTGTAAGTAGCAAGCAGCACAAAGATGACGTACAAAAGCAGGGCCTCATTCAGCTCTCACACCAACGTAAATCATAAAGAAACCCAATGGAGCCAACAGAAATACACAGGTTATATTCTGATGTAAACACAACAGCATTAGGCCCTGGAAAAAGTCAGATGAATTCTGCTCATACTTGGTAAAGCACAGACCCAGAGCACGGAGATGGAAGGGCTGTGGGAGTATTGCACAAGGGTCACACGCGTGCATACACAAGTGTTCTGGTGCGAAGAGACCACAGAGGCAAGCACCTTAATGGGAAGGGAAATGCACATGGATATTTTCCACCATGTTACAAGAGCAATGAAGCCGCTTGGATGAATATAGAAGAGAAACTAACAGCCCTCACCTGGATGCAGCTACCTGGAGGAAGAGGAGTGTCAATCAGGCAGCACACTGGCCTACATGTGAGTGCAGGAGGTTGTAGGCATGGTGTGGTGTGGAGGAACAGCAGTTAGGGTGCAGCTTTTGACTGGATGAATATACATGATACATGTCAGAGGTCACATGGATGTGGCCACCTGGGGTGCCGGGTAAGGGCTGGGTGCCTGGCTGCTTTGCATGCCGCAAGGGATTGGCTTGTAGAGCTGCAGGACACATGGCTGCTGGGTACAGGGGGAGCTGTGCAGGAGGCTGTGGGGGCAAATCTTCCTGGCCCACTTCATGGCTGCTGCATCCCTCAAGGGAAGGGCACAGGGCCACCTGAAGGCCCCTGTGTGCTGTGCACGTGGCTCTCTGGGGGTGCAGCCAGGTGCATGGCTGCTGTATGCACGAGAAGCTGCATGTGGCTTTCTGGGGGGGGCCTGGCTGCTGTGTGGAGCAGGAGCTCTGCCTGCTGCTACCTGGGGGTGCAGGAAGCATGGCTACTGTGTGTAGTGCCTGCTGCTATGGGGGGGGGGGGGGCATGAGGAGGCCTGTGTATGTGGCCTTCTGGTGGGGGGGGGGGGAAGTGGGCGGACTGCTGGACAGGTGCATGGCTGCTGCAGGCAAGAGGCTTGTTCCTGTGGCTCTCTGTGGGGCACAGCCACAGGCACTGCACACAGCAGCCATCTGGAGGTGCGGGGGTGCTGTGGGGAGGGGGGCTGCTGCGTGTGGGGGAGCCTGTTGCCCATAGCTATCTAGGAGTGCGGAGGGCCCTGCTGCCCAGGGCTATCTGGGGGTGCGGGGCTGCTGCGTGTAAGGAGGGGGCTTATTGCCCATGGCTATCAGGGGATATGGGGGTGCTGTGTGCAGGGGGGGCCCTGTCTGTGGCTATCGGGGGATGCGGGGATGCTGCGTGCGGAGGGAGGTCCTGTTGCCCGTGGCTATCGGAAGACACGGGTTGCTGTGTGCAGGGGGGGTTGTTGCCCGTGGCTAGCGGGGATGTGGGGGCCTGTTACCCATGGCTAGTGGGGTATGTGGGGGTGCTGTGTGCAGGGGGCCTGTTGCACCTGGCTAACGGGAGAGGTGCGGGGGGCCTGTTGCACCTGGCTAGCGGGGGGGGGGAACGCGGGGGCCCTGTTGCCCCTGGCTAGCGGGGGGGGAACGCGGGGGCCCTGTTGCCCCTGGCTAGTGGCGGGGGGGGGGGCGGTTGCCCCTGGCTAGCGGCGGCGGGGGGGGGGCGGTTGCCCCTGGCTAGCGGCGGCGGGGCCCGTGGCCCCTGGCCAGTGGCGGGGGGGGGAGGCCGTTGCCCCTGGCTAGTGGCGGCGGGGGGGGGGGCCCGTGGCCCCTGGCCAGTGGCGGGGGGGCCGTGGCCCCTGGCTAGTGGTGGCGGGGGGGGCCCGTGGCCCCTGGCTAGCGGCGGGGGGGGGGCCCGTGGCCCCTGGCTAGCGGCGGCAGGGGGGGGGGCCGTGGCCCCTGGCTAGCGGCAGCAGGGGGGGGGGGGGCCGTGGCCCCTGGCCAGCGGCGGCGGGGGGGGGCCGTGGCCCCTGGCCAGCGGCGGCGGGGGGGGGGCCGTGGCCCCTGGCTAGTGGCGGCGGGGGGGGGCCCGTGGCCCCTGGCTAGTGGCGGCGGGGGGGGCCCGTGGCCCCTGGCTAGTGGCGGCGGGGGGGGGGCGTGGCCCCTGGCTAGTGGCGGCGGGGGGGCCCGTTGCCCCTGGCTAGTGGCGGCGGGGGGGGGCGTGGCCCCTGGCTAGTGGCGGCGGGGGGGCCCGTGGCCCCTGGCCAGTGGCGGGGGGGCCGTGGCTCACCCAGCACGAAGTAGGGCAGCTCCGTGTTCTCCAGGTCGTCCACCACGGCCAGCTCGCCGGGGAAGTCGTTGCGCACGGAGAAGAGCAGCTTGGGCTCGGCGGCCGAGGGGCTGTGCATGATGCTCAGGTCGTTCTCCCGCAGGAAGGGCAGCGCCGACACCGTGATGCTCTTGAGCTTGCACTCGAGCTCCCGGGCCGGCTCCCCCGCCGCCTCCGCGCGCGCCGGGCCCGGGACGCAGCAGCCGGCGGCGGCGAGCAGGGCGCAGAGCCGGGCTAAAGCCATCTTGAGCCGCCCGCCCCTCCCTTCCCGGCGCGGCGCGGGGCGGGGATGAGCGGGCAGCGCGGCCGCCGCCGGCTCCCTTTGTTCGCGGGCGGCGCGCGGGGGGGGCCGCGGGGCTTCACAGCGGCGGGGCCGCCCGTCTCCTGCCGCGCCGCGAGCCCCCGGCATTGCCATGGGGGGGGGGGCTGCAATCCCTCCCCGCCCCGGGGCGCCGTGCAGCGCCCAGCTATGAGCCCCTTCCGTCTCCAGGGGGGGGGCACAGAGCAATGGTCGCTTGCATCCCCCCCATTGCACCGTGCAGCGCCCAGCTCCGAGCCCCTTCCGTCTCCAGGGGGGGGGGGCACAGAGCAATGGTCGCTTGCACCCCCCCATTGCACCGTGCAGCGCCCAGCTACGAGCCCCTTCCGTCTCCAGGGGGGGGGGCACAGAGCAATGGTCGCTTGCATCCCCCCCATTGCACAGTGCAGCGCCCAGCTACGAGCCCCTTCTGTCTCCGGGGGGGGGGGGCACAGAGCAATGGTCGCTTGCACCCCCCCCCCCCCATTGCACGGTGCAGCGCCCAGCTCCGACCCCCTTCCATCTCCTGGGGGGCCACAGAGCAATGGTCGCTTGCATCCCCCTCCCCATTGCACGGTGCAGCGCCCAGCTACAAGCCCCTTCTGTCTCCAGAGGGGGGGGCCACAGAGCAATGGTCGCTTGCATCCCCCCCATTGCAATGCCCAGCTCCGAACCCCCTTCCGTCTCGGGGGGGGGGGGCACAGAGCAATGGTCACTTGCATCCCCCCCATTGCAATGCCCAGCTCCGAACCCCCTTCCGTCTCGGGGGGGGGGCACAGAGCAATGGTCACTTGCATCCCCCCCATTGCAATGCCCAGCTCCGAACCCCCTTCCGTCTCCGGGGGGGGGGCCACAGAGCAATGGTCGCTTGCATCCCCCCCATTGCACAGTGCAGCGCCCAGCTACGAGCCCCTTCCGTCTCGGGGGGGGGGGCACAGAGCAATGGTCGCTTGCACCCCCCCCATTGCACCGTGCAGCGCCCAGCTACGAGCCCCTTCCGTCTCGGGGGGGCCACAGAGCAACGGTCGCTTGCATCCCCCCCATTGCAATGCCCAGCTCCGAACCCCCTTCCATCTCCAGAGGGGGGCCACAGAGCAATGGTCGCTTGCATCCCCCCCATTGCACCGTGCAGTGCACAGCTACGACCCCCCCTTCAATCTCCAGAGGGGGGCCACAGAGCAATGGTCACTTGCATTCCCCCCCATTGCACCGTGCAATGCACAGCTACGACCCCCCCCCCCCCCCCCGCATCTCCAGAGGGGGGCCACTGAGCAACGGTCACCTGCATTGCAATGCTGGAGGGTGCTTGCATCCCTCCCCCGCCCATTGCACCATGCAGTGCAAAGCTCCAACTCTCCCCCTCCACATCACCAGACTGGGGCCACAGAGCAGGGCCTTAAAGGCCACCTGCATTGTCATGTGGGCGGGTGCTTGCATTTCCCGCCTGCAGCTGCTTTGCAATCAGCAGTGGAACAGGGTCCTGCAGTGCTTGGCTCAGCAGGGGGTGAAGGAATCATTGGGGTGAAATAAGTCAACCCCAGCTCTGCCCAGGGCGGGACGAGATATTAACTACATTTTACAAACACTCTGTAGGGCATTTACGGACCAATCCAACTTCCCTTTAAAATCAATACACAGATTCCCCCTCCTTTCAGTGGAAACTGGAGGGAGGCCTTACTTCCTCTAGGGCTTGGCACCTTACGCCTATTTCAGCCATCAGCTGTAAAAAGAATGCAGTAAGCAAGGGACGCCTTGGTATGCATCAGTGCTGTAACGTGTGTATTCACTCTACAGGCATCCGAGTCGATTTCCCCTCATGCCTTACCTAAGCAGCAGCTCCCCCTCAGACATCTGTCCCTCGCTACATCCTTAACAGGCCCATTCCTCATCTAAAAACGGGACATTTTCCAAAGTGCCTCAGTGGCTAAGGAGCCTAAAACTCATTTTCAAAGGGGACGTATGCCCAGATCCTCCAAGGATTTTAACAACAAGAAGTCCCGTGGCACCTTACAGACTAACAGATTTATTGGAGTATAAGCTTTCGTGGGCAAAGACCCACTTGGTCAGATGCGAGGTATTTAAGGCACCTGACTGCCATGGATTTCAAGAGGTTAGACATCTAGATACTTTTGAGGATCCCGACTGTTGGCTCTTAGGGCCAGATTTTTAAAAGTACATAGGGAGCTTAAAATAGCCACCTACTATGATTTTCAAAGACCCCCTAAACTGATTAATTCCCATCATTATGCAGGAGGTGAGAGTAGTCGATCACATTCAGCTCACTGGAAAAAATAATCCCAACTATACATACAACATGATGGGGACTAATTTAGCTATAACTGCTCGAGAGAGATCTTGGACTCATTGTGCATAGTATTCTGAAAACATCCACTCAGTGTGCAGCGACAGTCAAAAAAGCAAACAGAATATTAGGAATCATTAAAAAATAGATAGAGAATAAGACAGAGAACATCTTATTGCCTCTGTATAAAACCATGGTACACCCACGTTTTGAATGAGATAATGGGTCTTATCTGAAAAAAGCTATATTGGCGTTGGAAAAGGTTCAGAAAAGGGCAACAAAAATGATGAGGGGTTTGGAATGAGTGTCATATGAAGAGAGATTAAAAAGACTGGGTCTTTTCATCTTAGAAAAGAGGAGACTAAAGGGAGATATGATAGAGGACTCTAACATCATGACTGATGTAGAAAAAGTTATGTATTTGTTCCCGTAACGTAAGAACTAGGGGTCGGCAAATGAAATTAATACGTAGCAGGTTTAAAACAAACAAAAGGAAGTTTTTCTTCACACAGCACATGTCAAAGTCTAGACGTACCCTAAGAAACAGACCCTGCCCAAAGGGCCTGTGTTCAGATAGGACAAGTTGGGAGGTTATAAAAGTGGAACTGAGGCATAGATAGGCTAAGAACTAGGGGTCACCAAATGAAATTAATAGGTAGCAGATTTTAAACAAACAAAAGGAAGTTTTTCTTCATGCAGCACATAGTCAACCTGTGGAACTCCTTGCCAGAGGAGGATGTGAAGACTAGGACTTTAACAGGGTTCAAAAATGAACTAGATACATTCATGCAGGTTAGGTTCATCAATGGCTATTAGCTAGGATGGGTAGGAATGGTGTCCCTTGTCTCTGTCAGAGACTGGGAATGGATGATGGGAGAGGGATTGCTTGAAGATTCCCTGTTCTGTTCACTCCTTCTGGAGGCCCTGGCATTGGCCACTGCTGGAAGACAGGATACTGGACTCCATGGACCTTTGATCTGACCCAGTATGGCCGTTCTTATGCTCTTCTGGCCTTGTGAGCTATGGAGGTTAGGAGCCCAAATACCTCAGAGGATCTGAGTCTGAGAGTCCCTTTTCAAAATGGGACTTAGCGTCTATGTCACTTAGGAGCTTTTGAAAATGTTATCCCTAAACTTTCCTCTCTGATCTGGTGGTATTATCCTCTGCCTGTAAACAATTTACACCACCAAAGGGACTTAGCAGCACTGCTTGCAGTTATCTAGGAGGGAACATAGCTGAAAGCGATACGGCCACTTCAAAATCCAGTCGGCTTTTAAAAATGAATGAAAAGTCATTGCAGATGGTTCACCTGCTTGGAGTCTCCCTGCCAACATTTGTGGTTTCACAACCAACTATTCCATTTTTAAACGTTTTGTTCCCTCGCTGGGGCTGTGTGAAAGATATTGGGGAAATCAAAGCTAACAAGAAAGGGGGAGCGACTGACACACACACTTTTCCCTCCATTGCTAAAACCTTCAGCATTGTGCAAACGCCAAATACTGTAGTACCAATGGCTGCCACCCATCTCCTCGGCAGCACCAGCTACTGCAAGTGCATCACACCTGTCAACTGTGGTCTATGCTGGCTCCCCAGAGAACAGTAAGTAAAGTTCAAGGTCGTAGGCATTATTCTGATTCTTTGTATTACTGTAAGATGCAGGAGCCTCATGGACTGGGATCCCACTGTGCTAGGGGCTGTACAAACAGAGATCAAGAAGACAGTCCCTGCCTCCAAAGAACTCACAGTCTAGGTACCTTGTCTTCCAGGTGTTCTGTGGCTTGGGCTCACCGTATCTAGAAGAGCCTAAAGACAGCTCTGCTCCTCTGATGTGTTGGGACGCTCTACTCCCAGGGCCCAGCTCAGCTGTTCAGGAGACAGATCTTTCTTGGGGGTTGGTCTGAGACCATGGAAGGACCATCACAAATCTCCTTTCCTGTGTCCCCAGTAAGCTTGGTGCATGTGCGGCCGCTCAGGATAAATTCAGATGCTGCCCAGCTGATGAGCAGGGCACCCACAGCTAGGTTTTGTGTATCTGTTGGTGGTGCACACTCGCACATGCCTCAGCGGACATAAAAATATTATTCCGCACGCGGCGAAAGATTAGAGGAAACATTGCTCCTCACCCTCCACTGCTAGTGCAAGTCACACTTTTTCCATCTCCTTTCTGCAGTATAAATATCGTGGCGAGCAAGGCTTCTTTTTGCAATGAAAGCGGTTGCAGGGCTCAAGCAATTTTATTACTTTGATAGCTGTTGCACCAAGCCCGGGGGTGCTGGGGTGCAGGCATGGCACAGGTCAAGCACTGGGGGTGAAGGTGGTCAGAGGAGAGAAGAAAAAGCTCTGTCCCTGGCAGTAAAGGTAGAAGCCTTCACGTAGACTGGACTCCAAAAAGTTTGCTAGTGTTTTAAACACTAATCCCGCATGGAGCAAATCTACCCAGCATGATGCTAAAAAACAGAGGTGAAAGGACACAGGTACACCTTGGTGCGTAGCTCTGACAAGAGCAGGCTGAGCTGCAGCAAAAGCCAAGGAAGCTATTTAAAGAGCTGGTAGGGACTCGCGTTGCAATAGGACAGTGCCTGTAAGAAATGTTGTTACTTTCACCACAGCTTCAAACAGTAGGGGGTGCTAATGTCTCCTCTTAACTAATTTTCCCACTGCTGCTAGCAACAGCTGAGCTAAGCTTCCAGTAGCAAAGGTGGGTCACCTTAAGAAGAGAATCCCAGACCATGCCAAACTTCTGCCAAGCGCACAGAGCGAACAAACCGAATATAGTACTCTTCTCTAATCTCTTTCATTATTTATACTGACCCACCCATAACAATGCAGCAGCAGGGAAAAGATTTCCAGAAGGGAATGTGATGTTAGGCACCATCCATTTACAACATCTGGGCTTGAAAGGCAAAACGTGCGTTGCCTTCAGCGGGACTAGCATTTCACCCCCGCCTCCCGGTCTGCAATTGACTGACCTGTTATCATTCGATAGAAGAGCTAGTCGCCTGTTTGGGTTTTAATTTTGATGACATTTCAAAATAATAATAAAAAATGAACGGGAACATTGTTGGTGAAACATTTATAACATCCCTCTTCCCCTGCTTTTTTTTTTTTCAACTTGCTATAAAGCTGGCTAATTTTTTTTAAAAATGTTGGATTGAGAAAAAAAGAGGAAACATCTGGGAAAATCATGATTTTCTCCCCTTTTTGGAAAGTATCTCTAGTAAAAATAACACCTGCACTGATTATAACTGTAATAATAGTTAGAGTTGGAGGGGAGAATGCTATGGTTTTTTTCAGTTTCTTATTGCACGGCTGACCACGCTTTGTGCATAGTCACCTTCTCTGTTTCCCCTCTATATTTCGTTCCGTCTCAGTCCTGCCATCTCTTGTACATGTACATAACATGAACTAGGTGAGTGGTCTGATACCATTACAGAAGAACAGACATACTGGGTCAGACCAAAGGTCCATCTAGCCCAGCATCCTGTCTTCCAACCGTGGCCAATGCCAGGTGCCCCAGAGAGAATGACCAGACAAGGGAATCGTCAAATGATCCACCACCTGTCTCCCATTCCCAGCTTCTGACAAACAGAGGCGAGGGACACCATTCCTACCCATCCTGGCTAATAGCCATTAATGGACCTAACCTCCATGAATCTGTCTAGTTCTTTTTTGAATCCTGTTAAAGTCCTGGTCTTCACAGCATCCTCTGGCAAGGAGTTCCACAGGTTGACCATGCATTGTATGAAGAAATGCTTCCATTTGTTTGTGTTAAACCTGCTGCCTATTAATTTCATTTGCTGACCCCTAGTTCTTATGTTATGGGGACACTGAACTGTAAATGAAGTAAGACCTGGTTTACACTTTTACAGGCAGTCCCCGGGTTACATGGATCCGACTTACATCGGATCCCTACTTACAAACGGGGTGAGGCAACCCCGCACTAGCTGCTTACCCCCAGCAGACCAGGGAGACGCGAAGCTAGCGCCCCCCCTCCAGCAGACCAGGGAGACACAGAGCGGCTTTTCTCAGCAGACACCTCAGCTTGAGAATAAAGGACTGAGGGAAGTGAGGTGTGGGAGAATAAAACTGAGCTCTGGAGAAATGTTTGGCTAGAGTTTCCCCTACAATATGTACAAGTTCCGACTTACATACAAATTCAACTTAAGAACAAACCTACAGTCCCTATCTTGTACGTAACCCGGGGACTGCCTGTATGTTGGTTAGAGCTGTGATTTTATTTTTTTGGTAGTAAAATCATACAAGCCCTTTTATGGAGGCATTTATTCTGGTATAAGACACCCAATGCCCATAGGGTTACTCCCTTTCTCACAAGGGACTATTATGTCATAAAGTAAGTTTATACTAATGTAAATGCATCGAGGCCAGGGGACTCCTATCACTTGGATTGAGCTGGCAAAGTTATCTACACTAGACAATTGCACTAACTGCGTGAGTGTTTATAGCTTCAAAGCAAAGATTCCTGCTTTGTTTCTGTGGTTCTTTTACTCCACCAGAGGGAACAAAAAAGTATGTTTTAAACAGAGGAACGTGATTCTAAAACCAAAAAAAAATGTGGCAGGGGACTTAAGGGGCATGCGGCCTGTGATACTGCATTTCAACTCACATTTTAGAATGGTGGTGTCCCTTTAATATGGAACACAACTAAAGAATAGAACAGTGCCCTGTGCATAATGACATGAATAATAAATACAAATGAATAAAACAATGAACATAACCAGCAAACCCTGCATCCGTTATGCCCACATAATTCCCAGTGCTGACGGCGAGAAACTTCAGACATTGGCATCTGCCTTGCCAACCTCATTAATCATTTAAGTGAAATTAACGGTATATTTTGACAGGGATTATTTTTTTAAACAAGAACCAAAACGGCCCTTTGTTTCTGTGATGTTTGCACATAGGACACTAACAAACAGCTGGACAGGGTTGAAGAACTGTAATAGGGAAAATGTAGCCAATTGCCTTTCATAGATTCCAAAGCAAGCCAAGACATTTGGCATTGTCGGGAACGGCCTCTTGTAACAACGCAAGCCGAAGAACAGCCCCAAAATGGTTCCTTAGAACAGGTCTTTTAGAAATGCATCCAATCCTGATTTTAAAATTGTCAGCGATGGAGACTACACACACGCACCCCGAACCCCTTGATAATTAGCCTCACTGTTAAAATGTTGCCCCTTATTCCTGTTTCCAGTGATGCTGTTGATTTCTATTGTTTGACGTGGCCTGTTGTTTAGGCAGAGGCTAGGAATTTAGTGGGGGTTACTAAGGTGTAAGTGAGAGTATAGCGTGGTCTTGTGATATAGAAAGAGCCAGATCCTTAGTGGGTGTAAATTGCTAGAACTCCCCAAGGAGCAATTTTCCCCGGCTGGATCTATGACGATTTCCCCACCTGAGGATCCATCCCAAGAGACGCAGAGCAATTATGTGTCAGTACAGACAGGAACGAGGAAGTTAGATCATGCAAACAAGAGAATGCTACGGGCAATGTTGGTCTCCCACATTTCAGAAAGATGTATTTAGACTGGGACAGGCGCCGGGAGGGACTAGTAGGATGACGAGAGGAATGGGAAACCTACCTTCTGAGAGGAGACTTAAAGAGCCCAACCAAACGAACACTCAGAGGAGACAGGGTTGCTCTCTGTAAATATATCCGAGGGGTAAATACCAGGGAGGGAGAGACGATATTTAAGTGCCAACGGCCATCAACACCGTTAGGTTTGAAATTCCAATGGGTTCTAACCATCAGGGGTGTGAAGTCCTGGAAGGGCCTTCCTGGGGGGCAGACAGGCAGTGGGGCAAAAACATTAACTGCCTTCCCGGCTGAGCTGGATATGTGTATGGAGGGGCTGGTATGAGGAAGCTGCCCACAATGGCACGGCTCATCTGTGTCGGTTAGTAGCAAATATCTCCAACCGCCTGGATGCGGAGGGCTCTGAGCAACCAGGAATCAGCCTGGTGGGTCTTGCCTACGAGGTCAAGGTCTACCAGATCACCAGACAAGAAGGACCCCGTCAAATTGGCAGAGCACTTGGGGCATTTTCACCTTCCTCTGCAGCATGGGGAACAGGTCGATTGCTGGTTTAAAAGACTGGAAGTGGTGGATTCTCTGTAACGTGAAGTCTTTTCATCACGATTTGAGGACTTCAGTAACTCAGCCAGAGGTTACGGGTTTATAACAGGAGTGGCGGGGTGTGGCGGGGGGTCGGTGGCCTGCGATATGCAAGGAGTCAGGGGCCCTTCTGGCTATAAAGTTTGTGAGCCTCTGAGACTGAAGGCTGGGATTGTCCCTATGTTTTGCCATTACCATAGTTTCACGAACCAATTCACAACTCACAGGGCACTGTGTGTTCTCCAGGGAAATGCCTCTTGTCGCCAAGACGCTGCACCGCAGGTCAAAGGTGTCAAAGAAATAGCCACGTCTCTGTCCCAAAGGGCCTTCTCCTCTAGACACTAAACCAGGCCTCCTTGTGGCCGCCGGTCGTTCTGGCTGGGGGGAATCGCTGCCCAATAATGATGATCAGTTCTTAAGCCGCATGAGTTGCTGAGAGATCTCAGAGTCCTTAACAGGGGAAGAGGAAGAACATTACCAGATGGGGAAACTGAGGCACAGGGTGGCGACATGATTCGCCCACGTGCACACCGGTGGGGCAGTGGCACAGCCAGAAATAGAAATGGGATCTGCTGAGTCCCAGGCCGATCCCTACTCGTTGGGACAGGAGGACTTTCCTAGAAGCACAGGGATACCACCAAAAAGGCAATCCACGTAGGCAGACTTCACTAAGGAAGTAGGTAAAGGAGGGGAGATGGGAGGCAGGGTGCTGTTCCAATAAGGCACATTATGAAAGAAGGTGAGAAGCCAGGACCCCTTGAGAGACACCCAAAAGCAGGACGTTCGCTCATCCCACGTGATTTTAAACTTCCGCCTGCATTAGTTTCCTTGTGCCCGTCTGTCACTATCCCATCGTCATGGCAGGATAGAAGGTGAATGGTGGATCCTGGCATTAGCCCGTGACTTGCGATTTGCTCCGCACTACGCACCCCAGAGCCAAACACCGAGCAGGACCACGTGCGGCCGCTCTGTCCTCAAAAGCTCACAGCCTGGGATTTTCAGTGGCCACGGAGATGCTCGGTGTCCATTAATGTTCATGAAGGCTCACAGCCGGCTGCGCTCCGGAAGACAGACTAAATGGAAGAGGCTCAATTAGCGAGCAGCCACCGACCTCCTGTGGCCTGTCATTTCAGTCACGTGCTTTCGTTGGTGGCCAAACAAGGAGAAACACTTGTCTGGAGTCGGTGCTCTGCGAGAGCCGTGCGATTTAAAAGACGGCTTTGCTCACAAGCAACAGGAAAGGAGCCAGCAACACGAACAACGGTTCTGTCCTTGTCTGCATACACACAAAACTCGGTTTCTCCCATGGACACTGCTGTCATTAGAGTGCCCAATGACTTTCATCAAATATGCTACAAGCTTTGTCTGTGGCCTGCTACAGTTTTCCTCTGAGGAAGCTGGTGTAGCCTTGGGCACACGTGCAAGAAGAGATTTAATCAAATCCCAGTTCAGGGAGCAGCTTCATCTGTAGGATCCTGGTTCACGGATGCATTCACGTTCAGGGATTTGATAGGGCCTGCTCTGACAGGGACAGCGTTGCTGTACCACAGAAATAACCCAGGGCTTCCAGGTGGACAATAATAACATAGGATCAGGGGTGATCTAGCCTAGAAGCATTAGATACTTGTAGCTCCATTGGCCACTGTAGCAAGAGTAGTCAACCTTTCCTGAACAAGGAGACAGTCAATGAAATGGAAAGGCAGCACATTTTACACTGGTAAAAGGAAATACTTTAATCACACAAAATTGTCCTGTGGAACTCACTGCCACATGATAGTACTGAGACCAAAACTGAAGGAGGACTCTAAAAGAACCAGATGTTTGTATGAATATAACAGACTCATAATAGTAAGGACTAAGGAAAACCATTAACTGTTGAGGGCCAGGAGGGAACTTTTCCTGAGGACTGCATATCCCATAACTGTCTGCTTCAGGGTTTTTCTGAAGCAACAGGTGCTGTCCACTGTTGGAGAGAGGACAGCAGATTAGAGGGACCATGGGTCAAGATCTGTCTGGCAACTCCAGTGAACAAAGATGCAGAGAAATCATTTCCTTTGCTTCCCTAAGCGGCCCTAGATATCAATGGGGGAGCAAAGCACAATGGCCTTATATGAATATGACTTGCATAAGAACTCTAGTTAGCTTCTTTCTAGCCGGTATAGGTTCATATATTGCCCTCCCCGCCATAGTACCTGAGGACCTTCCAGCCACATGACTACAGCTGTTATGTGTGATTCATTCTCTCTCTCACCCCCTCCCCGGGGAAGAATTCGGCATGTGATGGAGTGGGATTGTAACACATGCTCTGTGCAGGTTTGTTTGACAAAGCCGGCCAAAGGAGCCCTTCTCAGAGCTTTTGTGATGGCCCTGAGCTCCTAGGAAATTCATTCCCAGGCCTAAGCCAGCACTCAGGAAACGCTGCCTTCTTCCCAGAGGCGCTTTCTCCTTGTGGTGGAGAGTTACCCTGGGTCCCATCCTTCTCGCAGGGCTCTAGGAAATTGGGTTGATATTCTGGGCAAGGGCCGTTGAGTTCCCTGAAGAGACGGGCCGAGTCCGTGAACCTGACCCGAGAGCAGGGACAGGGAGTTTGAGTGTCTGGAGGTCAATGTCAGGTCTGCCCCAATGTCAGGTCCGGGGCAGGGAGGGGAAGGGCGAACGGCAAACTTAGTTTCATTCAGAACATCTGGCTTCATGAGCCCTTTGGCTAATCCCAGTGTCTAATTCCCTAAATCTCGGAATCCTTCCTGTTTCCAGTCCCTTCACAGCATAATCTCTGAAAGGCTGCTTGGGAGCTGGAACGCACGCCGCTCCCCTCCTGTCGGTCCTGGGCTAGGCAGGAAGGGGGGAAGGAAGGCTTGTGCAGATGGAGCCAGGCGGGCAAGGGGTCACGTCTCCCTGCAACTCCCTAGGCTCTGATCCCCTTTACCTGCCGCTATGCAGAGGCTACCCGCATGTCACTGGAGACATAAATCCCCATGGTCCAAGTCCTGCTCTTCCTCCCTCCATCTTCCCTCTTTCCCTTCCCCTTGGTCCCTGCCTCTCCCCCAGTTCCCAGTTCCCAGCAGGGCCTTTTTCACAGCAGCAAGATTAGACTTTGCCTTTGGTTGCTCTTCAGAAGACATTTAGGGGCCTGATCCTGACACGTGCTGAGTCAGGGTGGCTTCAGGGGCACGGAAGGGGGTGGCCAACAGCTCTCAGCATCAGCCGGCTTGTTGGCATCTGTCAGGGACGCTCTAGAGGGTGCTTGGTGCTGCCGTGGGGCCAGGGGACTGGACGTGGTGACCTCCCGAGGCCCCTTCGAGGTCTACTGTTCTGTGATTCAATGACCAGCTGGCCTAGTGGGGGTGCTGGGAGCCACTGAGCCAAACTGCAAGCCCTGGAGAGGATGGAAAGCGTCCCCAAGCCAGGCCCTGGGTCCAGAACCGGGAGGATGAGGCTGAGATGGGGGGGGGGGGGGGCGACCCGTGTCTGTCTCTTGCCAGCTGGAATTGGGAGGACCCTGATCTGCAGCATCAGCCTCCTCCCCCCGCCGTGCCCCTCTGCAAGGCTGTGCCCAGCTGCTGCACCGCTCCCCCGCGCCCCGGGCTCGGCTCCGGCCGCCTGGCCAGGGCTCAGTCCCCTTCCGCCTCCAGGAGCCGGACTAGGAGCCGCAGCAGCTGCCCCCGCACTCGCGGCCCGGCGAGCCCCAGCGGGGCGGATTGAGCCCTGCCCGGCTCCCGGGGCGCGCCCCGCCCGGCCCTGGCCATTAGCCCTGAGCCGGGGGGGGGGCGCCCCCCCCCCCCCCCGCCGGGCAGCCGGGCCAATCCGGGAGCTCGGGCCCGCTGGCCGAGGCTGCCATTGGCTGCCCGCCTGCATGCGGGCGGGCGGGGGAGTGTGCGGGGCGGGCGGCGCGGTTATCTCGGGTCCGCCAGCGCCCGAGCAGCGCGCAGGTGACAGTGGCCAGGCGGGCGCCAGCTGGAGCGCAGGGCTGCGCTCGCCCGCGCAAGGGACGCGCAGCGCAGCCCCGGGAGAGGCGCCGGCAGGAGCCCTCGGCCGCGCCGGGTGAACCCCCCCCCCCATCCGAGAGGCCAGCATGACACGTGGCGAACGCCACCACGGCAGTGCCCGCGGCTGGGCGGGCGCTGGGCGGGCGCGCTAGAGCCTGGAGTTCGCCGGGGCGCAGCGGCGCGGGACTGGCCTGGCGCATCGGCCATGGTGGGGACTGAGCCCCTGGACGGGCAGAGCAGGGGAGCCGCGCAGCTCCAGCCAGCGCCGGGACAGCTGCGCTGAGCGGGTGCCTCCCTGCCCCGCTGGCCCCGGCTCCCCGAAAGACAAGCGAGCGCCACCGGCCGGACTTTGGAAAGTTGCCACCGCGTATGACGGGCAGGGGCCCAGGGGCTATGCTGACTGGGGCTCTTTGCTCGTACCGGGGCGCTAAGGCAGCTGGCTGCCGGCCAGGGGCTTCGGGACAGCGCCCCGGCGCTTTCCCGCACCGGATCCTCGCTGCGGAGTTACCGCTCCGGATTCACTGCTCCGGATTCACGGCGGCTGGCGTCGCGGGTTTGCCTTCTGGAGCCACGATCCTTGTGCCTGGGGTAAGTCTTCCAAGTGCCTCTCCTGCCTCCCAGCAGCAGGGTAGTAGAGGGGGGCTGGGACAGTGTTTAGTGGGGGGGGGGGGTGTGTGGAGAGCCCCTCAACCAAACTGTAAGCGCTGGATGTGATGGAAAACCTCTCCAAGCCAAGGGGAGGGGGCTGGACTGCCCTACAGCACCCCTAGCTCCAGCAAAGGCCCCGGGCTGTTCTTGCAGGCACCCCCAGGCTCCTTTCCTACCTGCAAGCAGAAAGCTTGGGTGCTCCAAGGCTAGGGTGCTCTCATGCAGCCTCTGCTGAGCCGCCCTGTCCAGTGTATGCACCCAGAGATACTGCCCATCTCTGGGGAATGGTACAAGGCTGAGGGACAAAGGGGCAGCTAGGTGAGTTGCTTAGAGCTGGACAAGCCCTGGCCTTGGAAACCAGGCTGCTAACAGCCAGGGACGGAGCAAGATGACCTAATTCTAAGCTCTCCTGCCTTGGCTTATATAGGAGTGGGCCCGTGGATCACATTGCACCAGCCTAGGAGATAAGATTCCTTTTGCTTCGTCCCAGCCACTAAAAAAGTGACCTGCCCCAGCTTTACAGGGACATGAACTTTTAGCAGCCAGCCCGGCATCCATGGCAGGTCATGACTTTTCATGTTGCTGGTTAGCACTGCCCGGGCTGGGGCCAGAGCCAGTGGGGGAGGGTTGAGACCCACTGACCTAGTCGCTAGCCACTGGAGAACGGGTCCTGCGATCGGCCTGTAGGGGTACGTGCTGTGCTCGGTGCGGTACAAAGTGGGGAGGTTATGCCAGGGGTTGATGCATTTGGCAGCTAAGAGGCCTGTTGTACCAGCGTTGCAGACAGTGCCTAGCCTCTACAGGGATCGGAGCCCTCTGAATACCTCCAGCCGCTGAAGCTGAGGAGGGGCTGGGTGTGTACACATGTGTATTCCCTCTGAGAACTTAACATGGACGTGTCTGGCTGTCTCTCCGAGAGAGGGGGAGAGGAGCGAGTGCCTCAGACAAGTGCACTGCATCCAGCAGGGTGCGGGAGCTCAGGAAAGCCGAGCGCCGCTGAGCCCTGCAACAGGGTTTCCTGGGAGTAACGGGGCTGCCTATTTTGTGCTTGTTGAAAACATCGGTGGTTTCTTTCCCAATATGGCACCTGAGCAGGGAGGGAGAAGAGCCCAGGTGTCCTGAAGCCACCGCTGCGTGGTGCAAACATGCTCTGTGCTGCCGGCGCGCCGCTTGTTCCGAAGGGCTGGGCAGCTTGGCCCAGGTAAGGGTGCGGAGGAAGGCAGGGCGTACCCCAGCCAGACGATTCCACTTGGCCTTCAGCATTTCAGCCTCTTGTGGCAGACCCAGCCGCCGCCCTCCGGCCCTGCGTTCAGGACCATCCTGTGAATAACCGTCCTCTTGGCTTAAAAACAAGTTGTTTATGGGGCGCTGTCCCTGCGTCATCCAACTCTTCCGCTCCCCAGGCACGGCCGACTCGTCAGACAGGGCTCCGGAGACGCTGAGTGCCCGGGAGCTTGCCAGCCTCCATAGAGGAGCCCCCAGGGAGAGCAGAGACAGCTGCCGGGCAGTTTCTGCTGACTGCATGCTGCTCCCCGCCTCCCTCCGTCCTTTCTGAAATATTTTGGAGATTCGGTGCCCCCCTCTGTCCCCAGCATTGTTGTTAAAGAGCAGGTCGGTGCCGGTGCATTGCTTGAGCTTGTGGTTTCAGCCTTGCTAGGTTCGAAGGTGGCAGCGCGGAGAACGGAGAGAAGAAAGCTGGCCTGAAATTGGCATAGTGCCTCATGTCGTCTGGCAAAGGGGGAACTCGTCTAGGAAGTCCTGCCCCCCAGCTCCAGCCTCCTAGCACAGACCTTCTGGGCTCGTGTCCCTGCTGGGCCCTGGAAAGGAACCTGGGTCGGGGAACGATTGTCCCCCCTTGGTGGGAGGATAGCAGCAACCTGCAGGACGGATGGGCCCACAGATTCAATTCCTCGCTCTGCCGTCACCCTTTGTGACAATGGGAAACTCCCAAAGGCCCAGGTCCTCCAAGGTATTTAGGCTCCTCACGTCTGCTGGGATCAGGATCTGGGTCTCTCTCACCCTCTGCTTCCTCATGGGCTGTGCGAGGAGAACCTCACTTCCCTGCATCCCCAGCAGGAGACGTTCCTCACGGTGTGTTGGGCATTGCTATGCCGTGCCGTGGAGGGGCCGCGTTGGTAGCGAGGCAGAGGACAGTACAAGTGAAAGACCAGGAAGTAGGAAGGGCGTTTGGGTAGGGGGACAGAAGGCAACGGTGGCGGCACAGATAGGGCCGATGCAGGGGACTGGCACACGGGGAGCATGGTGGGCTGTAGAATATGGGATAGATATGGAGCCGTAGGGACAATTCTAAGATACTTGTAGGGTGACGAATGCTGGGATCTAAGAGAAATGCTGAGCTAGGGTGGATGCCCAAATTGGGATGCAGGATCGATCTTAGGGTCTAGGAATGGGAATTGGATGGGGAAAAGCTAGAGGGATAGACGGGAATATTACAGGAGCACCGGGCTGCATGCCGAAGCCTGACGCAGGCTGGTGTAAGAGGCATCACAGTACCGAAAGCCACAACAGTCGCTCCGTCGGCCTGGGACCTCACTACTGGCAAACCCAATCAGCCCGACCCTGGCCAGCACCTGCTCGGGCCTGGCAAATGTTTAACACCGGCCAACGTGAAAAGAGCGGCTCCCTGGTAAATATTCGCCCCGAGCACCCCGACACTGACCCGGGCCTGGCTCCTCGGGTCTCTTCACCTTGGAGCCGGAGAGCGGCTCATTTCTCTGGGGCCTGGCCATGGCCACGCTCAGCTTGAACAGTTCTGCAAACAGCTCAGCCATGCTGTCGGTGCCCCCGTCCTAAAGACACTGCTCCCTCCTTGGATTTAGCTGCTAAAATCCCCCCCCCCCCGCCCGAGGCGTGGGTTAGTGAGATCCTGGCCGGACACCCCTGAGCTTGCTGTACCTGTGAGGGTCACCGGCTGCCCCTCTTGCCTCTTTTCCTCAATGGCTCGTGGACCATCCGTGGCAGGAAAGGCGCTCGGCCACGTCGCAGGGAGCAGCGTCTTGGGTGCTGGGAGCCGGTCAGCTCTTACAAGCCAGCGTGGGGCTGAGTCCACGCCTCGGAAAAATGCCGCCGGCTGTGGTTCGGGTGAACCAGCAGGTGTCACTCTTCCCCCTCGCTCCGCGCTGAGCCCAGCCGAGCATCCAAACCCAGAGAGGAGGCCTGACGCTGCAGCCGGAACCAGCGGTGGGAGCCAGCCTGCCTTTCAGCCGACAGCCGCCCCCCTCCGCCCCTGCCGTTTCCTTTGTGTGCTGTGTTCTTCCCTCCCTCCCCGCCCCACACGGCCCAGGCGTCAGGCTCGACCTCTGCCCACAGCCACCGGCTGGGTTCCCACGGGCTTTGGGCCAGTGTCAGACCTGGCGAGGGCGGGCTGTGCCGCCGGGGAGTACGCTATGGAGGCAGGTCGTTGTGCCAAGCCCCGCGGGCTCTGTTGATGGCAAGCAATGCCCCCCAAAAGACCAACCACCCAAAGGTGAGCCCCCAGCCCTATAGATCAGCTTACAGGGACACTAACCAGTCGGAAACCCAGGCAGTACAGGTGTTTCAGGCACCTCCCGACCCCCGAGGCCCCGCCAGTGACTGTGGATTTGCACTCGCTTTTCCCTCCCTGGGGCTCTGAGAAAGACCCACACAGACGACAGGGAAGCAGATTATACAGGCTTTCCAGCCTGCTTCAATCCCCAGCTCCTGGGCTCCCGGGGTTATGGGACAATCTTATGGGTTAAAAAAAAAAGCCCCAGGTTTCTAGCCTTTTCATGGTGGCGAGGAAAAGCTCAGTGTGAATCCTAAAGGCTCGGAAAGCAGATGCCAAACAGCTACATTAAATCTCATTATTTTTAAGCCACTCTCCTGATTTAGGGCTGTGAGTCATGATTTCTGAAGGGTGGCTGAGACGCTGCCTGCCCCCAAAAGCCAGGGAAGCGCCGGAAGCCAACACACCGAAAAGACAAAGAACCACCCAAATTCAAGCCCCTGCCCACGTCACACCCAGAGATGATAAGGCCGGAAGGGACCACTGTGATCAGCCAGCCTGACCTCCTGTATAACGCTGGCTCAAAATGACCCTTCCCCAGGCCTGTTCCCATGCCCATGCTGCTTTGCAGCAAGGTCTAGTTTTTTCAAGTGCAAGAGCCTTGGGAAGAGAGGCCCACGCTGTGCAAAGGAGAATGTGGGAGGCAGGTCCCTCGTGTGCTCTTGGCTTCCTGCCGCTCCCTGTGCATGGACAGCAGCTCTGTGCAGTGCTAGTTATACGCTGTGGGAGGGGGGATAAAGTGAAAGTTAAAACACAGCGGCAGGACAAGCTATGGGTCTGGGTAGGGCGTGTGTCCCAGAAAACAGAGTGCTCTGATGCTGTTTCCACAGCCCCTGTGGCTAAAACAGATGTGACCATGTAATTAAAGACGGTCACCCTGCAGCCGTAGAAAGGGGCAGAGTTAAGGGTACATGGGCATCCTTAATTCTGCCATTCCCAAATGTTGAAAGCGCCATTGTGCAGTCTTAATAATGTTCTTTTACCATGGAGTCGGGGTGTTTGTTGTTACAGTCTATAAAGACCTCCACAGCAGCCCGCACAATAAGAATTTGTGGATAGGGCTGGGGGAGCGGGGGTGTCAGGAAACTCGAGTTCTGTTCCAGGTGCTATCGTGTGACTTGAGTAAGACACTTCCCTTCGCCGTGCCTCCCTTTCCCCTCCCACCCTGCGGCCGACTGGTCTGGTTAGACTGTCAGCCTTCGGGGCAGAGACTGTCTCTTACAATCGCGTCAGCCAATAGCTGTCCATCCTGCTACCTCTCCTCAGCCTGCCTTGCAGCACCCTGTCCTGGGAGGCGCCCCCTAGTGGTGAGTGAGGTGCCGGGCTCCATAACTCAGCAGTGACTCAAGAACAACTGTGGGGGCTTTGCTATTTGACTGGCCGAAGGGAGACCCCTGCTGGAAGAACTCCTGGCAGGGGGCCGTTAGCCAGATGCCTCGTTATTACCTGTAGTAGGGTAGAATCTGGAAGCCACTACAACGGTCCAGCTCCTGCGCCCCAGGCACTGTTCCAACACACAGGAACAGACAGACAAGCTACAAGTAGGCAACCCAGCCTGGTTCTGCCCACGGCCAGGGAGACTTGCTCTCTCCGTGTGTTGTCCCGTGACCGAATCCATGGCAGCCTTCTCTCCAGATCAGTGCCCCAGCCTGGTGCTAGGGGGCCCTGTGTCAAGCCCCAATTCCCACCTCCTACTGATGGCTTACTCTGGCTTGTGGCACTATGGAGAATATACCGAGGTGGGCAGAAAAAGAGGGAGGAGGGCCACTGAATCAGAGCGGTCCATAGGACAACCTGGGCTGGTAGGACTCCTTCGGAAGGTGGGATCCCAAGGGGACGTCCGCTCCCCTGGGACACACGAGCCGGCATTGGTGTAGGGGAGGCCGTTGGCAGCCCCTTGAGCAAACACCAGAGAGTTCAAGCCAGCAGGTCAGATCCACAGCTGGTAGAAACTGATCGTGAATCCATGCAGCTACGCCAGTTCATGCTCACAGGGGATCGGACCCGTGGCAAGTTTCAAAAGGTGCCTGGCCCTGCTTTAATTTCTGTTTCATCCACTGCAGGAAGCGAGCTGGAAAATGCACACGGCCTGACACAAATCAATGCTAGTGGCCCTGACAATTAGCGAATGTCTTAATGATTGCACCGGGCGGTTACACGGTTCTACACAAGGAATGGGTTTGCCATTGGCTTGCAAGGGAGCAGGATCACGGCGTGTGGCCGGGCATTATCCTGACGGAGGACAAGCTTCCTGAATTCTGGGACCAGGCCCTTGGGGTCCCCGACCACCTCCTCTCCCGGAGGTTGTCTCAACCCAGACAAAAGGAGGGTGAAGGCCTGGGGCTTGGAGGGCAGGAGAGGAAGGAAACACACCTGCATTGGCTGCAGATGACCCCGAGCAAATAAAATCTCCTCCCCTCCATCCGCTCATCAGTGAAAAAGGGAGCAGAGCCTCCACCCTGTGTGTGTGCGCAGCACCTGTTCCGCCGGGTGCCAGCGCCCGGCCGCCTTCCAGCACTGCCCACAAGCGCTCCCTGTAAGCGTGGGGCTGTGGGGCACGTCCTAGGAGCAGCCGACCCCGAAGCGCAGATTGGCTGCCACAGCCACCGCGTTGATTTGCTGCCGCCCCCTCCCAAATAGCAACGCGCTCTCCCCGCTTCCCGGCCTGCCTCCGCCGCCCCAGCTGCTCCAGTTGCGTGTTAGCTGACAACACCCCCTCCTTGCCTTTCCCCGAAGCAGGGAGGAATCGGCAGCTGCAGGGAGGAAAGCTGGGCCGCTTGAAAGCTGTTTGATTCAGGTCTGCAGGACTCCGCAATCTGACATTCCTTCTAAGCCTGTTCTCGCTCCCCAAGTCAGCAAGGGTCCTTTGTTATTCAGCTCGTTTCTGGGTGCACTTCGAACACCCCAGCTGCCTCCTCCCGGCAGGGTCCTGTAGGCAGGACGAGAGACCCCAGGCCGGAGGGAGATGTTCATCTCATCGGCTCCTTTTGGGCAGGGAGCGGTACTGGCTTCCCAGCCGGTGGCTGATGGGTTGTTTCTGCCCTCTGGGTTTCTCTCAGATCAGACTCCAGCTGGGCTGTTGATTTGCGCCGCCCTGTGGGGGTAGGAGGAGGGCGTGTCAAGCCAGCTACCCACGATCCATTGCAGAGAAGGGGGCACTGGATGGCTAGGAGGGGCCAGAAGAAGGTTAGGTAGCGATGCTCGGGAAATGGGCTTGGTCCCCACGAGAAAGTTGGCAAACTCCTTCCGGTTGGCGTTTTTCTTCAAGAGCTTTCATTGAAGGGAGGGGCATCCACGAGGCCGCCGGAGCCTGAACATTTCCAGGGTCTCGTGCTGACCCCCCAGCAGCAGAAGCTGCCTTTCCCGTGGAAACGTCCACTGTTCTGGCCAAAGAAGGAGTTGGAACCAGACACGGTGGCAGGCCGGGGGCCGGTTCCCAGGCACCGAGGAGACTCGCTTACGGCGACCGGGGAGCAAGAGCGAGAAACCAGGCCGGGGCTGGGGGAAACGGGCATCTACATAAGGCAAAGCCGGTACTATCAGGACTGGGCCTATAAAGATCCGGACATCTGGTCACCCTCGCCCTAGGTTTGTCCAGGGGAACCTGACGCGCTTACACCTGTGAGGCTCGTAGGAACCGCACACCTGAGCCCCTGCACCCAGGCTGCAACAAGAGACGCCCCCACACCAACCCCCAGGAGTAATCTCTGCCCACCCCTTCCCAGCACAGGCCCACCCAGGACGTGTGCGTGGGAACGGGCACGGTTACGCCCAAGCGGCTGCACTCCCGCCCGGTTGGGGCCACTAAGCGCACAGCCCCCGATCTCCAGCTAGCGGGGGCCTGTCACGTTACGCTGCGCCTGGTCAAGGGGGGGCTGCGCTGACCCCGTGCGGTCAGCGTGCCTGCTCCAGCCTGTGACGGCGCGTTGGGGTCGTCCCGTCTCCTGCACCCCCGTAGTGGCCCAAACAGACTCCACCAGCCAGTAGAATAGAGGGAGTCTATTGCTTCCCCAGGATAAAGCACAGCACAGATGTAATCTGGTTCTAGGGCAGGCCTAGGATGCCTCAGCCCCCTTGAGATGGGGGAGGCTGGGCCCCTAAATTCCAGCCCCTTTCCCTAGGCTGTCTCCTCCATGCTCCCAGACAGAAACTAACCCACTCACTTCCAGCCCTGCCCCCAGCCAGGGCTCCACTCCCCTTCTTCCCATTGTTCCGCTCCCTGGGAGATAACTGGTCAGACAGGTTTGAAGCCCCCTTGCATAATGACTCATCCCCTGCCCTGCTGGGCCGTGCTGCAGCCAGTGGAGGACACTCACAACCCACTGCCCAGCACAGCAACCAGCAAGGTACCCCCCACTACGTCACACAGCCCCCCAACAGGAAACACTCACAGTGCGAGCATTGGGGCCTGGGCACCATCTGGGCACAGGGTGGGGCCAGGGCTCACGAGCCTGGTGACATCAAACACTGATCATCTCCAGTGTCCCAGGATAATCCTGGGGGACCCGCCTGGGCCAGCCCACAACCAGGGACCTCTCAGCTTGGGAGAGGAGCGGGCTGCCTGACAAGTCTGGCCTGCCCATGCCATACTCTTACACTGGCTCCAACCTGCTTGCGCAGCTCAGATGCCTCTCGTCTGAGGACAGGGGGGCTCTGATGACCCAGGGGATATTGGAAGAGGTGGTGGGTCTCGAAGGGTGAACCAGGGGGAGGTTGTCCAAATCCGCCCCCTGTTCCCGCCTCCCCCCCACGCCTCTGAGGCTGCTCTCTCCGGCCAGGAACATCCTTGAACAGGCTCTCGGAAGAACCTCAGGGTGGTTTCAGCCACGTGCCCATCTGAGACCCCAGCTCCGCAGTTGTAACGTGGCTCAGAGAAATCCAGCCCCAGAGACGGGATGGTCCCGGCTTGTCCGTCCCCCTCCCAGTAGCTCTAGGCTCTCCGCGGCTCCCGGGGCTCTGCCCCACGGTTTAACCTGCCACGGGGCAGCCAGCCCCCCCCCCCCATGGTTCTTTCCAAGCTGAAGCTGGGCCCCTGAACCCCACGCTCGGGGCCAGATGCTGCCACGCGCAGCCTGGCCCGCCCACGCACGCGGCGTTCTGGTGCCACATCCAGCTGCCAGCCCACGGTGTCCTAGCCGGGGAGCCTCCCCCTCCCACGTTGGGCTAGACTGCCCCCTGCTGGCAGCGGCAGGTACCAGCGTCCCGGGCCTGCTCCGCTCACCGAACGCTGGGTGATTCACCGCTCTTGCCCTCACCTCCTGTGTGGTCGGGACCTCCAAGCCGGCTGTGCGAGTCTCCCAGCTGCCCCTGCCTGGCCCTCATTTTTGGCCCTGCAGAGGTGGGCAAATAGGGTGCCCTGCAGGGGTGGCTTTGCTAACACGGGCCCTGCTGGCGGGGTCGGGGGTAGCTCTGGCTCTATGCACACACGGTCTCCACCCCAGCCCTCTCCCCCCACTCCCCAGCTCGTCCCTTCTGCCCTGCCTGCCCCCGCAGCGCACGCCAGGTCCCTCTGGCCCCCATTCTTTTCTGGGGGGCACTGGAGGGATGCACGCAGCAGCCCTCCCTGCTCCTTCTCCAAGATGGACAGAGCCCCGCGGGACCACGCCTTTGGACTCCCACTACAGAGCTTTGACTGGATCACGTTCCCCCAGGGGCATCTTCCCGGTGGCCGCTGGGCCTTGCTGCGTGCGGGAAGAACATGAAGTTGGAGCCAGATCAATCTAGAGATCCGCACACCACTCCTGAGCCAGTGCGGCTCCGCGGGCGTCCGTGGGCTCACGCCGACTCCCACCGCCTGGGGATCGGGCCCGGGGAACGGAGAGACACCCACGCTGTAATTGCAGAAGCGATGGGGTGAAATGACGCACTGGCAAATTGTGAGCGGCTCTCAGGAACCGTTTCCTACCCTCCAGCTGCATTGGACCACGGACGAGGCTCCCGCAGGAAGCAACTGGAGTCCCGTTGCTCGAGCCATTTGAAAGTTGGGCTCGATAAAGCACGGGAGAACGGAGCCGAGGGACCCGCCCCACGGGGGAAAGATGCAGTCCACCTGGAAGACGTGTGTTAACCAGCAGCCTTCAGGATCTGCGGCTCTTGGCTCTGAGCGTGGCGGCTGAGACAGCCCGGCAGCAAGAAGGGAGTCACGCCGCTCGGGCCGGTTCTGGCCTCTGTCCCCTACCCCGTGTGAAACCCAGTTTGGGGACGGGCAGGAAGAGACCCACCAGGGTGGGATGCAGACCCTTGGGCCACAGCACCGCCTGCAGTCACCCCGGGAGTAGCTGCCCCAAGGCAAAATCTTACACTCCAAGTCTCCATTTATAGGAGGGATATTCTGGGTGGGAACTGGTTTGATTCATGGCGAAAGGACCAAAGGGAGCTAATGACCAGCAGCCTGGCACCAGTGGCTCTGCACGCTGGCCTCCCAGCTCCACCCGAACCACGGCTCCGGTTGTTAGGAACTGCAAGGACTGCCTGAAAATACTGGGCAGGCAGCATGTGTAGGCACAGCCAGGTTGCTGACGGCTCTAGCTGGACCTTCTAGCAGCAGAGAGCTAGGCAATCAAGCCAGGACAGTATCTCTGCAAGATCCCACGATGATCTTTGCTGCATAGATGGGGCTCTGTGGCACTGAGAGGCTAGGTGACTTGACCATGGGCATGCAAGCAGTCGGTGACAGAGAGGGAACCAGCCAGCCCGGCTAGTGCCCCAACCATTGGACCATCCTTCCCATCTAGCACTGCAAGGCTGGAGACCGGAGCATTGTCCGGTGTGAAAATACTCTGGCTCATTCGGAGACTGCAGGATACAGCCCCGATTTCCCCTCTGTGGCTCGGCACCTTGATCAAAACCCCAGCGCCTGGGTCTCCTCCCACTTAGGAGGAGGCTCACACCAGAGTCTCACGGGGATCCTCGCGCAGCCCGTGGGGTGCTAGCCGGTCCTGGCAGCCAACATCTGGCCAGCTGTGCTCTGTGCCGGAACGGTGCTGCCCCTGCACGAGGTCACGTCTTGCCTAGAACAAACCTGGAAGTGAGCCGGGCACATGGGACAAGAGCGGATTTGCAGCTAAGCCCAGAAAAACAGGTGCTTCCCTGGAAGGCAGCCACGTGTAGCGCTGTGCTCCCGGCGTGCTCGGCCAGGGCTCTTCCTGCTGGCGGCGGTAGGAGCGGAGGGCCCTCAGCACCTCGCAGGATCAAGTCCCCCTGCCTCCCGGGCCCAGCTCCTCAAAGGGCGTTAGGTCCATGCAAGCGCCTCGGCACGGGGGAAGCCACGCTGGGACGCGAGGCAGCCACAGGACTCGTGCCGAGGGAGCGCGTGGCCCCGGCGTCTGCCAGCCCCATAAACAGTCGCTTGTGCATCCCTGCAGCCGGGCCCCCGGGAGAGCTGATCAGCGCCGTGGCTTGCGTGTTACATTTTCCGTTCGGCTGGCTCCGCCGCGCCAGGGGAGCTGGGTGCAGGGCGCCCGGGGGGGAGAAAACCGCGCCCTGTTTGCGCAGGCAGAGCCGACAGCCAACCAGCAGTGCCAAGCACAGGTCTGGAGGGAGCTTTCCCCTGGCGGCAGCTGCTCCTCCCTGGGCTTCCGGCCACAGGTCTGCCGAGGGCCCAGAGTGTGACGGCCACAGGAAGGGGGCAGGTGAGTGGGTCCCACACGTCCAGGCCAACCTGGCTCTTTGAGAGCCGCTGCCCCTGGCGGCAGAGAGGCCGCCGGCCCCAAGTAAGAGACGCACGCGGCGGATTCGCTCCCCTCGGATTGTGGAGTCAACGCAGGATCTCTCCAGCCCGGGGGTTTCAAACGATGGGGTGTGGCCCAGCACTGGGGGCTGGGATGTCGGGCGCTGGGGTTCCTTGCTGCAGGGGGAATTGGGATCAGTGGGGGGCTAAGGCAGCTCCCTGCCTGTCCTGGCACTGCTGACTGCGCTGCGCCCCAGAAGTGGCCACAGCAGGCCCGGCTCCTAGGGAAGGGAGGGGGAGAGCGCACAGGGCTCCGTGCACTGCCCCTGCCCCAAGCACTAGCCCCACACTCCCATTGGCTGGGAACCTGCTGCCGGCTGCGTCAGGGAGCTGCCTTATCCCCCCCCACTGATCCCCTGGCCCCCCTGCAGCAAGGGGGCCCAGAGCCCGACATCCCATCCCCCAGCGCTGGGCCACGCCCTGTCTCTTGGAACCCAAGAGTCACCGGCGCGCTCCAGGTGCTCCACGATCGTTCGCTGCCCTGATGCCCCCAGCGTCAGCCTTCCTCTCCTGCCGCCCCGGCCCTGGGGAACCCCGCCTCCTGCCCCCGCCTCGGAGGCCGAGAGCTGCAATGCTGAGAGAGAACGGCCCTGAGCCAGCTGACGCTTGGCCAGGACGCTCTGCCCCCTTAACGCCTCCTGCCCAGAGGGCCCCATCCCGCGAGGTGCCCTGCACCCGGACATCCCACTGAAGTCACGAGGCTTTGAGGGTGCAGAGCGACAGAGAGGGGGAAGGAGCAAGGGGTAGCGAAAAGAGGGCCTGATCTAGCGCCCCTTGAAATCAGCGGAAGTCTTGAAATCTAGCGCCCCTTGAAATCAGCGTGGCTCATTGACTTCAGTGAGCTGTGGTCTAGCAGCTGGAATAAGGAAAGGGCCGTAAGGCAGCTGCTAGCGTATTAGGAGAGCTACCGCCGGACAGGCAACCCCAAATGCCAGAGAAGCTTGGGGGAGGCCGGAGATTCAGCAGTCTAGCCTCACGTGACTGGAAGGGACCTGGAGGGGTGTTCTAATGCAGCCCCCTGCCCTCCCGGCTGGACTAAGTGTTCTCTAGACCCTCCCCGAGAAGCGTTGGTCTAACCTGCGCTTAAAAGACTCCAACGATGGAGATTCCACAGCCTCCCTAAGCGGTTTTATGCCGACTGTTCCTCCTCCCCACCCCTCGTCCCCCGGGAGAAAGGTGGGGTGCTGCAGGGCAGACATGCAGTGCGGTGAGTGACAGAGCCGGGGGGAGGAGTAGAGCAACAGGCGGCACTGAAAGCATGATTGCGAGTCCTGCCAAGAGCTACGTGGGGCCCCCAGATTGGGCTAGCGGGGGTGCTGAAAGCTACGACTGACAGGCATTAGCCCAGGACGTGCTGCAGGGGGGTGCTGCCGGTCTGGATTGACATGCATTAGCAGCGCCGCACGAGGGGCTGGCACCGGAACGGCAGGGCTGTGGCAGGTAATAACGGAGACGTATTATTAGAGCCGCATGGGGGCCCAGGACCGGCCTGTCAGTGGGGCTGCAGATCAGGAGCGAGAGGCCCCGGCAGAGCTGGGCGCACGGGAACATCTGCCGGCTGCACATCCTCCTCGTGGCTCGCAAGGAAGTTTGCTAAACACATGGAACTAATTCTTAGTACCCCGGCGCCCAGGTGGTTCTGATGGGGACCACGGTTTGGGCCACTTCTCAAGAGAAGAGCAGAGATTCCCTCCATGGATGCTTCTCCTTTGCTGCCTCCAACCCGACCCACATGCTCAGAGACAGGAGAAAAACACCCCATTGGGATAATAACGAGGCAGGTTGTGAATAAACTCCCTTGAAGCGGATGACTTCAGTCTCTACCGGCTCTGTTTGCCTCCTTTCCCAAGAGGTGGGACACTGCACCGTTGGTTCCCAAATCCCTTTGTCTCCTGCCACCCCCATAAGGACAGTTTTGGACCGGAGAGGTCACCCTTACCTCCAGGAGCAGGGAAGTGTTGTCAGGCGTGAGCTGGGGGATGCAGTGGCAAAGAGACTTGACCAAGGTCAAAGAGACCCAAGGGCAGAACCACAGAAGGAAACCAACCCCCCCATTTCTGGCCCCTCGCCACTCATCAGCCCAGCCCCCTGGATAGTTTACGCCTCCCTCGTTGCATCCCCCACCTGGATCGATTTCTCCTGCCGGAAGGGCCTGAAGACAGCCAAGAAGCAGCCACGCAGACGGACTCGTGGTGCTCTGAGCTTAGCTGGTCAAAATCTCCGAGCAGCTTAAGAAGAGCCGAGGCAAGAGCCAGAGCAGGCCGGAATTGACTTGAAAACTCTCAGCACCTTCCATAGAAAATCAATAGCAAGCTGCTCGCCTTCATGCAGGTCTCCCTTCCAACTGTGCTTGGCTTAGGGTGGCTTTTTTAAGGGGGACTGGACACCAGGAAGGCGTTGGAATTGGGAGCGTCGCGGCGGGAAGGCTCTCCAGGTGGTCGGAGTTGGATTCCTCTGGAGGCTGCTACACTTTTACACCCCTCCCCTGTTTATTTCAGCTAACGGAGCCCCAGTCAGAAGTGCAGGTGCTGACTTTGACCTTGGCTTTGCTCTGCAGATGTTTTTAGGCCTCGGCGCCCGAGAGAAACACCCCCCCTAAGGCAGAAAACGCTCGATCCACAGTCAGAGTCAGCTGAGCGGGAGGTGTGACCCGGACCATCTTCAGCCAACCCCCTGGAACAAGCAGGAAACGCTGACGCACCAAACACCGCTCCTACCCAGCCTCCATTCGGATGGTGACTCACATCCCACCTGGGATGCCTGTAACCATCTAACAAGACGTTGCCCTACACCGGGCCCCACAGAGTCCACCCCCGAACCCGGCCGGGAGAGTCTTGCTTTGACGCCGGCTCTGGTGACGAGCAAAACGCAGACCCAGCAAGGCCACCAGATGCCTGGCAGCCTCAGCTCCCCCCTCAAGGTTGCTCCAATAGCAGATCCCTCACTGGCAGAAGCCCCCCCGTGCGAATAAAGCTGCCACGCGTGGCAGGAGGGGGGTACTCACCACCAGAGCGCCCCTCCCAGGCCGGACACCGCACGGCAGGAATTCCTCTGGTGGCTCTACAGCATTCTGAGTCTGCCGGGGGCCAGCCCTCCAGCCGGGTCGTCTGTCAAGTTCGGGTCCCTTCTGAGGTCCCTGAAGTCTTGTTCTCCTCCTGCCTTCTGGGCCGAGTTCGCTGCCACCTCTGGGCTACCTTGAAGGCTTCCCAGAGACCCTGCTCCAGTGTCCCGGCAGTTCCCTGCTCTTTGCGCTGCGCCCCCAGGCCTGCAGAGTTCTTGCCACGCTAGCAGGGCATGTTCTGCCCGGGGGGGTTTTCTCTCCAGGTCGCTCTCCCCCACGGCCTTCCCTTGCCAGGAACCGCAGCTACCTCAGGGCCAGCGCTGCTCCCTGTGGCTACCACCCCTGCCTGTGCGCTCGCTCCCGGGCCCTGTTTTACAAAGCCCAACCCTTCTCCCTTCTCACACCTGGCCCGTTAGTCCCACCTCCTCAGGCAGCTCACTACACAGGCCTGGCTGACCCTTAAAGGGCCAGGCTGCCCTGTTACACCTTGCGCCTGCCTTCTCCGCCCTGCTCTGTAGACCAGGGCGCTCACATGGGACATGGCCGTGGGTTCCTTTGCCTGCCTGGACTGCGCCTCCCCACCCCTGACTGGACCGGCCATAAACCTGCCGCGCCCGGCAAAGCATTCGGCACCTTTGTTCCCAAGCCCCCTGAATTCCTGTGGCTCCCTTCCCAGCCCTCCCAGGACCAAACTGGCAGATGCTCAGCACCCTGACCTGGGAGAGGCCTTGGCAAAGCCCTGGGCCCAGCCGCCCTCGGGGGGATGCCCCGATCCAATTTGCTGCCCACTTGGGTACCTAAAAGGAAGCTGGGTTCCCCCCGGCTCTGACCTCACTCGGGAGCGGGGCGTGCTTCTTCCGCACGTCTGGGGCGTTTATTATTTTAGTCCTGGTGACGTGGCAGCCGGGGCTGCAGACGCCGACCGGTCGTTCCCCTGAGTGCAACAGAACGTTTCATTTCCTCAGCAAGCCGGACCCTGGGCCAAAGGAACCGGGGGGGGGCAGGGGGCGATGGCAGGTCCGGTCAGTGGGTGGGAACATCCGTGCCGCAGAGGAGGGAGGCTTGGGAAGGGAGCCACAGAAGTAAGGAGCCAGGTAGCTGCCCAGCATGGTGTGGGAGACAGGGCTGCTAAAGAGAACGGGGCCCCAAGCCAGTCGCTACGGCTCCGTGGGGTTGCCCTGCGCTAGCCCATTGAAATCTCCACCGGAGCATCCCCACCTTCAGAGCAACCACAGTCCGAAAGGGGGGGGGGGGGGTGGCCCTCTCGGCACCCTCCGGAGCTTGTCCACGTGGTGTTGCACTTTGCAGCTGTGCCCCCAAATTCCCCTCCGCCCTGGAGCCCTGCACCTTCTCCCTTTGTGCCATGCTACCCCCCACCACACCCACATACAGCTGAGAGCCAGAGCTCTCAGGGGAGCAGACATAGCTCGAGGCTGTGACGTGGAGAAAGAATTCCCCCTACTCCCGGGAGCTGTTCCCGGCGGAGCAGAGCGCTACGCCGGTAGGACAGTGCGGGGCGGGCCTGGCCTGGCATTGCCCGTGGGGTAGCTGGTCTGCTAATGAGAGGGCGTTGGCGTCTGCCTGGCAGCGCCGCACACACTGACAGGTGCCAAACAGCCCCCGCCGGGTTCCAGGCCTACCCTGCCTTTCTCCCTGGCGCCCAGCAAAGCAGCAGGAAGCGACCCGCCGGTCCTTGGCCTGGGCCTCCCGTTAATCCCTTCCCCTTGTGCCGTTGCAGCGCCCGAGGCCCGGAGGGAGCGCCGCGGGGGGGAGCGTGGCGAGAGAATGAAGAAGCCAACCGCGCCGGAGAAGCATGAGGCGGCAGCGCGGCGCGCAGTGTGAAGGGCTCCGGCTGACGGTCCCATGGGCACCGGCGCTATTGGTCCTGAGTCTGTGCTGCCGGGGGGCGGTTGCGGCCACCGCCGCCGGCCCGGTGCCTGAGCAGCATGCGGCCTCCTCCTCCTCCCCAGGCCAGACGCCGCTGGACTGGCTGCTCACGGACCGGGGCCCGTTTCACCGAGCTCAGGACTACACGGACTTCGCCGAGCGCTACCGCCAGGGTTTCACCACCAGGTACAGGATCTACAGGTGAGAGGGGGAGCTGGCGGGCCTTCCCGAGGGGAACGCGCTGGGCGAGGCGGGGGAACGAGAGCCCGGGGGGGACGGGGAGTAAACAGGGTGAGCTGCCGCGGGTGCGCACCCCTAAGCACGTGGCCGCCCGCTAGTGGAGTAGAACAGGTCAGCTGGGGCACCATTTGCCTCTTAACTCCCGCGTTGGCCCCCCACGGGATGAATCTCCCCTCTGCCAATAGGGTGACTGCCAGCGGATCCTGGCATGTCCCCGGGCTCGCCGAAGCCACCGGCTGCCTGGATGGTGGAGAACGGTAGAGGCGCTCCAAGCCTCAGCCCAACGTTGTCCTTGGCAACGACTCACAAGTGGAGTTTGCAGTGTCAATAGAAAGGAGCAAGTTCAAGGAGGCCAGGGCTGGGTTAGGCCCAAAGTAAAGACGCTTCGCCCTGCCTCACCTCCCTGTCTTCCTCCGCTGGCCACCCCCAGCATCAGCCGCTGAGCGGTGGGGTGTCCGCAAGGGAATATTGTCATGAGCACAGCCTGTTGGGGAGGCCGCAGCCCTGCCTGGAGATGGTTAGGATGGTCTTCGTTTACTCACAGGCCTCTAGTCTCTCTTGTACCAGAAATAAGTGACAGCAATGGGCCGCGTTCTCCGATCTTCCATCCCTGGGTGCCGCTGAGGGAGCAGAAACGGCCCCTCGGTGCTTTCTTGGAGAGCGCATCCAAGATGGCCGACACGCCAGGCCCTTTGGGAGAATCCGCTCCGGGGCCGTAGCCAGCTGGTGCTGCTTAGAGGCTGTTCTGAGGCTGCTGCGGGGGGCGGAGAAGATTCAGGAAGCCACCCCCGGTTTCCAAAAGTCCCCCCCCACCGTTCCTGGCATCGTCTGGGCCAGCTAGTGCCAGTCGGAGTGGGCTCCGTGTCCTTCCCCTCCCAGGGCAGGGGTGAGCCAGGCCTTGGATGCCCGAGCGGGCGAGTGGCACCAAGCTAAGCGTGCTCCAGACAGAAGAAGCACAAAGACAGGTGGGCAGATCCCCCGCGGTGCCGCCAGACCCTGTGGCCACTTCCGCGAGCAGGCCTGTTTCGAGCCAGCCGGCGGGCAGAGGGAGAGTGTCTTCGCGGTGCCGACAGCGGCTGGCTGGCAGGAGCGCATCAGGCAGTGCAACAGGCTTTGTTAAAGGGCCGGCTCACCATGACCCCACTTTTCCAGGCTCAGCTGAGCACCCGAGCGCTCGGCCAGCTCCCGGAGCGCAGCCCCCGCACGCCTGGGGGCACAGCAGAGTACAGTTGGCGCGGCACAGGGAGGGGCCAGGCTGTGTGCTGAGGGGCAATGTGGAGCTGTCTTACCCCCCCCCCCCCCCGGGGGAAATCGGGAAAGGACAGCCCCTCCCCCACCTGGGGCGTGGGCCCGGGGCCTATCAAGTAAAAAGCATGCGAGGCTTGTAGTAGGGCCATTAACCTCTGACGTGGTGTGGCCACTAGAGGGGGACAGAGCCCCATTTTCCCTGTGGGTCACGCCTGCACCCTGTGCTGTTTGGTAGAAGGGTGGCTGTGGAGGGAAAAGCAGCCGTGGGTTGCCCCTGCCGTGCCCCTGGGGATGGTAGGAGCGAGGTGAAAATGAGCCGGTGCCCCCCACATCTTTTTCAGAGCCACTCCTTCCCAGGGGAGAATCCCCCACCCCAAATCCTCTGGGTCTGGCCGACATTTTTTGTTCCTAAATGTCGACATTTCTATATAGCTGTGTCAAAACTCATTGTTTGCTGGTGCCCAGCGTCCCAAACAATCCGGATCACACTGTCAGTCGCCTGTGTAACCACCACCAGGCGGATTTGAACCTGGGACCTCTGGAGCTAAGTATAGGTGCCTCGACCATCTGAGCTAAAAGTCAGTACCTGCGCAGCCTATGCTATAGAGGTCTCCTGATCTTAACTGTTGCTGTGGTCTAGGTACCACTTGTATTGCTCAGTAACCACACTAGGTGTGTGGGTTACACCTGTGCTCTTTATTATTTATGCCCCCAATTTCTGAGTTGCAAACTTTACCAATGATGGTTTTATGTTTCCTTCCAGATCACTGATAAAAATATTGGGGCCTACATCTAATCCCCTTGAGACCTCACTAGAAATAAAGTCTCTTGAGGATGATTCATCCTAGACAGTCCCATTTGAGATCCATCAGTTAGCCAGTTTTTAATCCATTCACCGTGGGCCATATTTAGTCGGTACCATTCTGGTTTTGTAATCAAAATGTGCGGTGGCAAGTTAAACGTTTTACAAAAGTCTAAGTATATTGCATCAATGCTATTACCTTCATCACCTGACTATGTAATCCCGTCACATCCAGGTTAGTTTGACAAGATCTATCTCCATTCATTATATGACCCTGCTTTAGTTCTTTATTAATTGAGTCTTGAATTAGCCACTTCATCATTTCTGCAGGGGACTGATCTCAGACTGACATAAATCATACGGGGTGTCAATATGAGGCCCGTGACAGACTTTGTTCAGTTTGCTGCCCTGGGGAACTGAATTCTATCCCTGCCTTTGTCACACAGATGGTGTGATGCTGGGCAGGTCACCTGAATCCACCCTGATCACAGAGGGCCACGAACTATTGGGTCCTCATTTTCCGGGTGCCTGAATTGAGACCCTGGGGTCGGATTGGCAGAAATGCCGAGTACGCACCACTACAACTGACGTCAAGGGGAGCGGTGCTGCGAACACATCGTGTGCTGCAAATAATACTAAGTTCTCTGCAATACTGGGCCCTAGGTGTGTCTAAAATTATTCCTGTGAGTTCCTACTCTGGAAAATGGGGCTAATAACATGCCCATGAGTTAATATTTCTGACACACTCCTGCACTGTAGTGACAAGCACCCCAGAGAAGCCCCTGAGATAAGACAGTATTATTAATTAAGACAGGCTTGGAATAGGGTGCAGTAAAGAAGACTGGGGCTACCTATTGGACAACGAGGAGCAATCAATATATTGGCTAGTGTTCATTCAGTCCATCCTTTGCACTGAAGGAGGTAGGACTCCGAGGGGGGGAGGAATAGTATGTGATCACTTAAGTGAAAATACAGAAGCACAAGGAGGCCAAATTAAGTTGACATGGGCATCCTTAATTTTAGCGTTTCCTAAATCTTGAGCACTTGACTTTTGCAATCTTAATAATGTTCTTTGAATGTAGGTTGTCGTGGTGTAGCAATTATTTATGTTGCATCAGTCACTCCATTGTTCTAGGCAAGATACATTACAATGAATTATAGATAGCATTTTATGTACAGGTATAACACTAACAAACCCAGGTCATTAGCCAGTGGGACTGAACCTAGGACCGAAGCAGCTGAAGTCATGAGCGTCTGCCACAAGCCAACCAGCTCTTAACTAAGGATATGTCTACACTACCACCCTAGTTCGAACTAGGGTGGTTAACGTAGGCAACCGGAGTTGCAAATGAAGCCCGGGATTTGAATTTCCTGGGCTTCATTTGCATATTGCCGGGTGCCGCCATTTTTAAATGTCCGCTAGTTCGGACTCCGTGCCCGTGGCTACACGCGGCACGAACTAGGTAGTTCGGATTAGGCTTCCTATTCCGAACTACTGGTACACCTCATTCCATGAGGAGTAACGGTAGTTCGGAATAGGAAGCCTAATCCGAACTACCTAGTTCGTGCCACGTGTAGCCGCGGGCACGGAGTCTGAACTAGCGGACATTTAAAAATGGCAGCACCCGGCAATATGCAAATGAAGCCCGGGAAATTCAAATCCCGGGCTTCATTTGCAACTCCGGTTGCCTACATTAACCACCCTAGTTCGAACTAGGGTGGTAGTGTAGACATACCCTAAGAGTACAGCTATACTACACGGCTGTTTGGGATACCAGAAATATCCCGAATAGCTACCCTACGTCTACACAGGCCGCCCATTATTTCAAAATATTTTTCAAAATAACGGGCGCGCTGTTTCGCCATCCCGGTAAACCTCATTGCATAAGGGATGGCTCAAAAGAGCACGTTATTTCGAAGTTTGGCACTCTGTAGATGCGCCAGATTTCAAAATAAGCTATTTTGAAATAGATTCGAAATAAGATACATAATTTGCATAGTGCAAATTGTGTATCTTATTTCAAGTTTAGGGTGCTGTGTAGATGCACCCTAAGGCTGTAGAGCAGACTTCATTCTCCTTACGACATGTTTTCACTAAACGGAAGATCGATGCTGACACAATCGATCTTCCAGAGTTTGATTTAACAGGTCTAGTTAAGACCTGCTAAATTGAACTCAGAGGGTACCCTCGGCAGTGGCCAGTACTCCTGCTTCTGCGAGGAGTAAGGGAAGCCAATGGGAGTGTTTGCTTCCAGCAGCCACCTGCTGTGGGGATGGCAGGGAAACTCAAAGCAAGGTATGTCGATTCCAGCTATGTAATTAACGTAGCTGGAGTTGCTTATCTTGATCTGACCTTCTGTTTCCCTGGCCTCGGTGGTGTCTGAGCCTCTGGATTATGCAGGTAATATCTCATGCTGAGGAACTCTTTGAAACAATTGGGTTTCCTTTTTTTGAAGGTTTCCATGTTTCAGGAGACCCCTCAAACCCTAAGGCTACGTCTACACTGGCATGATTTTCTGAAAATGCTTTTAATGGAAAAGTTTTCCGTTAAAAGCATTTTCAGAAAAGCGCGTCTAGATTGGCAGGATGCTTTTCCGCAAAAGCACTTTTTGTGGAAAAGCGTCCATGGCCAATCTAGACGTGGTTTTCTGCAAAAAAGCCCCGATCGCCATTTTCGCGATCGGGGCTTTTTTGCGGAAAACAGTACTGTGCTGTCTACACTGGCCCTTTTGCGCAAAAGTCTTTTGGAAAAAGACTTTTGCCCGAACGGGAGCAGCATGGTATTTCCGGAAAAGCACTGACAATCTTACATGAGATCGTCAGTGCTTTTCCGGAAATTCAAGCGGCCAGTGTAGACAGCTGGGAAGTTTTTTCGGAAAAGCGGCTGATTTTCCGGAAAAACTGGCCAGTCTAGACACAGCCTAATAGTTTCAAGTTTTAATTCCCCCCTTTGATTACCATTTATTTCTCCCCCCCACACACACACTTTTTAGTGGCAAATAAGAGAGAGAGAAATGGAAAACAAACCACCTCCGGTCCCCAAAAACAAGAAGAAAAAGTGAAACATTTTAAAATCTACAAAAATGACATTTCCATAAACGATTTGGAATAAAAAAAAACCAACCCCAAAATCCTTTTGAAACCATCAGAAAAAATTTTGTTTCGAAAATTTTGAAGCCACTTAGAAAAAAAAAAATCTTTCCCTTTTTTCAACCAGCTCTTGTGTTAGTCATGAGCAGCCTGGAGAACTGTTAATTGAAGGTCATCTCTAGACCGGGCAGCTTGTACTGGAAACGATCACATTTCCAGTTAGATGGGGGTGTTGACACCAGTTGGTTTTGCTGATTAAAAACAGCCTCGCCTTTCGCCTCGGGAGGCCGTTCAGATAGGCCCGTCAGTGTCTTCACACCCCCTCTTTTGTTCAGCATTCGCTTCTCCCTTCCACCCACACACAATTAGCTGCATCAGATGTTTCTAGCCAGCAGAAAACATAGGGCTGGAATAGCAAGGGGCTCGGTAGGTCATGATAGAAGCACTTTGGCAAAGCTGCGTGCGTGGGAATCTTGCACATCGCTTGCCTAACATTCTGCCTTCCTCTAATCAGCGCTGTCAGTGTCTCACTTTAATGAGCATCAGAATGCACCTAATTGCCCCTAAAAGAATAAATCGGGGTTTGCACAAAGCCCTAACAGCCAGGGAGGTGGGTTTGGAATGGCAGAGAAAAGCTGAGATTTGTTACAAGGCCCTTTTTGACAACAAACACAGCCACTGCAGCCCATGCTGTGATCAGCTTGTTATGAAGCCTGGTGCCTTCGGGGGATTGATTTGCGCCCCCGCCCCCGGCCTCCAGGCTGCTGTTGTGGGACCTGGAGGTCTCTGGAGAAAATGCTGGTGACGGTGGCGGGACAGGAAGAAAGAACCCACGAGGATTAAGGCAACCGTTGTCGCTCGGCGCCTCGGAGGCATGTAATCAGCTAGCAACCCTTTGGCTTTGTTTTGATAGCGCAGCAGCTAAACTCAGGGTAAGCGGCTCCACCCCCACCTGCCAGAGCCGGCTACGCTGGGCCTGGACGGGGCGCACGGCCCTGGGGAGTCGTGAGCGGTTTCCAGTGGAGCCTGGCCTTCGGATTTTCTGTCAGTGAGTCGAGCTGGGGGGAGGCTTGTCGGGCACGTGCCAAGTGAGCACGTGGCCAGGAATGCAGGGCGGGCGCTGAGAGAGCCCCACTGGGGAGCCAGGAGCTGGACGAGCAGGCCTGGTGGAAGCCCCGGGCGGGAACAGGGCGATGCGGAGGCAGGCCCAGCCAGCTCTGGATGGCGGCGCTTTGGCAGAGCGGCGTGGGGACTGGAGGAGCCAGGGACTTGCTGCGGGGCAGGACCTCGGTGTATGAGGGCACTGAGCAGGGGGGCTGGCGGAGGAGGACGGGACACTGCACCTAGGGTGTCCCGTTTGTCGGCTTCTCTCGCTCCTACGGCAGCGTGTGAGGGCTTAAGAGCAAGACCCCGCGGCCACAACCCAGCCTCTCCGACAGGTGTCCTGGCCGTCCCGCTACCTGGCTGACAGCCCCTGCTGGCAGGCGCGTTGGCCTCTCTGCGCTGTGCCTGTGGTGAGGCAGAGGGACCCACGCCTCAGGCAAGGGCCAGAAGGCTTCTGCCGAGACGGATCTAGAAGCAGGGGAGAGCGGGCTAAAGGGGGCCTAGCCCCCCAACCCCCACACACAAACCCCTTGGTCTTCTTCCCTCAGTCTCTGGACAGACCCTTCTCAGTCCCTCCCTTCCAGGGGTGAGCTTCCTCTCCCACCACCCGTCAACCCCCCCACCCCGGACAGACCTCCGCCCCCTCACAGACTCACCCTTCAGCCGGGCCCCTCAGAAGAGCAGGGCCTCCTGCCCGGAGTGATGATGGGAAGGAACAAGTGGCCAGGAAGCATCAAGCCAAGTGCTTGTGGGCCCTCTGCTGTGGCTGCCGCGCTGCCCATTTAACCGAACCCACCGAGGGTGCCATCTTGGAGGACCAGAACACCACCGGAGCCACCTTGGCTACACCGGCCGGCCATCCCCCACCAGCCTCCCCTCCCCCTCTCCCAATCACCCTTAATGAAACCACCTGAAAGCCACCGCCTGGTTTTAATTAGCGCAAAATTGCCACGATTGGCGCGCGATGGGCCAGCCGCGGCTTGCGGGGCCGTCGTGTGGGAGCACAGCAGGCTGCTGCGCTGCCTCCGTGCCGGGCTGGCAAGCGAGTGCAGACGGTGCCAGGAACGTGGGAGTCCTGCTGAAAGGGGCCTGGCACGCACCAGGTGGCACATTTTTGCAGGCTGCCGCTGTTACTTGCCAAATGACCAAAAGGCAGCCCCTGCGGCCGGCCTCGTTCCCCTCGGCGGTGCCCCTCGCTGCAGAGAGGGCGGGCATGCGTGGGGGGATCAGAGCTCTGCTAGCGTGCGGGGGGCTAAGGGTCAGAGCACTGAGCTGGGACCCAGGAGATGGGGGCACATGCCTAGCAGGGCCCATCCGGTGCCCTCTGCTCATGTCCCTTTTCTCCCCGTTTGTCTCCTCACTCAGGAGCAAGCGGTATCCCAAGGGCCTCTCCTCCTGCAGCCAGCTTCTTGCCCCTAAGCTCTGGGCTTTACCTCCCTTCATAATTGTCTCACACTAGAGCCCCACACAGAGCTCTCCATGGTGCTGCTGCTCCCTTAGCCAGCCACGCGGCTCTCACCTCCTCAGGCCTCCAGAGACACTGAGCTGACTCCGGTCCTGCAGCTCCTTTTCTAGGGCCTTTCTGGTCCCTGATTGGCCAGTTCCTCCACAGCCACTCTGGCCTCCTGGAGGAGTTGTCTATGGCCTTTTTCTGGGGTGGAGTGTAGCAGGACCACAGGGCCTCTGGCAGGGAGCTTCAAGGGCTGGTCCACCCCATCATGCAGACCTCTACAAATCAGAGGGAATGTTGCCGGTAGTTTCAATGGGAGCAGCAGCAGGCACGGAGTTGTTTCTGAGTTAGCAACCAACACAATTTACTGGACAACAACATTTCAGCCCCCAGCGCCCTTAGCTCAGGCATGCCCTGTCCTATAGTCCATTGTTCAGAATCTGGGCAGGGGAGAGCAGGGCGCTGGAGCTAAGGATTTTAACAGGCTAGGGCCTCACGCTGCCGAATCCTTTTTACTGAGTCACTCTCCATAGACAATGATATTTCCATGGGAGGAGATTAGCATACGAGACTGAGGCTCCTCTTGCCTCCAGTTGCCTAACTCGGGACCGTGACGTCAATGGTGCACACCAAAGGAAAAAATCACGCCCATAACGTTACACGTATTATAAGATGGGTTCCGATCTCATTGAATGGTGCCCTAGCAATTACAAATAATTAAGACTGTAGATGATTAACTAATGACATCTCATTAATACAGAACGGCTTGCTATTATAACTAATGGCTCTGGGATTACCTAGGTTTGTATTTACCTTTAACCTGTAAGTGACGTAATTAGCAAGCAGTGTGGTCTAGTGGGTAGATCTAGGGTCTATTTTCTGGCTGCATCATTGACCCTTCCAGCTCTTATCTATTTATACAGGCAGATGCAAGGTGGACACGCTCTCACTAGGTTTGTACAGCGTGTCTTATACCGGGGGCCGGAGCTCACCCTACCATCATCTCCTTTCTTTGGGGCAGATATAAAACTAGCCAAGACCATCTACAGGGTGGGAGGTGCCCATGGAGAACACTGTGATCAGCTCCTACATTGGACTCCAGCTGCCCATGCCTGCCCGGCATGGGAGAGGCGAGGGGAAGCTGGCAGCATAGCTGTGTGGATGCATTTTTACATCTCAGCTTAGGCAAACCTTCCTGCAGGTGAGATGCAAACCTCTGGGGAGGAGTCGGTGGAGCCAGCCTGATGTGTGGGCATCTCTGCGCCGAGGACCAGTCTGTACATCTCACCTGGGAAACAGTGGCAGTGCCCTGCCCACCGGGACCAGCGATGTACACAACCGCAGAGTAGAGATTTCAGCCGCAGGATTCCCAGCTGGGCTCACTGGGCAGTCAGCTGTGGCCACGCCCCCCTTTTAGCCTGGCCCCATTACCCGCACACCCGGGACAAGTATCAGAGGGGTAGCTGTGTTCGTCTGTCCATTTACGCCTGCCTCTAATTTCCACTCCATTCATCCTTCCGCATGAAAGTATATGCAAATCTGTTAGTCTTTAAAGGTACCACTGAGATTGTTTTACCCACAGACAGGTTGCACCATTGGCCAGTGCTGGTTAGATATTCTCATGTGCACTCCCTGCCACCCATCAGCCCTTTGAGACCGGGCTGATGATCAAAGTGTGGTAGATGCTTCCTGCAAATCGTCATCTTCTGCGTGTCAATTACACGTGGTATTATGGCAGCTGGACAGTCCCCCAGAGAAAATACTATTCAAAGGTGCTCTCCCACCCACGCTAGGGTGGCTACCTAGTGGAAGCCAATGGTTCCTTCTGGGAGGAACTGGCCTTTTTACCAGTGGACTTGCAGATTCAAATTGGGCTCACGGGTGAAATGAGTTTGGATGCCTCAGCAGCAGGGTACGGATAGATTCTAAGACTGAAAGGCCAGGAGGTCGCATGACAATCCACCTTCTGCATCATTCAGGCCCCTGAATGTCACCCAGTGGTCCCCACGTCAGGCCTTTTTCATGTGGTGGAACTAGCACATGTTCTTTGGGAGGACAACCACCCAGTCCCACGCTAAAGACACAAGGTACTGAAAGTATCTGAAAGGGTGGTACAAAGAGGCGGCAGAAAAATGGTTCTCCTTGACCTCCGAGGATAGGACAAGAAGCAATGGGCTTAAACTGCAGCAAGGGAGGTTTAGGTTGGACATTAGGAAAAACTTCCTGTCAGGATGGTGAAACACTGGAATGAGTTGCCTAGGGAGGTTGTGGAATCTCCATCTCTGGAGATATTTAAGAGCAGGTTAGATAGACATCTATCAGGGATGGCAGACAGTGCTTGGTCCTACTATGAGGGCAGGAGACTGGACTTGATGACCTCTCGAGGTGCCTTCCAGTCCTAGTATTCTATGATTAACAACAGTATAACATAGGGTCTGTCTACACTAGCGCCCTAGTTCGAACTAGAGAGGCTAATGTAGGCATTTGAAGTTGCAAATGAAGCCCTGGATTTAAATATCCCAGGCTTTATTTACATCTTCCCATCTGGGCACCATTTTTAAATCCCCTTAGTCCAAATTAACTGCCCGTGGCTACACGCGGCAGTCAAACGTTAACTCGAACTAAGTCCTTAGTTTGAGTTAACTGTTACACCTCGTGGAATGAGGTTAATTTGAACTAAGGACTTAGTTTGAGTTAATGTTTGACTGCCGTGTGTAGCTGCGGGCAGTTAATTCGGACTAAGGGGATTTAAAAATGGCGCCCGGACGGGAAGATGCAAGTAAAGCCCGGGATATTTAAATCCAGGGCTTCATTTGCAACTTCGAATGCCTACAGTAGCCTCCCTAGTTCGAACTAGGGGGCTAGTGTAGACAAACCCATAAAGAGTAAACACCTAACTATAGAGAGAGTATTTAATTGCAGTGACCTTGCATAACAAGCATGGGGGAGGGAGAGGGAGCAGACATCTCTTCAATCTTTGGTCATAATGAACGGAGCTCCAGACAAAGCCAGAGAGAGGGAGGTGGGGGACATAGTACTATTGCCTTTACAAGATCAGTCCCTGGTTTCTCCGGGCCAGAGACAGATTGCCAGGTGCCTAGGGAGGTTGTGGAATCTCCATCACGGGAGACATTTAAGAGCAGGTTAGACAGACGTCTATCAGGGATGATCTAGATAGTGCTTGGTCCTGCCGTGAAGGCGGGGGACTGGACTTGATGACCTCTGGAGACCCCTTCCAGGTGTATGATGTTAAGGTGACGGTGCATCCTGTGGGCAGCTTTTCAATCGGTGATGGTCACGGTGCCTCGCTCGCAGGCTGAACGGGTTGCATTCCCATGTCTTTGGAACAGCGATTGTGCGCACATCCTCCATCTGCTCTCTCGCCCCCCCCAGCGGGGTTCGTTTCCCTTCCAGCCGCTCCTCGCCTGCCAGCGCAGAGCTATTGATCACACGCAGGGCACGTCGGAGGGATTTCGAACCGTTAGATACAGTCTGTGGCTGCCAGCTACAAGAGCCCGGGGATAAACCTCTAATCAAGTCAGCTCTCCGTGGGCGTACTTAGCCAGGTGACGGAGCAATATCCCTCGCCCGGTTCCCTCCAGATGAGATGTTTCCAGCACACCTGTGGGACGAGTGTCACGCGTACAAGGATTCGTATTGTGCTGCATGCCAGCGGAGGCGCAGCACGCCACCGCAGAGCCAGCCAGCACACCTGCAGGGCAGGGCATAGTGGGAGCGGGGCTTTCCTGGCTGCATGTAAGAAGGGAAGGCACCTGAGAAGATGAGCTGTAGTAGCTGAAGGAGAGGAAGGCTGGCCTAGTGGTTAGGGCCCTATGGGCTGCAGTGCAAGGGATTTGGGGCCCATTCCCTGCTGCCTCGCTTCCCTGTCCGTACAGCGTGTCATGGGGTAGCACCCTCCTCTCACAAGCACCCCTGGGTGGGTGCATGTCCACACCCCTTGCTGTCTGGGGTGACCTTTTTGGCCAAGTACACACGCTCAGTACGGGACACACATCAAACAGCCCCCCGCCAACAAAGCTTGCAAGTGCACCTGGCCCCTGCCCCCAGGGCCTTCTCCCTGGAGACTTCTCCCATGCTGGTCTGGTCTGTCCCCACCTGGGACCCTCAACAGAGCCCTGTCTGGGGGTTCACTGCTGTCCCGTTGTAGGCCACTTGCCCAGTGGTTAATGGGGAGGGACCCAAAGCCACCCCCTGCTCCAGGCCCCCGCGAATAGCAGCTGAGTCCCTACAACAGAACTGCTTTCAGTTCCCTGAGCCACTTCCCCAGGGCTCCGGCCTTCACCCCTACCTCAGGGCTTGTCTTCGTCCAGGCCCAGCAGCTCTCGTCCAGTTCCTGCCCGCACTGAGCTGTCCACGGGGCTGCCGTTCCCTTAGGCCAGCCAGGAACACGAGCTGTACTCCTCCGGCTCCAAGCAGCAACTCATGCATGGCTCCACTGCAGCTCCTTTTATACTAGCCTGCACCCCTCTGATTGGCTAGACCCTGGCAGCCTCCCCTGATTGGCCCCATCCCACACACAGCCTGTCTGTGCAGCCTGGAGGACTCCTCTACTACTCTTTTCCTGGGTTTACGACCGCCCCCCACCCTGCCCTGCCTCTCACCCGCTCACTGGAGTTCATGGCTGCTTTTCCTTGTCCTCTTTCTCCAGGGAGTTTGCCCGCTGGAAGGTGAATAACTTGGCCTTGGAAAGGAAAGATTTCTTCAGCCTGCCGCTGCCCTTGGCCCCCGAATTTATCCGGAACATCCGCCTCCTGGGACGACGGCCCAGCCTGCAACAGATTACAGAGAACCTGATTAAGAAATACGGGACGCATTTCCTGCTCTCCGCCACTCTGGGAGGTCAGTGCCCCCTTGGGGAACCTCAGCTGGGGCAAATCTGCCTGGAGGTCAGTGGTGCTGACTCCGTTTCCCCCAGCTGAGTATCCGAGCCAGGCAGGACGGCCTTTACCCGGCCTGCCTTACCTGTGTAGCAGCGCGGAGTGCGAGGAGGGTGTGTCCAGGTCTGGGGAGGCTGCTGGCTCATGGCAGCAGGCGGGAGAACCAGCCAAGACCTTCCGGCGTGGCTAGTGATTTTGGGGGCAAGACTCCTGAAAAGAGCCCCCGGTTTGGGAAGGCAGAGGTGCTGCACTCTCTGGCATCTCTGGATCCCCCAAGCGGCTAGCTGCTTTGGAAAATCCTGGCCGCTCTTGCTTTGCGGGGCAGGTAGAAAGCAGCAACTGGGGTTTGCACAGAGCCTCAGAGAGGGGGTGGGTTTAAAAGCACCGCAGGGGTGTTTTTGATGCCTGGGAGTAGCTCAGCGCGACGGGTACGAGCAGCCGCAGAAAAAGCCCTAAAGACGGGGGCTCCAATCCGCATGGGGGTTCTTTACTGAGCAGCCAAAGGCCGGGAGCAGACAGATGCTTCCACGTAGCCTAGGCTAACACCTACCGCTGATCTCCGCACGGCCAGGCCTAGCACGCTGCTCTCTGAGTGGAGCAGGAGCCTCTCCGAGGCCTCAGCTGCAGGCATCTTTCCAAGCGTCCCTGGGTCCCTTTGAGGAACGCCCCTGATTCACCGCAAGCCTCAAGCGCTGGGTTGCCAGGGCCTGGAGCGAGACTCGGGGCTCTGACAGCAGCGCGAGAGGCGGGCTGGGCCCTGCCACCGTGCCGTCAGAGCCCCGGTCCTGGGCGTTGTAGGGTGATTGAACCTCCCAGCTGGGCACTGGTGAGCAGGCCGGGGGTGGCAGTGTCGCGGAGCTGGCTCAAGATGGCCACCGAGGACCAGGGGGTTGTGGTCCTGCCTGGTCCAGCGAGGACTAGTTGGGATCCAGCCAGGACTCCGCCTCCAGGGAGTGAGTGGAGCAGCTGGAACCCAGAGGGGCTGTGGGCCGATGTCCCTCACTGGGGCAGCTCACCCGCCTGCAGGACAGATGTACCCAGCATTGCCGTGGGGGGTGGCCATCCAGGAGGGGCGCCAGGGGGCAGGCGCCGGTCCCTTCCTGCCCACGGGTGGCCGCTAGGGTCCGGCGTCCCCGGCGCACCCTGACCAGCTCGCGTGCCCGTGCAGGAGAAGAGTCCCTGACCATTTTCGTGGACAAGCGCAAGCTGAGCCGGAAAGCGGACGTGGGCGGGAACAGCTCCAACGTCTCCCTGGAGACCCTGCACCAGCTGGCCGCCTCGTACTTCATTGACCGGGAGAGCACGCTGCGCAGGCTGCACCACATCCAGATCGCCACCGCCGCCATCAAGGTAACACCGCGCCGCGCGCCCGGCAGCAGCCCCTCCGAGTGGGGAGCAAAGAGGGGGATGCCCTGCCTATCCGGGAGGGGTTGAGGGCTTAGCACCTTGCCGTGAGCGCTCCAAAGCAAAGGTAAACAAGATTCATCCTCCTTACACTGCGTAGAACAGCAGCAGCTAGACACTGCACAAGCACGTAGGAAGGAACCATCCCTGCCCCAAAGATCTTACAATCAAAATAGACAAGGCAGACACAGGGCGGGAGGGGAAACTGAGGCACAGAGAAAGCAGTGACATGCCCAGGGTCACCCAGCTGGTCAGTGGCAGAGCGGGGAATCGCTCCCCTGTCTCCCGACTCCTGCTGCGCTGCCCTAGGCACCGGTCCCACGGTGGCCGCTTCTCACAGGCCCCTCATGAGAGAGAGCACAGTCTGTCTCACGCGCCGGGGAGACTCCTCTAGGCCCCCAACTCCCATGGTGAGACCGCGCTCATCGCCCCCACGGGAACGTGCAGCAAGGTGCTGGGATTTTCCCTGTCCCCTCTCTGGGGACAGCGCTGCCAGGTCGGCCCCCAGCGCGCCTTCCTGCCCTGGCTCCCAGCCACGAGCAACCAGTCTCCTGGCTTCCCTACCCCGAGGACAGTCCAACGGCTCAGCCCCTTCTCGCCTCCCTCCCGCTCAGGCAGGGCACTGAGCTAGCCCCCTTGGCCCCCCAGCATTTCCTGCCTGGGCCCGGGGCCGGCCCCCAACATTGGCTCCTTCCTGCAGCTTCCCTGTCTTGGTCCCGGGCAGCTCTGCCCTGCTACAGCCCGACTCTTTAGAAGGCTCCAGCTGCCTTCGGTCGTCTTCCGTGGGGAAACTGCGACTCAGGCCCAGGTACACGGGGTCCGACTTCAGCGGCTCCGTCGTGGGCAGGGAAGCCAGGCCAGTCTCCTGGGAGGCTGTAAACCCTTCCTGAGCCCCGATCATCGTGCCACGGGCGGGGGGAGCTCGCAGGGGCTGAGGCGTGGCTGCCCCGTGTCAGGCATGCGCTGTCCTGGCCCGTCCCTCTGGCAGCGTCATGGCAGCTCCCAGCCCACAGACCGGGCAAAGCTCTCCTGCTGGGTTACCTTGGGCTCCAGCCAGGAGTGGGTCCCTGAACCGGGGAGGCCAGCGCTGCCCTGCCCCACAGAACCTGACCCACGTGCATTTCCTCTCCCGCCGTAGCCCCAAGACTCAGGAGCTGTGGATCCTAGTCCGGGCTGTGCCACTGAGTCCCATGGGCCTCTGCTCCGAAGGCCACCTGTAAACCAGAGTGGTGCTTTGAGATCTCTGGGCAGACAGAGCCTCGCCGTGCGACCCAGTCCTGCCACCCCTCTGCTCTGCACGGGCCCCACGAGATCGCGGAGCTAGGCGGAGGGGAACGGGGCTCTCCCCAGCTCTGACCCCCGCCCCCGGGCACTTGGCATGCAGTTTGTGAAAGCCCCGGCCGCTCCCGCAGCCTGGCAATTAGAGCCCCATCGCTCCCGCCTCCCGCAGGGAGGGGAGAGGTTAACGCCTTCCTGTTCGTTAGGGGAAATTGGCTGTGCTAACGAAGCCGAGCCCCGTCAGGCTGGAGGCAGAGCTGCTCTGTCAACAGGCCAATTAGCGCGCAATTATTTCCCCTTTCTCCCGGCGCCTCGTTGGCAGGAAGGACGGCTCTGCGGCCTGCAAGGCACATTTGCTTTCCAAGGTCACCCGGCCGCCTCAGGATCTGGGGCTTCACCAGGGGACCTCACCGCCCGTCTGACCCCTTCCCATCTTCCTCCTGGTCATACTCACCCTCCCCTGCTCACCATTTCTACCCCCCCTTGCAGCCCTGGCTGGCCTCGGAACTTGGACTGTCAGTGCCGTGTTGGCCAGTGGCCTATGGGCCTCCCCCAGCAGACTCCCCCGCTGCCGTTGCTCTGGGACGTAACAGGTCTTTCCCGTCCCTCGCTACCCCTCTGCTGCACCAGGCTTCTGGGCTGGGAACTGGGTGGCATCCAAGCTCTCCCTGGTGACCTGCTCCCCTCGTACATGCAATGACCTCATCCAGGGGACCCAGGACTTGACACAGCTGGGGATCCCAGGCACTGCGCCCCGCACTGGTGTAGGAAGAAGAGTTCGGTGGGGGGGTCGGTGCGGGCAGAGCGCTGCACGTGGTCAGCCGCAGACTCAAACCCTAAGCACCGAGGTGTGCGGCAAACGCCGGGTCCTGCCTCAGTCGCTCTCTGACCACCCCCTGTTCCCACAGGTCACCGAAACCCGGACGGGCCCTCTCGGCTGCAGCAACTATGATAACTTGGATTCGGTCAGCTCGGTTCTCGTCCAGAGCCCCGAGAACAAAGTACAGCTGCTAGGTGAGGGCTGCAGCCTTTCTCCGTTCATCCAAGCGCCCGGCAATGGCTCCGGCGGGTCCCCGGCGCAGGGAGAGAAAGAGAGGCCGGTGGGAGAGAGCGGGGACACTGAGGCCAGGAGAGGGGTGGGCCCCAACGGGACGAAGGGGGAGAGTGTATAGAAGTTAGCTCAAAGGGCCCCACTGACCCGAGGTGGAAAGTAACTAAGGAGAAATCCTACCCTCCCCAAGTCCATTTTTACAGTATTTATACTTGACGCAAGTAATTTATTTTTGTGTCACGTCGACTTTTACTCAGGCCTAGCCGCATGTGCACAGCATCCAATCGACATGCAGTGCCAGTGTTTTGTTAAAAAAAAATAACCAAGCAACAAGCAGCTTGACGCTGCCGAAGAAGATCTATAACAGCCACGGCCACACCTTTTCCTTCCGAACCAGTATCTGTGCAGGGGCGGGGAGCTCCGAGCCTTGCAGGCCGGATCCGGCGTGCTGGGGAGAAGCAGGGTGGCCCCGCAGGCTGCCGCTCACTCTCCCCACAGCTGGGGTAATGTGATGCTGGAAACCGCTGGTGGGAGGGTTTCCCTGCTGCTCCCATTGTCCGGATTTCAGCCAATGGGAGCAGCAGGGAGTGGCAGGGAGTGTGGAGCTAGGCCCCTGGCCGGCTCCTGCACCTCCATCCCTTCCCTGTGCCCCCCCTCCCACCCAACTCTCCCAGCCCCGGTTTGCTCTTGCACCCTCCCACCCTTCCGGACACCCCGCCCCTGCACCTCCCTCCCGGCCAGACCTCCACTCCCCGCCCACTCTAGCACCGTACCCCCCACCCAGACCCCCACCCTCACCCCCATCTTTATCGCACTCCCTGGCAGCCCCCTCCTGCACACTGAACCCAGCATTTTGGCCTCACCCCAGAGCCTGGGGGGCTCACAAAATCTACCAACCCTGGGACCCCAAAAGAGTTACTCTGGCCTATGAGAAGCCCTGAAGCGTGGTCCTCCTTGCCTCCTCTACCCTCCCTCCCACCACGTGGGGCTGGAGCGCCAGGGCAGTGAGGTGGCCACATCACTGAGGGTTTGGGAGTTTTTTTGGTGGGGGAGGGGTTGCCTCTCACTTGTGTGATTTTTCAGTACATCGGTGGCTGCCTGACCCAAATAATGGTGCCCTCTGATAATTCGGGTGGTTAATCACAGAATTCCATAGTACGTCTCCTTTTTACTCCTGGATACTTGAGTACAATTAAGATGCGATACTTTTACTCGAGTCGTTCTCCAGAAGGAGACGTTGACTTTTCCTTCATTACGTTTTTTTCAAAGCAGCGGTACTTTTACGCAAGTCGCTTTTTGGGGTGCTGTTTCCACCACGGCCACTTACCCCACAATGCGCTGATATTGTGGGGCTGCCCTGTGAACCCCGAAGGCTAAGGACATGCCTTCATTGCACGCCGCCGCCTGCCAGGGCCTGAGTATGCACTGCCCCCCTAACCCCAGCTGGGCCCTATAAGGTTGGGTGGGAAGGTGCTTTTGGGGGAGGGACGAAGCGGCCAAGCGGGAGTGAGGGAGGCGGGCGCTAGAGAAGGAACGACCTCCCGCACGAAGCTCCCTGCTCCTTCCGAGAACTCACCCACGTCCCTCGATACACAAGTCCCCCCGCACCGCCGGGGAAGCGGGGAGGAGGCCAGTGGCTGGTGGCTGGAAGCAGGTTAGAGGGGCCGGGTCTGAGGGGATTTTGAACGACCAGGCCGGGGCGGGAGGCCGTGGACACACAGCGACCGCGGGGCTGGCAGCAGCACTGGATGCCTGTAGCCGATGCAGTGACAGCTGCAACCCAGCCCCAGTGTTTGCGGGGTTCCCCTTGCTGCCCTGCCGAGTGCATGCGTGGGGCATGTATGGAGACCCAAAACCGGGGGGCTCAAATGTTCCAGAGGGTGGCCTGGTGCTCCGGCGGGATGTGGTTGCCATGGCGATGGGAGGCCGGATTGGAGCGAGTGACACTGTAACCCATGAGTCCGGTCACTCCTCCACGCCCACGTCTGGTCCAGCCAGCGGGCAGGGCCTAACCTGAGCGGCCCAGCCAGCCCCACGGCGCCGCCTCTGTGGGGTGAGTGCCAGGCAGGGCCCAACACCCTCCCGGGAGGCAGGCTCTGACCAGACCCGCCCCAGGCCCAGGCTGTAACCAGAGCAGGGCAGTGCCCAGGGTGCAAAGTGACAGGGTGGCTCAGGCCAGCGCTACCAGGTGGCACAGGGCTTGGTGGGGGCAGCCCCATCTCCAGTCCCTGACTTCCCTCAGTGGGGCGCCCAGCCTGTCCGGGTTGGGGTGCAACCGAAAGTTCTGGGGGAGTTCGTGACCCCCCAAAGTCCCATCGCTGGTAGGGGGCACAGAAACGCCACATTACGACTCTGCCCCAGGGTGGCCACCTCCCGCCGGGGCTGCGACAGGCCAGAAGCCTTCACACGGGGCCCTGAGCCCCAGAAGGTTGGGACCCACCGAGGTACAGCCCCCGACGCCGAGGGGAAGAGCCTCCCGGCGTGACCCCGGCGGAGGAGGGAGACGGTGGATTCGGCGTTTCCCAAGAGTGGGGGCAGGGCTGAGCGAGGGGATGGGGGTGCCCGTTGTTGCTCGCTTCGCCCAAAGTGGCTGGGCCGTGGCACAGAGCCAGCCTCCCCCCCCCCCCGGAAGAGGCCAGTTCGGGAGGGGGAGTGGGGAGAGGACCTCAGGTCCCAGCTCACCTCATGGCTGGTGCCCCAGCCCTGCCCGCACCCGGGGGCAGCTCCCCTGTAGCCACAGGAGCAGTGCAGCCCCTGGGCTGGGTCAGCGGCTGCCCGGCTGTTTGTACCGCGGTCGGGCTCGGATCCCTGAGGCTGCACAGCCGGCGGGGTCTGCTTCTCACCCCCCTGCCGCCCCCTCCTGTGCAGGGCTGCAGGTGCTGCTGCCCGACTACCTGCGGGAAAGCTTCGTGGCGGCCGCGCTCAGCTACATCACCTGCAGTTCGGAAGGCCAGCTCGTCTGCCGGGAGAATGACTGCTGGTGCCAATGCGGGCCCGGCTTCCCGGGCTGCAACTGCCCCGAAGCCGACATCCAGGCGCTGGAAGCCAGCCTGCTGCAGCTCCGGGACGCCTGGGACGGTCACAATCGACACTTCGAAGAGTCAGGTGAGGCGTCCCGCGAGCAGGGGACAAGATGGTCAGCAGCATCCTCGCGGCTCCCATTGGCCAGAGCCCGGAAACTCCCTCCCAGACTCTGCACCCCTGCCCCCCCAGATCAGAACCCCTCCAGCACCCACACTGCCTCCCAGACCCTGCACCCCCTACACTCCTGACCCCCCAGATCAGAACCCCTCCAGCACCCACACTGCCTCCCAGACCCTGCACCCCCTACACTCCTGCCCCCCAGATCAGAACCCCTCCAGCACCCACACTGCCTCCCAGACCCTGCACCCCCTACACTCCTGACCCCCCAGATCAGAACCCCTCCAGCACCCACACTGCCTCCCAGACCCTGCACCCCCTACACTCCTGACCCCCCAGATCAGAACCCCTCCAGCACCCACACTGCCTCCCAGACCCTGTACCCCCTACACTCCTGCCCCCCCAGATCAGAACCCCTCCAGCACCCACACTGCCTCCCAGACCCTGCACCCTCTACACTCCTGCCCCCCCAGATCAGAACCCCTCCAGCACCCACACTGCCTCCCAGACCCTGCACCCCCTACACTCCTGACCCCCCAGATCAGAACCCCTCCAGCACCCACACTGCCTCCCAGACCCTGCACCCCCTACACTCCTGACCCCCCAGATCAGAACCCCTCCAGCACCCACACTGCCTCCCAGACCCTGCACCCCCTACACTCCTGACCCCCCAGATCAGAACCCCTCCAGCACCCACACTGCCTCCCAGACCCTGCCCCCCCACACTCCTGCCCCCCCAGATCAGAACCTCTCCAGCACCCAAACTCCCTCCCAGACCCTGCCCCCCCACACTCCTGCCCCCCAGATCAGAACCCCTCCAGCACCCAAACTCCCTCCCAGACTCTGCACCCCCTGCACTCCTGCCCCCCAGATCAGAACCCCTCCAGCACTCAAACTCCCTCCCAGACTCTGCACCCCCTACACTCCTGCCCCCCAGATCAGAACCCCTCCAGCACCCAAACTCCCTCCCAGACCCTGCCCCCCCACACTCCTGCCCCCCCAGATCAGAACCCCTCCAGCACCCAAACTGCCTCCCAGACCCTGCACCCCCTACACTCCTGCCCCCCAGATCAGAACCCCTCCAGCACCCAAACTCCCTCCCAGACCCTGCACCCCCTACACTCCTGCCCCCCCAGATCAGAACCCCTCCAGCACCCAAACTCCCTCCCAGACCCTGCACCCCCTACACTCCTGCCCCCCAGATCAGAACCCCTCCAGCACCCAAACTCCCTCCCAGACCCTGCACCCTCTACACTCCTGCCCCCCCAGATCAGAACCCCTCCAGCACCCAAACTCCCTCCCAGACCCTGCACCCCCTACACTCCTGCCCCCCCAGATCAGAACCCCTCCAGCACCCAAACTCCCTCCCAGACCCTGCACCCCCTACACTCCTGCCCCCCAGATCAGAACCCCTCCAGCACCCAAACTCCCTCCCAGACCCTGCACCCCCTACACTCCTGCCCCCCCAGATCAGAACCCCTCCAGCACCCAAACTCCCTCCTAGACCCTGCACCCCCTACACTCCTGCCCCCCAGATCAGAACTCCTCCAGCACCCAAACTCCCTCCTAGACCCTGCACCCCCTACACTCCTGCCCCCCAGATCAGAACCCCTCCAGCACCCAAACTCCTTCCCAGACCCTGCACTCCCTACACTCCTGCCCCCCCAGATCAGAACCCCTCCAGCACCAAAATTCCCAGACCCTGCACCCTTCCCACACCTCTGCCCACCCAGGTCAGAACCCCTCCTGCACCCAAACTGCTCCCCCCCCGTTAATATAATTGATTAGTGCAGCCTGTGATCACTTATCAAAATTCTTGGAGTGGTCCCCCTGCAAAAATGATTGCCTGTCCCTGAGTTAGATTGCCAGCTCTCCAGGCAGGTGGACTGTCTCTGACTCTGGGTATGTGCCACACACGGGCCCACGGTGTTCATGAAAAGACAAATAACACATAAAACGGCCTTAAATAAACTCGTGGCATTTCCCATCGGATGGGCAGGGGCTGTCAATAGAAGTTAGACATGAATGAGTCCTCACTGTTAGTCTAACCAGGCAGTGTGGCCTAATGGATCAAGTCCTGGCCTGGCAGTTGGGGTCTATTCCCAGCCCCTGCCTCAGTTTCCCCAGCTGTAGCAAGGGGGTAGCGATGGAAATTGCTAGGTGAGCGCTGCCCCAAAGACCTTACAGAACAACGAGGGAAATGCTATCTAGGATGTTTTCTGAGTTCCGATCCCGCCTCCGTAGCCCAGGGCAAGTCCTGTCACCCCCTGCCTCAGTTTCCCCAGGTTTGTGAGGGTGATTTGTAGGGTGCTAAGCGGTGTTCCCGCTAAGAGCTTCCAACCAGGAGCAGAGTGCATTTTGGCTTGTGCACCAATAGTGAGGTCATGTGCGCTGGTTTGGATGTGTGACACCGTAGCACCCAATTTATTAACACTCACATGCTCCTGGCCGCCGGAGCAGACCCCGCCCACCCCGGCCATGCGGCATATCCCAATCCCAGCTGCCGGAGAAGAAACACCCCTCCTCCCCTGCCTCCTGTTCCTGGCTCCAGCTGCCACAGCAGGTCCTGACCACCGGAGCAGGCCTTCACCCGCCCCCCCACGGCCACGGCAGGTCCCAGCGGCCCCAGTGGCTCCCTCGCCTGCCGGCGTGGCTCTCCAGAGCAGGTGGGCGGGGGAAGAATCTTTTGTGCGCAGCCTTCGCGGGAGCTACGGGGCTAAGTTATTTTTGTGTAATTCAAGCAACTTGTCAGCTATCAGAGGCCTCCTGCAGAGCTGAGGTGATGGGGGCAGGACGGGCTGGTGCCTGGGGGAAGGACCCCCTGGCCCACCTGAGCTTGCAGGGAACCCCTGGGGTACTTTGGCCGGGAGAGGCACCGGACGGTGACCATGGGACAGCTCTTCTCCGCCAGGCTGACCTCCCCTTCTGCCCCCAGAGGAGCTCCAGGCGCTGGTGAGGAGGCTCCCGGAGGACCGCTTTGTGAACGTGACGACCATCTCCCAGTACTGGGCCATGGACCTCGACGTGCAGCATCGCTACCAGCAGCTGGGCGCCAGCCTGAAGCTGCTCCTCAAGAAAACCCGTCGGATCGTCCAGCGTCTCTTCAACCTCTGCAGACACTGCCACCGGCAGCCCCGCTTCAGGCTGCCCAAGGAGAGGTACTGAGGCCTGCGGCGTCCGCGCTCGGCCGGCCTGGCCCGGGCGGGGGGCCTCGGAGTCCCTCTGTCCAAGCGTGGGGCCGGAAGGGGGACCCCCGCCCCTCCCCTCACGTGTCCCGCTGGGGACGCTTCCCCGGTGTGCCGGGGATTGGAGTAGAGACGCCAGCCCTGTGCCCCCTGGGCTCTTGCAGGATTGGGGCACGCTGGCCGCGGGGCTCCCTGCTGGAGCTGTGGCTGACCTACCGCTGGTCTCTCTTTCCCCCCAAAACCATAAATAACCCCGGGGGGGCAGCCGCCACTCCGCCCCCGCGTCCATGCCGGCCCTAAGGCGTCTTTTCTCCCTTGCTTCCTCCTGCTTTAGAGCTTTGCCCTACTGGTGGAGCCGCATCCAGTCCTGCCTGTACTGCAGTGAGAGCAGCCCTCCGGGGACCTTCCTGGAAGACAGCCACAGCTGCACCTGCCCCTCCGAGCCAGCCTCCTGCCAGGGGCCCATCCCGTGTGCCTTGGGCGAAGGGCCCGCCTGCGCCGCCTGCGCCGAGGAGAACAGCACCCGCTGCGGGGCCTGCAACCCGGGCTACGTGCTGAGCCAGGGCCTGTGCCGGCCGGAGGTGGCCGACTCCCTGGAGCACTACCTGGGCCTGGAGACGGACCTGCAGGACCTGGAGCTGAAGTACCTCCTCCAGAAACGGGACAGCCGCCTGGAGGTGCACTCCATCTTCATCAGCAACGACATGCGCCTGGGGGGCTGGTTCGACCCCTCCTGGCGGAAGCGCATGCTGCTCACCCTGAAGAGCAACAAGTACAAGCCGGGGCTGGTGCACGTCATGCTGGCCCTCTCCCTCCAGATATGCCTCACCAAGAACAGCACGCTGGAGCCCGTCATGGCCGTCTACGTCAACCCCTTCGGGGGCAGCCACTCGGAGAGTTGGTTCATGCCCGTGAAGGAGGGCGGCTTCCCGGACTGGGAAAGGACTAACGTGGACGCCTCGGCCCAGTGCCAAAATTGGACGCTCACCCTCGGGAACAAGTGGAAGACTTTCTTCGAGACGGTGCACGTCTACCTGCGGAGCCGGATCAAGTCGCTGGAGGACAGCTCCAACGAGACCGTCTATTACGAGCCCCTGGAGATGGCGGATCCCTCCAAGAACCTGGGCTACATGAAAATCAACAGCTTGCAAGTCTTCGGCTTCAGCTTGCCCTTCGATCCCGACGCCATCCGGGATCTGATCCTGCAGCTGGATTACCCCTACACCCAGGGCTCCCAGGACTCGGCCTTGTTACAGCTCCTAGAGCTCAGGGACCGGGTGAACCGGCTTTCGCCGCCTGGCAAAACCCGGCTGGACCTTTTCTCTTGCTTGCTCCGGCACCGGCTCAAGCTGGCCAACAACGAAGTGGGAAGGATCCAGTCCTCCATGCAGGCCTACAGCGCTAAGCTGCCGAGCCCGGTGGAGTATGAGACCGGCAAGTTGTGCAGCTAGCCGCGGGGCTGCCGGCTTCTCTGACGCAACGGGAGAGGGGGACGGCGAGCGCAGACTTCCAAAGGCCTTGCCGGAGCGCCAGCCGGGGGAGCAGCCCCAGGGACGGCAGCACGGGAAGGATGCGAGGAGACGCCCGGGCCGTGGCAAGAGACTGCGGGGCAGCTTGGTCAGAGAGGGGCACCAGGCCTAGGGCGGCCGGGGGCTCACCTCATTGTGGCTTGTGTTGACAAGTGTGACCAGCCAGGAAAATCCACGGGTGATTTCACCTGGGAACAGGCCCGGGTGGGGGTGAAAGCTGGTGGGAGGAGGCTGCTAAGAGAGGAGATGGTACCTCCACCTGGGACCTTGGCTGCTGGCCTGAGAGCTCAGCCACCCAGAGCCGGGGAGCAAGACCTGAGACACCCCGCAGGCCCAGAACTGCTCCGAGGGCGTCTCTCCCAGCGGCCCTGTGGGAACCCGCCGCGGCTTCGCTCAGCGCAGGCACTTTTGTATCCTTTTTAACAGCTGTTTCTACCCACACCTCTGCATCTCCGGGGCGCTTTCTAAGTCGCCGTAGCCCCTGCCTCTTGCTTCTGACACTGGGGGAGAAGACAGCTGAGTGCAGGGGGGGGGGTCCACATTCCCGCTCGACCCCCCCATTCCCATGTGGAAGTGGGAGCACGCCACCCTCTTGCGTCACGGCACCGTCAAACCGCACCTCGGTCATTGAGCCAAGACGTTCCGCCATCAGCCTGCGGCACGGGGACGGACACAGCGGATGTTAGTGTCACAGGCGGAGCTCGGGGGGTAGCTTCTCCCAGCCGGTTTTTATTTATTTCATTGGTTGTTGGGTTGTTGTTTTTTTAAATGTATTTATGGGGGGGAGGGGCTTCAGTTCGGGCTGGTTTTGCCAGCCGTGTTCCGCCTTAGTCAAATGTATCCGGTTGAATATATTTTTTAAACGATTGCCTTTTGGAGCAAAACAAAACCAAGCTCAAAACACGGTCGCCTCGGGTCGTGTCTTTTTGAACGAAGCCGCAGTTTGCGGGGGGGTGCGCGGAGATGCCCCGCGTGTGTGGGGACAGATCCCTCGGGACAGGTGTGTGCAGGTGGGGTGCAGAGGGGAGCTGCGGTTCTGGAAGCACGGTGGCACAGGGGTTGGGTGTGCCTAGGCAGAGAAAGATATACCAGTGGGCTGGGGTGGATGTGAATTAGGGTTCACATCTGGGGGGAGGCGGTGGTAGATCGGGATGGATGGTTCTGAGTGGGCAGATGTGGCTATGAAATCCGAGGGGGTTGAGTGGAAGGTGTGAGATTGCAGAGATCTGGGCATGTCCAGCCACATGTGTAACAAAAGTTCCCAGCCTATTTCTGGCACGGTTGCCATGGCTCCTTTTCTTCGGAGCCGTTTCTTCGGTTTTTTTCCCTCCTCTCTGTAGTTGTCTTTTTGTTTGAAGTCTATTTATAGCCCTCATATCTGTGCATCTGGCCTCCCACCCATCAGGAATCCCCTCGGATGTTCGTTTCTCACTGTTAAATGAAGCCCCCGGCCCCATGTGTGGTCCCCTGCAGCCAGCAACACCTGTAGCGAGATGCCAATCCTCAGCTTTGGCCAAGCTTTGCTGTGCCCAGAATCGGGGAACAGCCAGAGGTGGGCGTAATTCAGCGCAGCCTGGGGGCCGGTGTAAGTCTCAGCTGTTGTATCCACTTGATAAGGGATGCTGGGGAGCGCAGCGTGACTTGCTCACTGTGCTTTTTCCGGCCACGCCCCCATGCTCAGGGCTGCAGGAGGGCTGCTGTGCCACCACTTGCGCCAGCTACACTGCACCCGTGGATTCCCCCAAACCGGAGGGATCTTAGGGCTCTTTGACCAGCACTGTGGCCCCTTTGCATCGTGGGAGAAGGGCTGGAGCAGAGCGCAGGTCACTGGTTTCAAAGGTCTCAGCCATGTCAAGGCAGGAGCATTATAAACAGCTTTGTAAACCCCAGGACTGTGGGGGTGTTGCAGTGGGGGAGGTCTAGCTTGGATATTAGGAAACACTATGTCCCTAGGAGGGTGGGGAAGCACTGGGAGGGGTTCCCGAGGGAGGTGGTGGGGTCTCCATCCCTAGAGGGTTTTAAGTCCCAGCTTGACCAAGCCCTGGCTGGGATGATTGAGTTGGGGTTGGTCCTGCCTAGAGCAGGGAGCTGGACTCGGTGACTCCGGAGGTCTCTTCCAGCCCGGGGATTCTGTGAAAAGCGGGAGGGGTTGGGGAATAGAGGCAGCACCGTAGGACAGCCGGAGCCTGCTGGCATCACAGGTTCAGCTCCCCTTCCCCCTGCATTGGGGGGCCTGTGCTGGGCCTCCAGCCCCCCTGCTGCCCCACCACAGAGCTGGGCCCCCCTAGGCTCTGGTGTGCAAGGGGAAAGTGGGGAGCGTCTTTCCCCTTCTGAGTTGGGGCTCCGTGTCACTGAGGGGTTTTTATTTTGCTTCTCACTTGTGTGCAGCCCCCGACTGATTTGTCTGGGTGGCGGAGACCCCCCTACCATAGAGCTTTGACCCCCCCCCCCAATTCCCACCTGGACCGTCATTGCCCCGCCAGCCGGACGCCTGCCCCATGTTTGCTGAGTGAAGCATCAACACCACTCGCTCCCTGTACCCCAACTCCTGGCTGCCGCCCCCCCAGGTGTGCAGAAAGGTGGGAGCTGCCCGGCGGCAGAAGCTCCGTTTGCCACCGCTGCTAGGATAACCCCGGCCTGCCGGCACGCCGTGTTCTCTGGCACGTACCCGCCTCCACCGCTGGGTCGCCTGCAGAGCAAAATGGCAACCTTTGTGATCTGAGTTTCTTCGTCTCTGTGCCGCCTTGCCTCCAGACCCGGCCCGACCACCTGCCTCTTCCTTCCCCCGCCGGCGTGGGTGCACAGACTCCGTCGCCGCGGTTACAGTCCATTTTTCGGGTCACTCTTCTCTTTCAGCGGCCAAGGGGAGAGAAGCCAGGCCAGAAAAACAGCGGCTCTCCTTCACACGCTCTGTGCTTGGGTGCCCACAGCCTCGAGCTGTGCGGAATACAGGCTGCCGAGTGCCTGCCCCCGGAGATTTAATTTCCAGTTATGGACAGAAAAGGCAACACGCAGAATGACCCGTTCTTCTTCTGCGCACTCCCCTGCACGGCCGTAAGCCTGAACTGCAGAGCTCCATTATTCCAGTGGCACCGTGTCCATCTGCCCCCAGCTGACTCAGGCCGTGTCTACATTGGTGCGATCTTGCACAAAAGCAGCCGCTTATGTGCAAAAACTTGCTGCCTGTCTCCACTGGCCGCGAGTTCTTGCGCAAGAACAGTGACGTTCTAACGTGTGAAATCCATGCTTCTTGTGCAAGAACTGTGATGCTCCCGCTCAGGAATAAGCCCTGTTGCACAAGTGTTCTAGCACAAGAGGCCAGTGTAGACAGGCAACATGAATTTCTTGCGCAAGAAAGCCCGATGGTTAAAATGGCCATCAGAGCTTTCTTGTGCAAGAGAGTGTCTACACTGGCATGGATGCGCTGCGCAAAAGCACATCTCTTGTGCAAAGGCACATGCCAGTGTGGACGCTCTCTTCTGGAAGAGTTTTTGCACAAGAACTCTTCCGCAAAAAAGTTCTTGTGCAAAATCATGCCAGTGTAGACATAACCTCAGAGTATCAGTGTTCCCCACACTAGACAAGGCAGTACACGCAGTAAGAGCCAGGCCTTGCCTGCTTACACCCCATAGACAAGACAGCCAAAGGCAGTGCTGTCATGCTCATTAGACAGCTGGGGAGTTGAGGCACAGAGAGATTAAGTAACTTACCAAAGGTCACCCAGGGACACTGTGACCGATCTAGGGGGGGTCAAACCCCGATTGCCTGACTTTCAGTTCAGTCCAGGAAGTGTTGAGTACCCATATTCTGAAAATGAGGCACCCCTGGGCAGTCTTGTGTTGGGCCCCCAACATCACGAGTCTCTTTGAAAAGCTTGGCGTTCACTCTCCACCTCTATTAACGCAGATACCTTTTCACTGCTACGCCCTGTGGTTTATGCTTCCGCTGTACTGCGTTGTCTAAGTGCCGAATACTTTCCCTGCAAATGATTCTTATGGGGGTCTGTTTTCTGGCCCGAGAGCAGATCCCAGTACCGCAAGATGCCACCCACGTGGCAATAAAAATGGTGGGTTCTTATCCCGGATCATCAGCGAACCAGGGTGCGACCCTGTCGTTAAATACCGCATCCTACGCCCAGCGCATATACAAAGAGGTGGTATTAGAGTTCGACAGCCCGGCCCAGATCCAGATAGTTTGTCTCCTAATTCGTATTGATTTCAAATACCCAAACAGCTTGGAGGCGCTGGGCTGCTCTTCTAAGTGTTTTCTGAATTGTAAGAGCTTGGCTGGGTGGCTTTGCTGTTCTTTGGCATGGAATTCCTTAGGTTTATTCTTTCAAGTTAAAAAAAAAAAATCCCCAGGAGTGGCAGCTGGCTTTCAAAACAATTGCAGCTGCAAATTCCACACGCTGGACCTGTTTGGCTAGAGCCCTCCAGGCGCCACGGCCAAAGTCGCCAGAACTCAGCTAGCCATGCCCACGGCGTCCTGACTGGTCAGGAAAACGACCCTTCTATGACAGAGGGAGAACCCACGAAGCAGCAAAAAAATCAAGACTGGAGCAGCCCTTTGTTTCAGAGGGAAACAAACCCGGGGAACCTAGAGCAAGATGCAAAGTAGACTGGTTTGCTGGGTGGGGGGGATAAAAGCAGAACACTGATGCTCCTCCATTGGCGGTAAGCCATCGTTGTGCTGCCAGTTTTCAGCAGTGTGAATGCTGCTTCAAGGCTTAGTGGTTCCTTGGCAAAGGGGTGGGGCCAACACTGGACACGCCCACCTCCAACAATGGGCATGCTCAGAGCCCCCGCGCACCCGAGCCCACGTACAGAAAGTCCTGGGAATAGCTCAGGAGAAAGGCGCCTTGAGGATGGCAAGCCGCAAGCATCCCAGAAGAGACACTTGAGCAAACACCGACTGTGGACCAAGTGGTGGGGTGTCCACAGGGCGGCAGCAGCCGGGTTAGGGCAGGCCTGGGGTGCCACGTCCTGCCCCCGCCTAGGGTTGGCTCTGGTGGCAGGAGAGCATCATGCCTGTGCCAGATTCAGCCCTTCAATCGTGTTAGAACCTAACAAAATCCTGCCCTTGAAACCGAGCTGCTAAGCTTGGAGATCAGGGGAATGATTGGCAGCTTAGCAATGAGGAATAGTGGTAGTTTGAATTAGGAGCTTTCATTCGAACAACCTAGCCCGTGCCGTGTGTTGCCGCGGGCAGGGGGTTCTAACTACCGGGCATTTAAAAATGGCGGCGCCCAGGAACATGCAAATAAAGCCCGGGATATTTGCAAGTTTGAATGCCTACGTTAGCCTCCCTAGTTCGAACGAGGGTGGCTAGTGTAGACATACCCTGGGGGTGTTTATCCAGACCGAATGTCCGCCCCTCCTGAGCGTCACCCGGGCCCAGTGCCGGCAGGAGCCGCCGGAAGGAGCAGGCTGCGCTGAGTGGGAGAGGGGCAGCTGAGGAGCCCTGTCGGCTGGAGGCAGGGGACAGAGGCAGGGTCAATAAGTCAGCCGGTGCGGCTCCTGGCCTCTGGAGGCACCTTGCAGCGTCCCATAGCTCACGTTAAACCTGCAGCTCGGCGGCTTTCACAAGCCCGTCAGGCCCCAGGCACCGTTCGACGGGCGGGGACGAGCCGAGCTCTGAGGACGACGGCAGGTGTGGGGCTCAGCCCCTCTTCTCCCCCCGGCTCTGTCCCATCCCTCCTCTGCGTTCTTGGCCCTGCCCCAGCTTTCATGGGCGCCAAAGCTTTTCTTCCTGCTTCCTTCTCTGGGTGGATAGGAATAAAAAGTGACTTTGGAAGCAACGGGCTGGCTGATTAGCTCAGCTCTCTGGCTGACAGGCCAGAGAGATGCGGGAGGGGAAAAAGATCAGCTAGGCTGCTTAGCCTCCTTCCGCCCCCGCCCCAGGAGAGGTTCCAGCCATGCTGGAGACAGCGCTGTCAGTAAAGGAGGCCTGACAGCTGACAGCTTTCAGGAGCAATTGGAGGCTTGGTTCCCCTCCTTTCCCCGTTGCGGTTGCTGTAGAGCGCGGTGCCTGACTGGAATTTAAAGCAGCGCTGTTCGGATAAAAGGCATCTACACCGCGAGCGCTCACTTCGCTCCATCTCCACCTTGGCAGCTCTGCCAAGTTTCAGGCGGAGGAGGATGAACCAGGGATGAAGGGGAGGGCGGGCGGGACGTTCCCTGAAAACCTCAGCAGGGCGCTCCTCGAGGCCGGGACCCACGGGACAGAAAGACAAATATCCTTGTACAAATCCACACGCCGCCCCCCTAATCCTCGCAAGGAGGCGGAATTTGGCTTTTTAATGCCGCCAGAGCTCCAGTAACCCCACATAATCTATTGGGCTTCTATTATCTAGCTGTTCTCCCTATCAGTCTGCGTGTTAGCCCGCTAGGGAGATAAGTGAGAGAAAATATAAACACTGTAGATAAACCGTCCTATTTATATTCCCTGTCTAATCTATCAATCTATCAGGCTGTCCATTGTGTTTACAGTCCCCCTCAGTCTGTCGCCTGGGCTCTTGGGCCCTAGTCATCTGTTTCACTGTGCCCATGTCTGTTCCCTCGCCTCTCATCCCTAAAAGGAAATCAGATGATTGAACACCGGGGAAAGTCAGAGACAAAATCACAGCTCTGACACACAGGGCCCAGCGGCAGGTCACAGTAGCTACGTCTAGACCGGCATGAAAAGTTTTCCGTTAAAAGCATTTGCGGAAAAGAGCGTCTAGATTGGCACGGACGCTTTTCTGCAAAAGCACTTTTTGTGGAAAAGCGTCCGTGCCAATCTAGACGCACTTTTGAGCAAAAAAGCCCCGATCGCCATTTTCGCCATCGGGGCTTTTTTGCGCAAAACAAATCTCAGCTGTCTACACTGGCCCTTTTGCGCAAAAGCTTGTGCAAAAGGGACTTTTGCCCGAATGGGAGCAGCATAGTATTTCCGCAAGAAGCGCCGATTTCAGACAGTAGGAAGTGTTCTTGCAGAAATTCAAGCGGCCAGTGTAGACAGCTGGCAAGTTTTTTGCGGAAAAACTTGCCAGTCTAGACGCAGCCAGTGTGTGTTCACAACTTGTATCACACCCGGCATACTCACTACACCCCCCCCCAGTGTGCCAAAGTGGTAAGACGCTGGTCCTTGAACGTCATTGCGTGGTATGTGGACCAAGAGTTGGGGGAGGTGGAAAGCCAAAGGCATGTTCCAGACTCCGCAGTGGGATAGTACCTGCTTGGGTGGAGCTCCACTCTGCGACCAAAGCCGAAGAAAAGCACCCGTGTGCTTGTGAGGTAACCGAAGCTGGCAGGAGAGCAAGTGGGCAAAGATGACCCGGTAACTCTCTCCGTAGGAAGGAGACTGGTCTCCAAGGACACCTTCCTGCCTCTTGGAGCAGGCTCAGTGAACTTGGGGACGATCTAAGCAGAGAGGTGGCTTCCATCACGCCAAGAGTCTGGTCAGGCCTGCCTGGTAAGAAACTTGCCTGTGAACAAGAGAGTCTAGTTTGTTAAATCAGGCTCTGTTTTAGCAGCGTATTTTTCCTTGTGTGCGCATTTCAGCTTTCTTCCTTCTGCTGAGTGTCCCGGAAACTCGTGACTTTTGAACCCATTTGTTTTCCTTTTGCCGTCAGTGCTTTGTTAACTCCAGTCCTGGTAAAAAGCCGCTGGGTAGTGTCTCTTTAAGGGAGCAGAAAACACAAGCGCTGCTGCAAGGCCAGGTCTACCCCGGGAAATTATTTTGAAATAACTAACACCGATTTAATGGTGCCCAAAACAAAATCGAAATAGCGTGTCCCCACTGCAGGGCAGCCTTGAAATAGGTCCGAGGCAGGCTCCATTATTGTGGACACAGTACCTCGACTGAGAGTCCCGGGAAACGCTGGGGAGTAATTCCTTCAAATGACTCTGGGGAGTCGTTATTTCGAAAGAGCAGCAGCAGAACGTCCCCACTATTGGGACTTCGAAATAACTCTTTCGGAATAAGCAGGAGGCAAGGTGGAGTTATTATTTCAAATTAACGGGCTTGGTAGGGTGAACGTTCCCCTTATTATTTCAAAATAAGGGGGGTTATTTTGAAATCTTTCCCTCGTGTAGATCAGGGCTCAGTGAGCAGGAGAGGGCTAGACATTAAAGGAAAGATGGTTGCGGGAAATTTGGGGTACTGGGGATTGCCCTGCAAAGAGTAACTGGGCAGTAAACATACCGGCCATCTAGTCTACTATGCTGGCTCTGCCACTGACCGTGGGGGTCATCTTGAGCAAGACACCTCAGTTGCCCCAGCTGTAAAATGGGGCTAATGATACTCACCTCTCACTGTAACCCAAGGATGAGAAGCCCTAAGTGGGGTTATTTCTACAGTGCCCAGTGCAATGGAGCAATTTTTCAGATCTGGGCTCTCAGAGGAACTATTGGGACATCAGTAAAACCACAGGTTATGGTGTGTTACTGCAGCACCTTCAAGTCACGGTGTTGCAGGTACCCGTCAATCAGAAGGATGACGAGGTTCCTGATGCAGTGGCCGTGCTGAGCAGGTGAAGGCCAGTCGCTGACCAGAACAGATCTATCGCCTCGCCTGTGAGCGCCGCCTGTGAACTCTCCCAAGTTTCCCGCAACGTGCTAACTCAATCTCACTGGATTGACGGCACAAGCCTCACTGCCCCCGGAGAATGTTTCTCAGAATAAAGCAAAAGCCAAGCTCTGTTCTCTTGCTGCAGACTGGATTCCCCGGTAGCAGGGTGACCCCAGGATTAACTGGCCTGTTGCTCAGTTAGCCCCAGCGGCTGTCTGCTGTCACTCAGACAGACAGGTGCGGTTGTCGGAGCAGCAACCCAATGCGGACGGGAGAGGGGGAGATTGTTTGCTTTTAATTTAGTGACAGCCGAAAAACCAAACCCCTGCAGGCAGCTGGAGGGAGAAATCGATGGCTTTTCGGGCTGCCTCTCGGTGGAACCACAGGCAGGGCAGGAAAGGATTGTGAGAGGCGACAGGGCCTGCAGTGGTCTGGCCTGGCTCCCTTCCCCCCCAGCCCACGCTGAGGGCCGCTCCAAGCCACCTCAATGAGGGCTGGAACCGTGTGATAGCCAGGGACTGGCAAACTGGCGCTGATAATACAACCAGCCAACTGAGCTTGGACACACAATGCCCTGGGAAGTTTTGTGGGCCCCTGCCTTTTACACACACAGGCCCTGAGAGCCAGAACAACGAATCTTACATCTCCTCCTGCCCAGTTTTGCAGAGATTGGGCCAATTATAAAGACTGAGTTTTTGGGAGCGGATCCAGTCTGGCACATATCTCAGAACCCTTTGGAGTGTGCCATTTGGAAGGAGCCGTGCAGGAAGACACGGTGTGAGCCAGCACACTCCGGGTGGCTCTCAGGACTGGCTGCGGGGAGGGCATGCCACGGTGCAGGCGACGCTGAGGGCTGGCTTCCCTGGCTCCGCCCCTTCCACCGAGGCCCCGCCCCTTCCACCGAGGCCCCGCCCCTTCCACCGAGGCCCCGCCCCTTTTGGAAATGCACTCTGGCTGTCCCTTCGGGTTTAACGATTTCAAGCTTTTCTCTGTGTCCAAAAGAGCTAGAAAACTTACTTTTACTGTCTTAAATGAGAGCAGAGATTCTCGCCCACAAGCTGGGGCTTGATGAAAAACATCAACTCGCGCAGGTGTTGACACCCCCGCTGTGACAGCTGCTTTCTTCAGAACTAACCGAACCTCACCGATCTCATCTTCAGCGCGCTCCATGGACAACGCTTGCTCCGTCCTTAACTGCCCCCAGGGGAGGTGTGACAGAGCACAACCTGATAGTCACACCCTACACACTAGCGTAACCCCCTTTGTACCAAGAATGCCTGGAAAGCGATCATCTGAAACCTCCTAACGTGCTGGTCAGTATTGTCAAATATGCGTGGCGTCATTGTACATGAAGTTATGAGATGCCCTTGGATGGTGTTCGTAACCATGTTCCCAAAGCCCACAGTCCTAGCCAAACAGAAGGTAGCAAACAGATCTGAGTGATAAAGCAATAAATCAGAGTCATCAAGCAGGAAGGGAAGACAAAACAACTCTAAATAGGTGCTAAAACTATACCCAATATTCTTCCACACAGTCTTAGGCGGCTGGTTCTCAGCTGGAGATGTATTTTGCGAGGGGGGATTGAAACTATAAAAAAAGAGGGGAAAACACCCGCAAGGCACCTCTCTCTCTCTCTCCCACAGCACCTGAAGAGACAGAGGGAGCAGGTGCTGGACTCTAGGAGAGAGGCCCGGACCCATGAGTTGGGGTAGTAATTGGCCGGTCCTGGGAGCCAGGAAGTTTGCTTGAATCTGACAGTTTAAGTTAGCCATTAGCAAACATCTTCGCTGTTTTCCTTGCAAACATTATGCCTCATTACTTGCACTCGCTTCCACTCTGTCTAATCAGCTCGTTTTACGGGTTTATCTAATCCAATGCATTCCAGCAGGAAGCTCTGGGTAACTCCATTTGGGGTAACAAGATCTCCAAAACAGTCTGCACCTCCACGGGAAATTGTTTAGGGGTCCACAAATGAATGGAAAAAAAAAAAGTTGGAAACGTGGGTGATAGAGCAGTGCCGGTGTATACCATTGGAGCATCTCCTCCTAAAACAGTTACTCCTCAGCGTTTTCACTCCTCGCTCTGATCTCTGTTCCTTACTGAGCATTGACAACGCATTCCCCGCTGTATATACCTACAACCGCAGCCAAGCGAGCCTGGGAAGCAGTGTGAAAAAGCTTCCCCAGCCTCAACCCCTCCTCTCCCCAACTAGCTGCCCCTTGCAACCAGCCAGGGGGCTCCAGGCAGTGACTTGGTGCCTGAATTTTGCAGGGACTAACATCTGAATCCCAACAGGCCATTTCAGGTCTATGGTGCTTGTGAGTAGAAGCAAGCTAAGCAGGAGAACGGCGTCCGCTTTGCCAGGCCCAGAGGGTGCCGAAACAAGGCAGATGGGCCAATTTACATGTTCCTCACACAACGGGCTAACACCAGCGCGGTGCAACACTCAACCGGTTTGCCTCTCAGGGATTGCCCTGGATTAGCTTCCATTCATTCCCTCTGCGTTTTTTCTTCCAGCTCTGGGTGGGAACACACACACGCTCTCCCAGCACAACTCCGCCAGAACTGCTCGCTTGCACACTGCCATGACAGCACCAGGGAAGGTCTCGGGGGTCAGAAACAGGATTGAAAGGGATCGTCTGCTCCTCAGCGTTTCCTTCTTGGCTCTGCCGTAGACTCCCTATGTTGCGCTGATGTTCCGTGCCTCCGTTTCCCTGACTGTAAAGCAGGGTTAACAACAGGGGAGGTTATCAGGGTGAAGGTGGTCATGTTCAGAAGTGCTTTGAGGGCCTTCAGACAACAGCTTTTCTCCCGGGCCCAGGCAAAGAAGATCGAGATATGAACTGAAGCATGGAGCTCCTTCCCACTGTGTCTCTCAAAGACTGGCAGCTCCATGCTTACCAGCTCCTCTCCCTCCCTTCCAGTGCTTCTGGAATACCACGAACAGCTGATTTACAGCGTTCAAGCTGGGGGGGGGGGATGAGGATGGGTGCACTCTGGGGAGGAGGTGGGGGAGTAGGGGGCAGGCACGGGGGCTTGGGAAAGGGGTGGAGTGGAGGCAGGGCCTGGAGTAGTAGTTGGGGGGGTAGCACCCCCCTGCAAGATAAGTCAGCACTTACGGTAGACAAGGGGGATAAAAATCGAGGGAGTCTCGCTTCTAAGCAAAACCATAAAATCTCACGCACGGTTGATGCAAAACCCCCATCTTGTCATGGGGTCTGTATTTGCCTGAAATGTGGGGGAACCTTACGGAGCTCTCAGGCCTCAGGAGGGTCTGAATTTCAGATGTAGGATGAATTCTGCTTAGCTCCAGGTTTTCACAGCAAGCATTGTGGTCAGCTGGGTTCAAGCCTCCCCATGTGTGCAGGGTTAGCTTCGAACTGTCAGGCGTCTGCTAAGCAAAGACCGTCTCCCGTTGGACAGGTTCCTCAGTGGTGGAATGTTATTTCCGAGAACGTTCAATAAATGACAAGCCGGCTTCTGAAAAATGTTCTGATCTCTTCCTTCTGGCACAGGGCTGCTTTTTCATGACTAGCTTGCCAAAGATGCTGCAATATTATTATTTTGTGGTACTATTGCACTGCCAGGTTCTGACACACACACACACACACACACACACACACACGGCCCAGGCCTTGATCCTGGAGATAGCTGCTCCTCCTCTTCACCAAATTTAGTCCGCACCAGAATCCTGGATCCAACCTTTCCCTGGATCTGAATTTTGTTGTGTGGGCTCTGCTGACATTTGTAATCAGTCCTCCTTACATACCAAGGACACTTCTCAACACCCAGAGAGAGGAAGGATGGAATAGGCACAACTTTGGCCTTGGAAAGGTGGGTTTATGTCCCAGCTGTGGCAGAGATTGGGCTCAGTCGGCTCCACCCTAGCTTGCCTGTGTGAGCACAGCCTCAGTTTCCCCATCTGTAAAATGGGTCTGATAGCACTGCCTTGCCTCGCGGGGGTGCCGGGAAGTACTCTGCTCCTAGAGTGGGGTGGGGTGGGCCATAAGGCTAGAAGATCATAGATTTCTAGGGCTGGAAGAGACCTCAGGAGTCATCGAGTCCAGCCCCCTGCCCAAAGCAGGACCCCCAACTCAATCAACCCAGCCAGGGCTTTGCCAAGCCGGGACCTGACAATTCCAGTTCCTGCTGCCCCACCTGTGAAGCAGCCTGGGCGCAAATGGAGAGGACTCCAGAGTCCATCAGGGGCTGCCACTTGTATACACCTTGATCCCCCACTGAAGGCCCCCTCCTCTGTTCTGCAGGACACCCCCAGCCCCGCCAGCGCAGGAGTGGATCTGTGGCTCCCATGGAGCTGGGCAGCCCATTCTCAGGGGGAGATTGGCTCAGCTCCCCTGCCAGAGAGCAAAGCAGGAGGTTTTAGTCTGGAGCCGATTCCCCTTTCCCCGGAAAGCACGTGGCCCGGCCCAGCCTGTGGAGCGGCCAGGCGCGAGGGAGGCTGGCGGTTTCTTTTTCCTCCCCCGACAGACTCAGGAGAGCAGCACAGGTGGCAAATTAGCCCTGGTGCCTTGTTAATTGGCAGGCAGGAGTGTTCTCCTGCTGTTCGGGTTGTCATCAGCCAGCTCAGCACATTTGCAGATTTTTTTTTTTCTGGCAGCGTTTGGTTGGATTTTTTTAAATCTCTGAAAGCTGCCGAGGGCTCTGATCTACCCACGCTGGGCTCCCCGGGGTTTCCTCCCCGCTGAAAGGGGTGGGGTGGAACCCAAAAGGGCTATTCCCCAGCAAGCTTGGGGGAGGATTAACATTTGCTTTAGGAAGGCCGGACGCGCTGGCAGTGCAGCTCAGTGACGGTCCTACACAGGAGCTGTCAAGATGCCGGGAAGGCCTGGGCCCCCTGCAAATTGGGAGGCAGGAGGAGGGGAGGAACAAAGGTGGGTGGGTGAGGATAAGAAACCACACTAGAGCCAGAGATCTGAGGGAGGAAAGGCAAGTAAAAGCTGGTAACTCCACTAAAGGCAGCGGAGGTTCATCTGTTTCCATCAGCTGAGGGCCCGGACGGAAAGGGAGACAGGGATGCTTGTGCTGGAGGACGGAAAGATCAGCTCACGTCGAAGGAGGCTGTGGAATCTCCATTCCTGAAGGTTTTTAAGAGCAGGTGAGACAGACACCTGTCGGGGATGATCTAGGTAAGACTCAGTCCCGCCAGGAGTGTAGGAGACCTAGGCTAGAAGACTTCTTGAGGTCCCTTCCAGCCTTGGGAGTGTACGGATGCCTGCCACTCGCTCCTTTCCGCGCAGATGATACCTGCATGAGCACCTACAGCTTGTTATGGCCATTTTAAGTGACTCCACATCCGACCATCACTAGCTCACGTGGGTATCGCAGCGTTCCTGACAAAGGAGGCCGGTTAGAGAGACACGGAGGGGGCGGCCATATCTTGCGTCAGACTAGCTGCTTTCGAGTTTTCTCCGAGCTCCTCCTCGGGTCTGGGAAAGGTGCTCTGAGCGCCACGGCTAAATGGAAGATGATAAACAACAGGTTCCACAAGGAGAACACGTGCTCAGGGACCACACAAGGAAGAGGGGCTCATGCACACGCCAGACAGATATACACCCCAAAGGTCACCAAACACCCCCCTCAGAACAACCCTGACATCCAACAGCAAACACCGTGTCCAAACCACGGAAATAGCCACGGGTCGTGGGATGGCTCTCCGATACGCCCACCTCATCCTGGGCCACCTTGAGGCGGCATTTCTGGACCAATGCATCGCAAAACCAATGCTATAAATTGAGATACAGTCATGATGGTTTCACCCTCCTTCAGAGATTTCCATCAGAGCTCCCCGTACCACCACCACCGATGCATTAAACTCTCTCCCATTGGCCCAATCGGCTTCCACAGTGGACGGCACAATCAGCGTCCACAGTGGAACCCTCCAGGCAACCACATTCAAGAAACCCCCAGATCAACACACCTCCCTTCACCGATCCTATAGCCTCCCCAAAGACACCGGGAAAGCGGTTCTCTACCACCAGGCACTCAGACATGCTGCAGAACGAGGCGCCACCGCTCTGAGGAGAACGTCTGGGATACACACCTTAACCCACTTTAAGTGGACTTTTCCAAAGAAGAACCCTCCTCCAGTGAGGTAGAACACATCATGGAATGGGCCACCCAATTATCCTGAGAGAACCTGGTTCCATCCAGAAACAAACCCCTCCTCCAACCATACGCCCTATTTGTCGCCTACCACCCTGCACTGGAACCCATAATGGGTCTCCAACAACTACAGCCTATACCCGTTGGGGATCCCATCCTGAAATAAATGTTTCCTTAACCCTCTCTTCTGACCTTCAAACAACCTTCCAATGTCTGCAAGCTCATTATCAGAAGGCAGATTCCCACAGACCAGGACACACGAGCTCAAAGAGGCACCAGACCCTGACAGAACAGATGCAAAACCTGCAGACATATCGCCACAGCTACAGTGATCGACGCCTCCCCCAACACCTCACGAAAACGTGGTATACCTCATCCAAAGCACTAAATGCCCCGAAAACTATGTGGGTGAAACCAGACAATCACTGTTCTCTCGAATGAATTCACACAGGATAATGATAAAAGGCAAAACACACCCTGTCACTTGTGGGTGAACGCTTTTCACAAAGCGATCACGCCACATCTGCCTTATCAGTCGTCACCCTCAAATGAAATCTGCACAACACTTTCAAAAGATGTGCCTGAGAGCTTAAACTCATAACGCTGAGAGAGGACTAAAAACCATGGCCTGAACGGAGACACGCTGCCAGCCAATCTTTTAGTGTCTAAAAACTACAGGTTTATTATAAAGAAAAAAGAAAGAACAAGAAGCGAGATGTTAAATGGTCAGTCACCTGCATACAACTTCAAAGTCCATCAGGTTCCTAGCAATGCTAGTGAATTTGCTGGCTTGAAAGCAACATATCGGGAACGTAGCAGCAACTTCGATGGGTCATTCAGTCCTTTAATCACAGTGTCATTTGTAGAAAGGTTTCTTTCGAGGCAGGAAGCAGGAATGAAGACAAAATAGAGAAGATGCAGCTGTTTCTTATATTCTTTGTTTCAGATACAAACTGCTCGGCACAGGGCCTCAGAAGCTTTTGGGCTTGTCTACACTGAATGTTTTGTTGCCAAAAACTGCTTTTTGGCGAGAAAGTAGTGAGAGTGTTTACACTGCAACTTTTGTGGGAAAAACACTCCATTTTGGCAACAAATCTTCCACCCCGTGAGAGACTTTTGTCTTTCCCCCTCCCTTTATTGTCCACAAGAGCCAGTGTGAATCTGCTGTTTATTTTGTCGAGAGAACTGGCTTCCACCTGCATCCCACAATGCCTGTCCTGATGGCGGTGCTCAGTGTTTTGTGATCTCTGCTGCCCTGCAGGTACGCGCCCCCTTCCCTTTCAAAACTCCAGGAAGTATCTGACAGTGGAGTGAGCTGCTCCGTTTGGGGAACAAATAAAGAACAAATCAAAGGAATGCTCCGGTTCTGCCCTGCTAGGAGCAGGCAGACTGCAGCTGCAGGGGGAGAATCCCAAGAAGCGCAGGCATCAGCTCTTCCTTCCCATAACACTGCACTTTTGTGGGATACTTACCCACATTGCTTTGCTCTGTCTGTCGACAGGGGAGCTAGCAATGTGGCCATGAAATGTCGAGTGGGAGGCAGAAAAGCTGGTTTGACCGGTTTCCACTTTTGGCGACTTTTGCATTGCGATGGTACTTTTGTTGCTGAACTTTCCAAGTGTACACCTCGCCTTAGAGTTCTGTCCCTAGACAGACCCCTGATGCCTTGTGGAGTCATAAGGTGTAGCCCCTGCCTTCGCTCACTGGCTCTTCGTCTGTAACGGGCTGGCCACCCCTTCTTAGTGAATTTAGGACTTAATTTCTCAGGGTTCTGTTTCCCATCCACAAAACGGGCACCGGAGCCTCGCTCTGCCTCCCAGGTGTGGAAAGGACTCCATGAAAGAGACAGATGCCTGGGCCCTCTGGTGACAGGGGCATACCATGGCCCCATGACATTTCACTATCTCCATCAGCTCAGCAGATTTCATGTTTGGGCTGTTACTTTTGCAAGTTTTGGGCAAAGGGCCATTTCGGGGGAGGTGCAGCAGGATGCTCTGCGTGCTGCTGGCTGTGACGTACCCGGTCAGCGGAGGACTTCTGTTTCTGGAGCTTAGTCAAATCACAAGCAAATTAAATCACGGATGTTCAAGTCGCAGGTTTTATGACAACTTTTTGCACATAACCCACTCGACATCTCCAGAGATGGAAGGCCCAAGCAAGGAGAGAAGTTGGTTGGGGGAAAAAAAGAGGAGGAATCAGACATTAATACACTGCCAATTTGTGTTAAATATATATACCATAAATATTAAACAGACATAATTGGTGCCTTTGGGATCCCAACTTTTCTTCCACTCTCAAGGAATTCCTGATGATTTATGCATACTGGCTGGCTGGTTAGCCCAGGACACATTGCACAGGCTGCTCGTCAGCCAACTGGACACCATTAATTATTCTTTTTATTGCCAGCAAAAGTAACACAAAAAGACATGCCTACAGAATAAGAAAGATGTTTTTTCCACTGCTGACCCACGACACACGTGGCTGTCAGGTGGGGCCGCGTCATGTGATGTCACAGTCATGCTCAGCTGTCATTGGCTGAGTTGGGATAAGGTCATGCCGCAGCAGTCAGAAAGCTGCCGTGCTCGATTTCGGTCGCCACAGCCTGGTGTAATTCCTGGCTAAATGGGAGGCCAAGCACAGGACTGGTATCAGGTGATGTGGATTCTGTTCCTTATTCTTACACTCCCCCGCTTTGTGACCCAATGCAAGTCACAGCATTGCTCCGTGACTCAGTTTCCCATGTACGCATGATGCCATTCGTAGTACACCTCACTGTGTGTAGAAGAGGAGGAGTGGGCGAATCAACTGAGAATAACGTTGAACTCTTCAGAAGGCAGATGCTACAGAAGGCAAAGAATTCTCTCTCGGCTTTAGATAGACATCTGTCAGGGATGGTGTAGACGGAGCTTGGTCCTGCCTTGAGGGCGGGGGGCTGGACACGATGACCTCTTGAGGTCCCTTCCAGTCCTATTATTCTATGATTCTATGATTTGTCTTACAACAGGGGTCTCCAGGCGGTGCTACAAGCTTCTTTCCCTCCTCTTAGCTCGAGAACACAATTTTTGGTCTTGGAAAGATGCTGCGGTGGTGCTGGCTTTCTGCTGCAGTTCTTTGCTGGAGGTGTTGCACCTAGCAAGGGAGTTTGCTCTCTACCCTCCTCTCCCGTTGGGGTCAGAATTGTTCCCTAGGACCCAGGTATGCCCCGTCAGACACGACGAGAATCGCCTGGCTGTGGCGCTCAATCGCTTCTGTTCCAGGGCTGGTATATGCAACACTAATTGCACGTAAAATATATCCAGGCCTGACATCACAGCAACAAGGCGCTGCTCTACAAAGCCCACCATGTACCGCCGCAGGGCAGAGGGACAACAGTATCGCATAAGGAGGAGTAGACACGGCTCGTGGGCCAGATCTCGTCCACCAAGCCGTTTGATCTGGCCCGTGGCTGTCCTGCTGCTCCCCTGCCTCCAGGCCAGTCAGGACCCGGGGGCAGGGAGTGCGCGAACCACCAGCTGTTCAAAATGGCCCATGGTTTCCTCTAGGTCAGCATTTCACAACCTGTGGTCTGTGGACCCCTGGTGGTCTGTGATGGTACTGCAGGGGGTCAGTGGAAAGTTTAAAAATGGGACCACCACTTTCTTTTCTTTCCCTCCCGGGGAGGAGGGGGGGGGGTCTGTGAAATGTTAAAAGATTGAAAAGGGGTCCGTAGGCTCGAAAAGGTTGGGAACCACTGCTCTCGGCACCACGCCTAGGGTGGGGGAGTGTGCAGTCGCCTTTCTTCCTGAGGCCCCGCCCCTTTCCACCCGAGGCCCCGCCCCTTCTGGGGGTGGAGCCATCCCTCAACCACCACCACCGTTCCTGAAATGCCCCCTCCAAAATGATCGCCCACTCCTGGCAAAGTCATGCTCTAGCCCGCATCCAAAACCTGCGCATTGATCATGCTGTCCCAGGACCCCACCCAGTTCTACTGGAGCAGGGTGGGGAATAAGTGAAACAGGACAGGAAAGGGCTAAAAACCCAATTCATGAAGTAACTGAAAGTGTCAGAAATCAATTAGTCAAATGAATTGCACACACATGCCACGGGGGGCGGCCAAGGGATCAACCGGCCCCAGCCCAGCCATATAAAAAGGGCCCGCGCGGGTGGGATAGATCATTTTTATTTTTGAAAAAATTGTGTAAGGCAAAAAATAAATCCTTATTTGGGGAGGGGGTTCTCCCCTCTCGGCCAGGCCCATAACCACAGCTGGCTGCTGTCGTGTTGCTCCCTTCCTTCTCCTCCCCAGGAGCCGATGTTCCCGTTGCTCTCTGCGGAGGCTCGACAGTCTCCACGGGCTCAACACAGCGTCTGAGAAATGGGAGCATGTCCCTGACTGCACAGAGGATGGGCTGGGGGGGGAGGAAGCCCTCGAGAAAACTTGCCAGCCCTAACGCTCCCCTCTTTTCCCCGCCATGGCTCTTAAACCCTCACCATCCGGAGGCCCAAAGCACCCCTGTATTCACCCCCTACATGGCGCTGTAATAATCTTCGGCCAACGTGGGCCTTGTTGGGAGGAACCGTCTGGAATCCACTAACTCGGGTGAAAAGTATGCCCGCCCCATTCCACAGAAAGTTCCACATTCTCCTCCCACCCGTACGATGCTGTTAGCATGGGTACTAACCCACGCAGCCCTGACTTGGCCGGCGTGGTTAGACCGCTCTGTCCAAAAGAAAGGAAGGTGTGTTCACCTCCTCTGAAACAGGGTCCCTCTACCTGTCACCTCGACGGAGATACAAGAGGGCTAGCAAATTTGGCTTTCCCAGTGCCACTCCCTGCAGATGAAGCCACGCAACCCACGTTCGCTTCCCTGTTGGAGAGCTCCCTGCCTGGATGGTTTATGGGACGGGGGTGTGGCCAGAACCACTGGTACCATCTGGATCGGACTTATAGGTCCAGTATGGACCAGAACCCTGGTTCCTTGCCTCAGTCTCTGGCTCTCTATCCACAAACTCACGTTTCCGCCTCATCAAACTATCAGCCTCGACCATTCCTGTGCGAAAGAAAAGCAGAAAGAAGAGAAGAGGAGGAGGGAAGGTGGGAGGACGTGCAGCGGCGCAGGGCTGACTTCCTTCCCTCGTTAAAATCCACAGTGGCTAGATGTCATTTCACTCCGACGGGAGCTCGTTAAGCTGCCTCCTAACGTTGGGAGAACGTTCGCTTTGCTCGTCCAGACCATTCTAGCTTCAAGACCCGGAGCTGGATGAGGGAAGCAAAACCCCAGGCCTGTCTCCTTCCACAGGGTCACTCGCGAGAGGCATAACGTAACTCCCCTCCATGCCCCACTGAAAAGCCCCATGGGGACCTGGTCAGGGCACGTGACGAATGCAGCAGGGCCTGCTTCTTCGCCCCTCTCTCCCAAACGCTAGTGTAAGCGAGGTGGGAACGGATGCTCTCTTGGCAGCTAGCTGGGAGGGGCAGAGGCTGGGGTGTGTTTATGTAAATACGGTTCGCTCAGGCATTGCTTACAGATTCAGCACACGCCGTGGGGTCAAAGTGAGCCACTTGGAGGCCTAAAGCACATCAGTACTGAGTGACAGATGGTTACGGATCTCGTAATTATTACGGGAATAGAGAAGCAAGGCTGCGCTTAACCTGGCTCCAGTGCGGGGGCCACCCTCAGTCAAAAGCGCCTCGTGAAGCCTGCGGATTGAATGCCAGTCTGTGGAAGTCGGAGGGGCATTCACACCCTCAACTAGCATCCTCTCTAGCCTGGTTCAACTTGTTCCACCCCACTATGATGAACAGAGCTTCATTAGGAGCCTCGTTGGTTCTTTTAAATTGCTCAGTCAAAGCCGCAGCTGCTTGTGAGGAGACAGCTTCGGCCCAGAGCTGGAAGTCACACTTCTGCACAGAGCTAAAATCACTGGGGCTGATTGGGGGGAGCTGCAGACAGGCGGCTGGCAGGAGCTCGGTGGTGTTTACCCCTCACACGCACGTGCGCTTGTGATGGAGGAGAACTCATGTACCTATGAACTGTGGGTCTGCGCTGACCAGCCACTACTCTGAATGGCGTGGTGAGGGAGGTGGGGGGGATGCACTACAAGGACTTAGGTGTTGGACTGTCTAGTGTATCTGGGGAGGGGCTCTTGTTCTTACATTTGTGAACACTCCGGCTGTGTCTACACCAGCACGCTCTTGTGCAAAAGCGGCCGCTCTTGTGCAAAAACTTGTCGCCGGTCTACAATGGCCACGTGTTCTTGCGCACGTAAACCGACGTTCTAATGTATGAAATCAGGGCTGCTTGCACCAGAACTCTGACGCTCCCACTCAGGAATAAGCCCTCTTGTGCAACTGTTCTTGTGCAAGAGGCCACTGTAGACAGGCAACGTGAATTTCTTGCGCAAGAAAGCCCTACGGTTAAAATGGCCATCGGAGCTTTCTTGTGCAAGACAGCGTCTACGCTGGCATGGATGCTCTTGTGCAAAAGCACGTCTCTTGCGCAAAGGCACATGCCAGTGTAGACGCTCTCTTCTGGAAGAGTTTTTGCACGAGAACTCTTCTGCAAAAGAGCTCTTGCGCGAGACGCTGCCAGTGTGGACGTAGCTGTCCTTGTGCTGTTCTCTCAGACCAACGCTAGGTTACTGTTATTAAAGTCTGCTCGTGAGAGGGGAGGAATTGGCACCTAGACGCCCCCGGTACGTAGAGCGAAGTTCTCCCAGGTGCCTGTGTGGGGGTGTGAACCGATTTTGGTTATAACGTGACTAGGAGCTGCTCGCTACGCTCCTACTCCCGCTCTCTGGCCGCTTTCGCTTCACTGAGCGAGCCTGTTGATGCTGGCGTCACAATGACATCATTCTGTCACCTGGCAGGAACATTCTGTCGCCCGGCAGGAAAAACCTTTTTATCTAGAGAGAAAACAGAACCCTCCTTTTCACTACTACATGCACACGCACACGGACGCTCTCTTCCTGCCACACATGCGATTCCGACAGCGCATATCTTGGCCTAGACCCCACCGCCTGAGGCAGGATCCTCCACAGCTGAAAGCCAGAGCCTCTCCAGCATGAGTGAGACCCTTTAAGCAGCAGTTTTCACAGATTCACAGGTTGTAGATGGGAGCATGGTGAAGGGTGGGGGAGGGGAAGGGATGACAAGCTAGTCAGTGTGCCCATTATTAATTGCCTGCCCACCCAATACTTTTGCCCACCTACCGCCAGACTTTGCCTCAGTTCCAACCACTCTGTAAACTCCTCGCTACAGCTTAGACATGAAACTGCCCCTCCTTCCCCACGCCTGATATACAAGGTCAACAGGCCCAGTGCAAATCCCATCTCTCTTTGTCCACACATGGGTTAGGCTCTGCCGGCGGGTGGCCCCCAAACCCAAGATGGCACCGGCTCACCCTCTCATTTAGGCTCGTGTTCTCTGGCACACTCCCTGCATTTCATTCCCCTGCCCCCTTGCCAAGGTGTTCCCATGTTCCTCGAACAGGGCTGCAACGCCGCTCTCTGAAAAATTTACTTCCCCTCGATTATATAACCGGTTCCTCAGGGGGATTCATCAGCTCGCTCTGAGTGTGGCGCGAGCTGCCAAAATGAAATAATAATGGCTGGTTTACACAGAAACCCAATTAAAGGAAGAAGGCGGCAAGCGGAGAAGTACAGCAAGTTCCAAACCGGGCGACTTTTGTTTCCTGTCAGACACCTGCCTACTTGCTTTCCAGAGACAACTCAAATTCTAGTCAGGAGGGGGAAAGAAAAAGCTCCCCGTGTTGGTACTTGTTCCCTAATGCGCACTCAGACAGGATTCTAGGTCGCAAACAAAAGCACTTTTAATACACCGAAGCTGCAAGGGTTCTCTCAAGGCTGGTGTGTTTTCAAGTGGATTTAGGGTGGGAGGATGTCTTGGGCTTACGCACAGCATGGCTTCCCCTCTCCCTTATCGACGTGCTTCAAGTCGGACACGGTCTGGGGGCGCCTCTCGGGCAGTCTGGATGGAGCTCCGTCTGTTTGCACCGGCTGTAAACCTGGCCCCATGTTTCCCCAGCACAAGTACGTAGCAGTGCAGTAAGGTTATTTTGCACGCAATACACGCCCTGTACTCCTTGACTGCACCATCCAGCCTAGCTTCTATCTTCAAGGAGGGCTTGTCTTCCAGATCCCAAGCTGGCAAGATGTGCTTTCCCCCAGTCCCGGGGTCCTCGGCTCTCCCCTTGTAACACCTGCTGGGGTCAGGAAGAACAGCACTGCATTGCTGTAGAGTAAGACACCGCGGACGGATGGTCCCCCCGCCTCAACCTCTACTTCCCTGTTGCAATTACACCAGAGATCAGCATCGGGCCGAAAGGCCTCTCCCAAGCCAGGAGCGCCTCCCCCAAGTGACTGTCGCATCTTTTTCTAAAATTGATGGAAGGAAGGAAGGAGGTGCAGATCCGGGGAGGAGAAAGGGGAGTCTGAAAGCAGTGTGATGTACAAAGGGACAGCAAGAGGGAAGGATGCAGAGAGCAAGGGAGGAAAAGTGACATTGGAAAAGGGCAACAAAACTGATGAGGGGTTTGGAACAGGTCCCATATGAAGAGAGATTAAAAAGACTTGGACTTTTCAGCTTAGAAAAGAGGAGACCAAGGGGGGATACGATAGAGGTCTATAAAATCATGACGGGTGTGGAAAAAGTGAATAAGGAAATGTTATTTACTTATTCCCACAATATAAGAACGAGGGGTCAGCAAATGAAATGAATAGGCAGCAGGTTTAAAACAAACAAAAGGAAGTTTTTCTTCATGCAGCGCACAGCCAACCTGTGGAACTCCTCGCCAGAGGATCTTGTGAAGACTAGGACTTTAACAGGGTTCAAAAGCGAGCTAGATAGATTCAGGGAGGATGGGTCCATTAATGGCAATTAGGAATGGTGTCCCTAGCCTCTGCTTGTCTGGAAATGGATGACAGGAGAAGGATCGCATGATAATTACCACAGAGGGAGGGAACACAACGGGTATCTGGTATTGGCCACTGTCGGCAGACAGGACACTGGTCTGGATGGACCTTTGGTCTGACACAGTACGGCTGTTCTTAGTAACAGAGGGAAGGAGGGAGAGAGGGGACACATGCAGTGGGAAGGAGAAAGCTTATTGCCATTGTTAGAAGAGGGAACATCATGGTGAACCAATGCTGGGATTTTTAAGTACTCATGGCCAGATCCAAAGCGGGTATAAAACATCAAGGATGTCAATAGAACAGCACCAGTTTATTCCAGAGGTGGGCCTGCTCCCCGAGAACGTTACTGGCCTAAATGAAGGATCACCGTGTAAACCCTGCCCCGTGCTCCCAGCCTCCTCCCCGCCCCGTGGTCTCGGCCGAAGTTGCTGGTGTTGCGGGAGGCGGCTGACAACCAACAGAGCGGTAACTCACTCCTCAACTGTCGCCTGCGCCTCTGATTGCCAGTCTGGTACTAACGAGCAGCCTGGGCCCCGTTCTGCCCACTGCGGTAATAAGCACTTTAATTAATTTAATTCCAGACTCCTGAGCCATTTCATTTCTTCCTCGGCTGGACAATAGCGCAGCTAGTTGAGCAGAAGAGTCACTAGAGAAGGAGCGAGAGAGAGAGACAGACACAGAGCAAGGCAGGGTGGGCGACGGACCCTGACCCCCCTCCAGGATGCTTGTATTTCGATAAACCACCGAACGGAGAGTTGGTTGCTCCCCTGATAAGTCCCTCTAGGTCAGACCCTCAGCTGCTGTCACTCAGCACAGCTCCAGTGAAGCACTCCACAACGCTGATCACATCGGCCGCGGGCCTAGCCCAGGAGAAGATGCACCGTTCTGCCTGATTCTCATCTCCATTACTCCAATTGTGCCCCTCTGCCACCCCTTTCATCCTAGGGCAGGGACTCCTGATCTACACCACCGTGGTCAGACCCTGATGGTCTTAGCTGGCCATGTGTTTAGCTCTTCCCCTGAATGCAAAAAGTCCAGTCCAGCTGGAGATCTTAAATGCCACGAGTCTTAGGGTACGTCTAGACTACATGGCTCCGTCGATGGAGCCATGTAGATTTGTTTGTTTGGCCAAGGGAAATGAAGCCGCGATTTAAATAATCGCGGCTTCATTTAAATTTAAATGGCTGCCGCGCTCTGCCCATCAGCTGTTTGTTGGCAGATCGGGGCAGTCTGGACACTCCCCTGTCGACATGAAAGCCCTTTATTGACCTCCCCGGTAAACCTCATCCTACCAGGCATAACGGGGAGGTCAATAAAGGGCTTTCAGGTCGGCACGGGAGTGTCCAGACTAGCGCGCTGAGCCGACAAACAGCTGATCAGCTGTTTGTCGGTGCAGTGCGGCAGCCATTTAAATTTAAATGAAGCGGCGATTATTTAAATCGCGGCTTCATTTCCCTCTGCCGATCAGCCTAATCTACATGGCTCCATCGACGGAGCCATGTAGTTTAGACACACCCTTAGAGAGGATCCCAGCCAATGGGTGTTTGTATTTTTAGAACCATAGAATGCTAGAACGGGAAGGGACCTCGAGAGGTCATCAAGTCCAGTCTCCTGCCCTCACGGCAGGACCAAGCACCATCTAGATCATCCCTGATAGATGTCTAGCCAACCTGCTCTTAACTATCTCCCGTGATGGAGATTCCACAACCTCCCTAGGTACCTGGCAACCTGTCTCTAGCCAGGAGAAACCAGGGACTGATCTTGTATGTCCCCCACCTCCCCGTCTCACCGCTGGAGTCAAGGCTTTGTCTGGAGCTCCGTTCATTACGACCAAAGAGTGAAGAGATGTCTGCTCCCTCTCCTTCTGCCCATCCCCCATGCGGGCTACAAAACTGATCCAGCATCAAGGACTTTTGGGCTTGAAGCTGTATGAGCCCTTTACAAGAGACAACCCATCCGAGACAAAGGTAGAGAACCAAGGGAGCGGGGTCTAAGGGGCAGGGCACGGAAGCAGGATTCATGTGGCAGGGGCAGGAACAGGGAAGTATGTTGCTTGTCCTACGTGAGGCAGCACTTAAATGGCCAAGGCACAAGAGTTTGGGCGACAAAAGGGGAAGTGTTGGGACAGCAAGGGCCTGATTTTCAACATTCACTGCGCCGGCTGCAGTTCACAGGGCACCATCGCTCACAAATCGGGTCCTGAACTACATAGTTCAGGCCAAACAAATTCAGTGCGTGAAATTGGTAACCAACCCTACCAAAGAACACACTTCATTGCTTGTATCAGCCCTCCCTGGGTGGGTAAGGAACCACCCGTGACATATCAGTCTCGTTGGTTAATGCACAACTGCAAGGTGCTTAGATAGGATGTTGAACGCCCAATAGAAGAGCCAACGTGGAATGGCTCAGTATTTGCACTGAAAGCTATACTCTGATAACGCCTCAAGAGACTCCGATGTTTTTGTGCACAGACACACAAAGGGCACGTCCACACGGCAACGTTATTTCGCAATAACAAAGTGCACCTCTACGCAGAAAGCCATTATTTCAAAATAACGATGAGTTGGAGGACTTCTTACTCCAACTCCTGTTACCGTCATCATGAGGAGTAAGGGAAATTGAAGGAAGAGAGTTCTCTTTGACTTCCTGCTGCGTAGACGGTGCCAAAAGCCAAAATAAGCTATGTTGACTTCAACTATGCAATTGACGTAGAAGAAGTCGCTGAGCTTAATTCGACTTTTGCCCTGCTGCATAGACATACCCAGAGTGAGTCTCTCTCTTCTGAACTTTCCAGCAACATCCTATGGTTTTCCCTTTACTAGAGGGGGTCAGAAAAACATTAAATTGGAAAAAAAACCAAGAATACTGAAGGTTCGGCGGCAAAAAGTTGTGGATTTTTTTGGGCGGGGGGGGGGGGGGGGGGAAATGTTCAGACACTTTGTCATTTCATCAAAAACAGTCCTGGGGGTAGGTTTTGGTACGGTTGGTTACTCTACAGCTCCACTTCCTACCCTCCTGACATACATGTGGCCCGGAATCCCCCTGACTTTATACCAACATACCTGAGTCTCATTCTGGGAGGTTGAACCTCAACCCTGAACCTTTTAAGAGCCTCAATTATTGCTCAGCTCTGAAAAACTAGAAGGAGTCTGTGATCCTATCCTGCAACGCCCGCTACCATGGTGATGAGCACAGCATAAATGAGTGGAGAGGGAGATTGGTTTAGACGATGAAATCTCCTATGTTGTTCCAATGGTGAGTCATTTTTTAAAAAGCATTATCCTAGCCGACAGGCAGCCTGTATTATGTATTAGGAAATGACAGCCTCCCCACCCTCAAGCTAATCTGGCCCCATGAGCACCTGCCATATTGTTTACACACCATCTACTTTTATTAGAATGGTTTCTGCCTTCCTAGGAGCCGTTTCTCGCTGTCTTTTATTTGTTTACCTCTCTTTTTTCCCCTCTTTGGATTGCCCCCTCTGCCTTTCTGCCCTATGCAGACCACAAAACCGTTTTCATGGGAGGCCTTCAGACTTATGGATATTTCACTGACTTCCAAAGCTCCAGCGGGTAGGAAGAACATCTTTCTTTGTGCCTCACGCACTAGATAAATGACACTTAGCCGGTTCGGTGCTTGCTGGTGTACTAGGGTCTAACCGATCACCAGATTTGGGGTCAGGAAGTAATTTTCTGGCAGAGTGTCAGGGATCTTCTTAAAGGATCACTCATCCCCAGCGAGGTTCATCTGGGCCTATCCTCTACGGTTCAATCCAACCCAGTCGGGGCGGGGGGCAGTTGTGGCACATCCTACCTTGCTACCGTGGGTGCCTCACAGTGGTTTGCTGCTGTAACTCACAACCAGCCTCTCGGTATGCAGATCACACCCCGAGGAATGTGCACGTTCAGCTGCTCGGACCCCAGCAGCCTGTCGACAGCAGTTTCCCCCAGCCTGGGTTGCAACCAGGCGCACGACCCCAACGCACTCCCAGGCCCACACCAGGTGCTCTGCGGCACCCAGCCCTCTCCTGGACAGGTCAGAGAAATAGCAGGGCGTGTTGCTTTAGAGCCACATCGCAGCATCACTGGGGTGAATCCACCCTTCCTTTCCCGACAGTGCTGAGTTGGTTTATGGTGAATATCGTGACAAAGCTCCTACTCAAACTCGATGGGTCCGCTCGCCTCAGAGGCTCACAGCAGCCCTCAGTTTAGACACTTCCCATAGGGCATCAGTTTGCTGAGCGACTCGCATCGTTGGCCAGGGTAAGGTGTTGAGGGAAACCAAACTCCACAGTCTCAGTGGACCCCCAAAGGATACAGGGCTGGGTAAACCCCTTTCTTTCCCCAGCCAGGCTTTCCCTGAGTGGAGATGGGAAAGTGGGTGTTGGGGGGAACCTGCTCCCCACCCCGCGTTCCAGCCCAGGGCCCTGGAATAGCAGCTGCATATAAGAGTCTCCAACACCAGCAACAAGAGGGCTATCAACCCCTGAGCTACTTCCCCGCCCCTTCCTCCTCAGTTCTTCCTACTAGAATCTGCAGGTGCTTGCTGCTCCTAAACTCCCTGCAGCGCTCCTGCCAGCCCATTGCTAAGATGCCTAGTATAACGTCTTGTTCCTCCCCTGCAAACACACGCCTGCCTGCTCCCTAGGTTGTGAGCGTTGGCGGCAACGACTCACCCAGACACACCACTTTCCACCCGCAAAGGGCTCTGATAACCCTACCTACGCGGTCATCTCACCCACTATGGCACAGGAGGGAGGTTGCAAGCAGCAGGAACTGAACATGGTGACTGGTAGAACTAGCCTCTGTGGTCCATTGCTTTGCTCAGCCCGCTTTCAAATTGACCCACCCCGTGGTGTTTTCCGCTGCCCATAACCCGGTGTCTCTCATGGCAGGGCATTTCATCTGTGTAGACCCAGCTGTGTTGCCAAGAATTCTCCCTGCGCAGGTCTCAAAACAATCCGCCTCTCTCCAGTTTGCATCTACACTCAAGGACAGATCTGGACTGGTTACGTCACAGCAGGCCCCACCAAGTTCCCTGCTAGCCATGTTTTCATAGCCCGTTCTTCTAATCCTGTCTCAAGAAGCAAAGGCTCCAGCCTCTTAAGCATCTTGCCTGACCCTTTTAATAGACCTCTGATAAAATACGGTGTTTAAGGCCCTGCCGATGGCTGCATAAAGGGTCATGCAACAGCCCCTCCAATCTATCAGCCAGCTGCTGCATTGAGCGAGGCCGCAGCTGTGGCGCGGTGGTTATGAATTTCATTTGGTGCGTCTTTCGCAGAGCTCGGTGTGTTCTCCGATCAGGGAGCGGACGCTCCACACACACAGGTTCCTTGCAAACCAGTCCAAGCGCTGATGGGGGGGGGGAACACCCCCCCACACACACAACCCACACCAAAACCAGAGGCAGTTGCTGTGGCAACCAAGAATGTGGGTGCGCAGATCCAGCCATCTCAGCATGAGGTGAGCTTCAGACAGAAGTTTGCTGGAGGGGTAAAGGGACCCTCTGGGAGAGCGCAGAAATCAAGAAATTAGGACATTGCCGTTCTAATTGATGTCTGTTTTTTCTCCTTGTAAGGGGAGGAGAAATGGAAGGGAGAGCGGAGGCACAAGCACTAATGACAAGACGTCCAGAGGCACCTTACAGATTAATTTGGGCATCAGCTTTCGCAGGGAAACACACTTTGTCAGAGGCACCCGCTGCTGCTGCGGCATCCGACCAAGTGGTTTTTACCCACGACAGCGGGTGCCCAAATAAATCCGTTCGCCTGCAAAGTGCCACGGTCTCCCCCTTGTTTGGGGGGATACAGACTGACCCCCCTCTGATATTTGCCTCCCAGCGCCGTCACCGAATGCAGGAGCAAGTTGGTGACAAGGAAGAGTCGTGCCAAATATTATTGTGCACTGCCCTGACGTGTGGCATGTTTTCCCCCACCCTCGACATCGGGCATGGAACCAGGAGCCTGTGGGGGCAGGCAGCACCTCTCTGCAGCATCTTAAGCTGTCACCAGGCGCAGGATGTGATGGACCAAGGGTGTGGTGCAGCAGAACGCAAGATTTGCGCTCACAAAATCCAACAGTGCTCTTCCCTGCATGCTAGGTACATGGGCCGTGCTTGTCAGAGGGCCGGATGGTCCATCTCATAAGGCGGCCATATTGGGTCAGACCAATGATCCATCCAGCGCAGTCTCCTGTCTTCCAACAGTGGCCAATACCAGGCGCTCCAGAGGGAGTGAACAGAATAGAGAATTGTCATTTGATCCACCCTCTTTCTCCCCTGCCCAGCTTCTGACAAACAGAGGCTAGAGACACCCTCCCTGACCCTCCTGGCTAATAAGCGTTGAGGGACCCATCCTCCGTGAATTTTATTCCTGGGGGCATTCCGCACCAAAAAAAATTAGAAACAAAAAAATCTGCCCACCCTCTTTTAAAATTCTGAACATTGTAGGTGTCAAAACACCACGACATAATCACACCCACTCCAATTATGAGGGTAATGTCTTTCAAAATGCCTGTCAGCAGCTAAGCCTGTAGCACTACAGGCACCAAACCAACCCCGGGAGATGGGGCTCCACTCCACTCTGTGCAGCGGAAGTCTTAGGCTTGAATTTCAAGGGCTAGTCTCAACGGCTCATGTTTTTCTTGGCATTAGTTTCGGTGCTTAGGAGAGGTCCCAGATAGACCAGTCTAGAGACTGAAATAAGCTGCCTGGCCAGGGGCGCTGATGACACAATTGACCCTGTGGACATGCACAGTGCTATCTTCTCTGGGACAGATCCTCCAGACCCTACTTAGCCTCAGTCAGCAAAACGTTCATAGATTTCAGTAGGAAAGATGCCTCCATGGGAGTAGATGCTAGTCCCTGCACAACAACCGTGCTGTTTGTCCAAGTGCAGGAGAGCTTCTGGACAGCTTCCGCAAACTGGAAAGAGAACGATGAGAACACACACGGAGAATGCTTGGAGAGGAAAGGCCAGGCCAGGAGTAGTATAGAAAACCACCGGCCCCCTGCACTGCTTGTAAACACACCCATCAGAATGCCAGGTAGCCCACTTGGAACGGCTTTGCAAGTGAAGCCCATTGGGTAGGTGGAACGGCAGAAGTATTCCACTTACCTGCTGGGCCTTGTTCAACACTGGTACCGTAGCCCCTTGGCTTCCTGCTGGTTTACGGGACACGAGAACGTCACGCGGCCTGGGCATGCCATGAACTTAACCGAATGGGGCAAGAGGACAGCCAATCCTCCTGGAAAAGGTGGCATCCCAAGCCAGTGGCTACCTGTGCCTGCTGTCTTGACCCGGACGGGGGGCATGGATAGGCCATGGCTTCCTCAGTCTCCTCGTCACAGAAATCAACAGGGTTTTTCCATTCGACTCCAGCAGACGCTGGCCCAGGCTCTTTGGGAGCTGCAAACCTGGACTGGCCTCAAGAGAGGTTGTCAGGGATGCTGCAGGACCAGGGACCAAACCAGAGATGCCTTCAGGCAGTGTTCTTAACGTGCCCCTTTTGGAGCCCACAGCAGCTAGGCTAGCGAGTTGGCCTGGGGGTTGATGTTGTGTTCTTCCTGAGGCTACACGCTGCCTAGCATGGGCCACACTCGACTACGGAGATCCCCTGGGTGGCATGCGGACACACAGGGGTGGGCGTTGGAACCTGCTTTCATGGGGACATGCACTTAGCCAGGACCAGGGTTAAATCCCCGACTCATTTTCTAGCACCCCTCTCTTGGTGGAGTAAAACATCTGAGATAGATCTAAGATCTAAGCCCTTGTCTCTTTATTATGGGCTTAACGATCCCCGTCCCCCACATTTCCAGCAGGTGCCTCAGTGAGATTATTGCATCGCAACTGGCGGGTACGTATGTGTACCACAACATTGCTATAGGCTGGACAGGGCTACCAGGCATGGCACAGAGCAATGTTGGGCCATGCCATCAAATCAGGAAGGTTTTTCGGGGGGCGTGCCTCACATTTACCCCAATGGTGCTGGGTCATCCCACTCTTGGGACAGCTGCAGCCCTCCGCTCTCCTCCCAATACCCACCTAGGCGGATACTCACAGCTGCCATTAGCGCCGAGTGAGGCCCAATAGAGATTTTTCACAGCTGACCTGATTGCAGGTAACCATAGCAATCGGCTCTCCCAAAGCCACCGGCAAGGGGTTTCTACAATAATATTGCCTCTCCCTTACATGGAGATCCATCCTCACTGGTGGCAGGTAGGTTTGATGGGACGAGAGGGGGCCATTTAGGCTTTCCAGCCTGGTATTTCTGTTCCCCTAGGGTTGCATTTCCACTCCGAAAGAAATGGACATGAGTTTTGAATGGGAAGGGTGTCGTGCTGAAATAGGAGTTAGGAATTTTTAATGCGGGCACAAAGAGAAATCTACCCGGACTCACACAGTACATAAACCTACAGTCTGTTTCCCCTCTAATTGGTAATAAATGTAAATGTTTAGTTATGCCTGACTTGGGAGCTATGAACACCACATCTGTCTGGCTGTTTTTTCTGCCTTCAGAAGGACTGTAGCGTTTATACCATCTGTGGCTTGGGGAAACGGAGAAAAAGCCTGAGTGGAGAGTGAGCGCACCCGTGTAGACTTGGGAGAAACAGCAATGCGGGGGGTGGGGAGAGGCGCATGTATGAGGCCAGGAGGCAAAAGAGTGGGAGGAGAGAGTCCAGAAATGGGAGAGAGGCAGCTGAAGGAGAAGGCAGCTAAGGGATACTAGAAAGGCAGGGATACTAGAGAAAGAGATGGAGACTGGGAGAAAAGAGGCTCCAGGAATATGCTTTCCAGATGCCCCAGAGCAAGCAAAGAGGAAGCTAAAGGGAAGGTGACCACGTTACGGGTCAGACCCTTATCAGGGAAAAAACAGCATCAGGGCCGGAGCTATGGCCATGAAGGGACAGGACTAGGGTGGAAGTGACTCCGCACTTCCCCCGCAGATGGTGGAGCGAAGCACCCGGAAATCAGGGTTCTCAGTTTCTTGGTATAACACTGAAATGTGCTTCCAGCATCTTGCACCGCCTGACTGCGGACAGACCCTCCGGGTGCTGCAATACGTAAAGGACACAGCGGGGCTTGCCCAGAAGGTAGGGCGACTCCCAGCCTACCTCCCAGCACAGTGCACAGGAATGCAGCCAGCTGCAGGGAGCCTAGCGGGCATGCTCAGGAAAAAGAGCAGCCCAAAGGGCTGCATAAGGGTGGTGCAAAGTCACTGCCCCTCCATGAATCCACCCTCCTCCCCATCATCTCAGGGCTCCTACCCCAAATCCCAAAAGATTAAAAGGAAACAGAACGGGCTCAAACCAAGGAGATGTTTATGGGCACAATAAGTGGGGGTGAAGAGAACATGGACGGCATTTTTTCTGGCACTCAGCCAGCTCTTTTATGCAAAAGCTATTTCTCTCTTCCCACTAAGTGCCTACCACTAATAGAACATTGACAGCAGGAGTTGGGCATACTTGGTGCTATCCATGGTGCTGAACAGCCCTGTTCCACCATCTTTGCAGACATCTTTCCATGGCCAACTTTACCCCCCCCACACACCTTTTTTCCATACCACAGTCCAGGTTCTGCCCTTTTTCTGGCTAGGCCTGTTGAAGCATTGGCAGCATCTTCCTTTTGCCAGCTCTCGCACTGGACTCTTGTTCTGACACGGCTGGTTCTTACTTTGAAGACGGAGGCTCCTGAATGCAGATCTGATTTCCTAGTGTCTCTCCAATCATCGGCATGTTTTTTTCCTTGATCGAGGTGAAAGCCTAAAATCCAAAAGGTATTGATCAAAAGCAGCATCTTGGGGTGAGATTCACTGGGAAGAATCAGCAGTTTTTCCCGGAGCCAGGCAAAGGACCCTAGCAACAAAATCAGGCCAGTAGACATGAAAAGAAAAAGACGGCATCTGTATTTACGCTCAGTAAGGTGGGACGTATGCGGATGGTCAGTTCCCAGGCTCTAAGATGTAAAGTGCTCAGCTGTTGGGGTCGTTACTGAGAGAATCCCTTTGGTTGATCAGGTTGAAGAATTAGGTCCATTCTGGGGGAGGAGAGGATGTTTTCTGGAGCATCTGGCATGGTCAGGAAGCCAGACCCAGTGGCTCACTGACCTGCTTCAGCACTGGAATTCCTGGGGCGAGACCCTGCTTCACAAGTGACTTTCACTAGAGCTGGTGAAACATGGGTGCCAGATGTGGCATCACCCTGGGCCTCCAGGGGGTGTTGTCCCTTGACTAACAAACCAAGCAGGGCCTGACAGAGAGGTGGGGGCGTCTAGCAGACAGCATGTGGGTACAGGAACTAGATGCTTCTGGCGCTGGCACTTCTGTTCGCTCCACCATTGCTTTGAGCTACTCTGCTTTTGGACAGCCGAGGTGCCGCTGGCCCCACATGAAAGATTTGTATGGCCATGACACGTAGCACAAAAACATCACCTTAAGGGGCCACAGATTGGCTGCCTGTGTGGGACTGGAGACCTTCTAAACCCTACCTGTGCCTTGCCTGCTCTGAGGAGAGGTCGTTACACATTACCTCGCTCCAGGTCGGCACCTTGGAAAGGGTTGGTCAGCATTCTACTCACTCCTGAAACCTTCCCCCACACAGGACCCTGCTCTCCTCCCAGGCCTGCAACCAGCAACCCCCCTCTGTGCGGGGACACATTAGCTCTGCCCCCCACCTTGCAGAGTGCCAAGGGGTCTCTAGCAGTCCCCAGAGGCAACGTTGGCATATCACTTGTGCGTAGCTGGCTGCTTGCATCGGTGCCGGGCACACTTACTAAGAGCAATTGTGTCGATGCAAAGAGTGGTGCACCCTGGGTGGCTATCCCAGTGTGCCATGTGCAGCCATCCAGTGCAGTGCCTTCTGGGAAAGTGTCAGTGTGTTGTGGGATAAAACTACTCCTCCCAGCACCTTTGGAAGGGATAGGACCTTGAGGGCATTATGAAATGGAGCTATGTTCCTGTTAGGAGCTTGACCTATCATTTTCAGGTCTTGGGGGGGGGTGGGCGGGGGGGGAGGGAAACCAGCCACCACAACCTCCAGAAGACACTGCCAGCATCTGCCATCTGAGGGCATCACAGGGCCTCCAGGGCTCTGCTATAGTTACGGGAGTTGCAAAAACAAGGGGCATGATTTTCCTGCAGTTGCAAACCTGCAGCAAGTATCCCCAGCAGGTTGCAAGAGGGTTTCTGGTTGCTCTTTTCCATGAGCAGTGGCATACAGTCATTCAGAGACAGCTTCCCCCCCACAAGAGGAAGCTGCAGCAAGAACCGCCAAGGATCTTTTTGGGGTGGTTGCTCAAAAACAGCTCAAGGGAAGTTCAGTGACAATAAATACAGAAGCCGTCAATGCAGCAGCTCTATGTGCACCTTTGCAGATATGTAAAATGACGGCCTGCTCCTGAAGAGCCTGAGACCTCAGTCTTTTGGACAGAAGCAGAACATGGCGTCAGAAGTAAACATGCTCCCGTAAGGACAGAGCAGCTTGCAGGACTGACTGTTGGACTTGAAAACTCAACAAACCTCGGACGAGCCGGATTCCACTTCTGCTTGGTTTCCAGTTGTCTTCGGCAAGACAAGCTGCCCTTCAGCGCATAAGAGGAAAGTTATTTTTCATTCGGTGCTGCGACAATATTGTAGAAGAATTCAGGGCTGCAACGCTGCCGCCAGTGATGGAGAAGAATGCTCCAGAAGCATGTGGACATACCGCCAGCAGTCCAAGGGAGATCCCTCCAACATAAAAAGATTGAGGGCACACGAATTAGACACGAACGCATTCACTAGGCTAGTGCCTATTGTGCGAAATAGCAGCTTGGCGGCATTCGAAAGTGTCGAGAGGAGAGAGTTTAGGTCAGAGGAATCCGAGACAAGAGGCGCCTCAGACACAAATGCTCAGAATCCTCATGTTAACACAACCCGGCGCTATAGAAATGTGAAGCAAGCGAACAAGGTCTCATGCAGATGAAGATGATAAACACAGGACCCAGGATTCACTACATTAAAAAAGAAACCCCATGACAAGGCAAGCCCACTTAACAATGAACGCTGTGGGTATACAAGATAGGCCAATGCTGTGGGGCATTATGTATAGAAGCTGTGGAAAGAGAAGTCTACGTAGGCGTGTGCAGAAAAGCAAGCAAAGGAAAGCCACAAAGCATCTAGCAGGGGTGAACAATGAAGAGATGCCCAGCAACTAGATAGTGTCTATGCACAGAATCTAACTCTAGATCCCAACCCCACTGGTTAAGATACAGAATTGTTGGGTAAGGTCATTAAAGCACTAGCACAAACAGGAAAGTGAATGCCAAGTAGATAAAAAGTCTCAGAGGAGTCGCCATGTTAGTCAGGTACTTTAAAAATGAGTGGTCCTGTGGTACCTTAGGATATGTCTACACTAGCACCGTAGTTTTACCTAGGGATGCAAATGTAGGCATTCAAAATAGTCAATGAAGTGGGGATTTAAATATGCTAATGAAGTGCGGGATGATCTCACCGGCGCATTTCAAAACAGCTGTTGGATCAGAGTAACGCTCCAGCGAGATCATGTTAATGAAGTGCGGATGTGATAGACCCGCGTGGGTCTGCACTGCCAAGGGCCCCGCTCCCCCCCCCCCCCCCGCGGTGGGGAAAATCGAGCTGCCACCATGGCCAGTTGGGGCAGTCTCGACCTCAGGCTCAGCGAGGCTGGGGCTGAGTTGGGAAGTGGCGCGGCCCCGCTGCACAGGAGGCAGGGCCAAGCCACGCTGATGCTCCCTGGCAGGATGCCAGGAGAGTGCACGGGCCAATGAGCACCGGGCGGCTCGGGGGCAGGGTTCCCGATGCCCCGCCTGATGTCCTGGAACATGACAGTGCAGAGGGGGCGGGGCGCCAGCACGCGGCATCCGCCCCTGGGCCGTTTGAAAAGCAGCCAGGCCAGAGGCAGCAGGGGGACGCACGGAGGAGGCAGCCCCATGGCGGGGACCAAGTAGGAGTAAGGCCCCGTGGCGGGTTTCTGAGCCAGGCCTCCCAGGAGGGGGATAGGAAGCAGCCCGGGGTAGCACGCCTCTGGTGCCAGTTGACGGACGAATTTTGGGATTAACCCCCATCCATCGTGCAAGGGGAACATCGCCCCTGAACTTAGGGCCCTGGGCTGGGACCCGGTGGAAAGGGCGGGCCCGGGTCCCCCTTCCCCCACCCGCTCCGATCTCTAGGGCTTCCGGCTATGCCAGTAAGCCGGAAACCCAACCCAGCTACTACATACCTTTTCTGGACCCCGCCCAGGGTACAGGCTAGACTTCAGGGCGCTGGACCCTGCTCAACCCTTTCACAGGGGGACTCATGGGTTCGCTGAACCCCCCTCCCAATCCGGGAGAGGGAGATCGCAACCAAGGACCTGTCCCGCAGGGCAGAGGACCTAAGAATCGGACCCAACTCCGGCAGTGGGTACACTGAACCCCCCCTTCCGGGCGGGAGGGGGCGGTCGCACCCTTAATACCCGTCACAGTGGGATATTTAAATCCCCGCTTCATTGACTATTTCGAATGTCTACATTTGCATCCCTAGTTCAAACTAGGGTGCAAGCATAGACATACCCTCAGAGACTAAGCGATACATATCCAGTATCGTGAGCTTTCGTGGGTACAACCCACTTCCTCAGATGAGCAGAGACTCATCGGAGGACAAGAGTTTTGTCCACAAAAGCCAGATAGTGGAGCATCTCCAAGTGTAATGGACTGTAATACCCTGTGATCCTGCAAGACGGATCAGCAAGTCTGCAGCCAAGCAATGCTAGGTGGTAGCATCATCGTCTTAATTTTTACACTGCTGGGGTAACGTGAATTCCAAGGGGAGGCACATCAGGAATTGCCACACAGACAATTCTATCGGCGCTAACAGGTGAGCTTCGGGACATCAAGCCTCTCTCCTGCAATTGACATGGTAAATTCACACTCAGAAGAAGTGAACATGCACCACTAAACAGCCAGTTGGCATCTCCAGGCCTTGAATCCTACAAAGGATGATTTCGAGGAACTAGGGTGCCCATCAGGTATGCTAAACGTCAACAGAAAACCATCTTCCCAGCACACCGCCTGCCACACAGCGTTTTCATTACACTAAAAGAAAATATATATATCAAAAGCAGCGGAAAAGGACATTATTGCCAAGGTGCTGAGGTGATGACATGGATAAGAAACAGAGTGGCCATAGAAAAGCTAAGAAATGGTGCCTCTTTTTAATGGCTTTTGTGGACGTGTGTAACCCCCAGACCTTCTGGGTGTGGTGCACTGTCCCACCTAGTGGCACGGAGACCAGTTACAGGGAGAAGAACCAGTCTGCTCGGTGTAGCCTTAGCTGAGAGCCAGCTGGTCTTTAGCTCACGCGCTAAGCTCCAGAGGTCCCCGGTTCGATTCTGCCTGTTGGCCTGATGTGTGTTTGCATGAGTGTCAGTCACAACCAAGCAGCTACAACAAGGCACGGTGGAGCTCTCATTACCACATCCCCATGAGCAGAAGCCGCCCCACCTGATCTCTCTCAAGCCAAGACATATTCAGAGGTGGATGCAAGAGACAGACCCTGGCAACTCCTAGCAGGAGCAGAAAGCGGTTCTCACCACCTTCTGTGTTTGCCTGCAGGTGCCCAGATAGAGCAGAATGCCATTTGGAATCCAGCTGGCTGGCAGTCCCGGGTCTCAAGGCAATTAACATTGCAGCTGAGGACAGTCCAGGGCACAGACGTGGCAACACAGCGCAAGAGGCAACGTCAGATCACCACTGCAATCTCACTCATCTCCTAGGTTGATGCCTCCAGCTCTTCCTAAGACTCAACGAGCAGCTGATGAGACTGCAATTCCCTGAGCAGCCTGGGATGCCATGCTGGCTATACAAAGCCTGGGCCCAGAGCCAGAAAAGAGGGGAGCCACAAAGCAGAAGTCCCAAGACTCCAAACACCAACTTTCAGCACCGGCTATTCGGGTTTGTAAGTTACCCAACCAAATTCCTCCTTTGTCTCTGGCACTTCTGTGAACCTCCTAGACACATCCTTGATACAGGCACAATGGGGATTTGGCTGCCCCAACATGACAACTCTCCACCACATGAACACCAGGCGTACGATGACCAAGCATGTAAAACATTTCATGCAGAAGAAGCAGTGTGAGGAAAATGGACAGGGAAACTTGGATTCGGGGGGGGGGGGGGGGGGGGGGGGTGAGGGGAGCCGCAGCCATCAGTGTTAGTATCAAGTGCCTTATCTCACAGAACAATAGACACTTATATTGAAAGAGCGCCTAGCAGTGGTATGCACGGATCACATTTTTCACACGTAAAATACAAGGTCAAAAATCCACACACATAGGCGGTGATAAGAAGCGACTTGGAGTCGTATTCAACAAGCCGCAGCTCTCAAATGTCTCCAATGTATGCTAGTAAGACTACAATATTACCATTGACATGCACGCTATGAACAAAAGGAACCGAAGTAGAGAGAGACTCCCTCCCACAGCTGCTTTGCCACACGAATCTGATACAAACAAACAAGCCAACAAAATCCTTAGCTTACAAAGCATCCATTTGTTGTGTTCCTTATCAGGCCAGCTGCATTCCTGTTCCCAGAATTCCCTGCAGCATGTGCTTGGGTACAAAGAGCGACTAATTCAGACATCAGGTTTTTAACAAAGTGGCTGGACATGTGCAAAGAGACTCTAGAGCAGTGTCTCTTACATTTTTTAAGACCGAGGATCACCAAACAATTTTTTGTTTTGAGGAACACCAAGGATTTTTTTGGTGCGGGGGAGGGGAAAAAGAGGGGCGGGGGAAGTTAGAGAAAAAAAGGTTGCCTGCCCCTTTAAGGGTGGCCATTTTGAACTCTGTTCTCTGCGGCACACCTCCAACTGCTGTGGAACCCAGTTTAAGAAACCCTAAGGCCGCTCATGAATACTGGAACTCTTGTGGTGAGTTCAGTATGCAAGACACTATGCTCAAAAGCAGCGAGGAGTCCTGTGGCACCTTATAGACTCACTGAAGTGTAGGAGCATAAGGTTTCGTGGGCAAAGACCCACTTCGTCAGATGCATGTAGTGGAAATTTCCAGAGGCAGGAATAAATATGCAGGCCAGGATCAGGCTGGAGATGACGAGGTGGATCCAATCAAGGAGGATGAGGCCCACTTCTAGCAGCTGATCTGGAGGTGTGAATTCCAAGAGAGCAGAAGCTGCTTTTGTAGTTAGCGAGCCATTCACAGTGTTTGTTTAATCCAGGCTTGCTAACTACAAAAGCAGCTTCTGCTCTCTTGGAATTCACACCTCCAGATCAGCTGCTAGAAGTGGGCCTCATCCTCCTTGATTGGATCCACCTCGTCATCTCCAGCCTGATCCTGGCCTGCATATTTATACCTGCCTCTGGAAATTTCCACTACATGCATCTGACGAAGTGGGTCTTTGCCCACGAAAGCTTATGCTCCTACACTTCAGTGAGTCTATAAGGTGCCACAGGACTCCTCGTCGCTTTTGCAGATTCAGACTAACACGGCTACCCCTCTGATACTTGACACTATGCTCAAAGTCAGCCAAATATCTGTACCTTCTGTACCTTATGCCTTATAGAGGTGACCCTATTTCAAATAAGTCACCAACACATGGGAATAGAATAGGGGTGGGCAAATACCAGCCCGCGGGCCAGATCCAATCTGCCAGGGTTAGCCCCTGGTGGGCCCCCACACTGCTGGTATTTACCAGTGATCTCCTGTACCTATGGAGACACAACTCCCATTGGCTGCGGATTGCCATGCCCAGCCAATGGGTGCAGTGATCTCCTCTACCTGCAGAGGTGCATGCAAATATAGCGGCTACGGCCCACCAGGAGCTAACCCTGGTGAACCACTGTGGTTTTATTGCTTACCCCCGGGATAGCAGCAGGTCTACCAAAAAAAGTGAGGGTGGAGTATACTGGCCAACTATCACCACAGAAATTAAAAGCCAGGTGAGAAACTGCAACAGACAGAATCCCAAGCATGGAAGTAGATGGCAACTTTGCAAATCCACAGTATTCTCAATGGGCCCTGGAGCAAGGTGTGAACGGGCTTCTGTCGTAAAAAACCCGACTACCTCATCATCGCTGATAGATGCTCTGGCTTTTGGGAATTGGATGAACTGTCAGACGCTGCGGCAACAATGCTAATAGACAAAACAATGGAACACTTCAGCAGACATGACACACCAGATCGGGTCATTCTGAGATGATGGATCACAGTTTACCAGCAAGGAATTCAAACACTTGACAGATTGGGGATTTAACCACATCACAGCCTTCCTGTACAGTCAGCCCCATGGGAGAGCTGAGTGAGCCATCAACAGTGCAAAACATTTTCAAGGGAAAGAAAGCAGCATGCCATCCTAGCTTGGAGAATGGCACGGCCAGCGACCCTAGGCAATGTCAACGGTCCAGGTGTACACTGGTCTCTACCGCCAGTGTGCTAATAAAACCTGAAGTAGTGGAGGAGTCACGGATCAATTAGAGAAGCACAAAGCTAAAACCTACTGAGAGTTAGGCCAAAGTCCTTCCAGAGATACAATCCAGAGCCCCTGTAACAAGGGCATCTCTTTCTTCAAGAGAGCCATCACATGCATGGACTAGATAAACCTCTACCCCTATACTGTTGTGGCTGAGAGACATGCAACTTACCAGAACTGTATTGGACAGCTGGATTTACAATATCCTACAGCCAAGGGAAGCCCTAGGTGGCATAAGGCGGACCTGTAGGAGGCATTTAACAATGAAAGATGGAATTCACTGCTGAACACACCCACTGCCAGGAGATGGAACAGGATGGAGAACATGCCATCCAACAACATGAAGGGTTAAGCAAAACTCAGGCCTATGACAAGCCAAACTGGGTACCATTCCTGGTACCATGAACAGTACTCCAACCCTAAGGGACAAGCCACCCACCCGAACTAGATGACTGCTAGAACATTGACCTCAAACACCAACCATCCATATATGTAGATTTGAGAAGGTCAATGACCTAGTGTTGTGCCTGTCTGCGTGTCAGTCTGCAAGGCCATTTGTTCAAGAACTCTGCCTATATTGTAAGAGCTAGGGCCTCCAAATTTAGTAGGAAGCTTCTTCTTATAACTTAAAGCAAGGTTGGGGTTTGGTTGTGCCAGGACAACCGGAAGCCCCAGAGAAAGGACTGTTTTCCATAGCATGGAAAGGGAGGGGCTGTTGTTTGGAGGGATGCAATACTGAGAGTGTCCACTAGGGGCAGCTACACCACCAAGGGCGAGTCCAGCAAGGTTGGGGCTCTGCCATCTTGCTGCCAGCACACCGAGTAGCCCCCCCAAACCCTTTCTCCCCCTCCATGCCCTTTGCTGCAGCACCAGAGGGGAATACGGGGGGTGGGGGAGAAAAGGCCTGTGTTGATGGAACTCCCCACCTCGAGACCCTTCTCACTCCAACCCCCCCCACACACACCCCCCTCCTGCACTCCCCCCACATCCCAATGCCCTGCCCCCTGAACCCCCACCAGCTTCCCGCCCTGAAGGACCCAGGCGATGCCAGGTACCCCTGCTAGCTGCTGCATACAAGTTGTGTTAGAAACTGTTCTCGTACGGGCTGTGTCACGTTTACAAAACCACGGTTTGTTACTGGGGTACAGAGTCGTCAACAGGGCAAAGGTGACATTACAAGCCAGCTTCCCACCCACAGGAGGGAGTGCCACTGGCTAGAACGGCCTCCGCTGTGCAGGGAAAGGCGAGCAAGGTCGGAAGCAGTCAATGCTGCCGCGCTTTGGTAACATCGCCGATCTACGGCCTACAGGCCTGTTAGGGGACTGGCCTGACTGATCGGACCAACACTGCAAGAAGGGCAGCTGAACGCCTCACAGATTGCAGTGGGGCAGGGGAGCGTGTCCTTCTGGGGAGGAGGGAACCAGGCAGCTGCTTGTAGAAACCTTTGAGAGAAGCCGCAGACTCCCGGTGGAAGTTTCAACAAGGTCACTGAGGAAGAGAAAGGGGAAACCCCAATGCACAGAGCCCACCTTCCCCAACAGGGGGGTGAAAAGCAGATGCCACCATCAGCTCTCTTGTACTTCTACTGCGTCTCCTGGGAGAGACGATGAAAAGCCGATCGCTTTGTCCCGTGCACTTGGGGTGGATCAGGCACCATCTTTAAATGGACAGACCCTAAGGAAAACCACATGCACACAGCGGCAAAGTCGCGGCCATGCCCTGTGGGTTTCGTGTGACTAGCAAATAATATTCACCTCAGAGACTTGCAGTGGTCCTATACACAACCCTTCCCCCTTTACAGGAGGCAGGGTCCACAGCTTAGTGAGCCAGACTCATCACAGGCTAGTCCAGGGTTTTGGGGGGGAACCCCCTGCTAGTCCTGGCCCCCCTTCTTGGGGCAGGCTCAGTGTTGGCAGGGGAGGTTTGGGGAGAACCCAGGCCTGCTCACGACTCCAAGTTCAGCCCAGAGACCCTAAAGTAGCAGCAGTTGAAGTTGTTTTCCCTTCTGAATTGGGAGCTTTTTCCCTGGGCCACTTCCCCAAACCACCCCTCCAAAAAGTCTCCCTCCGGTACCTGCAAACCAGCTCACACAGCTTCCGCTCATTCCACCTTTTCTCCTTCCAGTCCCTCACTCTTTGCCTTCCCCCTCACTTTAGCTAGGGGAGGCTTTTTAAGCAACTCCACTCGCTATAACCGGCTGCAGGTGTGGGGTGACTGGCCTGAGGACGCAATCTAGCTAATTAGCCCCAGGTGCTTTCCTGCCTTCGTTTTATTGCAGCAGGCTCTAGCAGTTTATTCTGGAAAGAGAAAACCACTTATCCAGTGCCCTGTGTACCTGCCTCCACCAGAGTGTGGCAGGCTGCTGGCTTAGGTCTGTCGCAACACCCTTACCTGACGTCCCGCTACCCCCAGACCACTGGATTCATCTGCATTGGCCTCGTGGGACTGGCTAGAGCCGCTGATGGGTCCTGGCCTGGAGCACAGCTGGAGCCCCTGCCATGTTTCCCCACCCCAGCTGTTCCCAGCAGGGGTCCCGTCTCAGGCCCCTTGGAGGTATCCCGGGTGGTTTGTGGGTTGCTGATTCGGTCTCTGCCCACATGGAGCTCTGCTACTTGTAAAGGCAGCAGGTTTGGAGGGCAGCACCCGGGGGCCTCCCTAGCCTTGTGGGACGCCTGCCACAGTTCCTTCGCTTCCTGCTGCTGGTCCCTGCCATACCCCTCTGCCTGCATCCCCAGGCAGCCTGCCCACGGATAGCCACATTCTACCAGTGGCCTATAGCGGGGTATGCACTGCCTCCTCTCTCCACAGGCCCAGGAAGGAGGAATGGCTGCCAGTCTGACACCCATGGAGAGAGGAGTTCAAAATTGTGGCCAGTGGTATCCCTGTCACAGACCACAGGGCATTGTGGGATAGCTCCTGGAGGACTGTTGTGATCAATGACACATCAACGCAAGCCGCGTGTAGACACCAGTGGTTCCTGTTTAGGGCGGTGGTTTCACTACCTTGCTACGACGGGGAGCTTACACGGGCTGGAAACAATCGTGAGTATAGGCAGGTGTGCACGGAAGCAAACTATCCCCTGGCGTTGGCTTCCAGGACTCCCGCTGGGATCAGTGAAAAGTGGCAAAGACTTCAGTGAGCTTTGTAGGCTCTGCTGGGGGCCAGCCCGGCTCCTCCTGGCTCAGGGACAAGGCTTGATCCCCGCGGGAGCGACGTCAGGCACTTGTCAGAAACTGGAGAGCCAGATTTCTAGGCCCTGCGTTAGCTCTGCCCTTGGAAGAGATGAACCTAGCCTGGCGTTCAGACCTAGCTGGTCTGCTCTCCTCAGGGTCCGAGTCTTCTCTTCCAGAGACCTGATATCAGCTCAGCTCCACAGATTGCTCCCACACACACCTGTGTGAGCGAGAGGAGAAACGAGGGGTGTGGGGGTGTGTGGGTGTAATTGGGGAAGCCTGATATTCACCCAAACAACACCGGCATCAGATATAAGATACCCGCTCCTGAAAGGCAAGCTAAGCGATTCCTACGGGCCCTGTGAGAAGCAAGGAACTAGAAAATGGTTTCCTAATTTAGAAGCTATCAATCGGAGCCTTTCATTCCCCCGCAGCCTGCTTTGCCTGTGTGCTAAACAATAACAGTTACTGCTGGGAAAGGAACTGGGAAGATGACAGCCATGCCTTTTGGGCTGTGCTCTCCCTGGTGCATTTCTCTGTGGTCATTTCCTGGTGTCGCTTAGCCGCAGAAATCGGCAACCCGAGGGCACTGCAGGAGGGTCTAGCAGCTCCAGACACGGGCCAGACTGTGGCGCTGACGCAGAACAGACAGATGGCGGCTCAGATCCAAAGGTGAAATTCATCCACCCCTCCTGGGACGTAAGCCTAGGGCTGCCTCTCTGCTCTGGGAGGAATTCCACTTCCAGTGTTTACACCCCAAGACTTGTTTGTACATGCAAACAAGCACCCCAGTGTCTGTGTTTGGACAGCTAGGAAGCCAGGCGTGAAAGCAACAGCGCGGGCAGATGTAGCCTCGTAATTACAAGTGCCTTGGAAAGATTTTGGGCCTCAGGACACTTACCCATAATTGACAGCTGTGGATTTAAATGGAGTTGGCCTGATCCTTAGCTGGTGCCAATTGCCATCACCGTACGTCCTTGGACCCTCTGCAAATCTCACCAGCCATGGATCGGGCTTTTTGTTCATATTTGGAGGTGCAGGGAGACGTGACGTTCATGCACTGGTAATAAATACATACATTGCACGGGCCTTCCTCGGCCAAGGGTCAATGCCTGTATTACGATGCTGATACCGTACTTTTTGCGAGTAGCTCGCAAAGCACTTCCGCATAATCTGCATTTTACAGCTGGGGAAATTGAGGCACCAGAGAAAAGGACATGCCCATGGTCACACCGCATTCTAGTGGCAGAGCCGCGACTCTGGCAAGTCCAAGTCTAAGGTTCGCTCTAACAGGCCACACGGATTCCGCTTTTGCTTTTTTTTAAATTAGTTAGCATCGCTTATATCAGCAGGTGCCAGGCCCTGCACTTACATGGCACTGCGTGCGCTGGGTACGGTGCGAGCCAATTGGAAGCTGGGGTATTCAATTCCCACAGCGAAATCTGGATCAAGGACAATGATGTCACCAGCCCGTTTCACGGCTCTGGCTGAAATATACATGAAACATCTGTTGAGCCAGTTTAATAAGCACATAATCTAATACAATAGTGGCTCTGAGGGGCAGCACAGCTTTAGAAGGGATTACTGTGGCTTTACAGCTTGGCTTAGCTTTGCAGAGGGTATTTTACATGCCGTGGATAGAGGTGTGAGAGCCAGAGCCAGCCCAATGCCCAGGCAGCAGGAATACTACCTTCCCCTACCTCCCGTCTTTCGTTAAGTGGCGGATCATGCCCATACCTCTCACATCTAGACCTCCATGCTGTCTTGTTTTGAAGCCTGCGAGCCGATCTGTTCTTTCCAAGCCTGGCCACCGCCCACAAACACCTGCCTCACTACCCAGTAGCCATGTCACTAAGGTCAGGTCTACTCTGGCGGAGAAAAATCGATGCAAGATACGCAACTCCGGGATCGATTTTCTGGGGTGGGGGGAGCAGGAGGTCAATGAAACTCTCCCATTGATTTTCCTCACTCCTCGCAACCGTGAGAAGTCTCAGAGTCGACGGGGGCACTCTCAGCGTTCGATTTAGCAGGTCTTTGCCAGATCCACTGAATCGAACGCCGGACGATCAACCTCCGGAGCATTAATTCTCTCTTTAGTATAGACACGGCCTAAGCGAGGTGTACGACTGCCCAGCAGCGTTCCCTGTAAGCTGAGCACCGGGGTGGCCACCCAGCTGATGCAAATGCCGACCAGCTGATTAGCAGACTGCCCCGAGCCGCCCACAGCAGGCACATGCCCTGGCGCACGTAACAAAATTTATTCTGCACACAGATGAAAAACTTAGCATCCATGCTCAGGATTCTGTACTGGCTGCCTACGCCGTACTCAGTGGCACTGGAACAGTTTTTGGAATGGGGGTTCTGGGGTGCACCCCTATTCATGTCCCACACCACCCCTTAGAAAAGGGATGGAGCCCTTGAGCGTGCAGCTGGTGGCCAGGAGCATGGGTGGCTGGGAGGGGCGCAAGGCTGGGACACCTCTACTTCCCACATCCATGCCAGTACTGGGTACGTTCCCAGGTCTGGCCCCTGCCTTGAGAGCTGTAGAAGGGTTTGGCCCGAGCTACCTCTCTGTCTGCACCCCCATCAGAGATGCTGCACTGGATGGAAACACGGCTGATGGACTCAAGGGTCCAGCTCCTTTGGACCCATGAATGAGACACTCCACACAGAGGCCCCCCCCGGGAATTTACAAGGCAAGAACCAAGTTCTAAATGATGGGGGCCAGCAAGCCACCTGCCCTGGGGGCAGCATCTCCCATAACGGCCAAACTGGGGGGGCTGTTGCTGCAGCCCCTGGCTGGAAGCGGTTTCTATCCCATGCAGGGTTTATAGCTCGGTGCAATGGCTCACAGCACTCCCGCTATGCGCACTGTTCCAGCCCTTTGCTGCCAAATGAAGGGCTTTCTCTGAAGCAGCTGGTATTGGCTTATGCTAGAGATCGGCTCCAGGTCCCCTGCTCCCCGCAGCCTGGCGGCTCCCCTGTTCCCGTAAAAGTAAATGGCACGCACGCTCTGTGATGGGGAAGGGCTGAGAAGTCGTGTGACTTCTCCTCACCCGACGCATTGATTTTCCTGGAGTGCTAGACCCAGCCGGGCTGCTGTTAATTAATATATTGCTCAAGTTACGTTTGGGGAATTACTAAGGTTTATTGGGTAGAAAATTTTAAATACAGAAAACAGGCTGTAAAGATCGGAGGCATGGCTTCCAGTCTACGCCTAATTGCCACAGCGAACCCCTCCGGGAGCCATTCCGGGCGCGTTTTTTATTTGTTTGTTTGCTTCATTCATTAGCGGCATGGCCAAGGTTTGCAAAGCAGGAAATGCACACGTATTGGCCGCGGATCCGGCGTGCTGCATGTCGGGCCACCCACTTCCAGGTAGGGCGCTACGATGCTCTATTTTGCAGCCAGGGTTGGGTACTCAAAATGGTCCCCAAACCGGTCATGTGCTGAATGCTTTCCGTTCCTGTTGGCCTTCCCCCTAGGAGTCGTAGCACAGCAATGGAAGGTCACGCTCGCTGGCTCAGAGATGCATTGAGTGCTGTTAAAAAAGGGGTTGCAATTGCACATCCATAGGCACCTGGGTGGTGCGGCCTATCGCTTTGTGTCTTATTCCTCACGTCCTATGATCAAAGATGAGGCAGATGGCTAGGCAACTGACTCTTTTCGGGGGGGGGGGGACATAAACTAGCAGCTGGAAGAGCAGAACAAATGCAGCTCGCGAAAGAGGAGCGTGTTTACAATTCCCGCAGACTTAGACCTAATCCAGCAAAGCAGAAAGAAATCCCAACTCCTTTGAAGTCAGCGAGAAAACTCCTGTTGATTTGCTTCCTCCCCCTGCTACGAGATTTCGTTCCCTGATTACTCATGCCCTCAAAGCTACGGTCTGGGTAAGTGCTTTGGCTGGCTCAAGCCGTCAGTGTTATTGGTCACACACAGATGTAAGGATTTTTCTCTCCTGGTTCAGGCTAAGTAACTGCAGAGCTTGGCTTCCCCGAGAAAGGCCCTAATCCATGCAGTCGCATTTTCTGTCCCGAGACAATTTCACTGTCCAGTTGTCAAGGGGTATTTTCTTTGGATTTCTCCTCTAAGCACCTTCCCTCCGAGGCCAAGCGGCTGACACTCCGTTTGTAACGATTAGAGCGAAGTTCCCGACGGCAGCCCCTGTGTTCAGATGGAGTCTGCCCCAAACCAACGGCCTCCCCCCCCCCCCCCACCGTGGCAGGAGTCTGCTCACGCTGCCAAGAAAGCCAGGGCCCAGCGTCTCACCGCAAACCTGCTGCCACATGAACGAGCAGGGGAAATCCAAACCCACAGGCTCCGTCTGCCCCCCTTCCCTAAGGGCACCGAGAAGGAGCAGCGGGAACAGGCCTTCCCTGGGCCAGACACACCCAACTTGACGCTCAAAGTCTCTGCGCGCAATCGGCCCCAGCAAACCCACCGCCGCCCTAAGCAGCCGGCACTGATCTCAGCATTGGCAAACAGGGCCGGTGGGCCCCCCCGTCTCTGGCCTTAAAGGGGCAGGCCGCCCTGTGACACCCATCCGCATCTGTCAATCAAAGGCCAGACTGCAGACGTGACAGCTCACCCACCCTGCCTGAAAACCTCCAGCCGCCCCGTTTTGTCCCCCCCTCCCAAATTGTATGGATGGAATCGACATGGCCCGGGGGGGACAGAGCGTCAGACCCAAGGTCGCAGAACTGCAGCCCAAGGGAGCTGCGAGAAGCCGACTTGCAGACGCGCAGGCAGCCCAGCCGGGGCTAATCCAGGAGAACTGCGTCCGGCCCAAGGGCTGCTCATTGCCCACCCCGATCTAGAGGCTCTATTAGCAGGGCCCCTTGCGCTAGGGGCTGTACAATCAGTGTGCGGCACTCGGTCCCCCAGGGAATGTCACCCTAAAGAAGGCAGATTGGGACCATATTCGAGCGTAAGCTCTTAGGGGCAGGGACCATGCAAGGGCCCAGGGCTCCCAGACGCTGTCTCAGCGGTGGCCAGAGCCCAGAGACCTTTAGATCATTGCTAGAGCCCCCGGCAACGCACAGCCGGCAGCACTGACGGGCTGGCTAGGGGATGCTAGCTCCCAGCAGCCTTCCCTGTAAGCTGAGCGCTTGAGCAGCCACCCAGGAGAGAGTCAGGTGCCGCCCAGCTGACTGGCGGAGCACCCACCGCCGGCAGTGTGTGTTTCTATGGGTGGTGCACATCCACACATGCCTTGGCGCACCAAACAAAATTTATCCCGCACGTGGGTGGAAAAACTTAGAGGCAACATTGGCCCCTAGCTCCACCTCTTCCACCTGCGGCCCTGCCCCATTCAGGGTGCCCAGAGGCAGCTTCCCCCAGGGCCCAAAGAAGATTCTTGTCAGCCCTGGCCAGCAAGTAGCACAATCAACCAGAAAAAGTCTCTCCAAGGAAGGGCTCTTCCCTGCTCTGCTGTTGTAACAGCGCAAGCTCACAGCAGCTGTCCTGTGTGCTTGGCCAGAGAGCATCCTGTAAACAAAGATCCAAGCGAGACCTGAACAGAGCGATGGGCCAGGACTTCAGGGACCCGGGGAGGGTTCCCAGATCTGCCTTATGCCTCCCACCTACCCCCGCAATCCTCCAATGCGGGTGTGGCCAGAGCAACACGCACTTCCCCAATCACCAGCTAGAACGAGCCCTAAGGCTGCTCTGTGTTATGCCAGGGGATAAGCCAGGCCCTTGAGCTGGCAAATGGAAAGAGGTCTTGGAACGACCTCTCTTACCCTGCCCTCTGCTCAGCACAGCTCAGGCCAACCAGAGATGGGTCCCCAGCCAGTGAGGTCTTTATATACCCCCCAGCAGGTACTCAGGCTCCGAACAATAACCCTCCCAACTCCCGGAAAGGGAGGGGGTGTGGTTATGCCCAGCTTCCAAGTGGCAGTGCATGATCAGGGGATGGGCCCAGGGTCGCACAGGCAGTCGGTGGCACAGCCAGGGTGTGAACTCTGTGGAGCCACATGCCAGGCCAGTGCCAGAACTGCAAATCCAGCCTTCTCTGGTGTGACGTAGTGGGGGTAATTGCTGGGCTGTGGTGACCCCTGCTGTCTGGAGCAAGACCCAGCAGGGAAAACCTGGCTAGGCAGAGATAAGGCCAAACTGGTTGAACCAGTGGCCAGACACCCCCCATGGAGAGGAACAAAGGAAGGTGGAATGCTGCCCTGACTGCGGGGGCAGGGCTGGAGGGGAATTGAGTTAGACTGTGGAAGAGCATGGAGGAGAGCCTAGGGGAAGGGGCTGGAGTTTAGGGGCCCAGTCTCCCCCATCTCAAGGGGGCCTGAGGCATCCTAGCCCAGTTCCTGTAACCAGATTACATCTGTGCTGCGCTGTGCTGGAGGAGCAATAAACCACCCTCAATTCCACTGGCTGGTGCAGTCTGTTTGTGCCATTTCGGGGTGCAGGAGACGGGGAACCCCCAACGCGCCGTCACACTGGTGTCAGGAGCGGGATGCACTGCACCCCGTGGATGGAGCTCCCAGCGGCAAGCGACAAGGCGCAGTAGAAGCAAGAGCCCTGGAGCCAGGCGTGCTGGAGACAGAGCGAAGCGGTTCCTGGGAATCGTGGGGCGCTGCAGCACTAGACTGGTGAGTCTGCACCGAGGGGACCAGCGGGCAGATGGCCTACGCCCGACTCTTGAAGGCAGAGCTGGTGGGGCTGTGCAGAGAGAGGGGCTTGCCTGTGCAGAAAGCAACCAAGGCCCAGCTGATTGCCCAGCTGGAAGAGAATGACCAGCCACAGGGCCAGGATCTGGTCCCCAGGGGAAGCAGCCAGACCCCCCCTGAGAGTGTGTCAGGCTCAGAGAGGGGGAGGAGCGCTGGAACCCACCGGAGAGATGAGACAGCGTCTCCCGGGAGGCCTGCAAGCCGTAGCCCATCTAGGGCAGGGGCCAGCCCAGCGGAGCTGCGGCGGCTGGAGATCCAGCTGCGGATCAGGGAATTGGAAGTAGAGGACCGAGAGAAGGAGCGCCAGGACCGAGAGAGGCAGCGACAGCATGAGCTGGCCATGGCAGAGCGGAGAACCGGCGGGGCACTGGCTGCGCCAAGTGCGGACGGGCCCCAGAGTCCCAGGACTGCCAGGCGCTTGGAGAGGCTCGTGGTGGCCCAACTGAAGGACATGGGCGACATAGACGGGTTCCTCAGCGCCTTTGAGAGGGCCTGTGGACTGCAACGGGTCCCCCCAGCTGACTGGCTGCAGGAGCTCATCCCCGCACTGAGCCAGGAGGCGGCCGGAGTGCTCAGTCAGCTGGAGGACCTACAGCCAGGGGATTACAACCGAGTCAAGGAGGCCCTGCTGCACAAGTTCGGGCTGACCCCCGAGATGTACAGGAAGAAGTTCCGGGGGGTACAGAAAGGGCCACGGGAGACCTATGTGGATCTGGCCTCCCGCCTGGCACAATACTGCCACAAGTGGGTGTCTGGAGTCGGAGCCCAGACCGCAGAGGAGCTGCTCAAGCTGGTCATGATGGAGCAGTTCTATGAAGCGTGCCCACCCAAACTGAGGCTGTGGCTCAAGGACCGGAGACCAGAGAACCCCCAGGAGGCCGGGAGGCTGGCGGATGAGTTCACGGAGAGCCGGTCCGGGTGTGAACGGGAGTCCCGGAGAGAAAGGGAACCGCGCAGAGACCGGATCTCGGCTGAGCGACGGAGGGAGTCAACTACGGGGCGAGACCAAGGAACAGGTCGTCTGCGCCCCAGAGAACCAGCCAGGGCCTGGACAGAGACAGCCCAAAGCCTGACTTGCCAGCGCTGTGGGCAAAAAGGCCACAAGAGGGCTCAGTGCACCAGGTCCCGGGACCGGGGACTTTCCAGGGTTAACTGGCTGGGGCGGGAGGAAGGGCAGGCTGCCCCAGAGGCAGGGGCTGGCAGGCAAACCTCAGCTCAGAGAGAGGGGAAGGATGCTCAGTGCACCTCCCCTGGGAGGTCTGATTCTCAGGAGGCGGATTTCTCCGTGTACCGGGTGGGGGCAGGACGGCCCCTGCGGAGCGAGTGCCTCATACCCCTGGAGGTGGATGGTAGGAAGGTGACGGGCTTCTGGGACACGGGGGCGGAGGTGACTCTGGCCCGATCCGACATAGTGGCCCAGGAGCGGATACTACCCCACGCGCAGCTGACCCTGAAGGGCATAGACGGGTCCCCGTTTAAGGTGCCTGTAGCCAGGGTGCATCTGAAATGGGGGGCCAAGGAGGGCCTCAAGGAAGTGGGGGTGCACCCGCACTTGCCCACCGAGGTGCTGATGGGGAATGACCTAGAGGAGTGGCCCCATGGATCCCAGCGGGCTCTAGTCCCTACCCGGAGCCAGAGCCAGCGGGGGGCCGACAACGTGGGTCCAGGGAAGGACTCCTGGCAGCGTCCTCAGGGTCCCATCCCAGTGGACACGGGGTCCAGCCAGGCTGGGACTCCGAACCTAGGCAGAGGTGGGGAACAGGTCCCGATCCCTGCCTCAGCAGCTGAATTCCAGGCTGAGGTGCAGGCAGACCCCTCCTTGCAGAGGCTGAGGGACCAGGCTGGCCTCCGTGCAGCTCAGCCCCGGGGGAGAGGTGGCCAGGAGAGATTCCTGCGGGAGCATGGGCTCCTGTTCCGTGAGTGGCTCCCCCCCAGGAAGGCGAGGGCATGGGGTGTCCAGCGGCAGCTGGTCGTCCCCCGAAAGTATCGCCTCAAGCTGCTGTATTTGGCCCACGATGTCCCCGTTGGGGGCCACCGGGGGATCCGGAGCACCCGGCTGAAGCTGCTCCAGCACTTCTATTGGCCGGGAATCTTTACAGCCGTGCAGCGGTACTGCCGGTCCTGTGACTCCTGCCAGAGGGGCGGGAAGGCCCAAGACAGGAGGAAAGCGGCTTGGGGGTCTCTACCCCAGATAGACCCTCTGGGCTTGCTGAGAGAGCTATGGGAGGGGAAGACCTCCCTGGATGGAGCTTTGGGGGTGGAAGCCGCCCTGGCTGTCCAGAGAAGGCTCACTGGGCTCATGGCCCCGGCCCGAGAGACCCTGGCCAGAGATCAAGGCCAGCGGAAGGGTGGGTGTGACCCCCGAGGACAGGCCCGTGCCAGTCGCCCTGGAGCGGGGCGGCGAGTGGACAGAGGGAAGCCAATTCATGTGGGGCCTCGCCACGGCCGGCCCGAGTCAAGGGGAGCACCCATGTCCCCAGGGCGGGTTCCCACGCAGAGGACCCGAACTTCCCTAGGTCACGAGCGGAGTGACCGTGCTCAGTTCGCTCTCGGAGGGGGGAGAACTGTGACGTAGTGGGGGTAATTGCTGGGCTGTGGTGACCCCTGCTGTCTGGAGCAAGACCCAGCAGGGAAAACCTGGCTAGGCAGAGATAAGGCCAAACTGGTTGAACCAGTGGCCAGACACCCCCCATGGAGAGGAACAAAGGAAGGTGGAATGCTGCCCTGACTGCGGGGGCAGGGCTGGAGGGGAATTGAGTTAGACTGTGGAAGAGCATGGAGGAGAGCCTAGGGGAAGGGGCTGGAGTTTAGGGGCCCAGTCTCCCCCATCTCAAGGGGGCCTGAGGCATCCTAGCCCAGTTCCTGTAACCAGATTACATCTGTGCTGCGCTGTGCTGGAGGAGCAATAAACCACCCTCAATTCCACTGGCTGGTGCAGTCTGTTTGTGCCATTTCGGGGTGCAGGAGACGGGGAACCCCCAACGCGCCGTCACAAGGGTGTGAACTCTGTGGAGCCACATGCCAGGCCAGTGCCAGAACTGCAAATCCAGCCTTCTCTGGCAAGCCAGTTCTAGAGCTAACGATCCCCATTAGGACACCCTTCCCCCCATCAGGTTCGCTGCCCGGATTGTGCCACTCATTGGGTAGCCAGCAGGGCCCAGCCTCTGCTCAGCAGCTAGCACACCCCCTGCTGCCTCTTCCCTGGTGTGCTGCCTACCATGCCTGGCCCAGGGTCCCATCCTTCTAAAACCCCCTATAGCCTGCGTCAGGAAGACAAACCCTCCCTCTTGGGCTCAAATCCCTCTCTCTACTCCATAAGAACAGCCAGACTGGGTCATCCCAAAGGTCCATCTACCTCGGTGTCCTGTCTTCTGACAGTCACCAATGGCAGATGCCCCAAAAGGAGCGAGCAGGACAGGCAATCATCAAGTGATCCCTCTCCTGTCATCCATTTCCAGCCAAACAGAGGCGAAGGACACCATTCCTACACATCCTAGCTAGGAGCCATTGACGGGCCTAACCTCCATCCATTTATCTAGCTCTTTTTGGAACCTTGTTAAAGTCCTGGTCTTCACCACATCCTCTGGCAAGGAGTTCCACAGGTTGACTGTGCGCTGAGTGAAGAAAAACTTCCTTTTGTTTGTTTTAAACCTCCTCCTCCTCAACAGCCATGGGCTCAACACCCATTGGTGTCCGATGCCTTCCTCACTATTTCCTTCATCTTTCCCTGTCCACTGCAGAGTGCCTTAGTTTCTATAGACTAGCTCTGCGCCAATCTACTATATTATCTACCCATTCCCTGTGGGGTCTGCCTCTCCTTTTCAGACCATGCGTTACGCTGAATACCAGGGTCTTAACTTTTCGCTCGTCGTTCATACAGCAGATATGCCCGAATAGCTGTAACTTCCGTTGTATAACCTTCTGCAGGAGGTTCTCTTTCGGCTGTATCTTCCTGTGTAATTCCTCGTTGGTGGCCTTCTGCAGCCATCCTATTCTCAGGATCTTTTTATAACAACTCCTCTCGAACGCCAATATCCTGCTCTTCGAGTCTTTCGTTACCACCCATGTCTCACATCTGTACACCCTGCTGCTAAATACACATTTTCAAGACGCTCAGCTTTGTTCCTAAGCTAATCGCTTTACTTTTCCAGCTCTTCTCCAGCGCCTTCAAACTCGCTCTTGCTTGTGCTATTCTAGTCCCTAAAACCTGCTACCTATTAATTTCATGTGGTGACCCCTGATGGGGCGTGGCCTCAGGCAGAAGGGGCGGGGTTGGGGTAGCCAGCTCTCAGTGGCGCCTGGAGCGAGCCATGCTGGAGCTGGGCCCCCCACCAGCCCTGAGAACCACCCCCCACCATCAGCAGGCATGTGCAGGGAAGAAGACGCTGCTGGACCTTACACCCATGTTGTTTCCGGGTGATTTCGGTCTCCTCCATGCTGCTTTGCCACCAGAGGGGGAACGGTTCTTGCAAAGTCCTTTGGGAAGCAAGCAGAGGGGATCTGAACAGAAGTTTGTAAAGGGGGGGGGGAGCAGTGGAAAGAGACCACCAGACGCAGTTTAGGCTTTACAGTCAGATCCCTAACATATACATAAGAACATAAGAACGGCCGTACTGGGTCAGACCAAAGGTCCAGCTAGCCCAGTATCCTGTCTGCCGACAGTGGCCAGCACCAGGTGCCCCGGAGAGGGTGAACCGAAGACAATGATCAAGCGATTTGTCTCCTGCCATCCCTCTCCAGCCTCTGACAAACAGAGTCCGGGGACACCATTTCTATCCCCTGGCTAATAGCCTTTTATGGACCTAACCTCCATGAAATTATCTAGCTTCTCTTTAAACTCTATTATAGTCCTAGCCTTCACAGCCTCCTCTGGCAAGGAGTTCCACAGGTTGACAACACGCTGTGTGAAGAAGAACTTTCTTTTATTAGTTTTAAACCTGCTACCCATTAATTTCATTCAGTGTCCTCTAGTTCTTCTATTTAGGGAACTAATAAATACTTTTCTTTATCAGCCCTCTCCACACCACTCGTGGATGTAAATCAACATAGGTCTACTGGAGCAGCTGCCAGTTTTTCCACCAGCCAGGCCCTTTTTCAGGAAAGAAGGCAGAACAGGGCCACTGGGCAAAGTTTGAAAAGAACGTGAGGACTTGGAGGCTGCTTAGACCCCAGGAAACTCGGGGCTTTAGATGCTCCGAGAGGCAGTCAGACCAATTTCCTGCTACCTTGGCAAATAATTTACTGGGCCAGCCATTTAGAAAGAAATCCCATAAAAGACCCATAAAATATATTTATCACAAAAAAATTCTACTCCTACCCACAAGCTGCAAAATTGCATAGATACTTCGCTGCACATAAACTACCGGGTGCTCAGTGACAGCTTTAAGCTTTGTAACAGCTCTCGCTCGCTTTTTCCAATTTTCTGGGTCTTGGAAAGGGAGGGGTTGGGGATTGAGGACAGAGGTTTAGAACTGGGGGGGAGGGTGTGGGCAGGCACCCCCCCCCCGTTTCCTGGCAGTGGGCAACTTTTCCAATCAATTCTTCCTGGGCTGCTTCGCAGGCATCTTGCGGGAGGAATTGTAAAAGCCAGCCCTGGTCACTTGTGATTGCCAGAGCTTCTTCTTTATGATTTGTATTCCAGCAGGTCTGAGATGGATACAGCTGGCTTGGTGGTTGAAGTGCCGGCCTAGGTCTCAGGAAATGTCAAATCTTGCCTCTGCTGTGAACTCTGTTACCTCCAGTGCATCAGTAAATCTCCCCCTGCCTCAGTGTCCCACCTGTAAAATGGGCATAAAAGTCCTTTGTGTGTCATGTCTATTTAGATCAGTGGTCACCAACCAGGACCCTCTGGTAGATCCTGGAGCCTCTGACAGGGGATCCTGACTGGTTTGGCCAGGAGGCTATCAAGTGCCGACCTGTCAGCTGCTTCTTCCCATACTGCTGTGCTGCTCTTGCCCTCTGCCTTGGAGTTGCCCCCTGCGAAGGGTGTGGGAGGCAGAGGTGAGGGGCTCTGATGTCAAGGTGCCCCTCTCCTTGTACCCCATCCCCCAGTGAGTAGGGCGCGGCCGTGCCGAAGGGGCCGGGAAGGAGACAGGACAAGGGTATTTGAGTGGGAGGTAGAGCCTGGTTTGACAACTTCCGAGAGCGATCTTGTGCGTTAAAAGGCTGGAGACCCCCCCATTGCGATCGTAAGCTCTTCAGAGCAGGGACCGTCTCCTATTTCTCTCTGTGCAGTGCCTAGCGCCACGGGGCTCTGCGCTGGGTGAGAGCCTCTGACTGCTGCTGCTACGCATGTTCAGAGCCAAAGTCCTGATGCTGCTCTTACAGACCCAAGTGTAAATCTGAAGCGACACCTTTGAAGTCATTGGGGTTCCCCCAATGTAAAGCTGCTTCGAGAGGGAAGCACCCCTAAGCTTTGCCTAGACCGCAGAGACCACGCGCTTGGCCTTCGCTCTGTGCCCCTCGGCAGGAAGAAGAAACGAACCAGGAGGAGGCCGAGGTTTTTAACGAACTTTTATGGCCATCAGCCCTAGCCTGCCATCGATTCTGTGCACCGGGCTTTTTCCAGGGCCGTGATCTCAGATCGCCTGGCCGGCTGACCCACATAAAGCGAGCGTCCCCGGGCGGTAGCGCTCGTCAGTTAGCTGCACCATGCAGCACAGCAGGAGGGCCAGGAGGGGAGACTCGGACAGAGAACAGTGCTTTCTGCAGGGGGAGGCAGGTCTGGGCTGCCGTCAAGATTCCTGCATGAAACCCAGGAGCAAAGCCAGGCAGGGTGTTGTCCGTCAGCTGACAGTGCATGGTAGCCCGGTGGCCTCTCCCAGGGCTCTGCCAGCCCGCTGGGGTGTGGTGAGCGGGACGGGGGCGCTGGGACCGGTTACTAACCAGCCCTTTCCCACAACCCGGCCACAGCACGTGCTGCAGGGCCCATCTTAGCAGGGGCTGAGCCTAGAAACAGACCCCCCCAGGCTGGAGGGGTCCACGTCACGCTGCACCCAATTCTGTTGCACGAGCAGGCCCTGGAGCCAGTAGGCTGAAGCTATTCAGACCTCGAGGACGGGAGCACAGGGCGGGATGGGGCAGAGGGAGCGGCCCACAGGCTGCCCTCCCAGCGGGTGCAGCGTGAGTGTGGGGCGAGGGGGGCTACTCTACGGGGCGGTGGCCAGGCTAGCGGGGCACTGGCTGGGCACGGCCCCCGGGGCTGGCTGAGGGGCAGGCCTGGAACTGTGCCTTCCCCCAGCCCATTTGGCCACAACTGGGCGCACTCAGCCCCAAGGGGTCAGGGCGCCGGCCGAAGGCAGGAGCTCGTGCTGTGAACGGAGCTGCCCCAATGAAGAGCATTGCTGTGAGCGGATGCCTGGGACCAAGATGGCTGCCCACGGTGCCAGGGGGTGTGAAAATGCCTCTGCTGTGCTGCCCTGTGCAGCCTCCCCAGAACTTGGGGGTGGGGGTGGTAGAAGTTGGGGCAGGGAAACTGAGGCACAGGTAACCCCGATCCCCATGCGGCTTCTCCTGAGGTGGGAGGGTCTGGGGTTTCCTCCCCCCATTTGGCTTCTGCTGGGACTCGGGGCTTCCTCTTCCCTGCCCCATGTGCGGCTTCTGCCTGGGGCTTGGCTTCCCTCCCCCCTGCTCGCTGCCACTGGGGTTTGGGGACTTCCCCGGGGGCGCAGTGGAGCCGCAGATCTGAGGCCAGCCCCTCTCTGCTCCCACTCTGGCAGGAGGAAACCCCAGCCCTCACTAGCAGCCGGCTGCTGGCCCAGAAGAGAATGTGGGGGAGGCGGGGGGAGGCCAGGTAGCAGAGGTGCCAGGGCTGTACTTTGGGCATTCAAGTGCCCTCAGCGGCTGTGACGGACCAGGCTGTGTCTGGGCACAGCTGAGGGCGTCCGCTCAGGGTGAATTGCTCACATTCAGGGCTCCTTACAGCCCCAGACTGGAGACCTTTCCAAACAGGCCACAAACCAGTCCCACAGAGCGCTTCAGCTGCCTGCCTGAAGCCTCACGAGCAAAACCCCTCCGACACCCCAGCAATATCCGTGCCCCCGATGGCCCCGGGCCTCATACACAGGTGGGGGGGTCTTAGAACCCAATCCCACCTACCCCGAACAAGTACTGTCTGGTTCCAAGAAACCAGCCACAGATCCTTGGTCAATTTACCCTTCGGACCTTACCCACAAATCACACTGAGCCAATCCTTTAGCATCTAACATCTAAAGAAAGAAAAGCATGAGAGTGAGGTTGCTAAAGTATCATACATTACATGCATCGAATCTCCCAGTCCTCGATGCAGGCTCTAGCAGAGATGTTATAACTGCTGGCTCAAAAGTCCTTGTTGCACATCCTAGATCAGGATGGGTCCCCAGTTCTTCCTGGCTCTTCGATCCCTGCACGGCTGCCTCTGGGATGAAGTGCTGAGCTCAGTCCCAAGATGGAGTCGACCACATGGCATCTTTATACGTCCTTCCTGGCCTCTTCTTGGCTGCAGCAGGTCACCTGGCCAGCGGCCTGTCCCTGTGTTCCCTGCTGGTAGCCCTTATGTGTCAGCCCTCATTCTTGAGGTGTGTCCTTGGCCCATTGAGTGCCATTGTCCCACAGGGCCTCGCTAATTAGCATGTCCATAGGCCGAACTTTGCTCAATGCTCAAGCACGTTCAGAAAGACTTCCAGTCTCCATACAGGTTACAGACCAGGCATAATACAGGTCTATGAAGAGCAGATACAGAATCAGAAGACAGTAAGCTTTTGTCTGCCCTTCCCATGGCCCCCTTTGTACCACTTTTGGGGCAAACACCCCCTCCGGGTGCAGCAGTGACACCCAATAACGTGACAGCTGCGTTGGGGCACCCACAATTCACTGCCAAATTTTCAGGTGCCCTACGCAGCCACGTATTCCGCAAACGCCTAAGGGGGCCCTGGGTTGGGGGGAGCCTCGGACCGGCCCCGCTGTGAAACCAGAGCGAGATCCATGCAGCGGGCGCACGCACACACCAGGCCCTCGCCTTTCCAAAGGGCTGGTCTGGGGCCCGGCTCAGATCTCTCAGTGCTGCAGGAAATTTAACAGCCCTTTCGTTACGAGGGCGTGTGCTCGTCTCGTCTGTTCCTCCGCGGCCCCCCAGGCGCCTCAGCAGTACTGCCATGCAATGGAAAGCGCTCTCGTGGTGGTCTCCACATTAGGTAACCCCCAGCCCTGCTCTGTGTGTGTGTGGGGGGGTAACCCCCAGCCCTGCTGTGTGTCTAGGGGGGTAAACCCCAGACCTGCTGTATGTCTGGGAGGGGTGGGGGTAAACCCCAGCCCTGCACTATATGTGTGTGTGTGAGTGGGGGGGGGGGGGGTAATCCGCAGCCCTGCTCTGTGTGTGTGTATGTGTGTGTGTGTGTGTGCGTGTGTGTGTGTGTGTGTGTGTGTGTGTGTGAGAGAGAGAGTGGGGGGGGTAACCCCCAGCCCTGCTGTGTGTGTGTGTCTATGTGTTAACCCCCAGCCCTGTTCTGTGTGTGCATGTGTGTGTGCGCGTGTATGTGTGCATGTGTGTGCAGGGGTAACCCCCAGCCCTGCTGTGTGTGTGTGCACATGTGTGTGTACATGTGTGTGTGTGCGTGTGCACATGTGTGTGTACACAGACATGCACACACAGTCCTGGGGCCCCATCTCACTAACGCTCCCACCAGTGCGACCCCTGCAGGGGGAGGTGCAGAAGGGCATGGATCTCGCTCCCTTCAGAGCACTCCCCCCAGCCAGCACAGCAAGAGTGGGACACCCATGCAGCAGCCTCAGGCACGCGAGTTCCTCCCTCCCGGGCGTGGAGAGCAACGGCTGCAGGACTCAATGGGAGATTTGCTTCTGGCTTCCATGGGAGCCGATGGGGCAGGTCCGCTTACACTTACCAGGATCTGGAAGTCAGTGTTTGGCCCGGAGAAAAACCTGGCCTGGATTTCTCCTCCCTCTCTGGAATGGACTTTCCCTGGGAAAGGAGACCCCCAGACTGGGTAGCTGTGCTCTCCCCCGCCCCCCATCCCCAGCTCCCTGGCCCTGCTGTTTCAAACCTGATGTGGGCGAGAGATTCATTTACGGTCACGACACTTTCCAATTTCAAAAGGCCAGGCCCTGCCGCCCAAAATTCAAGCTCAGGCGAGGGCTTATGTTAAAAAGTTAATCTTTACTGCTCTCAGTGCCTGAGCCGCTAATAAAAATATGCTCTTCAAGTACCCTCCAGAAAAGCAGGTGATAAACAGGAGGAGAGGGGGGGAAAAAAACCCATCCAGGACCGTAGCAGCAAGCATGTCGCGGGAAGTGCCTATTATACACCCTCACCCATCAATTACCACGCGTCCTTCACCTTTCTAAGTAATTATTCCTCAACTCAGCATCTGCCCCCCCTTAATCACGTCCTTCTTGTATAACCGTTTTACGTCTTGAGGAGATCGTCATTCCTCGATCCACGCAGCAGCTGAAATGGTACTTTTCTGCAATACCTTCCGTGCTGAAGGGAAGAGCGCCGTATGAACTGATGATGAATGATCGCTCATTACCTTCATATTCACTGCACTCCCGGTAAACACAGCCGCTATTATGTGCAGGGCAATAGCTCATGAGGCAGATGCAGGGCCCACCGACGGAGGGGATGTTGGCCAGGAAACAGGGCTTATCCTCTGTGCTGTTCAGACAGCACCCTTGGGTCTTTGACTCCCCGCGGCATGCGGAAGCTGGGAGGAAGGAGACGATTTGAATGGTTTATATTGTAGGGTCATAGAATCATAGAACACTAAGACAGGAAGGGACCTCGAGAGGTCATCGAGTGCAGTCCCCTGCCCTCATGGCAGGACCCAATACTGTCTAAACCATCCCTGATAGACATTTATCTAACCTGCTCTTAAATATCTCCAGAGATGGGGATTCCACAACCTCCCTGGGACATTTATTCCAGTGTTTACACCCGGCAGTTAGGAACTTTTTCCTAATGTTCAACCCAAACCTCCCTTGCTGCAGTTTAAGCCCGTTGCTTCTTGTTCTATCCTCAGAAGCCAAGAAGAACATTTTTTCTCCTTTCTGCTTGTGACACCCTTTTAGATACCTGAAAACTGCTATCAAGTCCCCTCTCAGTCTTCTGTTTTCCAAACTAAACAAGCCCAGGTCTTTCAGCCTTCCTTCATAAGTCATGTTCTCTAGACCATTAATCATTCTTGTTGCTCTTCTCTGGCCCCTCTCCAATTTCTCCACATCTTTCTTGGAATGCGGTGCCCAGAACTGGACACAATACTCCAATTGAGGCCTAACCAGCACAGAGTAGAGCAGAAGAATGACTTCTCGTGTCTTGCTCACAACACACCTGTTGATTCATCCCAGAATCATGTTTGCTTTTTTTGCCACAGCATCACACTGTTGACTCATATTCAGCTTGTGATCCACTATAACCCCTAGATCCCTTTCTGCCGTGCTCCTTCCCAGACAGTCGCTTCCCATTCTGTATGTATGAAACTGATTGTTCCTTCCTAAGTGGATGTCACATTGCTGAATTGGAGGAAAGCAGCCAGATCGCTGCTGCACCCCTAGGTGGGGGTGTTGGCCCCAGAAATTGGTGTGGGGGGAGCCATGTTGGGTATTGAATGGGAGCTTGTTGTTTTCTGATCCCGTGTGCACTGTTTATGTGAGTATATAATGTCTGTGTGTGTAGATCTGTAATCTGTATAGAAACTGAAGATTTCCCTGCATGTGGTTAAGCATTGGGCAGGGCTGAGCCTGTGGAGCCTGTGGACATGCTAATTACCTGTGGAACAATGGTTCTCAATGGGCCAAAGACACACCCAAAGAATGGGGGCTGTCCTGAGAGCAGCCAGCAGGGTAGACAGAGAGGCTGAAGACCAGGTGACCTGCTACATACTAGAAGAGGCCAGGAAGGAGTATAAAGAGGCCATGTGGTCGATGCCATTTTGTTCTCAGCTCAGCACTTCATCCCAGAGGCAGCACTGCAGGGATTGAAGAGCCCGGAAGACCTGTGAACCCATCCTGATCGTAGGATGTGCAATAAGAACTTTTAAACCAGCAGCTGCAACATCTCTGCTAGAGCCTGCATCGAGAACTGGGAGATTCGGTGCATGTAACGTACTGTACTTTAATAACCTTACTCTCAGGCTTTTCTTTCTTGTAATAATAAACCTTTAGTTTTAGATTCTAAAGGATTGGCCCAGCGTGATTTGTGGGTAAGGTCCGAAGGGTAAATTGACCAGGGATCTGTGGCTGGTTTCTTGGAACCGGACAGAACTTGTTCGGGGTAGGTGGGATTGGGTGCTAGGACCCCCCACCTGTGTATAGGCCCGGGGCCATCTGGGGCACGGATATTGCTGGGGTGTCGGAGGGGTTTTGCTCGGGAGGCTTCAGGCAGGTTGCCGAAGCGCTCTGTGGGACTGGTTTGTGGCCTGTTTGGAGAGGTCACCAGTCAAGGGGGCTGTAAGAAGCCCCGGATTTGAGCAATTCGCCCTGAGCGGATGCCCTTAGCTGTGCCCAGACATGGCCTGGTCCGTCACAGTGGAGCACTTTGCATTTTGATCAAAGGCTAGAGAGCTGGATGGCCCTGAGAAAAGCCCAGGCGCCTCTTCCGGGGTTGGACCCTAGCCCATCCCTGAGAGGTGTTTGCTCACCCTGTTCTTCCAAACACCTACATCCCACCTGTGGAGGCCTGCTCAGAGTTTAATGCCCCAGACAGTGAGACAGCAGATAAAGCCTATTGCTCCCTCGCTTGCTGCAGATAAAGCCTATTGCTGCTTCTTCCGCCACTTTCATTGGACCTGGAGAACAGTTACCACAGCCCTCTTTATAACCGCCTGTGATGTAGTGGGGACTGTGTTCTTTCTGTGTGCTTTGTTACGCTGTGTGTGATTCCTACTGTCCTGTGCTGCTCTGTTGTAACCCCGTGTGTGTGCCTCAGTTTCCCCGGGCACTGCACTGGTACCCAGCTGGGGACGGGAATGCTGGACATGGCTCTCACTGATGGGAAGGCCACCCCAGGCTGCTCCATTTTAGCCCATCCACAACAGTAGCTCAGGCTGCCCTATAACCTCCGTGTAGGTGTGGGGAGCAACCAGGTGACACCTTGCCCCGGATGCTGAACAAAGGAGGGGGCGGGGCTGCCTGCGGGGCTGGGACCAGTTGCTGAGCGCGTGAGCTCTCTCAGCTGGCGGAGAATGCAGGGAGGGGGTCCAGAGTGCTGGCTCTGGGTCCCCCTTCCCCCCAAGAGCAATTGTACTGACTGCTCCCGGGCCCTGTGGCTTACAAGTCTGTGCTACGCGGTGTCCCTTTCAACGAGTCACAGCTGGCTGCAGATGGGGCGCTGGGCCCGGTGACTCCCCCTCCCCGCCCATGACACAGCTCATAACTTACTGGAAGACATATCAGCCCCCATCCCCGCTCCGTCTTCTTTTCTCCAGGTTGACCATGCTCAGGGCTTTGAGCCTTTCCTCACAGGTCATGTGTTCGAGCCCTTTTCTCATTGGGGTCGCTCTTCCCTAGACCCTCCCTCGTTTGCCCGTCTCCTTCCCCACGTGTGGCCCAACTGGACGCTGGACTCCAAGTCACGCCCGGAAGGGTCAGAACTTGCAAAGTCTTTCCCTCTCTCCAAAAGAACTTCAGCTGGGCTACCGTAGTGGAGTCAAGGGAGCGAGGGCCATTTGTCACAGCGCACGATGCTGCCTCGGGTTTCTAGGCCCCACGGACCTGGATGAGTGAGAACGCTGGGATTCCTGCATGTCCCCTTGCACGTGTGCGTAGGTGCCTTGCTGGACTGGCCCTACAGCACGTCAGGGGAGAGGTGGGCCGGGGGGAAGCCCCTGCTGCGGTCAGGTCCCCAGGCAGGGAGTACGGCCAGGGCTTCTTTGTGCCCTTGCGACCCCCTCAACTGCCCCAAAGGACCAGCCCGGCGTGCGCCAGACCCAGAAGCTGCAGCCACGTCCCTTGGGGGCTGGACAGGAGTTGGGCCAACAGCTTCGGTGCGTGGAACGAGGCGGGCACAGGCCCAATGGGGAGGAGACTCGCACACTCCACCCCACCGCAGACCTGTGGGGGAAAGGGGGGGGCTAGTGGATGTGGGGAGAGTCCTGGCTCCACCCCCCTACCGCTCACGGAGCGGACTACTGTTGGGGTGCAGGGGGTGACTAGACTGGCCACAGAGCGGACTGAAGTCGTTCCCTCCTCAGAGCAAGGCGGAAGGGAGGGTCTGAGCCCCCCGAGCGGCGTGGCTATCGGCCACCCATCCGCTGAGCGGGCCCGGACGCTCCAATCCGCCCCCTTTTACCCTAGAGATGGAAGGGAGAGAGTCAGGCGCCTTTTGCCTTTTCTCCTGCTCCCCACCCCAAGGTGGCCCCAAAGGCAGGAGCCCGGGGGTGTCTCGGAGCCAGCCCTATCGCCCTACGGAACAAGGCCTGGCAAGAACAGGCCGCCGGGAGGCAGCACCTCAGGAGGAGGGAGGCGAGCGGGCTGGGAAACAGCAACTCTGCAGCATAAAACATTCCCCAAGGAGGCCGACGGGCCTTGCTGCCGCCCAGGAGACACCTGCTTTGCTGGGGGTGGCCGGGGGGGGGGGGTGTTGCAGAGGCGAGCGCGCGAGGGGGGGGCTTTCGGAGCCGGTGCTGACTATGATTGATGGCGGCGCGTTGCATTCTCACTGAGGTAGAAAATTGCAGCCAGCGCGCGTCGGATATTGGCCCGTCTGCGCGACGTGCGGTGTCCATCTCCCGCACCCAGCAGCGCCTCCCGGGAGCGCCCCCCCCCCACCAGCGCGGGGGCTCATTATTCAGCGCGCTGAACTGGGGAGAGCACCGCTCCGTGTCCCTGTGCTCTTCCACTTGTGAGAGACAGGAGCAGCTCCTCGTGGCTTCCTTCACTTAACCAGGCGAGGGAACATTCGTGTCTCCCGCTGGGCAACATTATCTCGGGCTTGTTGCTGTTGTTTCCAGGGGCTCGAAAGCCACGGGAATCATTTTGTCTTCAAGAGTCTGCATCAAAACAATGGTTCAGCCTCATCCCTGAGGGGACTCCATTGTTGGCACCAGCCCAGATCATGCAAATAATAATAAATAATAATGGTAATTAATAATGGATTTCTACTCAGGATGAATTTGTTCCAGCCGGCGTGTTCCAGCTCCCTTGTCCTTTCCCTCCTTGGCTCTGTCTGTCCCCTGTGGCTCGGTTTCTGTCTGTCTCTGCAGGTATCTAGCTTGTCTTTCTGTCCCGTTTAGTCTCCCAGGGCCCAGCCGTGGCTCTGTCACTCCTGTACGGTTCTGCAACGTACTCCAGAAGTTTCAAAATCATTTTGGAAAAGACACAAGCGAAACGATCACCCCCGGTCCCTACACGCGGCGTTTCCCCCCTGGATCTCCAAAGCACTTCACAGAAGAGGGCAAGGAGTCCCACATGGGGAAACTGAGGCACGGAGAGTCACCCAAAGTCACAGGCTGGGTCAGTAGCAAGCAGAGGACTAGAACCCCCAAGGCCTAAGCCTGCACTTTCCACTGGCTCACATGAGCGAGCACTTTCTCATCAAGATCCTCATCTCCTGGAGCCTGTCAGCCAATCTCGGCCTGCGCTCTGGCACCAGGCCTGCCTCCGCTGTCTGGGTAGTGAGGCATCGTCAACAGGGACTTATTAGGGGGGAGCAATTCCAGGGCATACCCCTCTGTTCTCTACATTAGCTGTTGTTTGGGCCACCTGCAGCCATTCGCGCTGTAACAGCTCACATCTGGCCAAATTCAAGAGCAGGACCGTGTCCTCCTCCCCCTCTAGACTCCCATGATCCCCTGGGGCAGGAGGGGGACACTGCTGGGCAAAGACTGCTGGGTCTGGGATCTCTGCCTTCCCCCTGCCCCGAAACCTCTGCAGACACCGTCAAAAGAGCACTGGGGGTACAACCCCGGCTCTCATCATGCTGGGAGCTTCTGTGCAGCATCGTGCTGGCCGGGGCCTCCTACCCTGACACCCGCCGGCTGACGGGATGTGGCTGTCAGTCAGACGGATTGCAGGCCTTCAGCTGGGCCGGAACTGGGAAATCGGGGCCCACCTATGCAGGATGGACAGGCATGTGCTCCGAGCAGGCTGTGCCCCTTTGCGCGGGATCACGCTGTGTTGTGCTCCATTCATAGAGTCAGACTCCCAGGGCTGGAAGGAACCTCCGGAGTCAGCGAGTCCAGCCCCCTGCCCAAAGCAGGACCAGCCCAACTCAATCATCCCAGCCAGGGCTTTGCTAGCCGGGACTTAAACACCTCTAGGGATGGAGATTCCACCCCCTCTCTAGGGGACCCAGCCCAGTGCTTCCCCACCCTCCTAGGGAAATAGTTCTTCCTAATATCCAACCTAGACCTCCCCCACTGCAACTGGAGCCCATTGCTCCTCGCTCTGCCATCTGTCACTACTGAGAACAGCCTCTCTCCATCCTCTTTGGAACCTCAGGCAGTTGAAGGCTGCTATCAAATCCCCCCTCCCTCTTCTCTTCTGTAGACTAAATACACCCAAATCCCTCAGCTTCTCCTTGTAGGTCATGTGCTCCAGTCCCCACATCATTTTCTTGCCCTCCGCTGGACCCTCTCCAATGCGTCCACAACCCTTCTGTAATGGGGGGCCCAGAACTGGACGCAATACTCCAGATGTGGCCTCACCAGAGCTGAGTAAAAGGGAATAATCACTTCTCTGGATCTGCTGGCAATGCTCCTCCTAATGCCCCCTAATATGCCATTAGCTTTCTTGGCTACAAGGGCACCCTGTTGACTCATCTCCAGCTTCTCATCCACTGTCACCCCCAGGTCCTTTTCTGCAGAACTGCTGCTTAGCCAGACGGCCAGTTGATCCCCAGCTTGTAACATGCTATTCCCAGGAGCTACCGGAGCCGGCTGGAAGGCACAAAGACGTGTGCAAAGAGCTTTGATGGCTCCCGGCCCAGCTCCCTGGGGGAAGGTGGGATGCAGAGGAACACGGAGGAGAGGGGCAGTCAGAGAAGACTGGGAAGATATTTGTCCTTTACCGCCAGTAGGCGGAGACAGAACCCTGGAGCATTTCAAAGAGGAGGGCGCGATGCCGGGGACCAGGCTGTGCTGCCCGCAAGTCAGTGGCGTGGGAAGGCCAGTGACTGGCTGAGAGAGAGGCTGGAAGACGTGGCATTTGCAAGAGAGCAAGGAAAGAAGGAAGGAGACAGACGACCGGGCAGCGCGCCGGACGGCACAGCTCAGACAGGGTGGAGATGTACAGCACGTGGCTTAGTGATGACACATGGATCCCTTTCAAGACCCATTCGTTACAGCCGCCGCTGTGCGGGTCCGCACTCCCCTTCGGAGGAGAGGAGAGGGGACGGTGACCGGAGAGCCGTCGGCAGGAAGGCGCTGCCCGCGTGCCCTCGCTCCACCCTGGCGCTGTGGAGATCCCTGCCACTAACGGCGTGTCGCCCGGCCGGTAACTGTGCCCGGCTTGGACCAGCACCAGGCACTCCCGGCCACGCCGCCCTGGGGCAAGAGACCCCAGCTGTGCTCTTGTTGCTGCCCTGTTCTGTTGTGCGCGGGAAAGCCAGCACGCGAAGGGCAAGCGGCTTCCCCATCTCCATCATTCTCCTCTGCGTTACAGCAGAGCCGGGCGGGCCCACCTGAGACCGGCCCCCTGCTGCCAGGCAGTCCGCACCTCAAAGAAAGATAAAGGCTAGACGGGGAAACTGAGGCACGGGTCTTGCCCAAGACCCACAGGCAATGCTGGGAAGAGCCCCTCGCCTCGCAGCCCAGGCCCTACCCGCAGGGCGTGCCGCTCTCCCGAAAGTCACCTGGGAGTGGCGCAATGGCGGAGAAGTGGGACAGATTCCAGAGGCAGCGGATGTGTTGTCCAGGGAGCAAAGAAGCCACCAAGCAGAGGAGCCAGGCTGACCAGGATGCAGGAGGAGTTAGCGGAGGCTAAACAAGAGGCCGGGGCCACGTGGAGCCCTTGGCAGACAATTCCTAACAGCTGTGCCTGGCCCGGCTGAGCCAGGAAAGTACCTGGGGTCTCGTGACACCTGCCGCTGTGCTAGAACCACTGGACTCTCTTTCCTGCCATGGCAGAGGCAGCATTTCTAGCCTCATTGGAAACCGAGAGTCCCAGACACGGCACCAGACTCCAGCTCAGTTGTGCAGACCTCTAATAGTCTGAGGAAGCAACCGATGCCAGGTTGGCAGCAGGGTCCTGGCAGCGCAGCCCCTCCCAGAAGTGATGCTAATGTACACCTTCTCAGAAGCTACTGCTCTGGGGTGGAGCTGGGCAGGGGAGGGAGACGCACCACCCACAGCATCTGGCCCCTGGATGCCAACATCGCTAGCCCCCCACTGGGCTTCCGCCCACCCTGCACCCTCCTGGTCCAGCCTTCGCCAGGCACCCGGCCGTCCTGGAACAGGGGGTCCTGGATCAATGAACAGGCTCAAGATTGGCAGGCGCTCCTGGGACAAAAATCGATATTTAGAGATCTACCGTGAGCCGTTCCTGTCATGATTTTCCATGTGGGACAAGGGTCCAACATGGGAGCTGGGGGTTCGGACTGGGTCCATGCTCAGCATTCCCCAAAGATCCCATCTCAGGCTGGGAGCCACCCAAAAATGCAAGAACGCCCCCTCCCCCGTCCCAAATCACATTGTGGAAATCTTGGCTCTTGTGTTACAAAAGCGAAGGGGATGCCAGGCAAGCTTCCAGGGCCTTGATCACACAGGCAGGGCCATAATAGCGAACAAAGAAAATTAAACGGCAGCCAGAGCAGTTAATGCAACAAACCATCACAAGCAATAAAGCTTGAAAACACACGCACGCAGGCGGCTGCCAATTCTCCTTTCTAAACAGAGGGGGCCAATTCTCCTATCCCCAGGGGGTCCCCGCTAGGGTTGCAGGCTCCCCCGCCTCCTGAGCTAATGATTCTGTCTGGACCACCCCCTCCAGCGCCAGCTCACAGCTGGAAATCAGCCCAGCCACGATAGCTTGGTATTACCAGCGTCTTGGCATCCTGCTCCGTCTCCCTGCCCTGCAAGCGACGGGCTGGGATTTCCCGCCAGGTGGCAGCGCGCAGAAGCACTAAGGCGACACTCGTCACTGCCAGACGCCGCCCGGTATCTGCCCCGTGGCAGGCTGCGGTTGTTTGGGAAAGCACAGGGATTGATCGGGCCCGGTGAACGTGCAAAGCGGACTGATGCTCCCGTACCAGGAGCGCAGCTGTGCTCTGGCGACTAACACGCAGGTAGCCCCTTTTGCAGTCTTATGCTCCCGGAAGATGGCGTCTTCCCCAGAGGGGTGGGAAGCTGTCTGGGGCAGGGGATCTGGGTGGGTACTGCGCACTGGGGACCCAGCCCATGGCTGGGTTTCGTGGGCACATGGCACCACGGTCATGAAGTCTGCTGAGCAAGGCCTTTGGGTTGTGTAATCCAGCACCGATGTTCGTGCCAGCTGAGGATCAGATGCTTCAACTTTCAGCATCCACCTGGTATTTAGAGGCCTTGTGCACAAAAGTGCAGGTCAGAAGTGACATGAGTTTGGGGGGAGCAGGAGGGGGACTCAGCCTGGACTCTGCTCCTCGGTCATCTGTTTCGCAAAACCTCTGTGCAGCTCATCAGGCCTGGCAGCTTTTCCCTCCACCCTTTAAATAACTGACCGGCCCCTCCCGGGACATCCACGTCCAGCCGCAGTGGTCTGGGCCAGGGAACGTTCATTCAGCTATCCTGCCCCCCCGCCTAAATTGCCTTGTGTACCCCCAAGTGTCACCTCCCTGAAAAACGCCACGAAGCTTTCTGGTAGGGGAGCGCAAGGGGAGCAGCCAATGAAACAGCCTGCAGAGGGCAACAGGCTCGGGGTAGACCCAATGGACCAGGCAACCTAACTAAGGTGGCCCCTCATCACTGCAGTCTGGCTGAGACGTACCACTGCTGCCCTGGCTACCCGTCTATTTATACACCCGCTGGGCACTACACCCTAGAGGTACATCTACACTAGCCCCCTCGTTCGAACTAGGGAGGCTAATGGAGGCGTTCGAAGTTGCAAATCAAGCCCAGGATTTAAATATCCCGCGCTTGATTTGCATCTTCCCGGCCGGTCGCCATCTTTGAAATTTACTAGTCCGGACTAATTGCCGGTGTCTACATGCGGCAGGGACCTGGTAGTTCGAAATAAAGCCCTAGTTCGAACTACCTGTTATTCCTCCTGGAATGAGGTTTACCAGGTAGTTCAAACTAGGGCTTTATTTCAAACTACCGGGTCCCCGATGTGTGTAGACGTGGGCAGTTAGTCCAGACTTGTAAATTTCAAAGATGACGACCGGCCGGGAAGATGCAAATCAAGCGTGGGATATTTAAATCCTGGGCTTGATTTGCAATTTCGAACGGCTCCATTAGCCCCCCTAGTTCGAACTGGGGGCTAGTGTAGACATACCCTGAGCGTGCAGATGTGGCTTTCCACCTTTCCAGACAACCGGACTCCTGTCAGGAGTCTAAATTGCCTTGTGTACCGCCAAGTGTCACCTCCCTGAAAAACGACTTGCTAATAAAAATCAGACATGAGCATCCATGTGTCTCAGCGCACTCGTGCTGAAAAATCGCTTCCTTTCTCTTTTTAAATCAGAGAATTAGACAATCATTCAGTTCAAGTATAATGATTGCGCTTACAGTGGTATAAACAAGACATGGTACGAAACAATGATACGATCGACACCTGTCAGGGATGGTTTAGATGGTGCTGGGTCCTGCCATGAGGGCAGGGGACTGGACTCGATGACCTCTCGAGGTCCCTTCCAGTTCTAGTGCTCTGTGATTCTATGACGCCGTGGTCTTGCACTGTGCATGACCAGGCCTGCATGTGGTTTTTGGTATAATCGAAATGAAGCACAAGAGAGATAGGGCATCCTAGAAAGAGAGACACACAGGAGAGCCTGCGCTGACTAAAGAGAGGCACACGCTTCATCCCGGTGTGAAATGCAAGTTGACACCGGCATTGTGAAGGAGCAGAGAAAGCTACGGACTTTGCTCGGTCTCTTTGGAGAACTATGGGGTGCAGGGAGGTCTCCGTCAGCTTCTGGCCTGCGGGGACGTGGATCATTCAGAGCAGATAACGCAGTGGTTGGATTTCATCCTTTTTCTGACCGGGGAGCCCTCCTTCCTTGCATCTAGTCCTATTCCAAAAGAGAACTGGTTTGTCCAGGGAGCTTTATTTGCATTTGTGGCCTCTCTGCCTGCTGGGACTATTTCGTTCAAAGTTGTAGCCAGGTGTGACAGCGCGTCGGTGACCCCCCCCCCCGATCCTGCACCTCCATAGCAGCAAGATGTGACTCCGCCAGCCAGTAGAATAGAGAGGGTTTATTGCTTCTCCAGGATACAGCACAGCACAGACGTGATGCGATTACAGGAGTCAGGGCTAGGCAGCTTCAGACCCCTGAGGTTTGGTGGTCCATCACCCCTAGATTCCAGCCCCCTCCCTCGTCTGTCTCCTTCATGGTTCCAGTCCAAGACTCCTCCCCTCTTCCCCCCTGAATACTCACTTCCTAAATTCCCTCGCTGCCCTCAACCGGTCTGACCGGTTGGGTCTTTGTCTATGTGACCTAGGCAGCCCAGCTGCTGGGCAGCCAGCGCTCCGGACACCGGCCAGTAGGGGTCACCCACAGCCCACAATCCAAGCGCAGCAACCAGCAAGGTACTGACACTACATCACACCAGGCAAGCCAAGGTCAGTCCCATCCCATCTAACCTATAAGAAGTGCATGAAACTTCTTGTTGCACATTGTCTGTATGTCTCCGGGAGTCACAGCTCAGGCGTGTTCAATGCAGCTTGTGCTTCCTTGCCGTACAGACACACACACACACACACACACACACACACACCATTCCTTTGGGCCGACTACCCCATTTATTACGGAAACCCTTTGTCTTCGACCTCCCTGGGCGACGCATCAGTGCTAACAAACCACACACAGGCACACACCCTTCCCCTAGGCCCTGTTGTGGCCCCTGCATGCAGCTCCCTCAAGGCAAGGGAAATGCGGCATCAGAGGCAGAGACAAGGGAGCGGGGACCCCTGGGCATTGTGGTGTGTGAAGCTGCCATAAGCCTCCCTCAGGGAACAGACGTGGAGGAGCGAGTATTGAAGCGCAACTAAGGCTACCGTTGGGACCTGGTAGAAATGTCACCCGATGACGCACGTTTCAAGAAAGAGTCGCTCTCTGGCCGCTTCGCTCCGTAATAAACCTCACAGCAGCCACTACGGCTCCCTCCTAGCTCTCCTTTTATTGGCTTCCTTCCTGGGAATAACCTCGCAGTTACCTCACCGCAAATGGCGCCTGAGAGAGTAGTGTTGAAACCAGCCTAGTGCTGGCAGGACACGCCAAAGCCACCTGCAGGGCTGGTTTCGGAGGTGGGCTCGGTTCTTGGAGGTCCAGCTTCAGATGCTTTTTAGGAGCCTGATTTTTCAGACAGTGCCTAACTCCCGCGCTCTTAACATGATCCTTCTCCGCCTTTAACGATGCTAGTCATAGAATCACACCAGAACTGGAAGGGACCTCGAGAGGTCATCAAGTCCAGTCCCCAACACCATCTAGATCAAGGCTGAGCAAATTCTGGCCCATATCACTATATTTACCTGCACAACCCCAGGTTCTAGCGATCGCAGCTCCCATTGGCCACAAATCGCTGTTCCTGACCAATGGGAGTTGCAGAGAGCAGTGTCCTGGTCCTAGACAGTTCCTGCTGCTCCCATTGGCTGCCGCCATATTTTTGACCACCCCGATCTAGACCATCCCTGATAGATGTCTAATTTGCTCTTAACTATCTCCCATTCCACCACCCCCTAGGCAATTTAGTCCAGTGTTTACCACCCTGACAGGAAGTTTTTCCTAATGTCCAACCTTAACCCCCCTTGCTGCAATTTAAGCCCATTGCTTTTTGTCCTATCCTCAGAGGTAAAGGAGAATATTTTTTCCTCCCTCCCCCTTGTAACAACCTCTTAGGTAGTTGAAGGCAGCTATCACGTCCCCTCTCAGTCTTCGCTTTTCCGGACTAAACAAACCCATGTCTGCGATGCAGCTGTGTCCTAGCACTTTTCATCCACAGAGCTTTACAAAGGGTGATCCCTATGACACAGAAGGGAAACTGAGGCACAACGCTGCAATGTGATTGGCCTACGGTCACCCAGCAGAGGGCTGGAACCCAGACCAATCCACTGCATGATCCATTAGGCCACACTGCCTTCCTTTCAGGCAACACAACCCGGGCACCAGAATCATTTGGCCTCTCCTGCCTCCTCCCTTGCATCCATACTTTAAGCAGCCATCGGCATCTTCCCTGCCTGGGACATCACAGCGCAGCCTAGTTACGGCGTTGGGACAGGCAGATCGTGTAGCGGCTGGGGCAGTGAGCTAGGCACCAGGAGTGTAAATCTGCTCAAGATTTGCTCTGGGAGCATGGGTGAGTGACTTAACCACCCTGTGCCTCAGTTTCCCCCTCTGTACAATGGGCACAAGACCGCCCTGCCTCCCAGGAGTGATGCCGAGCCTCGTTTGTACCAACCCGTCAAATCTTTTGGAGGTGCAGGAGAAGTGCAGAGTGTCATTGTGATGGGTGGCTTCCCCCAAGCCTGCTCCTCCACAGCAGTGTAAGCCGCTGTCTCCCCATCCCAGGGACAGCGCGTGCTGGCAGGAGTAAGGGTGCCACCCATTTCAGCAGGAGCCTGAGGGGCAGGAAAGCTTTGGGAACATGTGCATTGTGGCTTCGGATGAGCGATGGATTAAGGTGAATGGGGCTGGGGCCTCTGAATCCCCTAGACCAGGGCTACTCAACTTTGGAAGCCCCAGGGGTCACAATGATACTCACAGCACATGCCGAGGGCCGCAACTTAAGTGTGGTCGCATAGACATGCAAATCTATATGCAAATATATGCAAATAGCTTCTTGCACACTGACGGGCGTGAATACAACGATTAAGGCAAGACTACACAACCCGCACGCCCCGTTTAAGTCAGTTCTGCTGCTATTAATAAAATGGAATATTTACCCGCTTTCCACCCACACGGCAGCACTTTTAATGAGCAACGACAGCCCAGAAATGGAACTACTAAGACGCACATCCACAGAAGACCGTGATATTGACTCGCCATTGTGGGGCGTGTTCCCAGTGGAGGCCACGTTCAAAGGATCCCGCCCATGGGCCTCATGTTGAGTAGCCTTGCCCATGACGATTAAAAGTCTCAGCCTAGCACGTTGGATCTTGTCACTGGGAATCCATGCATGGTTCCCACTGGCAGAGGAGGGAGAATGAGGAGGTCTGAGAATCCCTTCTGTAAAATCCGGGCCTGGACGGGGTTCTCTCTCTACTCCCATGGGAACCACTTTGCACCCCACAACTTCCTGACTGAGACGCCAAAGAATCATTCCGCCAGCCCCCCAGCTATCGATGGTGTGTGTAGGGAGAGGAGAGGGTGAAAAAGGCAGCTCGACTCCGAACGTGAGCCGGCTGACAAAATCCAGTCCAATCCACCCCATCAGGCTGGAGATGTTCTACTTGTCTACTCCACATCTGTTTCTTGCATCTGGATGTACCAAGCAGCACTCAAGACGCTGCAGCTGTCCAGGAGTTGTTTCCTATGTGTGTTCGCAGCCGTCGCAGGGAACTGAGCAACTCTAGCTGCTGACCAGATGGGGCTAGAGAATGTTTCAGGTTCTTCCAGCAAAGGAAAATATTTCTCTTGCCTGTCGCCAGGATCTGTTCCTGGAGTCCCCACCTAGGTGTGATTGAAGGCTAATTGCCTTCCGGCTCTTGGCAAAATGGTGCTTGTGACAGGGGTGATGTATGGAGTTAGCCCTTTAATGGCTCTGGGAAGACACCTCCAGATGTTTTCAGGTGATAAATTCATTCCGTTCACATCTCAAGATGAAGCTGAAATTTGTGTGCTGAAAATCCACTTCAGCTCACGCTGGCTGTGACGAGAGACCCGTCTCCCCGCAGGCCACCCTCTCTGCTCCCCACAAAGCTGTTCTCCGTGTGTTGGCCCGTTGGTACTGACGGATGCGGTTGGGTCACATACCGCGCCACGCTCCCATCTCTGCTCAGTAGCCAATTAGAGAGAACAAATAACTCCGCATGGGCACGCACTCCTTCGGACCACCTGCTGGAAGGGACGTGAAAGCTGGTCTTCCTTCGAGACGGAGCGCAGGTGGGTTGTAGTTCATTACGGTGTAAGGAGATAGAGGAGCGGAGGAGGCGAGGGGGGTTAAATAGTCGGGAGATTGTAAAAGTAGCTGGAGTCCTTGGCGAGGTAGGAGCTGCAAAGTGGAAAGACGCATTAATTTCCTTTTCCCGGTGTTTCCTGTGAAATTGCCTCTTTACACATCCTCTCCGTTTGGAAGAAGCCAGCGGCTGAAGTGGGCAGATGAGGAATCGGGGTTGAAGGGGGAGGAGACAGGCCAAGCAAAGAACAGCAGCTCCGGCCTCTCCAGGGCACGTCCCATCCCTAGCGACATGGTGATCAGGATCACCACAGCCATTCTACAGCTGGGGAAACTGAGGCAGAGAAGCGGCGGCCCTGGTCCAACCCACCCAGCCAGTCAGTGTCAGAGGAAGGACTAAAACCCACCTCCATCCCAGGCTCCCCCCACTGGACCATACTGCCTGTTCTGGTTTTGCTCTTTCCTTTATTAGCACCTTTGAGAACAGCAGGGAAATCAACCGGATTGCCTTTCAGAGTAATTTCCATGTCTCACCCACGACGCTCCGCACCTTTTTTCCTCCTTAAACGAGTTCTTTCTAGAGGTCACCCTCACCTGAGTCTCTTATTTCATTCTCGCTCTCTGCTCCCCTGCCTCCATTCCTGCCCCAGCAAATTAGTAACACTTTCTGACACAGCCATTCACATTGGACATCGGGGGCATTCCTGGGAGCCAATGGAAATGCATCATCTGACAGCCTGAGCCTGGTGGAGAGGGAGAAATTAAGGAGGCAGAGGAAAAAAACCTCTTCCAATTACAGGCAATTAGCACTAATTAATGCTCACCTACTGTGCACGGGTGGCTCCAAATGCAATCACTCCATTAGGTAAAGCCCTGTGACACCAGCCTGCTAGCTAAACAACCTAGGTTTATGCCGTATGCACCCTCTGGTAACGAGGAAGCATTAATTAAACCAGAGAAAAGGAAACAGAGCATGGGTAATTCAGAGCCAACGCCAGAAGCCCTTTCTGGGCCTCCTCCACAACCCGACGGACTCCCATTCGTTTCAAGAGGTTTCTAGCCCCTAGAAAACGCTGGCGGGGCTGGGTTTGGTCTGGAAGTGAACGTGTCTTTTCACGCACATCGCACAAGCCCTTTTCCCTGCACACGAGTCGTGCAGCGTGCTCGGCTAAGACCTTGCTGGCTGACTTGGGAGGACGGCCCGGCGGGCGGCTGCCTGTTTGCCTGCTGCTCTTCACCCAGCCCTATTTTCCTCCACCATCCCTTGCAAAGACTCCGATGTGCAGCATGCCAGCCTGGCGGGAGGGGCAGCATGCAGCTGTTCCGCCCCAGCAGGAAACCAGCTGAGAAGGTGCTCAGAAAGGTGCAATTTTTTCCCCTTATTCCCAGAGAGTAATATCCAGCCACTGTCCCTGACCAAGTACAGATCAGTAATCCCCTCATACCAGCTAGACCAGGACTACTCAACTTTGGAAGCCCCGGGGGACACAATGATCCTCACAGCACATGCCGAGAGCCGCCACTTAAGTGTGATTGCATAGACACGTCCAGCCGGTCCCCGAGTTGCGAACAGTCGACTTACGACCGTTCGCAGTTACGACCGAATCTGTCGTAAATGGCGGACCCCGAGTTACGAACAGTGCTATCATGTGTAACTCTAAGGGGTCCGACTTACGAACAAACCGAGTTACAACCAATTGCGTGGTCCATAACCAATTCGTAAGTCGGTAAGAGTCTGTAAATATATATGCAAATATATGCAAATAGATTTTGCACACTGATGGGCATGAATACAAAGATTAAGGCAAGACTATATAACACGCAGGCCCCATTTCAGTCAGATCTGCTGATATGAATCAAATGCACTAGTTACCTGATTTCCACCCATGTGACAGCACTTTTAATGAGCAATGACAGCCCAGGAATTGAACTACTAAAACACACAGCAACAGAAGACGGTGATATTGACGCTTTTTTGTTTGCACTTCTATCCGCGGGCCGCATGTTGAGTAGCCTTGAGCTAGAGCATAAGAGGTCCACAACCAAGGCTCCTTACTCCTCTGCATTCCCCACCCCCACCCCACCTGTGTACGGCCCTCATGTTCCCCCTCAGTTTGAAACAGCAGTGTAGGGTATGGAGGGTGAGTCTTACTCCCCTTAATGCCCTCCTATGCTGTGTCAGCTGGTCCACAATATGGCCCATCTTTGGGGCAGGCACCAGATCTTTGGGGCTCCGACTCTAACCAGGGTGCTGCTGAACTAGAACTGTGGGGTGAAAGTAACTCAGGGACTTGTTTTGCCTGAGAGCAGCCAGCCCAAAACACACGGAAACCAAAGCAAAGCTCACATGTAAGGGGTCAATAGCCACAAACCAATTAAGTCAGCCACAGTCTGAGCTCAAGGAGCTGGAAAGAATAAGCAGGAAGGCATCACATGGAGCTGGTAGCCTGCTCGGTGCTCCCCTGGAGCCGAGAGAGGAGGTGACTCCAGCCATCTTTTACCGTCTAAACCAGATTTCTACTGAGGTCAACGAGGGTTGCACGTAATGGCTCAAGGCGCGGTACAGGACTTAGTTCAAAGAGGCGGCCTTTGGAATTATGGGCTGTGCTCTCACATGGAGCAGCCCTGTATCCTGGAGACAGCAGTGTCCACTGAGAAGCACGGGTGTGATCGATAGTACTGCCTCAGAAATGTCCCTCTCCAAAGCGGATGGAGCACCTCAGAGAAACAGTCAATCTCCGTTGTCACATACAGTGTCCCTAACGTCAGCCATTCTTCCCGCCAATCCTACGTTCTGGGCCTTCTCGCTTATCCAACGTGTAGCTGTCCTCGGAGACATTAGCAGCGGGAGTCAGGACACTGGGTGGCTTTTTTCAAGGTCTAGATAATTCAATATCACCAGTTATGTTTGTAAATGCTGGTTGTGACAGGATCCCCCCCAAGATGCAGCCGGAACTGTGGGACTGCTGTGCCCCCGAACTCTCCAGTCTGGACTGTTTCACGGTGCCTTGCTAGTGGCTAGTGCTGACCCCTCCAGGTGCTGTTATCACTCAGCAAAACCACACGCGGAGCCCCACACCCAGCTGCTAGATTACGTGAATGTTCCCAGAGCCACTGAAATTCCTCAGAGTAAGGCATCAGCCAAGCTCCCCCGGCTCCCAGCACTGTACCTCAGGAATATGCCATCTAACGTATTAATTGGTTCACCACTTCATCAATGGAAAGTGGATATACACAGCCCTGGCAAAACTTGATCAGATTTGCCACATATTTCACACCTCTGGAAATTTCCACTACATGCATCTGACGAAGTGGGTCTTTGCCCACGAAAGCTTATGCTCCAACACTTCGGTTAGTCTACAAGGTGCCACAGGACTCCTCGCCGCTTTTGCATGCTTCACACACACTCACTGGAAATGATAAACCGTAAAAAAAAAAAAAAGTTGGTTTTTTTTTTTTTTTACACTACAAGGAAAGAGATTTTAAATGATTATATGTGTTAGGCAAAAAGTCAGAGTCGTTTCCTAAAGACAAGAAAATAAAAACATGCAGTTTACACTAGATAAAGGAATGCTTCTCACCGCCCCAAGGCTAGGGTCAAGGCATGAAATATCCAGCGATACCCAGGCTTAGGGAAGGAGGAAACTTTGGAACAACAGATATGTGAGCAGAACAGGGAATGTTTCATTAGAGGTGATCAGGTGATTTTCGGATTTGTTGGACTTCTCTGTGCTGAGTCCATGTGACTTCCACGTACACTATAACTTTTAAACTGAACCCCAGGGAAGCAATTCTCTGGGTTTTTGGTCTTTTTTTCCACTTGCTCTGTAACACCTAGCAACCGAGTAATGTTTTACAAAGTATGTCTTCTTTATTTCATTAATAAAAAAAAGTCACCTTTTGAAGACTATGATCTGACTCCTGTGTCCAAGAAGGCAGAAGGCTCTGTGGGGAAGGTTAAATTGCTGGGGTTACTCTAGAGCAAGGTGGGCAAAAGGGCCTCCATGAGCTGGATCCAGCCCACCAAGTGGGTTGATCTGGCCCATGGAGACCATGCTGCTTCCCCACTCCCAGGCCAATTAGGTCTTGGAGCGGGGGAAGCACACAAAATTTCCTCCGCCCTGCCAGGAGCACGCGGCACTTAGAAGCACCACACACTCCTGGCAGGGTGGAAGGAGACTTCGCGTGCTTCCCCATCCCCAAGCCCTGACTGGCCTGGGGGCAGAAGGGGGAGCGCGTGAAGTCTCCTCCCACCAGTGCCTAAGAGGAACTTCTGGGGAGGGCAAAGGCGTGCCCCCGCCCCCAAACCAATCACGATCTGTGGGTAGGGAAGCATCCTGGCTCCGCCCCTTCTTCTTGAGGCCCCGCCCCTTCCGGTGCAGCCCAGGACCACTTCAAAAATTTCTGACGTGGCTCCCGGGCAATAACTCTTTGCCCACCCCTGCTCTAGAGGCAGGCATTCCCAAGCGCATCTTCCTGTGTTCTCAAACTTTTTTATTTCATTTGGGTGGGGGCAGCATAGCATGCCAGATCATGGAGTCAGTGACCTTGGGGAGTTTTGGAAATAGAAGACTTTAGTGGCAGGGTATTTTAAAGACTCTCACGAGCCCCCTCCTTATTCACGCAAAGTGCCAGAGTGGAGAACACCCTTGACACATCTGTACTCGGATTTGCCAGTTGAGGATTGGTTTAGCTGCTCACCAGCGGTATCACAGAAGATGAGATCTGTCAATCAACAGCTCAGTCCGTACCTACATATTCAGGGTTGCCTTTAAGCACCTGCTGAAATCCCTGCTTTATGGATCTAGTGAATGAAGCCTAGGATTAAAAAAAACCAAAACAACAAACAGAAATGTCATTTTCCAGGCTCTCCATTGCTACAAATCTAATCTGGTTATTGCAGTGTTACCTTGAGCTACTGAGAATATGACTGGCAATGCATGAAATGTTAATAGAACAATCACATCAGTGCAAATAGCCCGGCACCAGTTCAATGAACAGGTCCATTCAATGTAAGTCCGTTAAATTTGAGAAAATGAGTTTTGCTAATTAAGTGTAGCCCGGGAAGGCAGCAATCCTCAAAAATCTAACAAAGCCATCAAAAAAGGGTATATTTGCCTGCTTATTACCTGCCAGAGGCTCATTAATGCTGCATCATGCTGAGAACATGGGTCAGACCCGAGACCTTATTGCGCAGCTAGGGAAAATTATATTTTTAATGATGAAAGGCACGAGGCAGGACTCATCCCCGCCCCCCAATTCTTAGCAGCGGAGGAGGGAGGCCAGGCTGACGGTATCTATATTCAGAATCCCAACTCGGGTGTGTGATGGTGAATGGCGAGTTAAATTTGCGTTACTGAGATGCAAGCCATCGGTTCAGTTGTGCTAATGTCGGCGGATTCCTTGCCGCTGACACAGGTAGAGCCCTTGGTGTGTAGGTGGAAGAATTAACCCTTATTTAATAGCAGCACTGTTCTGTGGACACTTTGACAATATAGAGAATAGCTTATGTGGGTTACACGTGATATCGGGTGAAGAGGAGAAAGGATTAGGTACATAGGAACCAGCACTGTGGATCAGATTTGTTTAGATCTTATACCAGGATTCCTGCCGTGGCCAGTAACCAACATTACAGAAGATGATTACTTCTGAATAACGTACCTGGCTAATAGCGCAGTGCTATTCCTCGAAGACCATTCCTTCCTGTCTACTGGATGTGTCAGTAGCTGCTCTGAAGCACGAGACCTTTTCTTTATCGTTTACATGATAATAATAGGGCCTTAGTGGTCCCAATGGAGATTGCGCTTGGTGTGGTACATGAGACACAGGCCCTGTCTCAAAAGCCTTGTCCTCTCACTAGACAAAGAGTCGAAAAGAAAACTGGGGCAAGGTGACTTGGCCAAGGTCATCTAGCAGTTCAGTGGCAGAGCCAGGACAAAATTCGGGCCAGAGCTCTGTCCACGAGACCCCTCCCCCATCCCTTCTCAGGCAGGTTGCCCCAATGTGGGCATGCACCTCATTACAAATATTGATCAGGAAGGGCTATATTTGTAGATGGGATGAAATCCAACCACCTTTTGGGGGATTATAAATTTTCCCTGGCAACCTGGCACACACCTCCTTGTGCCTGCAGGCTCACAATTCAGTACCCGTGTCTCAATCTCTGACGCACCCACAAGTGACCTTCCAGGTAAAGTGTGTGCGCGGGGAGGGGGCGCCTGTCTGACAATTCAATCCCAGTTATCCTTCTCTTTTTAACAGCAGGCCTACACGACCTTCTCCTGTGAGCTCCACCCACTGTCCGCAGGCTGGGGCATCTTCCTCTGAGTGGCTCTCATTTACTTGCCATTTATTTAGCAGACGACCTGTATGTTTGTGTAATATAAGAGGCAGGACGGGGCAGGAGACTGAGTGTGCCCTTCACACAACCCTCCACAGGGAAAAAGCGGTGAGAGGAGACAGGGGCCTCTGGTAGAGAGAGGCTGCAGCCTGGAAACCCACCGAGTTGGAGGAATGCCAGCGCAACCCGAGTCCACAAGTCTCACAGCATCCATCTCCCTCCTGTAGGAAGAGGGCTGCTACTTGCTCCCCCCCCCCCCCCCCCCCACTCAGAGGAGATAGGGAGAGGAGCTATTGCTCTGTCGAGCAGCACTCGCCACTTTGGCTCTACTTGGAAGCCTGCCCGAGCACAAGGTGAATGTGACCTAGAGAGGAACTTCTGTCTGTCTCCATCCCAAGCTCACAGCCGACTGGCCAGACACTTTGCTTGCACAGAGAGAAGAGAAGAGACAGAGGAAGTTGGGAATAGCTTCCAGTTTTTCCCCTTCCGCTGCTTTTGGGGGCGTTTCTGCGTCTCGTTCGCTCTCCTTGTCCTGCCTCAGTAGTGTGAGGAAGAGGGCAGCTGGTTGTGAGTCTCTACCAAAGGCTCGCCCAAGAACACAGGCCCTGAGTGGGTGTGCAGATCTATCCGTCCTGACGCACCCACGGCAGTCACACTACACGGGAGTCCCGCAGCCCTAAGTGGGTCTCTTCTGGGGATTTCTCTACAAGACCTTTTTGGGACTAGCTCCTAAGGACAGACATACTGCATTTCAACCGCTTCTGGGAGAGGCAAGGAGGTGGGAGGTAGGAGAGAATAAAAATGACCTTTCGCACCAAAGGCAAAAAAAAAATCTCAGTACACTATTTCAAAATTTTCCAGGGTGTCATCAAAATTTCAAGTTTTGGCTCCCCCCTTTCTTTATTTCTTTGTGACCTCCAGAACGCCTGATATTTAGGATTTTTCCACTCTCCCCACTCCCAGTTTTCCTTGTGCCCCTCCATAACTTCAGAGGGTGGAGAAAACTCTCAAAGGTTAACCAATGACTAAATGACAAAAAAAAAAAAAAAAAAGAAGGGAATAAAATCGATGCTATTGAACATACGTGGTAAAAAGGAAAATACCAGTGTTTGAAAAACATTTCATTTAAAAAGTTAGTTTGCAGGTTGTTACACGTGAAAGTTTTTAAAATTCAAAGCTGAGAAATAAGGGTGCACCCAGAGCTCGAAATAAGCGGTGCAATTTGAGTTATGCAAATTGCATAGCTTATTTCGAGCTAATTTCGAAATACCTAATTTCAAAATTTGGCGCTGTCGACACAGCGCCGAATTTCAAAATAGAGCGCTATTCCAAAACGTCCCTTACTCCTCATGGAATGGGGTTTACAGGGACGTCGGAATAGCGCGCCCATTATATTTTGAAATAACGAGCTTGCTCAAAAGACGCGGAATAGCTATTTTGGGATACCAGAAGTGTCCTGAAATAGCTCCGCCACATACATATAGCCTGTGGGACCTCAACATTTCCCCCACAATGGCTTCTCCAGTTTTTGGCCAGCTCAATGCATTAGTTCCCACTCAGTAACTCCACCACCCGGCCAGAGTAATCCGTCGGAGAATGGGCAAGCTTTTCCACAAGGCTCCATCCGCACAAGATACATGTCTGACCGGTCACCTGGAGAACTGTATCTCAAGCTCTCCTAGAGCTCCCTCTTAGCTCAGGAGGCCCCTGTTATGTCAACCTAATAGCAGCCATCAAACACCAGCAACCACACTGATTTTCAGTGTAGATTTTCATCCTCTAAACCACAGTGTTGCGATGCATGCACTCCCTGGGTGGGTTCAGGTGTGGCTAGGGGTTGTGTGGACACTGTGGTAACCCCTATGGGTTGGCCTACAGGCCTCATGGCCCCTGCAGCCCAAAGTCTAAGGCAAGGGGACTGGCCGCCATGCTCCTGGGGCAGCCTCACCTAATAGCCAGAGCCGGTAGTGCAGCCCTTCACCTCGGGGCAGTGTGGCTTAATAGCCAGATTCAGTACAAGAGCCCTTTCCGACATGGCAGCGTGGCCTAATAGCCAGAGTCAATAAGGACCTCCGACAAAGGGGGCTGGTGACTCAGGAAGGGAGGGCCCTAAACCAAGGCCCTTGCAGCAGCAGAACAGACCACGGCCGGCTCAGCAGGGAATCCCATCAAAACACGCTGAGCTCACGTGGGTGGGAGGGACCGCTCACTCACTTGTCCTCCCATGATCTTGTCATGTCAGTCCAAGAAGCCTCCCAGTTCCCCAGGCAGGCTGCTCCCTGGCACTCAGTCAGCTGTGGAAGTCCCGGGTCCTCTGCTCTTGCACGGAGGGCCTGTGGCTGGCTCTTAGCAGGCACTTCCACCTTATGTCCTTCCTCTCCAGCATCCCTCCCAGAGTGAGTTGAGCTTTATACTGAGCCAGCCCTTTAAGCATGCTCAGTACAGCTGGAGGGGCGGGACTTCCTCCACCCAAAGTGTGGTGTTAACCCCTTCTGGCCTGGTATGCAGTAGGCTCACCCCGTCACCCAGGGCAACTAAGCAGACGAGGCCTGGGAGTCTGCCATCGTGTTACACTCTCCCATACCGTAAAGGCTTCAAGCAACGAACCCACTTCCTTCTTTTAAAACTAGGTTGATTGTCTTCCATTCGTTCATCTGTCATTCTAGGTAAACTTGGGCTGCATGCCGAGCCCCGTCAGAAACAGGGCCGCGCATTGTGCCAGCTCACACCACAGAGTAGAAACCGAGTCCTGCACATCGTGGTGTAGGAGCGTTGGTCAACGCTGCTTGGTTCATTTGTGGGATTCCTGGCTCTATCCAGTGAAAGCATCCCGCCAACGTGCTTCTGACTTAGTCCTTGGGTAATATGGAAGAGCCCAGCCTCTCTCATGCGGTAGAGCAGTTGGCTAGTTCATGCAACCTTGTTTTGAAAAGTACTCACTTGGGAGTGGAGCTGGACTGGCTACAGAGAGCCACGGTGCTCGATAGCTCAGCCTTGGACTTGTGGCATTGAGACACCCAGCCTGGGAAGGGTGTGGACCTGGTAGACTAGAGGGATCATGCCCAGGACAGAACGTAAAGGCCAGGGCATAGTTCTGACCCTGGACTTCTGTGACACCCCTCCAGGGAAGTGTGGCTCCTACACCCAGCCAGGCCTTGACCTCTGCTGAGACTTTCCAGAAGGGAGGGACGTCCCTTCCATCCTGACAGCGCCTGCCTGCTGGGAACCGGAGTGAGAGCCACCAACTCTCACACGGGGGGGAACAGGAGGCTGGATGAAGAACAAGCCAAACCTGCCAGTCACTGACTGAAGTGCCACCTCTACGCCCGCTCCACACACCAGCCCGCCCTTAGCATCTCCCCTCTGAGGTAATTTTTTAATCCAGGCAATGAAAATGGGAGCCCGTGGCCATTCAAGGCCTCACGCAAGCACAGCGCAACGGAAAGCAGCACCTCCCTGGCTCCTCACAGACTATCGGCTCCAACTTTTGTCAGAGACGTGGCCCCTCACGCTCTCCCCACCTCACCCCTGCATTCTCCGACAGGCGCCGACAGGCCGCTACCAAGTGTCTGTTCTGCAATCTAGAGCAATAAACATGCCAGAGTAATTAATGTCTTAACAACTTATTACAATCCTCAGATAATTAATCACAAAAGCTAAACATGCTGTCTCACCCTCCTAATGTGTTAATGCTCTAATTATTATGCCTCAATTAAGGGGAAGTCAGTGCTCCTTGCTTAAAAGTGCATGTTTAATCAGGGTGCTGGAGCGCGGGCAAGCCAGAGTGGGTGGGGGCCGGGAGAGAGGAAGAGGAGACTGGTTTTAATGAGGTTTCACGGCAGGCTGTAGGCAAGGAACTGACAGCCTCTGTCTTGAGTCTCACACTCGGCTGGGCGCGGATCTCTGAGCCATCTGCGGCGGCTCTGCGCTCCGTCTCCTGCCGGGCTATTTTTAGAGGAGGCGGCATGTGCGCACGGGGAAGGCAGGGCTGTCGCATGAGCAGCCAGGCTGCGGAGTTGGCAGGGCCGGGAAACAGAAGGTGGCCAGCCTGTTCAATTGGCCGGCCCACGCAGCGGTTGGCTACTTCGAAGGCGGCTGCTTTAGCCTGGCAAGTGTGTGTCTGCTCCCGCAGTGACACTGCCGTCGGGACGGGTCCCCTCCTCCAGCCTCGGCATCTGTGCCAAAAGGGGAACAGCTTCCAGGCAAGCAGGTGTGGGGACTACACTCAGCACCAGGTGAGTCTCACAGGTGTATCTGCACTGTAGTCCTCCCAGAACCCTCGGTAACACACAGAGCGAGCTCACACTAACGCCTGTGCCGCTCCTGGTACCACGAGGCCAACAGGTTCTCTGTGCAAGGTGTGTGGAGAGCAGCTCTATGCCCCTGGAAGGGGTGGAGCCTTCGGTGGAAGGGGCGGGGCCAAGGCAGTCAGCCCTCAGTGCCACTGGGCCCTCCGCCCCAGCCTTCAGAGCCATGCGGAGCATGCAGAGCAGCACTCCCCCCAGCAATTTAAAGGGCCTGGGACAATTTAAAGGGCCTGCTGCTATAGTAACAGTGGCAGTAGCCAGGAACCCTGGGCCCTTTCAAATTGCCAGTCCCTGGGGCAATTGTCCTCTTTGCCTCCTGCCCCCATCGGCAGGCCTGACTGCTACCCAAGCTAGCTACATTACAGAGAGATTCAAAGGCTACCCCGATGATCAGCAAAGCGCCCACAGCTAGGTGCTTGTTTCTACTGGTGGTGCACATTTGCTCATGGCTTGGTGCACACACAAAATTATTCTGCACATGGACGGAAAGGATTAAAACATTGCCCAGCCCTACTGACTTCAACTGAGCCATGGCGATTTACACCACTAGCTGCTGTGCAAATGCATCACGAGACACAGTCCTTGCCTCAAGGAAAATACAGCCAAAATAGACAACGCATCATTAGCCCACTGTGCAGCTGGGAAACTGAGGCCCAGAGAGACTGAGTGATGTGGCCAAGTTTACATAGAACAGTGGTTCTCAACAAGGGGTCCAGGTCCCACTGGGGGGAGGTCACAAGCAAGAGTTCAGAGGGTCCACCAAAAAGGACCAGCATTAGATTTGTTTGGGCCCAGGGCAGAAAGCTGAAGTCAAAGCCTGAGCAACTTCGCTCTGCAGGGCCCCTGTGGGATCACTTCAGGCGCATGCCCCTTGGTGGCTGAGGGGAGTCTTACAGTATCTACTCACCTGTCTGTCGGCAAGGCAGCATCCAACAGGAGCCCAGAGACCAGGCCTGTTCTTTTACCCCCCCCCCTCCCAGGTACAGTGTGCCCCCCCCATCCACCCACTCCTCTGGGTACCAGCCCAGGGGCCCTATAAGTAGCAGTTACCTGCTGAGTTTCAAAGTACTTAGTTGCTGTCACATCCCTGGGATGCTGTCCCATCCAACCCTTTCTCTAGGGCCTTATGGTTGAGTTCCCATTCTCCTGCGGGGTTGTCTTTGGTTCCTTGGCTAGCCTTCAGCCACAAAGCCTGGCTCTGATCAGGTACCACACCCCAGCTCCCACTCAGGGCTGTCCAGAGTGCTGGTGTTCCCTGGTCTGCCCAGGTTGAGCTCCAGGAAGGAACTGACAGGCCCTAACCTAGCAGCTCCTTTTATATCCACCTGCTGCACCCTGATTGGCTATAGTGGAGGCTGCCACTCTGTTCTGCTTGGAGGGCCTCTCTACTGCTCCTGTTGCTGACCAGGGTGGTGAAAGGCCTCCAGTAGGGATGTCGGGCTTTATCCACCCCATCACAGGTCCCCAGGAAATTGACTTGATTTCTAATCCCTAATGCCAGCCCTGACGTTTATATGCAGAACAACAGTCGTTATGGCACAGATGGGCTATGGAGGAGTGTGGGGAGGCCTTGGAAAGAAAAAGGTCGAGAGCCCCTGATATCGTGGCTGACTCTTGAATAGAGCTGGTCACATTTTTGTAATAAAAGATCAAAGGTGGGGGGAGCTGCTTTTACATTTCCCTGTAAAAATGTGATCGCCATCAAACTTTTCCCAACATTTCCATGGCATAAAACAAACTGAACCTTTTTGGCTTTGTGCTGAAAAACGTCATCTCATTTACCAAAAATGAAACATTGTGGCTGTGTCTCCATTGGCAACATTTTGTGCAAAAGTGGTCACTTTTGTACAAAAACTTGCCGCCTGTCTACACTGGCCACGAGTTTGTGCAAGAACACTGACATTCTAATGCAAGAAATCAGTGCTTCTTGTGCAAGAACTCTGACGCTCCCACTCAGGAATAAGCCCTCTTGCACAAATGTTCTTGTGCAAGAGGTCAGTGTAGACAGGCAACATTAATGTCTTGCACAAGAAAGCCCGATGGCTAAAATGGCCATCGGAGCTTTTTTGTGCAAGGGAGTATCTACACTGGCATGGATGCTCTTGCGCAAAAGCACATCTCTTGCACAAAGGCACATGCCAGCGCAGACGTTCTCTTATGCAAATACTTTAACGCAAAAACTCTTGCGTTAAAAAGTATTTGCGCAAAATCTTGCCAATGTAGACGTGATCTGTGTGTTTTTGATTAGGGTCCTTCCTTCTCTCTTTTCTTCCTTCCCCACCAAAAAAAAGAGGAAGAAAAGTGAAGGTGGGAGGCAAGAAAAAACCCAGCCTTTGAAACTCACCTTGATTTTTCAAAAATCAAAGTGAACATTTTTGGTTCATTAAAAAAAAAATTCCAAACACGCTTTCAGACAACACCAGGAAGGCTACGTCTACACTGGCATGATTTTCCGAAAATGCTTTTAACGGAAAAGTTTTCCGTTAAAAACATTTTCGGAAAAGCACGTCTAGATTGGCAGGACGCTTTTCCACAAAAGCCATTTTCACGATCGGGGCTTTTTTGCGGAAAACACGACTGTGCTGTCTACACTGGCCCTTTCGGAAAAAGACTTTTGCCCGAACGGGAGCAGCATAGTATTTCCGCAAGAACACTGTCAATCTTACATGAGATAGTCAGTGTTCTTGCGGAAATTCAAGCGGCCGGTGTAGACAGCTGGCATGATTTTGCGGAAAAACTTGCCAGTCTAGACACAGCCGAAGTATTTCCATGCAGCTCCGGGCAGCAGGAAGGCTGGAGTTCCCAGGGGGTACTTCTAATACCGAGGGTCCTGCTTCGGAGTTGCCATTACAAGTATTTTATACAGTTGACTCTTTCTGGCTCCTCTGCCTCCCCACAGTGCCAAAGAACCATGCAGCACAGCAACAGCTGGGAGTCTGAACCGGTCCCTGGTTTGTTACAACCTCATTCCTTTTGTCCCTGTTTACCGGCATTAATTTTAATGGCTTGCTGCGGTGATAACTTGCTGGAGAACGATTTGGTTGGTTTTGTTTGTTATAGAACTGGGAGCCAGGGGACGTTTTGGGATTTGGCTTTGCTGTGTTTGTTGTGGAGGGCAATAAACTTCCCCAGATGGAGGACGTGAGCGCGATTGAGAGCCATCTCTTCATTCTGCTCTGCCTCCTTCATGTGACCCTAAAGCAGAATAGGAGGGAGCTATTTACCTGCCACAAGCAACACCCGCCCCGAAATGTAGGCTATAAGGGTATCATGGGACCCAGATCTGAGCAGCCTTCTTTTGCTTCAAGTTTCAAACCCAAGCCGCCTGCTGCGTCCCCCCTTTCCATCTACATTTTCATTTAAATCATTAAGACTCTTATGCCCTGCAGGCAGAGATATTACAATGGGTGGTTGGGGAAAGACAAAGTCCACCTTCATGTGTTCAGGATGGCTACGTCTACACTGGCACCCTTTTCCGGAAATGCTTAAAACGGAACAGTTTTCCATTATAAGTATTTCCGGAAAAAGCGCGTCTACATTGGCAGGATGCTTTTCCGGAAAAGCGCTTTTTCCAGAAAAGCGTCCGTGGCCAATCTAGACGAGCTTTTCCGCAAAAAAGCTCCGATCGTCATTTTCGCGATCGAGGCTTTTTTGCGGAAAACACTACTGTGCTGTCTACACTGGCCCTTTTCCGGAACAGTTTTCTGGAAAGAGGACTTTTGCCCGAACGGGAGCAGCATAGTATTTCCAGAAAAGTGGCTGATTTCTTACAGTAGATCGTCAGTGCTTTTCCGGAAATTCAAGGGGCTAGTGTAGACAGCTGGCAAGTTATTCTGGAAAAGCGGCTGATTTTCCGGAATAAGTGGCCAGTGTAGACACAGCCGATAGGTGCAGTCAGGTGAGGAGCGCAGTTCTGATGTCATCTTTTCACTCACATTCTGAAAAACAAGTCTTGCCATTCACAGAATCTTCCCTGCCCTGCACCAGCTATGAAACGCTCTGGCCAGGGGCTCCAAGTCCCTCTTCCCTAGTAAAAGCAGAGGGTAACCACTCCCCCTTTCTCTCCTGGTGTGGATAAGGAGTGGCCCCATCCTGTTAATTTCTCCTGTTTGTTCCCTTTCCATCCGGTGTCCAGTGTGAATGCTCCTTTCTACAAACCGTGACTTCGCTTTTCTTGTTGAGCCAGTGCTGTGAGCAACAGTCCAGAATTCACCTAAAATCAGCTGCTTCCAAGCAAATCCGTGTCAGCCTGCTCCCTCTTGAACAGGATGGGGGCAGGGAGAGTAATGGAGAAAGAAAAGGAAACTCCCCCCTTTTCACCAACAACCAAGAAAGAAATAGGAGCGGAAGGCAGGAATGGAAATATTCTCTCCTCGTGTGTCCTGAAGGATAATCAGCTACCTCCTGCAATGTCCCAGCACTGTGTGTGTGTGTGTGTGTGTGTGTGTGTGTGTGTGTGTGTGTGTGTGTGTGTGTGTGTGAGAGTAATTGACACACTGAGCTATTTTCATGCCATCCATTAAACCTTTGGCATGAATGGATTCCCCCAGTGAATTTGCCCTCCCACAAAAACCAGAGCTGTGCGCAGCAGCATCCTAAATTGCCCATATGTGTCTCCATGAGTGGCGGGTAATGTAGGCAAGGAAAGGTATTGCCTCCAGGTGGTCAGGAAGTGGGGAGGTTATTGAAGGGGTGTGGTCTCAGGGGATGGGTGTGGCTTTGAGTAGAAGGGGTGGGACTTGGGCTAGCCTTCCTCAGTTGGGCTTTTGTAGATCTCAGCTGCCTATTCACTAATTAAAGCCCAGTGACGTCTTGGGCTGTTATTTCTGAAGAGTAACTTCACTTATTTCCACATTAACACTTTAAGCAGTGGAGTTCTCAGAATTGCTCTATTACATGCCTATGAAATTGGATACGAAGGGCAGGGGGAGGTATAACAATGTCCATGTATTTGTGGGACAATGATACATCCGGTGTTGTGTCCTTAAAATTCCCAGGCAAAACGCTATGTTAACTTAGACTTAAGAGTGTTTTCCTGGTATAAGTTTACAACCTTAAGATAACGTAATTTTCCCAGTTAATACAAAAAGGCTGAAACTCTGGAAGTTCAAAGTTAACAATCCATTTAAATGCCAGCAAGCAGCGAAGTGAATAGATAAAAATCACCCAAATAACCTTAACTCTGCGGGCATCCTCTACTGGCTCTGCATCTTGGTTCAAAAGAACCAGCACACTGAGTGCTAAACTCTTTTTAAACATCTGGCCACAGGTATCAATCACAATGGGAGCTGCTGTTCCGAGCACTTGAAAGCCTGGGCCAGAGAGTGCTTTTAAAAATAAATCTCGGGCTATACATGTAAGAAGGAGACATCTGGCTGAAAGAAGAGTTGAGACACATTTGGAAAAGTCTTAGCTCTGTTGCGTTGGCATAGCTGGCTCATGCAGTGAAGGAGTTGGAGAATACATATTTCTGCAATAGCTATACAGTCTCCTTGCTCCCCTGTTATGAAAGATAACTCTTCTAATCGTCCGTCTAGCCCTATAAGGACCAGATGTTCGGAAGCACTCGGGGCTAGTTTTTCAGAACAGCCCATCTTCCACTTTCCTGAAAAATAATCTTTTTGCTAGAAACAAAATGCCACGTAAATAAAGATGAAACTTTCAAGGGAGAGAGCTAGGATTTATTAGGGAAAAGCATAATACTTTAAATCGTTGGCCTCAGACAACACACCATGAGAGCTATTTAAACGAGGGCTAAATGTGTCTTGCAGTGGAAGCAGGGTTGTCACAGCTGTGGCTACAAGCCTTCGAAACAGCCAGGCTGTGGAGTGAAATTTACACCCACCCGCGCCCCCTGACGACGTCCTGTAGAAGGGATTAAATTCCGACATGTGGGGAAGCAAGCATCATAAGGGGGAGAGGAGGCAGCCAGCCATTCGCTGAATGTGACATGGCGAATGAAATATCAATATTTTCTGCTGTGCTCTGTAAATCCACAGCTAACCAGGCTGTGCTCACAGAGGTGTGCTCACAGCCAGCTGGTCACCATGATCAGACATAAATTAAACTACCCTCGCCATCCTGTCCTCCTGACCCCAGCACAGAAATCGACCACTGGGATGAATGGAAAGCGTCTGTGGATTGTGCCGGTTGTTTTTCCAAATCCTGGCCCTTTGCTCCATGCGGCTTGGACTCATTTTACTTTGCTATTGATTACACACAGTCAACCTCTGCATGAAAGTCCTCCCCGACCCCCGGTCTAAAGTTGTCCCAAACTCACCTCTGGGAGGCTGGGGCAAATTTCCTGCAGCAGTTGAAACCCATTCATCTACCCTAACCTCCCAGGGGTGAGTTTGGGACGCATTTAGACTGGGGGTGGGGGCTGGTGCATATCTGGAGGACTTTGCTCATTAGATTTCCAATACTTCCTCTTTCTGCTCACACAAGAAATGCCAGGAGAATGCCTTGCTGCGTCTAGATCTAAGTAACACAGAACAATAAAATAATGGGATGGGTATGTAACTAGCCAACTGTGACAACTTCTTTTCCCAGGACAGGACCTTCAAATGCCCGAGCTTTCTTAAAGTGTTCGGAGCTCTACAGTCACACAGCTATTGCAGCCTGTTACAAAGGAGACCCCCACACTGCTTTCCTCTAATCTTTTCCATCCATGTGCACATTTTTTCCATCCCTGTGTGGAATTTTTTTTTTTTTCCCACCGGAATTTTTTTTTTCACCGATGCATGTGCAAATGTGCACCATCCACAGAAACAAAAAAAGCTCTGCTTATCAGCTGGGCGGCATTTGAATCACTCCTGAGCAGCTGCACAAGCGCACAGCTTGCAGGAAACAGTGCTCTTGAGGGGCTTTCATTGGATGTCACGACCAGCTTAGACTAGGACTGACTCACAATCACGGGGTCTGCATCTCACAATGCTGGAGACATTCACCCCAGAGGGAGAGCACACAGATGCCATTCACTTTGATTATAAACCCTTTGGGAGCCTGGACAGCATCTTGCACAATTGACTGCAATACAAATAATGCTCAAACCTGCAAGAAGGTAGGGGGTTATGGTTCTTTAACTCCTAACTCCCAAGGATATCAATTGTACTGAGCCAACATCTGAGCACAGTGCAAACAGCTCCTTGGTGTTGCTACAGAGGGCAGCTTTTGGATTGGACACAAGGCAGGTGTTGCGACAACAGAGCTTTTAACCATCCTAGGGTATGTCTAGACTGCATCCCTCTGTCTGCAGAAAGATGCAGATTAGGCAGGTCGACATTGCAAATGAGGCAGGGATTTAAATATCCTGCGCCTAATTTGCATAAAAATGGCCACCACGTTTTGATGACTCGGCACTTTGTTGGCAAAAAGCAGCAGTCTAGAGGGGGATCTGTCGAGAGAGAAAGCCTTTTTCGACAGATCCTGTAAACCTCCTTGCAGGAGGCATAAGGGATGTCAAAAAAGGCTTTCTTTCTTGACAGATCCCCCTCGAGACTGCTGCTTTTTGCCGACAAAGTGCAGAGTCATCAAAACGTGGCGGCCATTTTTATACAAATTAGGCGCAGGATATTTAAATCCCTGCCTCATTTGCAATGTCGACCTGCCTAATCTGCATCCTTCTGCCGACAGATATACCCCTAAGGTGCTATTTGCAGGGGTGGGGATGGTATCCTGGCTAAATTCCAAGTCAGGAAGTTATCACCTGCACCACTGACGTCAATGAGAGAGTTTCACCACTAGCTCAAGCTAGATGGTGTTTAACCCAGTGCAGGTGTAACCCCCACCAGGTGGATTTGAACCTGGGTCCTCTGAAGCTTCCTATAGGAGCCGTTAACCTCTGAGCTAAAAGCCAGCTGGCTCCCAGCCCATGCTGTAGATCTTAGCTGTTCCTGCACTCTAGGTGTCAATGCATGGGACAGTGACCCACACTAGGCACGCCCGGGTGAGAAAGAGAACACACAGAGCATTGGAAAGTTTGCTGTGCGGTGTTTAGCTTCCACCAGAGCTTGACAAACCCACAGGAGCGTAGCCTTTCCCAGGTCCAGCCCATGAGCTCTGGGACCCTGATTCTGGAAAGCATTTTAAGCGCACACTGAAGTGCTATTGACTTCAACGTGTGGAATGGCGAGGCCTCCCTGAACTAGGCCTTGCCCACGTCTTAGTCGCCGATGTGCTGAACGACAGGGCCAGTCTTTGGGAGGAAGAAGCCTCGTCTGCCAACTTCCCCACAGATAGCTGGGCCTGTAAAAAATACCTCGAACAAGCCATTCTCTGTCCAAAAGGAATCGTTGCCCGACACACATGCGTCTCAGAATACATTTTGTTTTGCATTTTTTCAGAGAGAAAAGTCACCTGCAGACAAACCCCACAGTGGGAATGGAAATCGCTATGAAGAGCCCTCTTGAGAAACTCAACAATTATACATTGATAACATGTAAAAAAAGCCCCCCAAAATTAAAAAAAAAAAAAAAAAAAAAAAAACTATAAGCAAGTCCCTTTCCTCTCTCAAACACCACTCCTCACATGGCTCTTGGGATCTGGAAAGATGGCTAGACTCCACCAACGAGTCAAAGAAATGTTTTAAAAAGGATCATTTTAAATGCTTATGACTCAAGCCAATTAACAGACATGCATCTGACGAAGTGGGTCTTTGCCCATTAAAGCGTATGCTCCAACACTTCGGTTAGTCTATAAGGTGCCACAGGACTCCTCGCCGCTTTTGCTAATTAACAGATTGATCTGGAAACTCCCTGGCATTATCCAGTGCTCAAGAAGGAAGTGCAGCCCACGTAAAGAGGTGACAGCACTCACAGTTCACGCATGATGGCCAGATTCAATCCCTCCTTGAGGTGCAAATTTCAGGGCAGCTGTTGGAGCCATCCCCACACCTCCACAGCACCATACACAGGCACCCCCCCACCTTGTACAAAGGGGAAACTGAGGCAAACAGAATTCCCCTCCCCTTGAAAGTGTTCCGCCCCAGCGACTTCTATTATGGCACTCATGGCTGGGCAGCCAGCGTCTCGAGTGCTTTGTAAAATCTTTTGTCAGAGCCATTTAGAACCCAGATATACCAGTTCTATCAACAAGTCCTGCTGTCACAGACCTGTTTAAATAATTTATTTGTCTTATTACTTAACTTGCATCGGGTTCATTATTTAATTCCTAGTCCTTCATTGAATTATTTCACATTTAAATGCCTCACCCCGTTTTACTCCTTTCTTTTTATAGTCTGGTAATCCAAGACCGTTGGCATGGCAGAATAATCGTATATTTACTGTGTTTTGAAATCAACAGACCGCATTAGATCCCCAGCTGGTGCATATTGATACAGTTCGCTTCACTTCAAATATTTGCGCTGTGTTGATTTACACCAGTGAAGGATCTGGGTGTTTTTTTTCAAGACAACACATTTTCTATGTAAACAAAAAATACCACAGTGAAGGCCTGTGAAACGAAAGGAATAAACCAGCACAGCACAAGTTCTAAACTAAAATCCCTTGCTTGGAAACCAAGCCTCGAAAATGAAAAATGGCGTTAATCCCAGATTTCACGACTGAAAGCCCCTTATCCTGTCTGTGAACATTGGAGCAGGCTTGCTCCAAGCCCGTCCCATCGGCCAGACCACTTGAATTTCCCACTGGTAGAGAGAATGGATTTTCTCCCAAATGGCTTTGTTCAGTCCTCCCTCTGCTTCTGCCCTGCAATGACTCTCATTGTCCAATTTGGGGTGCTGCCTGAAGCTTTCAAAAATCATGATATTGCCTTGAGAATCACAAGATTTTGAACCTACTAAATGGTGGGTTCTTTTTAATTACCTGCTGGCTTTTGAGCCTTTACAGAGCAGGTCTTCTAGCTTTTCTGAGCATCCAGAAAGGTTGCAAACTGTCTGGTGGTGTGCATAGCCGTATAGGCCAATTTATATGGGAGATACAGGCAGTCCCCGGGTTACGTACAAGATAGGGACTGTAGGTTTGTTCTTAAGTTGAATCTGTATGTAAGTCGGAACTGGCGTCCAGATTCAGCCGCTGCTGAAACTGATCAGTTTCAACAGCGGCTGAATCTGGACGCCAGTTCTGATTTACATACAGATTCAACTTAAGAACCCCAGGCATCCCCAAGTCAGCTGCTGCTGAAACTGATCAGCGGCTGATTCCAGGAAGCCCGGGGCAGGGGCTTCCTGTAGTCAGCCACTGGTCAGTTTCAGCAGCGGCTGACTTGGGGACGCCTGGGGCAGAGCAGCTGGGGTGCTGCCGGGTTGGTCCAGTAGCGCCCAGAACGGCACTACAGGACCAACCGGCAGCGCCCCAGCTGCTGTACCACAGGCGTCCGGAGCAAAGCCGTGGAGCACGGGGGCAGCGGGACAGCCCAGACGCACCGTGGCTGTCCTGCTGCCCTCGGGCTCCGTGGCTTTGCTCTGCTTTGCTCCCCGTCCCCCTGGTCTGCAGACCAGGGGGATGGGGAGCAAAGCAGAGCAAAGCCGCGGAGCACGTGGGCAGCTGACAGCCCAGACGTGTCTGGGCTGTCTGCTGCCCGCGTGTTCCGCCACTTTGCTTCCTCTCCCTGGTCTGCTGGAGACCAGGGAGAGGGAGGGCCCCGTTCGTAACTCGGGGACTGCCTGTAGATGGAGGAGAAACTAACTCCTGCACTTAGATAATATACTTATTATCACTCAGATTTTCAGACAAATTTTCAAACAGTTTCCCTTTTTGCCACATTCACTTCCCCTGCTCCAGGACCTCTGAACCCCAGGAATCCTCAGGTGGCTCCTTTAAGAGGATCTGGGTCGGTGTGCGACCTCATCAATTTCTCTCCTTCCATGGGAAAATTACAAGTGAAGCCAGGCAGAGCATGCTGGTATCTAGGGACCAAATCCCCAGATATGAACATCCCCACAGCTGAACTCAGACTTTAAAAGGCCTCTTTCCCTATGAACAAAAACGCCAGGTCCAGCCACCAGCATCCCTGCGCTGGGGAAGAAATTCAGATCCACATTCAGATCCCAGGAATTTGGGGGAAAGCTGGTGGCATCAGACAGCACAGACCAAACCTCCCAGAAGGGGAAGGCAACACAAGGTATCCGAAGGGAAGCAAGGAAGAGAGCTGGCAGCATGGGCCAGTTACACATACAGCCCAGAAAGAGAGCAGTTGCTTCGTGAGCGACCCTGACATGCAGTACTAGTTTGCTTGGCCTGGGAAAGTGGCACTTGATTAAAGTTTGACCCCATCTCTGCCAGGCGAGGGGTCTGGTGCACAGGCGGGGAGGAAGAGGCCGGAACACAGTGGCACGGTTGTCAGAGGAGAATGACGGGCTCCTTCTGGAATGTGGCATGCAGGAAATGGATAGTCTGATGTCACTGGATAAGAAATCAATTTCCAGCTCATCCCATAACAAACATGCAGCAGCTGCCGCTTACAACCCCATTTAAAACCCTTTCATTTCAAAAAGGTGCCACAGGGGAGACAGGGTGGACGCCATCAAAGTGCTGGCGGGAGGGGTTAACGAGGGAAAAGGGGGATAAAATACCCATGAGGAACTGAGGTCACCTAGAACATAGAATAAGAATGCTAGGGCTGGAAGAGACCTCAGGAGTCATGGACTCCAACCCCCTGCCCGAAGCAGGACCAACCCCAACTCAATCATCCCAGCCAGGGCTTTGTCAAGCTGAGACTTAAAGACCTCTAGAGATGGAGACTCCACCACCTCCCTCGGGAACCCATTCCAGTGCTTCCCCACCCCCCTAAGGAAATAGTTCTTCCTAATATCCAACCTAGACCTCCCCCACTGCAACTAGAGACCATTGCTCCTTGTTCTGCCATCTACCACCACTGAGAACAGCCTCTCTCTATCGTCTTCAGGAAGTTGAAGGCGGCTATCAAATCCCCCCTCTTCTGCAGGCTAAATAAACCCAGATCCCTCAGCCTCTCCTTGTAGGTCATGTGCTCCAGCCCCCCTCAGCATTTTGCCGGCCCAAACAGCTTCAGGCTGAAAAATCTGGGATGCAAATGAAGGAAGTTGACTCCAAAGGAGGGCAGGGCATTTTCCTGATGCAACCAAGGATCCACTACCTAGCAGCACGTGTGCTCGTCACCGTGGTAACCAGGGCCTTGTCTACACTGGGGAGTTTCTGCACTGGTGTAGATACGTTGCACTAATGTAAAGCGTGACTTGTGCCCAGGGGGGCTTGCCTCAGTTTGAAGCGCTCCTCTGGTACAAGTCACTTTTTACACCAGAGTAGGGTGGCCACATGAGGTGTTTGCCCAAGATTATTTGTGGATCCAAGTGGCGGGCTTTCAAAGTCGAGACCAAGGCCTCAGGCCTGACTGTTTAAGAGGGAATGGTGTAAGTTGAGACGTCCTGAGGGGGTGCGCTCCCAGCAGCTTGTGAAACCACAGGCGTCTAGACGCCAAGATGTAGCCAAAGAGACAAGGGAATGGTGCATTTCTAAGTACATGAAAGATCGTAGGACAAGGAAGGAGTTTCATTGCAAACTAGGCAGGAATTGGTGAAGATTCCCAAGGATGGGGGTGACGGATTTCCTCTTTGAAAGTTATTTTATTTACAAATGGGCTCAGAGTGAACCCCTAGACCTGAAGGCCCCCAGAGTCTGAGGGACTTAGAGTCAGCAGTGGAGCCGTGAGAATTACTGATTTTTTAGTGGCTGAGTCACAAAAAACAAAACAAAACAAAACCATAACATTTTGTTTGAGCCAAATCCAAAATGTTTCATGAGTCTTAGGCTTTTATTCCAAATTTTATTTCAATTATATAATGCAGTAACGTAAGTAATAATCATACTAATAATGTGGCAGGGTTTTGCAGGGGGAAGGGCAGGATGACCAAAACTATTTGGCAAATGTGACACAAATTCTTGTCAGTCGAACTCCTCACCCATCCCACAATCTGCTCTAGTCTGCCACAGAACTTCAAAGCCCAGGTCTGATTCTCCAGGGCCTTGCACCTGGTTTGCTCATTCACACATTGGCTGTGTCTAGACTGGCCAGTTTTTCTGGAAAATCAGCTGCTTTTCTGGAAAAACTTGCCAGCTGTCTACACTGGCCGCTTGAATTTTCGCAAAAGCACCGACTTCCTACCGTAAGAAATCAGTGCTTTTAGCGGAAATACTATTCTGCTCCCATTCGGGCAAAAGTCCCTTTTGCGCAAAACTTTTACGCAAAAGGGCCAGTGTAGACAGCTGAGATTTGTTTTGCACAAAAAAGCCCCGATCACGAAAATGGCGATCGGGGCTTTTTTGCACAAAAGCGCATCTAGATTGGCCACAGATGCTTTTCCGCAAAAGTGCTTTTGCGGAAAAGCGTCTGTGCCAATCTAGACGCTCTTTTCTGAAAATACTTTTAACGGAAAACTTTTCCGTTAAAAGCATTTCCGGAAAATCGTGCCAGTCTAGACGTAGCCATTGTGTTAGTGCTCTTCTACCTTCTTGGGTACCAGCCTTGGTAAGGATGTCAACACACAACCCAGTGCTCTGTGGACTGCCTCCAGGCGGGAGGCATCCCTGAACACTGACTCCCACGTATGGCTAGGAGGATACACTGAGGAACTATTCCAAGGTAATAGGTAACTTGTACTAGGAAAGAGATTTTATCTAATACAGAAGTGCAAAGCCTGAGGTGGCATCTTTATATTTATTCCCTGTGTAACTTGTCACGGTTTGCTGCCTTTACTATGTCACCTTGGAACGTGTGTTTTCCCCCATAAGCAAACTTTTGGCTTGCTTTTATCCTAAGCAGACCTGTGGCGGGCAAACTGTGTGGCATTGTAAGGAGGTGGCACTCACCTCCCACGAGTTCCCTTGTCCGCTCACGTGCATCTCTCAGTCTGTTGCCCCACTCCGGATGAGAGTGGTGTCTTCAGGACTTGCCCCCAGAAGACAACTCCTTTGCCCTTACTTCAGGGCTCTGTCTCAGTCTCAACATACAGTCCACATCAGCTCTCCACACGGAGCTGTCCTTGGTGCTGCTGCTGCTCCAGTTGCCCACCAGCCCATCTTCACTGGTTCAAAGCTCCAGAGACACTGAGCTGCTGCTGAGCTTTGCAGCGTCTTTTGTAGGCCTCCCTGGCTGCTGATTGGTTGATTTCTTTTGGCCACACTAGCCTCCGGGAAGACTTCTCTATGGTCCTCTCTGGGCTCAGGGCATGGTCCGACTCATTACAGGTGTGTGCGTACCAAACTGAATGGTGGTGGAAGCTGGTTTCATGCCAAACAGAAATGGCCCAAGTGTCCGGTAATTAAGAACTTAGGAAGGGCAGATTTGGGGAGATCCCAGACTGGAAGGGCAGCTGGTGCCACCCTGCAGAGAAAAACAAGGCTGATGAGAGCCAAGGTGAGACCTTATGCTTGTGGGCTCATACAGGCAGGCTCATGCCCCAAATATTCCGGGGACACACCAGTGGTCACCCCAAAAGTGACAGAATTCTTTAGCGATGCCCCAAACACTCCCAAGCTGAGTTGGATGAAGCTATCTGACAAGTGGAACAGTCAAACTCTGATGACAGCTTGGGAGCACTAACCCACCTTCCTTTCCCCTTCTCGGTCTGCACTGCACTTGGAGCCATGCCAGCACTTTGATGGACTGTTTTATTCTGCCCTTTGCATCCCGCTTTGTTTATAGGGAGCTGGGGAGATTTGTTGGGCTGCGCAATGAGTTATAGGAAGGCATGCACACATTTTTTACTGTGCTGGGTGATGAGCGCTTGAGGCCTGTGGACAGCTGGAGGAATTATTTGCAGGGAATTAACACCGTTTGTCGATTGCATGATGAACTCCTGCATGCGAAATGAATTATGGGAAGAAACAGGTTGGGGACGGTCGTTATTCCTGCTGCGGCAAAGCCCCTCCACTTGGTTGTAAGGTCGCCATGATAGATGTGCTGCCGAATGGAAATTCCCTGAGCGCCTTGGAATGGAACAAACCAATATAACTGGGGGCGTAGGCGATCCGCCACTTTACATTCTGAGGCGATAATAATTGTCCCTGGCTTCTGATTGCTACATTTTTTGGATACATTTGCTCTGGCTGCTTCCCAGGCCATGGTGTTAACTCTTTCCTTCCCCTTGCTCTGTAATTTCATGGGACCTGAAATGCAATTAAAGGGTATCAAGCATTCAGAAGACTGGTAATGAGATGAGGCCATTTTCTTTCACTGTATTCCCAGAGCGTATGTCTATATGGGGTCGGAACCCTAAAAGCACAGGTCGGTATGTGCAAATGTACATTCAGCTCTGTGTGGCTGGCTGCCCTCTGGGCCAATGATGTGCCACTAAGCCCTGAAGAAAGGCCACATTTTCAAAGATGCCCATCAGTGGCTGTATGAATTAAAGGCATTCCATGCATCAGTGAACCTCTCCCGTGTAGACCGGAGTTTTATTGGGAATTTAATATGGGAAAGCTTGCCAATCTGACCAGAATGTTTCTAGTTTTCGCCTCTCTCCGGTCACAGAAATTAAGTGCTGGACGGCTCCGTGTCAGGAAGCAGGTTTCAGGATTTGCAGCAACGGCACTTAGACTGCTGACAATTAAAACGGAATGATTTTAATAGAAGGAATATTACAATTATACACGATAAAAGAATCAGCAGAGAATCTGGCATGTTACTTTGTCATGGAAGCAATTGTCATGGGCATGTGAAGTGCTAGGTGAACTGGCGGGGGAGGGGGGGGGGTTTCCACGTGCCCTGGAATGGGAGACGGATTAAGGACATATTTACTAATATCCTCATGCTCCCTTGCTGCTCCTATCTTCATACTGAGGCATGATCTGTAAGAAAGCACAAGCCCCCATAAGACGTGTCACTAACTCTGCACAGTCTCCTCACTACAGCGTTCGTATTCCACTTTCAGGATGACTGTTGACAGAGAGAAGAAAAATGAGTGTCTGAAAGTCCAAGTAAAGGAGCTAATGTTCCAGGGCTGTCAATCATGTGCTAATATGCTTAGCTAAAGAAACATATTGATCCCAAGTGCCTGGAATTGCACTTGCAAAGGGCTAGTGACATTTCCAAGGAGTGACACGATCCATTCAAGTCAATTAGAGGCGTCACAGGAGTCATGCTGAGCGGACGTGCACCCCTCCGAGAAATGCCAGCAGAGAATATGAATCGAATTAGGTCTTTTTATATGTTGAGAAATAAATATGTTAATAGCCCGTGACAGAGGAAGGGGTGCCCAGGCCTCTCAGTAGTACACCAGCAGCATCTGGACCTAGGAGCTTTCCGTGGGAAAGCTAGAAATCACAGAGAGAGCAGCTGACACCAGACTCCAGAGTCTAGCAAAGGGAATTGCTTCCCATACAGCCAGCAGAGAAAGCAGCATGTCAATGAAAACCAGCCAGGTGAAAGACCCACAGAATCCCAGAATTCTCAGCACCAGGGTTTAGAATGAGTCTGGCTGCTGTTCTAGCATATGTTATATGGTGTATATATCACATTAAGGTCCAAATGCCCCAGCTGATATCATGGCTCACATTGTGCTAGGAGCTGGACATTCAGACCCTAAGAAACAGATCCTGCCCAAAGGGCCTGTGTTCAGATAGGACAAGTTGGGAGGTTATAAAAGTGGAACTGAGGCACAGATAGACTAAGAACTAGGTCACCAAATGAAATTAATAAATAGCAGGTTTTAAACAAACAAAAGGAAGTTTTTCTTCACGCAGCACGCAGTCAACCTGTGGAACTCCTTGCCAGAGGAGGTTGTGAAGACCAGGCCTTTAACAGGGTTCAGAAATGAACTAGATACATTCATGCAGGTTAGGCCCATCAAAGGCTATTAGCCAGGATGGATAGGAGTGGTGTCCCTAGCGTCTGTTTGCCAGAGGCTGGGAATGGATGATGGGAGATGGATCACTTGTTGATTCTCTGTTCTGTTCACTCCCTCTGGGGCATCTGGCATTGGCCACTGTCAGAAGACAGGATACTGGGCTGGATGGACCTTTGTTATGACCCAGCATGGCCGTTCTTATGTTCTTATGCTAAATGACATGCCCAAGGTCACACCGGGAGTCTGTGGCAGGGCCAGAAATTGGATCCAGATCCCCTGTCCACTACCACACAGCCATCCTTGTCATCTGGATTAAAGGTATTTCCAGTGTTTAATACCCCCGGAGTAGGTTCTTTAACCAGTAAGCCAGATCCTCAGCTGGTGTAAATCAGCATGCTTGCACTGCCATCAGTGGAGTAATGCGGATTTCCAGCAGCTAAGGATCTGGCCCATGGTTTGTTTCCATGATGGTTATACATTTCTGTAAGAGCAGGGTTTGCGCGTAGGGACACCTCCTTCCCCGTCCAGAGTTAGGCTGTGATCCTTTACCGACTTCCCTCTCCGTAGTCATTGGCAGCACCTCTGCCCGCTTAGGCCTAGGCTATACTGCGCAGGCAGTCGGGTGGAGCATCTGGGTTTGGCACAACACCGGGAGTGGGGCCAAGGGTTAAGGCTCTCTGAATCCAAACCACAACCTTCTTGGGCTAGTGCATGACAGAAAACCCATGACAGGCCCTCCAGGAAGCTAGAGAGAACGGGGCCACCAGAGAGCAACTGGCGATGCTGCTCCCTCCACTCCATGACTCAACTAAAGTACATCCCCAGCCGCCCAGAATTCATGCTCCCCATCCGTCATGGCTGCTAGACCAGACTTCAGGCAGGGCTTTGCACTGACCATCTCTCCAGCTTCTCCCAAACACATGGAGCAAACAGAGAAAGGGGAAGCCAGGAATGTTGCCTCCCAGATTTCCCCAACGGCTCGAGTTCCCCCCCATCGGATTGGCTGCATTTCAGCTCCAGGAATTCCTCGGAAAACGTTCTGGGGCCATTTTCCCAGGAGGAGGTCAAGGCTACATGGCCACAAATGGAAACTAGGACTCTGACACGGTTCCTCTTCAAGCCCAGCTCCACCCGGCCCTATCACCACGGAGGCGGGGAAACCAAACCAGGCCTGATTGCAGGAGCCGTTAAAATACTTTATTTTTCAAGGCGAGGCCCTGCTAGAACTGCAGGAAGCCAGCCGAGCGTGGGGCTTGAGGAGAAGTCGTCTCAGGGCTGAGGGAGATCTGAGTGATACCCTTGATTCTAGTGGGCCAGGTGTTTGGTGTGTCTCTGCCTCTGGTAATTCTTCCTTTTCTCTGCCCTGTGGCTGTCTTGTCTATTTAGACTGGAAGGTTGCCAGGGTAGAATCATAGAATCATAGGACTGGAAGGGACCTCGAGAGGTCGAGTCCAGTCCCCCGCCCTCAAGGCAGGACCAAGCTCCATCTACACCATCCCTGACAGATGTCTATCTAACCTGTTCTTAAATATCTCCAGAGAGGGAGATTCCACCACCTCCCTTGGCAATTTATTCCAATATTTGACCACCCTGACAGTTAGGATTTTTTTCCTAATGTCCAATCTAAACCTCCCCTGCTGCACTTTAAGCCCATTACTCCTTGTCCTGTCCTTAGAAACCAAGAGGAACAAATTTTCTCCTTCCTCCTTGTGACACCCTTTTAGATATTTGAAAACCGCTATCATGTCCCCCCCTTAATCTTCTTTTTTCCAAACTAAACAAGCCCAGTTCATGAAGCCTGGCTTCATAGGTCATGTTCTCTAAACCTTTAATCATTCTTGTCGCTCTTCTCTGTACCCTTTCCAATTTCTCCACATCTTTCTTGAAATGTGGCGCCCAGAACTGGACACAGTACTCCAGCTGAGGCCTAACTAGTGCAGAGTAGAGCGGCAGAATGACTTCACGAGTTTTGCTTACAACACACCTGTTGATACAACCTAGAATCATATTTGCTTTTTTTGCAACAGCATCACACTGTTGACTCATATTCAACTTGTGGTCCACTATGACCCCTAGATCCCTTTCTGCCATGCTCCTTCCTAGACAGTCGCTTCCCATCTTGTATGTATGGAACTGATTGTTCCTTCCTAAGTGGAGCACTTTGCATTTCTCTTTCTTAAACCTCCTCCTGTTTGCCTCTGACCATTTCTCTAACTTGCTAAGGTCATTTTGAATTATGTCCCTATCCTCCAAAGAAGTTGCAACCCCACCCAGTTTGGTATCATCTGCAAACTTAATAAGCGTACTCTCTATCCCAATATCTACGTCATTGATGAAGATATTGAACAGTACGGGTCCCAAAACAGATGCTTGCAGAACTCCACTTGTTATCCCTTTCCAGCAGGATTTAGCACTGTTAACAACAACTCTCTGACTACGGTTATCCAGCCAATTATGCATCCACCTTATCGTGGCCCTATCTAAGTTATATTTGCCTAGTTTATCAATAAGAATATCATGCGAGACCGTATCAAATGCCTTACTAAAGTCTAGGTATATGACATCCACCGCTTCTCCCTTATCCACAAGGCTCGTTATCCTATCAAAGAAAGCTATCAGATGGGTAGGGCCCATCTCACTGTGTATGTAGACAGCATCCAATACTGGGACCAGTAAGTGCTACCTGCCTTGCTCCTGCAGTTGTCCCAGGTACAAACACTGCCTAGATACTGTGCACAGGGTAAAGGACAGCTCAGGGTGGATCCCAGAATATTGTAGCTCCATCAGGGGCATCAGCCAGAGCATAGCAGCCTCACAATCTCAGGGGTTTACCCTTACACAGAATGTCGCAGTGTTCCTCAGGACTGGTCCAGCATCATGCCACACCACTCACATGAGCTGTCAGGCTTCGGACTTCACGACGTGACACTCAAATAAGGGTTAAGGGCTAAAAAGCTTGACCACAGAGCAATGCTCCCTCTATGTGTTTCCATCCATGTGCAGAATAAATTTTGTTCTGTGCATCAAGGCATGTGCAGATATGCACCACCAATAGAAACACATGCTGCTGGCTGTGGTCAGCTGTAGGCACTCTGCTAATCAGCTGGGCGGCACCTGAATTGCTCCTGGGCAGCTGCCCAAGCACTAAGCTTACGGAGAATGCTGCCCCAGATGGTCACTGGTGAAAAGGCCAACACGCCACCTCCCCTGCCGGGCTGAGACACCCGTTAAACGCAAGGGTGTTTTCCTCCTTCCTGCTGAACGGGCTAACTAGGAGACAAATCCCACTCTCCGGCGTCGTGGCTGCTACTGCTGCTTTAAAACTTAAAGAACTCGTTTAATCTTCCTGGCAGGCAACCTGGCTGCAGCGGGGAAAGTTGTATTGAGTGTGTAATCACAGGGTTTTCCGCCTGTAGTTACCCAGCACCCCCTCTTCTGCTCATAGCTCATAGTTCAGTCCTCATCTCACCCCCGGCTCTTTTTCTATTTGCTGTTCTTCTGCATTAAGGTCGGGGAGGGAGAGGGAGAGGGAGAGAAAGACAGAGAGCTGCCTGCCATCCCTAAGGAAATCAAATGGGAGTTGTTCTTTTAACTCAGCTGAAGAAAAGAGCTAGTGTTTATAAGCCTGCAGGCTTTGAGCAGAATAAATACATCTCCTCGTAGACACCTAATCAGATAGAGATACAGGAACTGCGTACCCCTAGGGGAATACCAAGAAGAGTATCCCTGTGAGTTTTTACATTAATTTCTCCGCAGATTTGCATTAATTTCCCAGATCTTGGCATGCTGGACAGTTTCCCGAGGGGTTTGTGAAAAACAAATGTTTTGAGCACAGAGAGTCTCGTGGTGAAAGCACCAAACGGGGGCCAGGGCTTCAGGGGTGAACTCCTGTCCCTGCCGAAGTCAATGGCACCAGGGTTTCATCCCTAGTCTCTCTGCAGAGAGAGTGACTGGATACATGGCCCCGTGGGTCTGTGTCCCTGGTTCCCCGCCTGTACAGTGTAATCACCACGGGAGCTGGCCGCAAATTTCCCAGCATCAGAATCCGAGGGAAACCCTTCCAGAAGAGATACCCCCTCCCCGCCATGCTCTAGCAGTTTGCCACAGAGGAAGGGTTTCACCTTTCAACATTTGGAAGTTTTTCCTTTTCTAACGTTTCCAAAAAAATGCTACATTCTTTTTAGCCCGGCGTAGTGACAACATTTTCCTGAAAGTCACTGGGTGACCGGGAGGCTCAGGTCAGAGTTCGTGAACATTGTGGTCCTCAGATAGAGGACCCTTCGTTCACGCTGTCTGGTATTTACATAGCCCCTTCACTGCAGTACCTCAGTGCCTCCGAGGCACTCTTAATACCCCTGCGCGGGAGGAAAGTGTTGTTATCCGTAGGACTTGTCTTCACTTACCCCAAGATGATCGATTTTGCAGGGTTCCATTTACTGGGTCTAGTAAGGACCCACTAAATCAACTGCTGATAGTGCCCCCATCAATCTGGTACTCCACTGGGTCACAAGGAATAACGGAAGTCGACAGGATAGTTTCTCCTGTCAACCTCCCACAGTGGGGATGCTGCAGAAATTTGAACTAACCTACAACAACTCCAGCTACACTATTCTTGTAGCTGGCATTGGGTAGCTTTGGTTGACTTTCTCCAGTAATGTAGACCTGGCCTCAGGGTACAGACGAGGACTAGACACAGAGGCTAAGTGACGTGCCCAGAGACACTCGAGACGTCTGTGGCAAAGCAGGGACTGCAGCTGCATCTCCCATGTCGTGGGCGGGCCAAGTCTGGCTCCTTAAACATGACTGAATCATCTTCCCTTGCCAGACACAGTAAATGGAGCAGTTGCTTGGCAACCAGAACACTGGGGCTGTCCATTAAGTGTCAGTCACTCTCCAGTTTAGTCACAGACTCTATGGCCCGCATTTGGCAGGGAGTCAGACAGGATGATCTAGTGGGCCCGTCGGGCTGTAAAATCGATGAATGAATAATTACAAGGAACTCCAGCTTCCTGGAAAAATTCAGTCCCCCGCCGCCAGCGATAGCAAGAAGCCTCCACTCAGGAAGTGTGTTGGTTTCTTGAGCAGGACAACGTAGGCCTTGTTTGCACAGGGGGTTTACCCCAGTTTCGGGTATCCCATTGTCTGCCCCGCACGTCTACAAGTGTCTACCTGGGTGTAGGACTAGAAGGGACCTCAAGAAGCCATTGTGTCCGGGGCTGGGAGCCTGGGGGTTGTCTCCTACAGACAACCAGCTAACCCCAGTGCCAGCTTTGTCCACATATTCACTCTGCTGACACCATTATTGGACCTAACCATGCCAGTTACAAGATCAAGAACACATATTCCTGTTCATCCAGAAATGTAATTTATGCCATCATGTACCGAAAGTGTCCGTCTGCTATGTACATTGGACAAACTTCTCAGACACTTCGCCAAAGAATCAATGCACATAAAACAGACATCAGGCTCTTTCACAGAGAGAAAACTGTTGCTTGCCATTTTAACCAGACTGACCATTCTCTCAATGACCTTAACACATGCATATTGCTTCAAAGAGATTTTAACTCCAGACTTCAAAGAGAGGCCTCAGAACTGTCATTCGTGCTTAAATTTGACACTTTACGTATGGGTCTTAAAGATGCTAATTATCTCCCCCATTACAAAGATAGCTTCCCCAATTATCACCCCTAATGTCATTACCTCAGACACTAACCTCCCCCCCTCACCCCTTCTCTGTTATTAAATCTGATTCATCAATGTGTTCATTTTTTTTTTATTGTATCACTTTGCTATATATGGTTGTGCCAATTTTCTTCCACAATTTGATCTGAGGAAGCGGGTCTGGCCCACGAAAGCTCATCACCTAATAAACCATCTTGTTAGTCTTTAAAGTGCTGCATAGTCCTGTCTTTTGTTTCAGCTGCACCAGACTAACATGCTGCATCTCTATCACTAGACCTACCAGGTGTTTGTCTAACTTGCTGTTAAAAACACCAGTAATGGAGATTCTCCCTAGGCATTTTATTCCAATGTTTAACCACCCCGATGGGAAGGGACTTTTTCCTAATATTCAGCCTAAGCCACCCTTGCTGCACTTTAAGCCCATTGCTTCCTGTCCTAGCCTCAGAGGCCAAGGAGAACAATTTTTCACCCTCCTCCTTGTAACACCCTTTTAGATACTTGGAAACTGTTATGGTCCCTCTCTGGCAGGCCCAAGGAGGCCGCAGGCCTTTCTCCAAGAAGGCTGGGCCAACATAACTGATCCAATCCAACCTTAACGAAGGAGACGTGGCACCCCACTGGGTAGATGACCCTACAGCAGGGAGCTTGGTTAGCAGTTCTAGTGACGTGGGACCCGATTTTACTCTCCCCTCAGCATCACGCTGGCCTAACTCAGCTGTGGAAGCCAGAGGAAAATCAGGCCTATGGTACACAGACATGCCACATAGCATCCAAGTATTGTGAACTCTAGGGCTGTGTCCAGACTCAGGGGTTTTTTCGGGAAAAGTAGCCTTTTCCCGAAAAAAAACTTCCCCTGCGTCCAGACTCAAGCCGCGTTCTTTTGAAATTAATTCGAAAGAACACGGCTTTTCTTTCGATGGCGGTAAACCTCAATTTACGAGGAAGAACGCCTTCTTTCGAAAGTTCCTCTTTCGAAAGAAGGCGTTCTTCAATGTAAATAGGCCGTCTTCGAAAGAGAGCATCCAGACTCGCTGGGTGCTCTCTTTCGAAAAAGCGGATTGCTCTTTCGAAAGATCCGCCTGCAGTCTAGACGCGATCTTTCGAAAGAGGCTCTTTCGAAAGATGCTTTCGAAAGAGCCTCTTTCGAAAGAAGCCTGCAGTCTAGACATAGCCTAGGAGGCTGCAAATCATGAGTCAGGCCTCAAAAAAAGAGAGATGTTTTGGATTCCTCGTCTTTGCCTTCTGGTGTGTGAGACTGTAGGTTGCACTTGTGCCATATTTTATATGCGAGTATGGCAGCTAGAAACACTTTTCTAAAGGAAGGTGATTTTTTTCTCTTAATCTTAGAATAGAATCATAGAAAACTAGGACTGGAAAGGACCTCAAGAGGTCATCGAGTCCAGTCCCCTACTCCCATGGCAGGACCGAGTACTGTCTAGACCATCCCTGATAGACATTTATCTAAACTACTCTTGAATATCTCCAGAGATGGAGATGACACAATCTCCCTGGGCAATTTATTCCACCCTGACAGTTGGGAAGTTTTTCCTAATGTCCAACCCAAACCTCCCTTGCTGTAATTTAAGCCCATTGCTTCTTGTTCTATCCTCAGAGGCCAAGAAGAACATTTTTTCTCCCTCCTCCTTGTGACACCCTTTTAGATACCTGAAAACCGCTATCATGTCCCCCCTTAATCTTCTCTTTTCCAAACTAAACAAACCCAATTCTTTCAGTCTTCCTTCATAAATCATGTTCTCTAGACCTTTAATCATTCTTGTTGCTCTTCTCTGGACCCTCTCCAATTTCTCCACATCTTCCTTGAAATGTGGTGCCCAGAACTGGACACAATACTCTGAGGCCTAATCAGCACAGAGTAGAGCGGAAGAATGACTTCTTGTGTCTTTGTCATGGGGCGCACGCCCCCCCAGTAGCCTCAGTGCCCCCTGACTGTCTTCACATGGCCCATCTCAGGGTGAGTTACAGTCTGTATGGGTTGCTCATCATCGGCTTCACAGCAGTTTATACTGGCCCTTTAAACAGGCCGAGTCCACAAACAGATTCTTGTCGTAGCTGGGCACCCCCCGGTAGGGGGACCCGGGCCCGCCCTACTCCACCGGGTCCCGGCCCAGGGCCCTGTGAGCAACCGGGTATAGGGTCACTCCCTCGGTGGGGCTAGCTAGCCGAAACCCACCGAGGCTCTCGGGCTAAGAGGGGCGCCTCCCGCTCCTGCCCTGGGCCACTTCCTACCTGGCCTTGCCCAGCTGGCTGCGATCTCCAGGCCGGCGTCCCCTCGACAGGTAGTCTCCAGGTGACACCAACTCGCCTCTGCTTTCCTCCAGGCCTCTCCTGGAGTCCCCGGCAACTGCTGAGGGAGAGCTTCCCTCTCCTGCAGCTGTATCCCTCCCAGGAGCTCTTGCTGCCTCTGCAGTCAGCCCTGCCCTCTCCATCCAGTAACTGGGCCTCTCCTTTTATAGCTGGCAGCTGGGTTCATTAGCCTAACCATCTCAGCTGGTCTTCCAGCTTCCCTCAGGCTCGGGGCCTGAGCCTTGGGCTTAAAGGCCCAGTGCAGGGCAGGCGCCCTGTCACAGTCTTGCTCACAACACACCTGTTGATGCCTCCCAGAATCATGTTTGCTTTTTTTGCAGCAGCATCACACTGCTGACTCATATTTAGCGCGTGGTCCACTATACCCACTATAATCACACGCCTCCTGAAGCTAGAGATTTAGGATCAACAAGTATCATGAGGATCTCAAAATCGCCAGAGTTGGCACACCTATCTGTGGCCCGTGAAGGGACAGCACCAGGCATCACTCGAGTGACAATTGCTAGGCACCGTTTGAAATTCTATTATATGTGTTGCGTGGGGCCAGGATGCCTTTATTTTCTGCAGACTGTGCCTTTAATAGGGAAAGAACAGGTTAAGCAATATGTAGCTAAGTTAGATGTATTTGAGTCAGCAGAGCCTGATGAAATTCATCTCTGGATTCTTAAGGAACTAGCCGAAGCAATCTCAGAACCGTTAGCAATTATCTTCAAGAACTCACGCAGGATGAAAGAGGTCCCAGAGGACCGGAGAAAGGCAAACATAGTACCTATCTTTAAAAAGGTGAACAAAGAGGAACTGGGGAAATATAGTCCAGTCAGCCTCGCTTTGATATGTGGAAAGATACCGGAACAAAATATTAAACAAACAATCAGTTTGCAAGTACCTAGAGGATAATGGAGTGAGCAGGAATAGCCAGCACGAATTTGTCAAGAACAAATAACGGCAAGGCATCCTCATTTCCTTCTTTGTCAGGGTTACTGACCTGGTGGGTGGGGGAGGGGCAGAGGTCCTTCTATTTTTTGCCCCCTCGTGTGTGCAGAATGAATTTTGTTACGGGCGCCAACAGGGAGGTGCGCCTAATCTGCAGCCAAGGAGATTAAGGTTATGCATCAGGAAAAACTTCCCAGCTATCTGGATACTTACGCTCTGAGAATAGGCTTTCGAGGGAGGCTGTGGACTCCCCTGTTATTGGAGGATTTTAGAACTGATTAAACACCTGTCTGGTACACTCAGTCGTGCCTCAGCGCGGGGGTCTGGCTTTGATGAACCTTTGAGGTTCCCTCTGGCCCTACATTTCTGTAATCTCAGAGTTCTGCCCACACGCACAGGCAGCAGTGTTTCCTGCAAGCTGAGTGCTTGGGCGGCCACCCATGAGCGATTTAGGTGCTGTTCTACTGATTAGCAAGAGCACCTAGAGCTGGCAGCATGAGTTTTTATAAGTGGTGCACATCACGCGTGTCTCAGTGCACATAACAAAAGTTATTCTGCACACGAATGGGAAAAAAACATTAGAGGGAATATTGACAGGCAGCAGCCACTTTGCCCTCAGACTGGGGATTTACTTTCATTCTGCCTTGTTGCTTTCCCTAATCTAAAATGCATCTGAAAAGTGTTACACGAGGGAGCCACATACAGCCCCCATGGACCATATAAAGGGGGCCACGCAGGGCTGGACACGGAGTGAAATGTACAGCAGATCCCCAAAGCCCCACATCTGATTGGCCTTTGGTCTGAATGGTCTCCCCGTGTTTCCCGCTGGAGAGGTGCCTCCATGTTAAGAAGTCCAGGACTCCCATGAGCGATGGGGAGCTGAACTCTGGGACTAACAAGCCGACTCCACACGCGTCCTGCGCTTGCTCTTTATGGCGGCAATACGGAAGAGCAAGGAAAGGGTGAAAAGCTCCGTCTTCTCCAGCCAACAGGCAGAGGTGCTGGCCAGCTGATGAATGCCGGGGAACCGGCAAGCGCGAGCCTGTCGCTCTCAGAGCTGCCCGGCGTTATTACACCCCAGGAAATGAAGCTATCACTTCGAGCAAGCCTTCGTCAGGAAGCGCAGGCCGTTCACGAGGTGAACCCAGCAGCCGGCCAGCTCCAGGGAGCGACATTTGGAAGATGCGAAGCAGCTTTTCCTCTGCCCACTTCGCATCCCATCAGCGTCCGTTTCCCGGCCTTACCAGCGCATGTTGCCGTGGCCGCATTCTCCCCTGGGAACTGTGCTCCAAAGTGTTTAGTTTGGAGAAGAGACGTAACAGTGCGTAAAAGGCACAGGAGGAGGGTGGGGGGACAAGAAGCAATAAGCTTAAATTGCAGCAAGGGTAATATAAGTCAGACAAAATCTATCAGGGTGGCTAAGCACCGGCACAAATTGCCTACAGAAGCTGTGGAATTTCTGTCGCTGGAGAGGTTTTTTAGGGATGGCTGAGACAACACCTCGTCCTGCCATGAGGGCAGCGGTCTGGACTCGATGACCCCCCGAGACCCCTCCAGGGCCTACAGTCCTAGGAGTCTATGAACCCACCCATATTTGCTCTGTCTCACACCCGTTGCGTTGAAAGCTGGCAGCATTTTCCAACACCAATGGGGAAGGGATGCTGCGGCCCAGGGTCTGGCGGCCAGAGGAGGCGCAAGAGATGCTGCTGTTTTAAGACCTTTCATAATTCACTAAAAGACTTATTGCAAGCAGATTCTTACCCTATAGAGCTGCTTATTTCAGGCAAGTCTTCAAGTCAAAGATGGCATTTTTCTCTGATTTGGCCCTTCAGTTCTCTTTGTTTCTAAGCCAGCTGAAGACAGACACCTGATAACTTCCCCTGGCTTAAATAAACTTTCCCCTGGGACAAGAATCTTTTGTTCTCCATTCCCCGTGCCCTGGAAAATTACCTACTCAAAATGGAATCCGAGGACCGGGTGGCGTGGTCACATGTCTTATTGGTCCAACCACCTTTGGGCTTACAGGACAAACTAGGCTGTTTACAAATCGTTAAGTTGTTCATCCAGTCGTTAAGGCTCGCGGGAGCGCCTCTGGTGCTATAAACAGCCTCATACGTCATATTTCTCACTTTACACACAAGAATGACACACGCACCAAAAGACAGGCCCAGCAGATTGCAACGCTAAAATGGATAGCTTACAGGCGGTATTTTGCCCAAAGCATCTTCGAGTGATGCATATTGGTATCCATAAGTCAATTTCATAACGCATGAGAGGGAACTGTCACATTCTCCCCTCTTGATTGATGTCATGGGCACAGCACACAGGAAAACCCGACCAACCTGCAGTGTGCTGGCCAATAGTTCTTCACTCCCCGTTCCCATAATGCACAGTCCTCACTGGTTTTTCCTCGTGCGAAAGCCATTTCTCCTCCCAGGCCCTCTGATTATTTTTATTGTCCTTCCCTGGGCCTTTCCTCTCTCTGCGCTGTCCCCTTTAGTGAGAGTGGAGGAAGGAAGTTTGGTGGCGACAGACACCGAGTTGATTCTCTGCTGCCGCATGGCCACTAAGATCAGATCATTCTAGGACACCCGCCATCCACCCCTCCTCCCCCCGCCTCTCACACGCCGCTCTTCATCGCTGTTTCCGAGTAATTAAGCTAGGATTTCAAAGGCACTTAAGGAGGAGTGGAATGTGGAATCAACGTGCGGTCGCAAGGGGCTGAAGAAGCAAAGATGAGAGGAAGAGTGACTGTCAGTGAAAAATGCTTCCCAAAGCCCAAAGGGCCTCATTACAGATGGACATTAATATTTATTCATATTCAAACCTTACGCTATTGCCAAGAATGTACCGTATGTCACCCAGGCCATGCCTGACCGCTGTGTCTTCAGGTGTTCTGACTGCAGCTGCAGTTTAGTTTCTTGTACAAGCCTCTGACAGCTGCCACTGTACATCACCCTGGGGGAAAATGTAGCACCTGAACTAAAGGGACAGGTTCACCCTGATGATTGGAGCTCCCTCCCCCCCCCCCAAAAAAAAGTCACCCTCAGTGGATTTAAACTGGTTTTCAAAGCCGCCTAAGGGATTTAGGCACCCATGAAATCAAGGGCAGCTGGACAGTGTTCATAGAATCATACCAGAATACTAGAACTAGAAGGGATCTGGAGAGGTCATCAAGTCTAGTCCCCAGCCCTCACAGCAGGACTAAGTATTGTCTAAATCATCCCTGACAGGTGTCTATCTAACCTGATCTTACATAGCTCCAGTGTTTAACCAGACTGATAAGTAGGAAGTTTTTCCTCATGTCCAACCTACACTTCCCTTGCTACAATTTAAGCCCATTGCTTCTTGTCCTGTCATCAGAAGCCAAGGAGAACAATTTTTCTCCCTCTTCTTTGTAAGACCCTTTTAGGTACCTGAAAACAGCTCTCATGTCCCCTCTCCGTCTTCTCTTTTCCAAACTAAACAAGCCCAGTTCTTTCAGTCTTCTCTCCTAGCTCACGTTTAATCATTTTTGTTGCTCTTCTCTGGACCCTCTCCAATTTCTCCACATCTTTCTTGAAATGTGGTGCCCCAAACTAGACACAGTACTCCAGCTGAGGCCTCATCAGCGCAGAGTAGAGCAGAAGAAGGACATCTCGTGCCTTGCTCGCAATACTCCTTTGTTGCAAATATTCACCCTAAAAACGTATTCTGCTGGTGAGCTTAAATATAAGAAGTGAGGGAACGTTCACAAAAGCTGACAATAACCTAAAATAAAAAGTGTCGCTTGGAAAAGTGGGGGAGGGAGACAGGTTGAATGGAAAACTAACCAGAAAGCCTCAAGGTCTGTGTTAAGATCATACCTGATAAGTAAGAGGAGTATGGCACCAGAAACTACCAAACCCCAATAGGTGTGTCAGAAGTTAGATCACGCTGGTGGACAAAGCCAGAAGGCGATGGGCTATTTCACCTCCCACTCCTTGCTGGGGGGTCTCATCAAGAGACTTTGGGGGCAGGCTAGTGCATGTGACCCTAGCTGACCGAAAGAAGGAGACGGAGTGAGCGTCACACCATGGCTGTTACCCTGTTTATCTCTAGGCACATTCAACCTCCTTCATCCTAATCCTGAGAGGTCCGGACCAGCCGGGGCCAGAGAGCAGGACCAAGATGACACCCCCACCTCCACCAATGCTGTCTGAATCCCAAACACCTTCTGAGATGTGAGACCTGCCACTCACAATGTGGCCTTTTCCTCCCTAGCTCTCCCCTTTTGTCTAATGAGTCTGGCTTAGCCAGGGGAGACATCATATTTTGCAGCACTGCTGTGGCCTGTAACTGAAAGAGGCGGGTAAATGCTAGATCCTAAATAGTATGATTCTGGTCCAAGTTTTCCAGATCTCAGAGGGGCTGATAAAACCAGGTGCTAGCAACTGAAGGCCAGGTGAAGCTGCAAGTGAGAATCAACAGCCGAGACAAGCTGCATTTTATCTCTTTACCAGTTTTCTCTGTCCAGGCTCGTTTGGTCCTCTAGGAGCCAGAACTGAACTTTAAACAGCAACAAAACCAGTTCTAGCTCATCTCAGTTAGCTTCTCCCCTCACCCCCCCAAAAAAGCACTGTTATCAATCCCTTAGGACCTTATGAGCCTTGTATCTGCTGCTCTGGCGCATGATGTCTATCCACAGACCAGGTCTGAGCCACAGCGAGGGTGTACCACTTTCCCCATGAATGAGCCGCAAACCTGGCCTAGCTCAACGGGCTGTAGAGACGCCAGGGCAGCTCAGACTCCAAAGGCTGTCTGATTGTCAAGCTGCCCAGAACCGTTCCAATCTGTGAAGTTAGTTTTGGGGGACTGAACTGCCCCCTTTCTTTCCCATGGGCCCACCCAATGTTAGTCATGACTTCCAGTCACCATTACTCTATTTGACCCAGGCAAGACGGCCCAGTACTGGTGAAAGAATCAGCCACCCGTTTCCAGTCCCCCGAACCATGCCGTTGTCCTCATCCCAGCCTTCTTGTGATCGCGGCGGGGCAGGGAACCAGCAGCTAAGAGGTTAAGTGATTTGAAGACAAGTGTAACTCGACAGCGAGTTTGTCAAACACGCAGACCACCTGACATGTATCTGGGCTGCCTGGAATAGTCATGATGCTGCAGAACCAAAGCATTCACTGGTAAGAGCAAGAGGCTAGTCGTCATGTTTACAAAGAAAGCATTCTAACTAGGATGTGGGCAGAATGATATGGTATGTAGACAACATGGGACTATGGCTTTGAGAAGATATTGTTTATGGAGATATACCTATCTCATAGAGCTGGAAGGGACCTTGAGAGGTCATCAAGTCCAGTCCTCTGCCCTCATGGCAGAACCCTGTTCCATCCCTGACAGATTTGCTCCAGATCCCTAAATGGCCCCCTGTCAAGGATTGAACTCACAACCCTGGGTTTAAGCAGACAAAGGCTCAAACCACTGAGCGATCCCCCAGCAGAATATCCCTCCAGCCTCCAGTAGTCAGCCTGGGATGGTCACTCTGCCATTCAGGGGAAACACTTGCCCCTCAACCTGATTTCACTGATACCGGATTAGTGAAGAAAGGAGAGGTTGCAATGCTGGGAACAGCTCCAGGCATTTTGCCAGCCAGGGCAGAAACGATTTTCAGTCCCCCGCAGCCCTGGAGTGGCCAAGCAGAAAAAAGCAAAGGGAGGAGTTTACCAATCCCAGAAGTTGCCACTTGGGGCACCTGTCCTGTGTCCTGCGCCTACCGTTCCTAACTGGAACCCAGAGGCACAAACACAGAGAAAGGAGGAGGAAGAGGTCGATGCTGTTCTGTGTTACCGAGGGGAGGGGAGTCACCGGGCCTTGCCCCCGCATCCACTGTCAGAGGTGACAGTCAGCAGGGAGAACAGAAGGTTTATTAGTTGCCAGGGATGCAGCGTAGAACAGACTTGTCAGCGCAGAAACCAGAAGCAGCTGGTACGATCCATCTTGGGGAGAGGGGGCCCCCATCTCTGCACTTCAAGCCAGCGAGACTCACACACACACTCAGAAGCCTGCTCCCAGCCCTGCATTTAGCCCCATTTCCGCCCTTTGTCCAGCTTCCCCCTCAAAAAGTGTCACGTGGTCACCCACACCCTGCCGGCTCAGGTTACAGAACGCATCAGCCATTATGTACGTGAGGGAGAGTATCACATGGAAAGTCCTATCACCAGCTAGGTATTGGGGCAGTGCCCAGGGAAACTGAGGCATGCACGCACAAGAGGTTACTACAGAACAGGAGAAACCACATTCAATATAAAGGGAACAAAGCCTCACAGCCTAATGTAGCACCAAGAGGCAGGATTGAACCTGGGAACTTCTGGACCTTAGGGCATGAGCCTCTACTGCAGGAGCGAAAAGCCATCTGGCATTGAGGGAAGGCTGTAGAGCAAATTCATTCTCTCTCTCTGTGCGTGCTCCAAGTGTCACTAGATGGGACAGCACAACACACGCCCAACAGGTGTGTGGATTACACTAACAGGCAGCAGATTTTCCAACAGCTTGTTCAAGTTTTCCAACCGGAAAAATGAGGCGCCATCCAACGCGAGTCTGTTTGTGGGCAAGAGTGAAAGAATGTTGTAACAGGAAAGTCTGACGCGAAATGCCAAGTATGAATTCGAGCTCTCTTCTCATGTTGGTTTTTTGAAAGCCAAAGAATTGTCGCGCTGTTGGCTCGGTCGTCTCCTTTCTATTTGTGCAACCAGGTGCAGGGGAATGAATGTTCAGGGCGGTTCATCCCACCCACTCTTATCTTATTGTCGTTTTCCTGCTCCATTTTTTCAAAGCATTTCCCGTGGGCGGTGGGTAATGTAGGCAAGGGGAGGCACCACCGTCCCAAAATTGGCTACACGGCCCAACTGCCGGGAAGGCTGAGGCCACATCACAACAGTCCTACTTCCTGACTGCTAGGGAAGCTGGAGCCAGGATCAGGGCCGCACCATGGCGGCCTCAGCCCTCCAGGTGACCAGAAAGGATCAGTTGGGGGTGGGCGGGGCTAGGCTCCAGGGGCGGGCTTCAAGAGGAAGGGGCGGGGCTGGAGCTTGCCTTCTCTAGGCTGGGCCTGCACCCACCACCCATGGTGGTTTTTCACTTTTTGAAAAGCTACAGACTCGCAGAAGGGAAAAGGAGATTCCACACTCGTTTTTGAGATGTTCCGAAAGTTCTGAAAACCAGCAGACTGGACATTCATTCTCTGCATTGCTCAGTGTTTCTCAACCTTTTTTATAAAGTACCCCTTTTTTAAAAAAAATTATAAGTACCCCCAGTACCTACAGTTTTCAGACACACAACAGTTTTTTCTGCCATTGCAACACATTTGTTTAAACAACATAATCGTAGCCGGCTGGGCGATGAAATTTTTGGGTGTAAAAAGTACAAAAATAATAAAACGCTGTAAATCTTAAAACAAAAATTTTGTTTTCTCCTAATTTCAGGGGTGCTGACGTACCCCCCAGACTTCTCTCAAGTACCCCTATGAGTACTCGTGCCACTAGTTGAGAAGCACGGCATAAGTGGCAAAAGTGGAGGACGGGGAGGAAATTAAAAAGTCTTTTTGAATGTGAGGCCTTTCTAAAAATAGCTCATACCTTTTTTAAAAACATCACCGGTTTCTTTCCAATCCCTGCAAACTGGATACATTGGGGAAAACGTGGAGGTTGGTTTTTGGACCAGCTCCGATATTTTCCCTCTGAACAAGGCTGAACGGAGCAAGACGAGCTGGAACAAACTGCAAACGTGTCTTAAAGGTCAGTTTGCATGTAAAGCTATGTACTACTCTAGCTCTGCCACCGCAGAGATCAGTGTGGGATTGGATGAGGGCTGAGGAGAAGGTCTGGTCCTGAATGTATACCTGGATGTATTCAGCCCTGAACAAAACAAGAGAGCCTCCGTTCGATCAGCCATACCAGCCAGTCCTACTTACTGCACGACAAGAGGGATGTTGTTGGGCAGGATTTGTAGCCAGGAACCTGTTTTCACTCCATGAGGGGAGAAAGCAGCAGCAAAACCCAATCCATCCCAAGTCACCTTCTCTCAACAGCAGGACTGGGACGTGCCGCTTGTCGCAGGCGAGAGGAGGCCGGCTTGTTGAGAATTCAGGCCCGCTGCCAAGGCGGCATCTTTGGAGAGGACTTCTGTGCTCAGGCACAACGAACAGGCAGGCAAAGCAAGGGAACAGGAGCGAAAGCAGACTACACACAAGCATGCAGTCGGTTACACTAGATGCATCTTCAAAGTGCTTCCCGGGGATTAAATGGTTAAATCCTCACCACACCCACTGAGGGGGGATTATCATGCCCATTACACAGAAGGGGAAAGCAAGGCCGAGAAAGTAGGGCTTTATCCACAGGCAGAGGAGTTCATGTCGATGCTGGAACTAGATTTTAAAAAGGCCTGGCCCACACAGGTTTGTCCAGTTGAGGAGGCTACAGCTCGGAACACCACGGCGGAAGCCCGGTTTCCCGGTTTGATCAGGGAGCCGAGCCTCGACTCCTGACTCAGCCATGAATTCTTTAACATCTGATGTAACTTCTCCCGCCGTTAACCCAACCCAGGGGCATCCACGCTCAGTCCCTTTGTAGCATTGCCAGTAAATGTGCACGTTCCATATGGAGAGGCAGCTGAGTTATGTCCGATGGGGGAACCGTAACAAGTGACCTTTCTGGCTGTTTCAGTTCTGAGCCACGGTCTTACAGGCGCCTTTATTTCTACCCTCTGATTTTGTTTCTGAGGCCCACTGGAGACAGAGATTTCAATGGGCTTCTGTGCCGATGGGGGGGACTCGTGAGACAGACGGGGCAGAGTCTCAGCTGATCTAACGCTGTGTAGCTCCATTGACTGCAACGCCCACTTCCCCCGGCCCACTTGGGTTTGCCTGTGAACAGAAAGAAAGGTGGCGCTAGACTTATTGCAAAAGCACTTTGTTGTGATAGATGCTTCACAGACTATTCTCCAGCCTCACTGATCAGTGGGCCAAATACTGCCCCGCATGGGGTGGGGACAAAGGGTTTCTCATGCACACACAGGGCCTATGGGGTGGGGAAGAGCTCCTGCGGCCAGCCAAGCTCCCAGCTGGGTAGCTCGTAGGCTGCGGCCTGTTGGACATTTTAGCCAGGGGTGACCCTGCTCCATTACAGAAGGGCTGAGCTGTATCTGCCACAGCCAGCCCTGAGCCGGCCTGCCCTGCCCCGCGGGGTGACCGTGTTAGCTATGGGCGGGCAGGATGATGCCCCTGGAGCTGGGAAGGAAGAAGGAGGCTGCCAGGCCGGTGGGGCTGCTTCCAATGCCATCTTCACCCATAGGCCACGCAGGGAGCGTTTATTCATCTCCTGCCCGCCCGCCCTGGCCCGCTCTGATCCCTCCCTCTCCACAATGGCCTGCCACTGTCATGTGTCCCTAATCTGCCAGGACCCCCTTCAAAGTGGCTCACCTGGCCACCACCCTTCCCTTGGCACCCCTCCCCCGGCCTGCCGAGCCCTATGCCTGCTCCCTTCCCGCTCCTGCAGGGGGCGCCCTGTCTACAGCCTGCCCAACCCTGCCCTATGCCTGCTCCCTTCCCGCTCCTGCAGGGGGCGCCCTGTCTACAGCCTGCCCAGCCCAGCCCTATGCCTGCTCCCTTCCCGCTCCTGCAGGGGGCGCCCTGTCTACTGCCTGCCCAGACCTGCCCTATGCCTGCTCCCTTCCCGCTCCTGCAGGGGGCGCCCTGTCTACTGCCTGCCCAGCCCAGCCCTATGCCTGCTCCCTTCCCGCTCCTGCAGGGGGCGCCCTGTCTACAGCCTGCCCAACCCTGCCCTATGCCTGCTCCCTTCCCGCTCCTGCAGGGGGCGCCCTGTCTACTGCCTGCCCAGCCCAGCCCTATGCCTGCTCCCTTCCCGCTCCTGCAGGGGGCGCCCTGTCTACAGCCTGCCCAGCCCTGCCCTATGCCTGCTCCCTTCCCGCTCCTGCAGGGGGCGCCCTGTCTACAGCCTGCCCAACCCTGCCCTATGCCTGCTCCCTTCCCGCTCCTGCAGGGGGCGCCCTGTCTACAGCCTGCCCAACCCTGCCCTATGCCTGCTCCCTTCCCGCTCCTGCAGTGGGCGCCCTTTCTACAGCCTGCCCAGCCCAGCCCTATGCCTGCTCCCTTCCCGCTCCTGCAGGGGGCGCCCTGTCTACTGCCTGCCCAGACCTGCCCTATGCCTGCTCCCTTCCCGCTCCTGCAGGGGGCACCCTGTCTACAGCCTGCCCAGCCCAGCCCTATGCCTGCTCCCTTCCCGCTCCTGCAGGGGGCGCCCTGTCTACAGCCTGCCCAACCCTGCCCTATGCCTGCTCCCTTCCCGCTCCTGCAGGGGGCGCCCTGTTTACTGCCTGCCCAGCCCTGCCCTATGCCTGCTCCCTTCCCGCTCCTGCAGGGGGCGCCCTGTTTACTGCCTGCCCAGCCCTGCCCTATGCCTGCTCCCTTCCCGCTCCTGCAGGGGGCGCCCTGTCTACAGCCTGCCCAGCCCTGCCCTATGCCTGCTCCCTTCCCGCTCCTGCAGGGGGCGCCCTGTCTACAGCCTGCCCAGCCCTGCCCTATGCCTGCTCCCTTCCCGCTCCTGCAGGGGGCGCCCTGTCTACAGCCTGCCCAGCCCTGCCCTATGCCTGCTCCCTTCCCACTGGGATGCCCCGGGGACCAGGCAGAGTTTGCAGCAGCGTTCCTGTGGGGCACGAGTGATTTACTCCAAGCCGAACTGCTAGCCTGTCCTGCTACTGGAACCCACAGCCCCTCTATGAGCCCAACCCCCCAGGATCAGACAAGACCTGGGAAACATCTGGCTAAGGGCTCATCCTCAGGGGTTCCTGAGCTGAAGATGGCACCGTGGGAAGAGCGGGGTAGATTGTGTAATACCCCAACAATGCCGAGGCAGGCTGGAGCCCTGACTCAGGAAAGCATCCATGCTCAGCAGCACCGCACCCGGACACGTGCGTCATGCCTGCTGGCATCAGTGGCATTCGAGGTGTGTCTACACGGATTCCTCAGCAGGGACTTTAGAGCTGCCTCAGGGCTGCTCTGATCTACACCAACAAGCACGGTCCCATGGGCCTCTCTACAAGCTGGGGACAGTTTGGGCCCCAGATGTCCCATTCCACATGCACACGTGACAGGGCGGCTCAGATTTAGCACGGGCCAGGGCTGAGCCCTGGGTATGAAAGGTAGCATGAAGGTGTCTTTCTGACTGCTGAGAACCACCGTTTAGAGGCCCATGCAGCAGTCTGAGCTAGAGGGGAAGACGAGGCAAGCATAGAGTCAGTGTAATAGGAGCAAAGTTTGCCTGGACTTGAATGCCTCTTGCTCACCTTGAGTAGCTGAGCAGAATGTAGCCATAAAACGTAACTGCTCCTTTTTGGAGAGAGATGCTAAAAATATCAGGCTTGATTTACCCTGCTACTGCCAGACTCACAGTGGGTATAAATCTTCCAGGGCACACCCAGTTCTGCCCTCAGCAAGGATGCATGGAGCGGGGTGTAGATTCTGTACGGCTCTCCGGTGCCAGCCCCAATAACTTCCCCTTCATCCGCCTCCAAATACAGGAGCCAGGGCGGATGGAATAAAAGGACGCGGCAGGTTTTTGTGCGAGGGTTTTTTTACAGCTGTCAGATTTTTGTGTGTTCTGAGGCTGCCTGCTCGTTTGTATTGATCCGAGGGCAATTTGGGAACCAGGGGGTGTGCCAAAGAGCGTGCCCTGCTCCGCTTGCATTTCAGCTCAATTTCACCGGCGCGATTAGCTCAGCAAAAAACAGCGCTGGCTAACCCTCCAGGCCGGAGCGGTGCCCAAAGGCGGTACCAAAGCCGTGCTTTGGAAGGAAAAGCAGGCTCCATCCAGGAAGCCGGGACAAACGGGCAGGAAGGGAGGATAAAAGGAGAGAGATTGAATAGGGGCGATTGAAGCCGTGCACTGCGGGATAGCATCGCGGCAGGATGCTGGAGGACCCGCGTATCAGTTTCTGCTGGATTTTTGTCTCATTTAAAAATGAGAGCGGGGCTGGTTTTCCGAGATGCCAGGCACCCAGAACTCAGACTGACAATGCCTCCCGCCTGCTTTTAACTCGCCTGCTTGCCAACAAAACCTTCCAGCTGTGACCCTACAAAGGAACAGCCTGTGTCTGCAGACAAGCTGAAATGAGGCAGCTAGGAGAGATGAGGAAGCCATTGCTTTTCTTCTCACGGGGGGGGGGGTGCTTTGGAAGGTAATGCTGGACCAATTCAGCAGCCGCCTGGTTCCCTATGTCACCGCGCCTTGCCCAGAAGAGACATCCAGCTGTGGCAATATTTGGCAGTGGGGTGGAATTTGAGCCCAGCACTGCCATATCCTTTGCCCCCCTGGAGAGGAGAGAAAGAAGGGCAAATGGAACAAGAGGAAGTTTACAGACCTCCCTCGTTGCGACCCGTGTCCGTCCATCCCCTGACCTCTGCACCCCCATCTCCAGTCCACACCTTAAACCCCTCCAACGCGTTAGCCACAATCTACAACCTACCCTGGAAAATGACCCCTCCCTCTCAGAGGCGCTGGGGGCAGGGCTGGCTCGAGCCATTCCTGCGCCCCGAGCAGTGGGCGGGCGACACATGCACGGCTCCGCCCCCAGGCTCACGGTGCATGCGTGGCCCCGCCCCCCGGCATGCTGTGCACCTTACAGATGCAATCAGGTGTGCGGCGCCTGATTGCAGCTCTAAGGGTTGCTGTGCGGCCCCCGGCCCCGGGTGCATGGCGCCCCTTACAGCTGCCATCAGGTGCCCCCCATAGGTTGGCACCCCAGGCAGCTGCCCACCTAGCGCCCCCCTTAATCTGGTCCTGCTTGGGGGGAAGGCCTAGTCTCACCTACAGACAACCCCCCAACCTGAAACAAATCCTCTCCGGTAATCATGCTACACAACCACATCATAAGCCTCCAGGAACCCAACCCTGCAATCAGCCCCCGTGCCAACTCTGCCCACACATCTATACAAGCGAATTCTTCACTGGACCCAACCGCATCAGCCACCAAATCAGAGGCTCATTTAAGTGCACATCCAGTCATGTGATCTATGCCATCAAATGCCAGCAGTGCCCCATTGCAATGTATATTGGACAAACTGGACAGTCCCTACGGAAATGAATTAATGGACACAAATCAGATATCCGAAAAGGGAACATACAAAAACCTGTTGGGGAGCACTAACCTCCCTGGACACTGAGGGATCTTCAAGTCACTGTTTTGTTTCAGATCAATTCCACAAGCCAAACACACAGGGAAGGACTGGAACTTAACTTCATTTACAAGTGTAATTCTCATGCAGATGGCTTAAATTATGATATTGGATGGCTGGGACATTATCAATCAGCCAACCGATGTAGGTGCCAGTGGTTCTTGATGCCTGTGTAGAATCTGGTGTTAATACTCTTCCTTTCCGAGTGCAAACTAATGGTTCTTATCAGCCTCTTGTAACTATCTAGTCTTTAAGGTGCTAATAGATTATCTGTTGTTTTTCATAAAAAACACAACAATTCCCACGAAAGCTCAGGATACCATCTCCATGTTTTGTTAGTCTGTAAAGTGCTACCAGATCATTTGCTGTTTTTAAGTTTCTCCTGTACAGACTAACTCGGCTACTCCCCAAAGCTGTTGATTTTCCTGTTACAGACTGGCTCGGCTTTCCCTTTGAAACTTATTTACCCACTGACTTCTCCTCCCTCGCCCCCCACTTCCCTCTTCCCCCATTTATTCTTGGTTCTGGACATCCAACACTCCAGTCATCTGAAGAAGTGGGTTGTGCCCACAGAAGCTCACGATACCATCTCCATGTTTTGTGAGTCCTCAAAGTGCTACCAGGCTATTTGTTGTTTCAGTTTTTCCTGTTAGGGTGTATCTAGACTAGAGGGTTTTGTTGACAAAAGTGAACTTTTGTCAACAAGACTATCCCTGTGTCTACTCTGCCACTGAGTTCTGTCGACATAACATCGACAGAACTCAGCAGTTTTGTCTACAGCTGTAAACCTCATTCTACGAGGAATATCGCCTTTTGTCGACAGAGTTCTGTCGACAGAAGGTGTTATTGAATCTACGCTGTCCTTTGCATCTACACTGCCATGTCGACAAAGCAGCTTGCTTTGTCCACAGAACTGGATGTAGTGTAGATGCTCTTTGTCGACTGAAGCTTTGTCGACAGTATCTGTCGAAAAAAGCCTGTAGTCTAGATGTACCCTGACAGACGAACTCGGCTGCCCCTCTGAAGCGGTGTAACTTATGATGCTCAGGGTGTGGTTTATTCATACCCCAGAGCAACACCGAGATAAGAGGAAGTGTAGACAAAAACTTAGGGCAGGATTAGAACGAGGATGAATTAGAATAATTACCAGTCTCCGTGATGCACTGAGGGTTTGGTCCAGTCTCTACGCCCCAGTTGCCTCTCGCTGTGTCCTTGTAACCCCTCTGCTGTGCTTAACCATTTCTCTATGCACAGCCTCGCCCTTTCTCCCCGCAGAATGGCTAACGTGAGGAAGGGCCCTCAAGAAACTCCTGCTGCATGCAGCTGTACTGCTGCTTGGAAGAGAGAATGAAGATGCAGGAGGCACCAACAAGCCATCCTGCAGAGCTAAATCTGTTTCTACGGAAACCATCATATTTTTCATGCAGAAAAACTGCATCCTATGAGGAGAGAGAATACAACAGGCACTTTAATATTCCATATAGTTTATGGAAGAAAGATCAAAACATTAGTTATGAGAGTCCTTGCAGTATGTTATTCAGCCACTAGATGTTTCTACATGCTGCACGAGGTTTCAAATAGTGCGATCTCTCGTAAACAAAAGAGACAGAGCTGGTACTCATGGCTGCGTCTAGACTGGCATGATTTTGCGGAAATACTTTTAACGGAAAAGTTTTTCCGTTAAAAGTATTTCCGCAAAAGTGCATCTAGATTAGCACGGATGCTTTTGTGCAAAAAGTGCTTTTGCACAAAAGTATCCGGGGCCAGTCTAGACGCAATTTTGTGCAAGAAAGCCCCGATCGCCATTTTAGCCATCGGGGCTTTTTTGCACAGAACGGTTCTTCCCTGTCTACACTGGCCCTTTTGCGCAAGTATTCTTGTGCAAGAGGGCTTTTTCCCGAGCGGGAGCGTGAAAGTATTTGCGCAAGAAGCACTGATTTTGTACAAAGACGCACTCATGCTGTGTGGATGCCATTTGTAGTTACAGCTGTAAAACAAGAGGTGCCATTTGTAGTTACAGCTGTAAAACAAGAGGTGTTTATTAAGGCAGTGGTTGCATGTATCATGACTCCAACTACCATATCCTTTGATAGCTAGAAGTCTAGAGATTAAAGCTGGTCACAATTTTTTTGGCTGAAAAAAAAAAAACCTTTTGGGTGGAAAAACAAACAAAAAGAAATCCACAAAGCATATTGCTTTTTCCATAAGCCAGATTATTTGTGTTTCTCCTACTAGATTTCACAATAGCTTAACCCACAATATTTATTCTTCAAGAAAAAAAAAATACACCCCACACACACAGTCAGAAACGGGACATTTCTTGAGAACCATTTTTAAATTACTTTTTCCAACTAATTAATGGATTTACTCAGAAATGCCTCAAAAAAGCATTCTTTTCTCAGGGTAAACGCTGTAGTGTCAGGGAGGACATCTGTATTCTTGACGTACAAGCCAATTTCGGATTCTCTGCTTCAGAGACAACTCAGCTCACTCTTAATTATGGAATCACAAACACTAATTCCATAGTGAAAATCTCAGCGGGGTGTTCGTCTGTATCTGCAAAAACAAGGAAGAAGTCCTGCACACCGTAGAGACTAACAGATTTTTAGGGCACCAGCTTTTGTGGGCAAACCCCACTTCATCAGATGATCTGGAATTTCAAAAACTGCTTACAAAGGGAGACAGCTGAACTGAAATATATTTGCAAATTCAACACTATTCACTTAGAATTCAATAAGGATCGCAGCTGGTTATCGCATTACCAAGGCAATTTCCCCTCTCTGGATAGTCACATCTCCAGACGAATTGCTGTGAATGAACCACTTCCACCCTGATTTGATTAGCTCCATTAACACAAGCAACCTCTTCCTTATACACACCCCTGCTTCTGTCACTTCCACGCCCATTCATCTGATGAAGTGGGCTTTTCCCACAGATGTTTATGCCCTTATATATCTGTTAGGCTATAAGGTGCCACAGGACTGCCCGCTGTTTTTACCAATTCCATAGTGACCCAGGATTTTTATTCAACAAGGCCACATGCAAGTTCATTTAGTCTGGTTCCTCAGCTGCCTGAGATCCAAATACAATTGCATCCAATTCCACACCAAGTTCAAACAACTTGATTCCCCCTCCTTCTTATCCAAGAGGGAGGCTGGGGGAGAAATTAACACAAGCACTTAAGATGCATTGCTAGCCTGCCCTGTGGCCCTGAAATCCATATATTATTTAACAGGAAGGAAGGCATAAATGAGCTAGAACAATAGCTAGAGGGAGTGAGGGGGATGTTTTTCTCGCTCCCTGCCCATTAGTTTAGTTTCTTATTTAGGATCCTGCATTAATCATGCTAATATTTTACAGCCAGGCTGTACACTGCAGTCATTACTTGAATCAAACCCATCAGCGTACCCAAGAACACGCTACCAGGTGGGAATAGCTGCTACCACTTGCTGTTAATTACTTTGCATTTTCCAGCAATCAGCAGCTGGGGCTGAGATTATAATAAATTCATGACTTATGGGCCCATAAAATCATTACCGTAGGAAAATATGTTTTATCAGGGATTCGTCGGGCTGCTGCTCAGAGAGAGATTTCTTGAAGGAAATGACACCCATGAAATTAAAGCAAGCCTTGCAGTCAGCAGAAATGCTAATGCAGGCACAAACAGGGCGGAGGGGGGAGGCGAGGAGGATGGAGCAGAACACAGGCAACCCAGGAGAAGAGGACTCGCTGGCGGGGAGCCAACACACATGGGTGCCAGGTGGGGAGGGAGGAGGCTACTGAGGAGGCAGGGAAGGAGGGTACTGACAGGGAAAAGAAAGTGACGGCAACATGAAGTGGTGAGTTATATGGGGCCATGCTGCAAGTCAGGGGTGTTGTGGGGGAGAGGATGAGGGGCCACGTGCCCCAAGGAGCCATGGGTAGGAGGGGGGGCCTGGCACCCGCAGCAGGGGAACAGGGGCACTGCAGGGGCACTGCTGGAGGGGAGGGGCTGGACCGCCCCTGCGCTCCTTGGCGGGAAGCGGAGCAGCATGGCTGGGAGCATAAAGCAGCCGGGGCCGCCTTACTCCACTTCCCCTGCTGGTGAGTGTGTGTGGCGGGGGGGAAACCCATGCTGCCAGCTCTGCCCCCGCGCAGCCCCCCGGCCCATCTCAGTGGGGGGGAAGAGAAGGGGAGGCAGCGAAGCTGGGGCGGGGAAGAGGTGAGGTGGGGGCGGAGCCAGGGGCGGGGCCTGAGGCGGAGAGGGCGGGGCCTGAGGCAGAGAGGGCAGGTTGTCTCAGTCCTTCCCTAGGCTGGGGTGGGTCATCTGGCCAGTGACCTCCTGGGTCCCCCCCTCCTCAGTTGCCTCTGGTACAAGTGCCCCACCAATATTCGGCAAGGTGGGCCCCGCTCCACCACAGTTTGGCCTTTTATTCAGAGCCGTCCCGTCCACTGCCTGAGCCCTGCACTTCTGGGGAGTTGTGGGGTGCAAGGCAGCCGGGGGAGGGGGAGTTGGCACCGGTAGTAACGAGCGATTGGGCCTCAGCCTGTCCTTTCCTGCTCCTTCCCTTCCGCCAAGCCCCCATCCCGGCCTCACCCCCATTCTGACCCTTTCCCCAAGCCCTGCCCTAGTGCTCAGTGCACTGCCCTACTTCCTCCCCTCCCTGTGGTGGGGGTGGGGCCTCAACAGAGGGGGCGGGGCTATCGGTGGGGCTGGCCTGCCTCCCTCAGCCCCAGCCCATGGCGAGGGGTGAAAAGAAGGCCTCTCTGCTTTTGGTTGGTGAGCCCTCTGCTACCGCAGGCTCTGTAGCCAGCCAAGGCCAACCCTGCCCCTCAGCCACGCTTCTCCCCTAGACGCAGCCCTCTGTGGTGCGGTGCTTTGGAAGACAGGCTGCAGAACCTGCGGGCCTGGTGGGTAAGCTGGGCCACGTGCTTCCGCCACGCTGCTGCAGAAATGAGACAGTCCGTGACTGCAAATGGCTGAAGAAGCCTGTCTCCTAGGCTACGTCTACACTGGCCCCTTTTCCGGAAGGGGCATGTAAATTTCACTAGTCGTCGTAGGGAAATCCGCGGGGGATTTAAATATCCCCCGCGGCATTTAAATAAAAATGTCCGCCGCTTTTTTCCGGCTTTTAAAAAAGCCGGAAAAGAGCGTCTAGACTGGCCCCGATCCTCCGGAAAAAGTGCCCTTTTCCGGAGGGTCTTATTCCTGTACAGCTCCCCAGGTACTTTGTATCATGGGAGGTAGATATTAGACAGGAGCTTAATACACGTGGTAACACGGAAGCATTTCATAGGCCACATCTCCACTGGCTGCGCTGGAGATCGATCTTCTGGCATTCGATTTAGTGGGTCTAGTAAGGCCCTGCTAAATCAAATGCTGAGGGAGCCTGCGGTCGGCACTGGTACTCCTTGATTCAGGAGAAATAAGGGTAGCCATAAGGAAAGTTTGCTCCCATCAACCACCTACTGAGGAGACAACACCAACTTCGGTTACTTTAAGGGATGTCAACTCCAGCTGTTAAGCTGTGCTGAGTCAGAGCCGAGATAAAAACAGGCTAGATGAGGCAGCCCAAGAATTTTCCAAATCTTTCCTGCAGCAGTCCAAAATCGACAACACTTCTAGAATTATCCACGTGGCAGCTTCTGACAACCCTACATCCAAGGATAATTAAAAAGGATACGTCTAAGGCCCACACTGTTTTTTTGGCACGAGGTCACTCATTTTGTAAACTCTTGTGCAAATACTTCAGCTGGCAAATGCCCTCAAAGAGTTAATCAGCCAGGGCCTTTCTTTTCCACAATTTGTTTCCAGTGGAAGGTCTCCAAGAAGATCAGTCATTGCTGATTTGTTTGGTTGATTTGCCTCTTCCAATTACACTGTGCAAGCATGGAACATTATTTAGTGTTATTTAAGCATGAAATTATAAAAGATCATTTTAAATACCAAGGCTGTAAAAATAAATCATTGCATCAAGGCACAGCAGGTCTAGATCGAGTAGCTTGTTCATATCCGTGCAGCTAGGCAGATGGTATGAAAATATTGGCGGGCTCTCCAAACCGGGGAGTTGTTGCTTTTCCTTCGGGGATCGCACAGAGCCATCGCCTGGCTCCTGGGCTACAGTGTATGGAATCAAAAGGAGCATGAGAGCAAAGTCAGCCATGTTGTAACAGGGTCCATGTGCCTTTCGGGTCCGAATTCCTGCAGGTTGTCAGCTGTGGTAAATGGTCCTCGCTCCAACACAGAAGAGAATTTCAGCCAGCTAAGGATCTTGTATAGGTCTCAAGAGAAGTAAGTAGGACAGTTCCCAAACTGACCTCCAGCACTGTAGTAAGATGAGGGCCTGAAACATAAGCCCATGGAGCACAGGCCTGGTTTGAGGCTGAGGCCTAGCTAACAATGGACAAAACTTGGCTAACATAAAGCAGAGCTAAGATGTGAGCAAGAGGCAGGCCCCAGCTCAGAGAACCTGGCACGAACAGGCCCGAGAGAGCAAAATACTAATTGGTAATAGGCCTAGGTGTAGAACAATCATTGGTACTGGTCAGAGGTTGAAAGCACATGGTACCACCAGGTCACGGGGTTGCCAGATGATTTAACCAACAATACCGAACACTCCCACCCCCACCAAAAAAAAAACACCAGGGAAAAAATTCTGTCAAGGGGAAAAAAGGAGGGGGGGGAGATTAAAGTTGTCGAGAAAAAAAAAAAGGACCCCAAGCGTTAAGCAACAAAAACAAAAATAAATAAATAAAACAGCATTAAAACAGCTTTAAGTGTGTTCAGTGTCAGAATAGCAAGTGGAACAGTTGAGCACTAAGACCCAGGGAAGGCATTGCTTCCCCTTGCTTCCGTTCTTCAGGCTTTTTGCCAGCGGCCATTTTGTTTTCTTGATGGAGCCAGAATGCAGCTTCCTTGCGGAACCAGGTAAGCAGGGGATCCTGGGACGGCGAGGCCCCGGGCCCAGTTGCCAAGTGTGTCGTAGGGTTGCCAGGTGTCCGGTATTTTCACCTCCTGGCTGGGAAGAAAATCAGAAAATACCAGATATTTCAGGTGTCCAGTATTTTCTGAATTTGTTTTACTGGACAGGAGGCGAAAATACCAGACTGTCTGGGTCAATACTGGACTCCTGGCAACCCTAGCAGCTCATGAAAAAAGACGTTAATACCCACTCCCCACAGATTCAGGAAAGGGTCTAAATTGACAGCATGATGGCTAGAGATGATCAAATCAAGCCACAAAGTACAGGGCAAGGGGTGGTATCTAAGCAGTGTCAGCGGGTGGCAACGTGACACGTCAGGAGTGATGTGTACGTGGTTTGTACCTGTATATAAAGTGGTGTCTGGAGGGGACAGTCTTTGATTGGCCTCGGGGGCATTGGGACCTCCGCCGGTCTGAGCTGAATCCATTGTTACGGGGTATTTATACGAAGTGGTTTGGTAGAGCTATGACTGTACTTCGCTTCACAATAAACCTGGCCGGGCCCCTTCGATCCTTCTCTGATTTGGGGGCTCTCTGGGATTCTGCTGCGTTGACATATTGTGCAAGTCGGCACCATTGAGCACACAAGCACACAGCCTTCTGGTTGTCATCATCGATGGAACAGGAGACCTGTCAGGACACCATGACCGTAAATCCTGACCTGCTACACTGGTGACCCTGCTACAGGCACGTTACGATTTAGCACACGTGGGAGAAAAGGCCACGCCAAAGGACCCCATCAGAGCCAGCCAGTCACTGTCTCTGGACCAGGGGTACGAAGAGGTAGCGGGGGAGGGAAGGGGTGAAGTGAGAATGGGACCTGTCAGGCACCCCACAGCTAGAGAGGAAGTCAGCACCTCTGGGTGAAGGGTCAAGATACAGGTCCTGGCCCTAAAAAGCCCTTTAATAGCAACTCCCAGCTCTTGTAGCCAGGAATCTCATCGCTCATTACAAAGGATGCCAGTCTCATTATTCCCATTTTACACACAGGGAAACTGAGGCAAATCAAATCACCTACTCTCACCCAGCCAATTCCTAGCAGAGCCCGGAACAGACCCTAGGCCTGCCAGGCCCAAGCCAGCCTGCAATCGAGTAGGGCACCCTGCCTCCTCCATGACGACAGCAAGGATCCGCCCAGGCACACGGATCTGCCTGTGGTAACCCCACTGCGAGACGGTGGCCACGGACATTATAGAGATGGAGGCTGTGCCCCACATCAGGTGTGTTTAGGCTCACAGGAGATCATGCGTGGTTTAGCCAGACTGCACATCCACGTGCCTTCTTCTGCAGCCTCAGAGGGTGCCACCGAGCGGGACTGGGATGCCCTCCCCGAGCTGCACGTGAGCAGGGACTGTAGAAGTGCCGGACTTGTTACAACTCAGCCTCGGTTGCTAACAGATTCTTAAGTAACCCTCCGCTGACAGGTGCCGCAGTCAGGAGATTTCCCTCTTCTCACCCCCCACTGCTATAAATAGCCTTTCCTTCTTCAGGGAAAGGCCGTCTTGCCTCACCTCTGTGAACCAGCCTGACAGGCTAGAAGAAGAGAAAAGAGGTTTAAATGTCAGCTAAGAACAGTCTTCATTCCCTTTTTACGTTTGCCAGGCTCTGGGAGACACCAGGCACGCCACTCGCCTGTCAGAAATTCAACTCTTTTGCAAAATATGTGCTGAAATGCAGCAAGGCGGGGAGCAAAGGGGAGGGATTGGCTCCGCCCCATCCCCACCGCTGCCTTTCTTAAGCGGGATTTTGCAGATGCAGAGATGTAGGTCGCGGTCCTTTGATGCCTCGGTGCAACGGAGGAAAAAACCCAACAGCACCTCACTACTGTATCGTTGAAGAGCATCCTTTGACGGCGGGGCTGTTTCACTTAGTGAACAAAGAAACGGCGCTTAGTCCACGGGCATATAAAATCCTCTCCCGCCGAGCTCCGGCCTGCAGGTATTTCGGAGCCCAGGGCACCGAGAGATACCCAGTGCCTGACCCGCCTTGCCGTGGCCTCGCCCGGGCCTGCGTCTGAATTCAAAGAGGAATGGCCCCAGGCAAACCTCTTGAAGCAGAAGCTTGGAAGATTTCTCGCCAAACGGCCAAGCCAAAAACAGCGCAGGGAAGCCAGAACGTCCCGGAATCTCCCTCCTCTACCTTGGCTTCAGAAAACCGTGGCAACGCAGCACGGGACCAGGGGCGCCACAACCGGGGGAGGGGCGTAGGGGGCCATGGCCCCATCACTTTTAGAAGTCTGGAGAGAGATGTCCTCCCACTCTTTACGGGCTACAAGGAGAAGGGAGGGAGAGGGGGAGGAGAGGAGCTAGCAGGGGAAAGAGGTGCCACAGTGGGCGGGGGCACGGTTCAGACATTGTTCCCCCCCCACACACACACACACACACTTTTAGGGAGATTCTGATGCTCCTGCATGGTACTTGTACAAGATCAAAACCCCGGTGAGCCCTGGTCTGTCTAAGCCAGCGGTTCTCAAGCTTTCTGGCTCACAGTCCACCCTGCTCAATGCAGATCTTTCTGTGGACCACCAGCCAACCACCTAGGATGATAAAATGGGTGCAGGAGCCGGCCGAGGGTGGAGGGGTCTGGCGGGAGGCCGGGTGCAGGAGCCGGCCGAGGGTGGAGGGGTCTGGCGGGAGGCCGGGTGCAGGAGCGGGCCGAGGGTGGAGGGGGTCTGGCTGGGAGGTTGGGTGCAGGAGCCGGCCGAGGGTGGATGGGTCTGGCGGGAGGCCGAGTGCAGGAGCCGGCCGAGGGTGGAGGGGTCTGGCTGGGAGGTTGGGTGCAGGAGCGGGCCGAGGGTGGAGGGGTCTGGCTGGGAGGTTGGGTGCAGGAGAGGGCCGAGGGTGGAGGGGTCTGGCTGGGAGGTTGGGTGCAGGAGCAGGCTGAGGGTGGAGGGGTCTGGCTGGGAGGTTGGGTGCAGGAGCTTACCCACTGGCAACAACACAAAGCCATTGATGCAGAGAAAGAGTATGGAGGGGCAGCAAGGGGTTAATATATTCAACACGGGAGCCAATTCCTTGTGCCCAGACAGCCTGGCTGCATAGGTTGCATCCTGGGGCCATCTCACACCGATCCTGGGCCATATTCTCCGCAGCTGCCCCCCGCTCTCAGCAGTCACCCCCCCTGAAACCGACAAGACGGCTCACCACCGAACATGAGCAGACCTGCTCCAATTGGCCTATTTCATCGTGAGTTTCCCGACTCGGCTCCGAACCCCCGCTGTTTGGCCAGGGCTCCGCAACGGGGATTGCGTCTGCCCGAAGCGGAGCAAATGAAAGGGGTGTGCAATACACGATAGCCACGGCAGTGCCACGTTTCACCCTATACTGCATCTTCCCACCGCGTGGGCACGGCCCAGACTTGTACCGAGTCCCCTGATAGAATCAAACTCAGAGAGTCATGGGAGACAAGGTCCACTCACCACAGCGGCGCCTCCTGCTGGCTCTCCTGGGAATCGGCTCTGCCAGATGATGCAGCCTTCTGGCCAGGCATCCATCCAATCTCCCCCTTCTAGGGTTACCCAGAATTCTTCAATGCAGACAGGCAGCTTTCTCCTGTAGTGCCCTGGGGGTTCCTGTGATCTGCCTTCTCTGCCCTCACTGCTCCTTCCCTGGACTGCTTCCTATTTTTCCCTTGGCTGGGAATACCAGCTCCAAGCCCGCCTCCCAGGAAATGATTGCTTCATGCAGCCTTGCCCATGCTTTGGTCTCAGTTCCTGCCTTTATGGGCCTATTCCTGCTCAGCTGAGCCTCCTGTAATCAATTCCCTGCTCCCCAGCCTCCTCCAGGTGCAGTTAATTGGCCCCCTTGGCCACTTTAACCCCTTGTAATCCTGTTTGGGATGAACAACCCATCCCAACATGTTTGATCCCTTCCCCCCAAATATATATATATATGCATAGAACAAATTTCCTCTCTTCCTTGACCTGGGGACACTAGCTCTTTAAACACATGTCAGCAACATTCCGAGAAGTGCAGCGCTCCAGAAGACAGAACCCGTCTAACGTAGGCAGCGAGCTTAGTTTCCGATGCATTATGAAACACGCCCGACACTATTGACGGAAATAGGCCCTGAATCAGCAAAGCATCGGTGCATGTGATCAACTTGGAACACAGCTGTTAGCCCCTTCCTAGTCAGCAAAGCATTTAGGTTCCAATTTGGGAGAACACCCCGGTTCAGGAAGCACTTAACCACATATGCGTGTGGTTTCCTGAATAAGGATTGACTGCAGCACGTGCGAAGTGTTTCGCTAGATCAGGGCCATAAACCTTTCTCCAATTCTTAGCAAGATTTGTGATAATCCCCCATTAAAGGCATAAGGAATGCAGCGATATTGTAAATACTAGCTGGCAGAAGCAGTCAATGGCGTATTTGCAAAATCAGTGAATCATGTGACCTCCTGGAAAGCCTCATAAAGAATTATGGCTACTAGCCAGTGTACACAGATCTGAACTGGATTTCTGTGCCCGTCTGGAATGGATGCTGGAAGAGGTGAGGTAGCATCTGGTGCAAATCTAAAATGGACCCATAGTGCTGGCTATGGGTGAAGAAGAGCCAGGTCTGATTCCTACCCCTACCCAGAATGGATTCAGGGGATAGCCTGTGAGGGGAAGAGAACCCAAACTGGATTCTTATGTCCCCCTGGACTAGCTTGTCAGCAGAAATGAAAGAAAGAAATGCCACGTTCTGAATTCTGCTCTCCAGAGTTTCGTATCCTGCCCGCATCCCATCTCCAGAGCCCTGCAAATCTGTAGATATCCGCTTTATCTCCTTGGGTATCCGCTTCCACGGACATGAACGCAGCTAGCCGCAACTTGTTGCTGCAGATACAGAGGCAGCTATACATTTTGTATCTAGAACCCTGCAAATTTGTAGCGCTCCGCTTTACGTCTGCAGGTCTCCACATCCACGCAAGTGGATGCGGATAGCCATCGACCATTTTTGCGGATGCAGACGTGGGTGCACATTTTGTATCCGCGCAGGACTCTACTGCACACCATCCAAAAGTGTGTTAAGAAACTTGACTAACATCGGTCACATGTAGGTCATTCTCTCTCCCCTAGCCCCTCCCCCAGGCAAAAGCGGGATGTGCAGAGTAGTGCTTGATTGGTAGGGTTTCCTAATGAAAAGACAGGTTGAAGAAATGCACCTGACACCAGGGCCGGCCTTACCATGAGGCGAACTGAGGCGGCCGCCTCAGGTGCCAGACTGTGCTGGGGGGGGGCGCCACTAGGACCGGGAGTATAGAAAATTGTGTCTGCTGCTGGTGCAGATATAGGTAGCTGAGCAGTCCCATGAGAGGAGTAGAACAGGAAGAAGGTAGAATTGAGACCTTTCAAAGTTTTGGCCCAAGCGAGGGGGTCTGGGGGCCTCATTTGAGCTCCCCGCCTCAGGTGCCAAAATGTGGGCCGGCCTGCGTGACACCTGGAGCAGAAGGGGATGGGATCTGTGATGGTCATTAGCTTGTAGAGGAGATCCTTCCATGGTCTCCGACCAACCCCCGAGAAAGCTCTGTTTTCTGCAGCAAGACGCCGTGAGGAGGAGGATCCCCAATTCTATGCGAACAACGCTCACCTCATGCCTGACAAACTCAACCTCAAACACGTGTCTTACAGGCCATTTATCCATCAAGAATAACTTGCAACGCCTCTACAGAAAGCTCAGAACTTGTCACGACTCACAATCATCGAGAGACGTCGGTGCAGGTAACATGTACGGGACAATGTGTTTATATCGAATGGATGCTTTACAAAGTCACCTGCAAATGACGGAAACCCTTGGAAACGAACAGGATGGTGACAGCAGGCCAGTCGCCAAGATGGCTCTGAGACAAGACAAAAAGCTGTTACAACAGACACTGTCGGGAAAAGCTTCACAGTGCAAACTGAGGAGTTCCCTTAAGGAGCAGGGGGCTTTTGTGAACACTTGGACCTTCCTTGTGAAACCAGCCAGCCCTGCACACACCAAACGTTGCAGGGAAAGCTGACCGAGGTAGATAGAAAAGGTAACTATTGAAAAGTTTAACAGCCAGGTTTGGTTTGTGTTGTAAACCAATTGTTTCCCCACTTTTTCTCGTTAAATCTTTATTTTTCCTTAAATAAGTCTGTTATTTAACCTCCAATGCTCGCGAGTGCTGCGTAATTTACAGGAGCGATGGTTTAACACAGAACTGGAGTGCGCTGCGGAGGAAGAGCAAAGAAGCTAGGGGAGGGATAGCTCAGTGGTTTGAGCATTGGCCTGCTAAACTCAGGGTTGTGAGTTTAATCCTTGGGGAGGGATTTGGCACAAAAAAATTTTCTGTGATGGCGTGTTGGGGGTCCCCCGTCTCCTGCCCCCCGAAATGGCACAAACAGACTGCACCAGCCGGTGGAATAGAGGAAGTTTATTGCCTCTCCAGGATACAGCACAGCACAGATGTAATCTGGTCACAGAGCTGGGCTAGGATGCCTCAGGCCCCCTTGAGATGGGGGAGACCGGGCCCCTAAACTCCAGCCCCTTTCCCTAGGCTGTCTCCTCCATGCTCCCAGACAGCCAGCAACTAACTAACTCTCTTCCAGCCCTGCCCCCCAGCCAGGGCAGCATTCCCCCTTCCTTTGTTCCTCTCCATGGGGGGTGTCTGGCCATACCGGTTTGCATAGTGACTCATCCTGTTTTGCTGGGTCGTGGTACCCACGGCAGCCAGTGGGGGTTACCCCAGAGCCAGCAGCCTAGAAACCAGCCAGGTACCCCCACTACGTCACAGATGGTACTTGGTCCTGCTGTGAAAGTGGGGGCTGGACTTGGTGACCTTTCAAGGTCCTTTCCAGTTCTAGGAGATAGGCAATCTCCATTAATTTAAACTGGGATTTTTTTGAGTAGCCAGCGCCAGGGGCGGGATACGATGGGGGATTTGGGGTGCCCCCGTTGCTAACCCGCAAAGCGACATCAGTGCCGACGTAGCCCACAGGAGAGCTGGTGGTGTTAGGGGCTGACACTGCGCTACCACAGAGGATGTGGGGTAACTAGGCAACTCACAGTCCAAGGTGCCTCAAGGACAGAGCTTAACCCTTGTGGCAGTGAGTTCCGCCGTCCCTCCCTGGAGCAGAGTCATCTGACATAGCCTTCATTCCAGAGCATTAGGGTCTTTTACACATGCTGGGCCCAAGCTACAGAAAGCCACTGACATGCTCTTATTCATCACAGCCATCCAGCGTTAGTTATTTAATTCTCCAGCGACAGAAGCTGCTTTGCTATTTATTTCGGAGAGTTACACTTGCCCTAGCCGCTCACTAAATACCCTTTTTACAATCAGGCAGTGATCTTTGCCCATTAAGCCTCTCCGGCTAAAGAGGAAGGATATTGATTTATTTCTCTTTTATGGCTGGAGGTATTTATTCCTATTTGCTTTCTCACTGCTTTAGTCTGGTTAGAGAAATAAATTACGAGACTGGTAAAATGAAGAGGGATGACTCATGGCTTTCCAGCTGAGCGTGAGCAGGCCAGCGAGATGGAAACAAGCACTTCAGATTATTCTGGGCCATGTCACGGCTTTGATTTCTAGGCTGGAAGTTAGTAACGCTTCTGGCTGGAGGGACAGCTAATCACACCCTAGGGGATGTTTCCCCATAGAACCTGGGTACATGAGGTACTTGTGTTCTGAATGCCATGGGCCAGGCTGATGGAGACACCACGTGATAGCCTGGGTGGTTGGTGATGAAGGTGCTACCTGGAAGGTGGGATGATAAGAGGGTCGGGGGTCCACATTTTGCAGGGAGGGAGGCTGCAGCATGCTGGTGGGTTGTTCCTGGAGGTTGAAATAAAACTCCCACCAAAGCCAGCCTCTCACTGCCGTGACAAAAGGGGTTTGTAAAGCCCAGTGAGAGGTCTGGAGAGAAAACGGTCTCTGCCGTCATTCGTTTCCACCCCCTCGCTAACCATTTCCTGAGCTCGCCCGGTCCTGCGCCAGACCGGCCCATTGCCACCTGCATCGCCGCAACGAAGGGATTCACACTGCCCCGTTGAACACAGGCATTTGATGGGGGAAGAGCACAGGAGTGGAGAAAAGTCAAGTCCATGGGCCTGATTTTAAGCTCACTCACACTGTCGAGAATCCATAATAAGCCCTCGGCACTGAAGAAATGAACACCGATCCCGGATCCAATTCACGCCCAAGGGTTTCGATTCTCCACTCTCTCAACGCGGCTTTACCGAAGTCAACGGGCTGGTGTCATTTTCTGCATCGAAGTGATTCAGCGGTGCTCAGTTTACACCCCCTGAGGACCGAGGCTTGTACACCTTTCGGTGGAAGGAAGGTCAAAATGTTGCCAATATCTTAAAGCAATTCTGCAACAGACAGCAAATCCATACGACGCACAAACGATGAGCGTAGACCAAACTCCCAGATCTTGCCTTCCGCCGGGATCAAGACATTCTCATGGGCCTGTCTCTCTCTCTCTAATTTACAATGCCGAGTTTCTAGTTCTTCCCCCTTATTAGTTTTGGGCAGGCTGCGGGATTTGATTTAGTCTGGTTGCATTTTTAATATATACAGACTCACCTACAGCTCTGGCATGGCTCTTTTCATTAATGCACGGTGTAAATCCAAACAAATAAAGGAGAGCCGCATAATACAAGCTGGAGGGGTCGTACAAGCGGGCTGCCTCCTACTACTTTCAAGACAATTCAAGTCACCCAGGGCTTGAAGACCAGGCCCTTCCCTTCCCACGCCCATAAGCAAACCGGAACCTGTGGGTCTGACCTCCGCCATTGCAGCACCTGCTCTTCGATGAAATTTTAGGGGTGGAATAAAGTTATATACCTTTAATTGAAAATATCTGCAACTTCAGCGAGATGGATGCTTCTCTGTCAGCCCAGAAGTACTGGGGGCACCGTGTTTCACCGCAGAGCCATGGATCCTGTAGATCAGTTTGTACATCTGTGATGGCGCGTTGGGGGTCCCCCGTCTCCTGCACCCCGAAATGGCACAAACAGACTGCACCAGCCGGTGGAATAGAGGAAGTTTATTGCCTCTCCAGGATACAGCACAGCACAGATGTAATCTGGTCCCAGAGCTGGGCTAGGATGCCTCAGGCCCCCTCGAGATGGGGGGAGACTGGGCCCCTAAACTCCAGCCCCTTTCCCTAGGCTGTCTCCTCCATGCTCCCAGCCCGCCACTAAACTCACCCTCTTCCAGCCCTGCCCCCCAGCCAGGGCAGCCTCCACCTTCCTTTGTTCCTCTCCATGGGGGGTGTCTGGTTCAACCGGTTTGGCATCACCTTTGCATAGAGAGGTTTTCCCTGCTGGGTCTTGCTCCAGGCAGCAGAGGTCACCACAGCCCAGCAAGTACCCCCGCTACGTCACAACATCCCCAGGTAAGTCTCTCTTGGGACTCAGAGGGGGCCTTCTGTAAGCAGGAGGCGTGAAATTTATGGTTCTCACTGTCTTCAAAGGGGCAAGATTTCACCCAGGATGTTTCTCTGTTCCTGTTTCTGAGAAAAAAAAACCCTTAGGTCCTAGTTTGTTTGTACTCCAGAGCTACGTCTCGATTGCATTCCTTATCCCTTATTTATGTGGATTGATTTATTTATTTAAAATAAGGGATAAGGGATCTTTCGGAAAAGGCTTTATTTTCCGAAAGATCCGTGTCTAGACTGGCACTTTTTTCCGGCAAAGCTCCGTGCCGAAAAAAAGCGGCAGCCATTTTTATGCTAATGAAGCGGGGGAGATTTAAATCCCCGCTTCATTAGCAATTGCGATACGTCTAGATTGCATCTCTTTTCCAAAAAAGGGATGCAATCTAGACGTAGCCCAGCTGTACGGAGGCAAAATTCACCTTGATTTCACTGGACGGCATACGACTGGAATAAGCGCTTCACCATTTAGTCCCGGGGTTCCCAACCGGGGTACGCGTACCCGCAGGGGATACAAGAGGCTTGTCAAGGGGGTACGGGGAATATTTGGTAAATAACTAGATTATCCTAATTGAAATATTCCAAAAGTAGTCGTGTTAGTGAAAAAAAGTTGTGGATTCTAGAGTCTAGAATGTATTTCCTTTCATATTGACTGGGGGGTACAGGAAGATTTACTAAAAGCCAAGGGAGTACGGGGACCAAAAAAAGTTGGGAACCCCTGATTTAATCCTTTCTTGGCTGCACAATCCAAACTGGGCAGAACTAGGCTGCCAGGAATGTGCACAACTGCCGGCAGGGCAGATCTGGGTCCTGTTGATCCCCCCTTATTTCTATGGGGGGTAGGTCATGCTGCTCCATTAGTCAGTAATATTGTGACATCTTTCATTTCACACACAGGGAATTGGCACAGAGTTGCCCGGTGTTTCTGGCAGAGCTGTGCATTTCATAGAATCATAGAATCATAGGACTGGAAGGGACCTCGAGAGGTCATCGAGTCCAGCCCCCCGCCCTCAAGGCAGGACCAAGCTCCGTCTACACCATCCCTGACAGATGTCTATCTAACCTGTTCTTAAATATCTCAGAGAGGGAGATTCCACCACCTCCCTTGGCAATTTATTCCAATATTTGACCACCCTGACAGTTAGGAATTTTTTCCTAATGTCCAATCTAAACCTCCCCTGCTGCACTTTAAGCCCATTACTCCCGTCCTCAGAAACCAAGAGGAACAAATTTTCTCCTTCCTCCTTGTGACACCCTTTTAGATATTTGAAAACCACTATCATGTCCCCCCTTAATCTTCTTTTTTCCAAACTAAACAAGCCCAGTTCATGAAGCCTGGCTTCATAGGTCATGTTCTCTAAACCTTTAATCATTCTTGTCGCTCTTCTCTGTACCCTTTCCAATTTCTCCACATCTTTCTTGAAATGTGGCGCCCAGAACTGGACACAGTACTCCAGCTGAGGCCTAACTAGTGCAGAGTAGAGCGGCAGAATGACTTCACGAGTTTTGCTTACAACACACCTGTTGATACAACCTAGAATCATATTTGCTTTTTTTGCAACAGCATCACACTGTTGACTCATATTCAGCTTGTGGTCCACTATGACCCCTAGATCCCTTTCCGCCATGCTCCTTCCTAGACAGTCGCTTCCCATCTTGTATGTATGGAACTGATTGTTCCTTCCTAAGTGGAGCACTTTGCATTTCTCTTTATTAAACCTCCTCCTGTTTACCTCTGACCATTTCTCTAACTTGCTAAGGTCATTTTGAATTATGTCCCTATCCTCCAAAGAAGTTGCAACCCCACCCAGTTTGGTATCATCTGCAAACTTAATAAGCGTACTCTCTATCCCAATATCTACATCATTGATGAAGATATTGAACAGTACGGGTCCCAAAACAGACCCTTGAGGAACTCCACTTGTTATCCCTTTCCAGCAGGATTTAGCACCGTTAACAACAACTCTCTGACTACGGTTATCCAGCCAATTATGCACCCACCTTATCGTGGCCCTATCTAAGTTATATTTGCCTAGTTTATCAATAAGAATATCATGCGAGACCGTATCAAATGCCTTACTAAAGTCTAGGTATATGACATCCACCGCTTCTCCCTTATCCACAAGGCTCGTTATCCTATCCTGAGACCTCGTCCAACCCTTTAACCAAAGCTCACCCCTTCTCCAACAACAGTGACGTAAGACCCCCTGGCGTCTTTGCAAATGGACACGTTCTGTCAATCTCTTCTATGCAACTTTCTTAAACTTGCAAATCTTTCTGAAAAACAAACTGCTGGAAACATTTGCCTCGGGGCTGAAACCCCTGCCTGGCGTGGGCTCCTGTGTGAGTGTGGGGTAGGAACAGCCCCGTTTGTGACAAGGGCTTGGTAATGTGACCCCCGGCCCATGCTCCGCTCGAGCCCCTGAAACGCAGACAAGTACCTGGCAGGATTTTCGAAAGGGCCTTTAAAAACCTGGCGCAGCGGGGGCAAATTCCAGGGCTCACGGGGGCTGTTTATTGCGGCTTCCTCCTGCTCTGATAGGAGTGGAAATTTCCATTCATTGCAAATCTAAATAAAGGGAACACAGGCAAGACAGTGAACTGGTGAGCCTCTGCTGAAAGCAGCCAGTTCACGCTTCATGGCCATCTTCCCTCGCAAACCCGCTCACATGGGCCTCCAGTCACATGCTGGGAACTTCCCATTCGCAGGGCACAACGCCCCCGCCCTGGCCTTTGGAACAGCACTTTCTCCTCCGCCACCCCCCCAGCCTCCCAACCCCAGGAGAGACAAATGCAGGGGGCTGCTCAGTTTGCAAGCCAGCAGGCTGTCACGAGGCCCTGTGCTGTGCGGTTCGATTCCTCTGCCAGCCAAGACGGGGTTTTGTTGTTTAAATGCGCTGCCGTCCCCGAGGGACAGACTGGCTGCCCTCGGGGCCTCTCATCCAGCCCCGTGCTGCCATCAAGCTAGTGCCGTTTGCACGGGGCTCCGAGACCCGCACTCTTTTCCCACCTCTGCGATGAATGACCTTTGGGAAAGCCACCGTGCCTCAGTTTCCCCCTCCGTTCTACGGAAATCACGCTATTTACCCTCTCCTATCTAAATAAAGCCAGGCAGCCTGGCCGCAGCCCTCGCCCCTCTGGGCTCTCAGAGCAGCAACTCCTTTGTGGGGAAGCGGCGATGCCCGCATCAAGAGGCTCTGTCCCCGTGCGGCTCCAGCGCAGAGTAGTTGTCTAGCCCCGGCCACAAGTCTCCACCTGCTTTCTGGTCCCGGTTGGTGGGGCCTGGGCCAGACAAGAGAAGGCTCCTGGGGCAGGCGTAGGACCGTGCTCTCGGCCTAGCTCTCCTGGCCCCAGCTTTGTCTCTGAACCTTGTGTCTGGTGCCTCTGGCAGTGGCTCATTGTGTCCTCCTGCTCCTCCCTCTCAAACTCCAGCCTCCTCTGAGGAGAAGCCTGGCTCATTCCTCACCCCCACCTTCCTCCCGTCTCTGTCTGGGCCCATTCCCTGGCCCAGTGTAGCTTCAGCACAGACTGACAAAGATCCCCCTCACCCCTGTCATTCCTGGCGTGACGCCGCCGAGGCCGGCGATGAGCAAAACCGTTGGCCCCGCTCCAAACAGACCCCTTTGCTCTGGCGCAAAGCCTCGGCTTTGACCCTTACTCCCAGCCCCAGCAAGCCCCACGCAGCCGTGCCGCCCCGCTGGGGAAGCGAGGACCATCTCCTGGGGCACGGCTGGAACACGTGTGGACCTTCGCTGTCAGGGCCCAGAGGCTGGTGCCGTAGTGGCACTGACAGACTCCACCAGCCAGTAGAATATAGGGAGTTTATTGCTTCTCCAGGATACAGCACAGCATAGATGTCATCTGGTTCCAGGGCAGGCCTAGGATGCCTCAGCCCCCTTGAGATGGGGGAGACTGGGCCCCTAAATCCCAGACCCTTTCTTAAGCTGCTTCCTCCATGATACCAGACAGAAACTAAAAAATCCCTTCCAGTCCTGCCCCCCAGCCAGGGGCTGGCCTCCCTTCCTTCCTTTGTTTCTCTCCCTGGGAGGTAACTGGTCGAACAGGTTACCTCCCTGTCCATCAGCTACTCTGCTGGGCCGTGCTACAGACAGCAGCCTGTGGGGGTCACCCACCGCCCACTGCCCAGCATAGCAACCAGCAAGGTACCAACACTACATCACACCAGCACCGTCTCTTCCTGTTGCATGTCCCAGACCCACAGCTGCCCGCCCGCCTGCCTTTCCCTGGCTGGTGCGTCAGAAAGCACCCTGAAGTCTAGGCCCCACCGGAAACCTGCGCTCATTTCTGGCCAGTCCTCTTGAGTTGAAACTGCGTTAGCGGGGTTTGAAATGCAGCTCGGCCCGGCCCCTCTGGCCTGTCCCCTGTTGGCGTGGGAGGAGGATACTGTATTCAGGGCCTGCTGGAGTTAGGGACCGCAGTCACGGTGTCCCAGGCGTGCGACTGCGCTGGGTTGAGTTTGTCCTAAGCAACGTGCTTGGGTTTTCCAAGAGCTGGACCCTTGGTGGGCATAACGCCGAGTGGCTCCATTGGCCCCGCCGATTCAGCCTCCTTCAGGGCCCAGCAGGAATGCTGGGAGGGCCCCGGGCTGTGACTGGCAGGGACCCAAAACCTGGCTCTGCTCCAACCTGCCCTGTGACCGCGAAGAAGGTCACCTCCCCCTGTAAGCAATGTGGGATCAGAGTGGGCGTCCGTGCAGAGACCAGCCACAAGACCCCGCTCTCCACGGGGGCCCCTCCGTGTGCTCATCATCATTAGCGCTTCTGGGTGAACATTTCTGCCTTCCCAGGCGCTTCCTCATAAAGGAGAAACCAGACTCCGTTCGCTTTTATGGCCACAACTGGCACATCGCAGGAGCTTAATTGAACTGAAAATAGTTTCTACTAATAATACGCCGCTAAATGGATTCAGGAGAGTGGCCCCGGCGGAGAGGCGAGCCTCAGGCACCAGAGCAGGCGAAACAAAGCGGCAAGACCCCCATCGCCTGCCACGATCCCTCCTCTGAGGGCTCCACCAGCGTCTCTCCTCTTAGCTAGATGCCCTGGGGCACGGAGGGGTTGAAAAGAATCCGTCCCTACACCAGGAGCGTTGAAGAACATGGACGTCACCCAATGCCCATCCACACGTGTGCCTGGCGTTCCCAGGAAGCCCGGTAAAGACCTGGTGCCGATTTCTCCCCTGCTAGGTGGGGAGAACTAAGCTCTAATTGCTTGACTCTCAACCTAGGCTCACCAGGAGGCTGTGCAGTTAGACACTGCCTCTTGTGTGGCAAGGCTGTACAGCTCTTGGTCTTGGAGTCCTGCAACTTGGCAGGGAGTTAGACTCGTGGTCCCTCCTAACCCTGTGAGTCTATAGAGCCAATGCTGAGTCAGCTCCGAGCTAAATGCCATTGTGCAAGACGTATTGCACCGCCCTGAGATTTTCACATACACAGCTGTCCCGTCAAAATGCATTTCCACCGGATTGTTCCAAGGCACTTCTCAATGAAGGCTAGGGTCTTCCCACTCTTCCACTTCCTACCCCTCTGTTTTCAGGTTGCAAAGGCGCACATGTGCACAGGGATATTTCTTTCTTTCTTTTTTGAGTAGAACGGTTTTCACTCACATGTTAAAAAATATCTATATTCAAGCTTAGCCACCACGCCTGGAAAATTTCAAGAAAGTTTCCAAAAGTTCGGATGGTCTGAACACAGGGGATTAGAATGGAAACTATTTTGCAACTTTCATTGTAGCTGCTGCTGCCACTCCAGTTGCAACAGTGCATGTGGGCAGTTTAAACACAGAAAAACACACAGCTGAGATGACTAGGGAACGGCTTAGCAGTCTAAGCATGTCATGTGTTCTACCAAGATTTGCCAATGCCAGAAGTTCAAAGCTTGGCAGGCTTAAATCAGTCCTTTGTACTTCTGATAGATAAATTTAGTCCCCGACTACTTACTGCCGCTTTCAGTCTGAGGCTTTAAACACCAGCTAATGCCACATTTGTAATGCCCTTTATAAATCCCTCAGTACGGTTCGGAGGAGATAGGGTATGTCTACATTAGGCAGCTTTTAGCAACAAGGCTGTGTCGACACAGCCCGGTCGCTAACCGTCGGCGTGTGAAAATGCTGTGGAGCTGCACTTTTGCTGACAAAATACTTCCACTCCCTACGAGCGACAAAGCAGCATTTGCATTTTCACTTGCGGCAGCAAAACGTTGTTATTCATCGAGGGGAGGGTTAAACACCTGTGAACAACAAAAGTTTTGTTGATCAAGTGTGAGTGTAGTCATAGACCAGTGGTCTCCAACCTTTTTACACCCAAGATCGATTTTTAAATGACAGATCAAGCCAAGATCTACCGCCCTGCCCCTTTCTTGAAGCCCCACCCTCTCTATTCTCCTCCTTTCCATCACTTGCTATCCCCAATCCTTATACTGCTACTTTAAAAAAAAAATTCCCACCATTCCTCGCAGCTACTCACCTGTGCTGTTGCTTGGTGAGTAGCTGCTCCTCAAATGAGGCAATCTAATGTAAATGTACCGCGCAGGCGTGCAGTTCAGAGAGGGCTCAAGAGCTACTCTTAGAGCCTCCGAGATCTACCGGTAGATCACGATCGACTGGTTGGTGACCCCGGTCATAGATTAAGTGCAGCTAGTAGTCCCATGATTTGTAAGGTGGGGGCATCCTGAGGTCTCCATGGTGATGTTCATAGTGAAAGATGCTTCAACCCGAATGAGTCTGTAGTCTAAAAACAAAGCAAAGCCACGGTGGAAAGGGAAAGAGACTTTCCCGAGTTCATCCACCAGGTAGTACCAAGAGTAGAACCCATCCCTTGGCCCCCCGTCCTGCCAGACTACCGTCTCTCTCCAAAACAAAGTACCCTGGCTTCCCTTAGCTTGTGTTCCCCGAGCACCATCCAGCCTACCTGTACATAAACAAAACACCTCGAGGAATAAAACATTTGTTTGTGCATCAAAGCCTCCATTCGACCCGGTGACACTGAGCAATGTTCCGACCTGTTATTGCAAGACTCCGCTGTCTCCGCCCCTTCCTACCTGTGATTGAAGGCAAGGGGCGAGGAGGTAATACGCGAACGTTATTGCAAAACCCCACGCCGAGATGCCAAGCTGACAAACAGTGTCAGCAACGCTGCCCACACACAGGCAAAAAAAACCACAACATGTGCTCTCGGCTGGATTATGAAGTGCATTGTGCGCACCCACGCCGCTGGATTCTCTGCTCACGTCAGTATTAAAGGAGTTTACTCCATTGTAATGAAAAAGGTGCAGCCGTGCAAAACGGGTAGACGTGAGAGGAGACACCCACGAGATATTTTCTAATAACTGACTTTTCTATAGCACCTTCCAGGAACAATCCCAAAGCACTAGGGAAGCTATGCAAAGACAAAACCACGGACACGCGGACAAGGCCACGGAACCGCAGCTGACGTCGGAGAAAACACAGCCGCTTCCGAACCAAATCCTGCGGATTTCAGAATAATCAATCCGCCTACCGGGAGGGGAGATCTCACACAGGGTGCATGGAGCGCCCCAGCTGGGTTTGGTCCGGAACACCTGGCCTTGTCGAAGTTCCCACGGAGCTGGGTTCAATTCTCTCCTGGCTAATACCCACTCAGTTCAAGCTGAGCCGTCGCTGACTTGAGCTGAAATGCTAGAAGCCGTGACCCATCCGATTAAAAGCATCCGCATGGGAGTTTGAACCAACTTTTGCGCCTAGGGCTGCCAACGGCCTAATCACACAAACCCCTTGCCCCACCCAACCTCGCCTTGCTCACTCCAGACCCGCCCCCTCCGTGGCCAGCGATCCCCCAGCCTCACTTTCACCGGCCTGGGGCAGGGGTTGGGGTGCAGGGCCTGGGCTGGAATGGAAGGGTTCAGAGTGTGGAAAGGGGCTCCAGGCTGAGCCGGGGGCACAGGGTTGGGGCACAGGACAGGTTGTGGGGGTGCAGGCTCTGGGAGGGAATTTGAAGTGGGAGGGGGCTCAGGGCTGGGGCGGAGGGGTGGGGAGTAGGAAAGAGTCAGGGGTGCAGGCTCTGGGGGGGAGTTTGGGTGCAGGATGGGGCTCAGGGCTGGCAGAGGTTTAAGGCGGGGGAGGGGGTTGGGATGCGGGTGCCGACTCTAGGGGCGGTTTAAGGCGGGGAAGGGGGGTGGGATGCGGGTGCCGACTCTAGGGGCGGTTTAAGGCGGGGGAGGGGGGTGGGATGCGGGTGCCGACTCTAGGGGTGGTTTAAGGCGGGGGAGGGGTTGGGGTGTGGGTGCCGACTCTAGGGGCGGTTTAAGGCGGGGGAGGGGTTGGGGTGTGGGTGCCACTCTAGGGGCGGTTTAAGGCGGGGGAGGGGTTTGGGTGTGGGTGCCGACTCTAGGGGCGGTTTAAGGCGGGGGAGGGGTTGGGGTGTGGGTGCCGACTCTAGGGGCGGTTTAAGGCGGGGGAGGGGTTGGGGTGCAGGAAGGGGAGAAGGCTCCGGCCAGGCAGCGCTTACCTCAGGTGGCTCCCAGCTGGCGGCACAGCCCGGCTAAGGTAGACTGTGCCTGTCCTGGCCCTGCGTCGCTCCCAGAAGCGGCCCACATGTCTGGCCACTGGGAAGTGCAGAGTTGGCGCTCGAGGCGAGGGCAGTGCGTAGCTATCCCCTGTACCTCCGCAGCGGCCGCAGGATGTGCCCGATTCTGGGAGCAGCGCAGGGCCAGCCTAAAATCTCCATGGTCATCTGCCTTTCCTGCATCACAAGGGTGTCCGGGACACTGGGGAGCAACACGCTTATGGGAAGAGAATCCAGCACCCTAGGTCTGTCTCTTTCAACCCGCCCGCTGCAGGCCCTGTCTATGCCGGTGGGGGAGCTAAAAGTTCCCTTTCTTCCGGGCTGCTGGGAGATAATGAGGGATTGGTTTCAGTGAGACATAAATCTGCCAGGGCCAGATCAAGGTTCCTCAGTAGCGAGGACGCAGGCAATTGTCCGGGGGGGGGGGGAGAAGGAGAGGAGAAATCACAGCAGTAACTCTCGCAGTGTTTGTTCCACAAACAGAAGAGGTTTACACAGCTTCTCTGGGCAATGGCTGGGTGGGAAATAAATCTCGGGAGAAGCTCAGCTGCTCCTCCGGCCTGCCGCTCTATCTCCGGGAGGCATGCCTGCAGCAGTGCCTCCAAACGCCTTGCCACAAGATGCCAGTTACACAATCCCCAGAACCGGGCGAGAAGTGGACTGCCTGTAATAGCATTGCTCCCGGTAACCTTCGGCCAGTTATAATCCATCGGCCATGCTTGCTGCATCCTTCCAGCCTGAAGATGCAGAAGAGCTCTGCCAAGGGCGTAGATGTAACATGCATGGGTATAATAGGCCCCTGAAGAGGCACTGAAATATCGTGCACAGAGGTACTTAGAGAGGCACGGGGGAGGAGATATTTATATTTAGATCTGGCTTAGCTTTAGGCTAGGATTCAGGCTGGAGGCGGAATATGAGTTTGGACCGGACAGCACCCAAAACCCCAAGCGTTCTTCTCAGCAGTGATTATTAGGTGCTCAGTACAATGAGGAGAGATTAATAAGACTGGGGCTTTTCCGTGTGGAAAAGAGACGTCTTAAGGGGCATGATAGAGGGCTGGGATGGAAAAAAGTGAAAAAAGAAGAATACATACTACTTCCCATCACACAAGAACTAGGAGTCACCAAATGAAACTAATAGGTAGAGGGTTTGAAACAAACAAAAGGCAGTATTTCTTCATACAAAGCCGTGCCAACCTGTGGAACTCCTCGCTGGAGGATGTGGTGAAGTTCAAAACTGCAACAGGGTTCAAAAAAAGAGCTAGATACATTCATGGATGACAGGTCCATCAATGGCTATTAGCCAGGCTGGGCAGGGATGGTATCTGTAGACTCTGTTTGTCAGAAGCTGGGAATGGGTGACAGAGGAGGGATCACTTGATGATTCCCTGTTCTGTTCACTCCTTCTGGGGCTCCTGGCATTGGCCACTGTGGGCAGCCAGGATACTGGGCTAGAGAGGAAGGACTGTGCCAATGGGAAACCAAGGCACAGAGCTTTGGCGAATGTCTCTGTGTGACGCAGCTTGCAGCAGCGCTGAGAAAGGACCCAACTCCTGCTGTGCTTGGAGCCTCAACAACAAAACATTCCCTCTGCCACCCCAAGAGGGACCCTCGTCATCCCGCTTCCCTCCTTGGACTCTCCCTCACCCCTTGGAAGGGGCCGTATTTTACTGCCACGGCCTCATGGCACAGGGGGAAGGCATACAAGGTCCCTGCCTGATTGAAAGTGACCTGGGTGCTGCCTGATGCACTTCCCCATTGGAAGAGGGGCTCAGAGAAACCGAGGCAGACTAAGCTCATTCTCCCTTGTCGGGGTTATTCCCATGTAGGGGGTGTTAGCTGGCCGGGGGCTGCCTAGCTCTCTAAATAGAAGGCAGGGGAAGGAGGAGAAGCCCTGCAGAAGTGGCAGCAAGACACACTCACGCTCTCCCCCCAGATCATTGGATCCCTGCGAGCGGGGTCACCTTGTGGAGAGGGTCCTGCAGAAGCAAAGGACAGCAATGCCTCCTGCAGCAGCCATGCTGCCCTGAAGAGACGCTGCCCCTGGGAGGGAAGGGGACAACTCTTGCACTCACTAATGCTGCTTTGTGCTGCAGGTTTGACAGGGGATGGGAATCCGGCGGAGACTGGCTGGTCCCTGCAAACCTGCTTCTGCCTCCTCCTCCTTCCCCCTTCCCTACAGGCGCTCCCAAACAGGGGGCTCCGACGGTCGGGGGGTGCTGTGTGCTCCCTTTCCCGTTGGCTGCCCATGACCGCGATCCCCAGCCGTGGTTCACGGAAGCGTGGTGCCGTCTGGAGACCTAGGAAAGCAGCAGGCTGCTCTGCCGAACTAGAAATTCACACTCGACCTAGCAAGACCAAGCCGAGAGAGGTCGCTAGTACACAGTAACCAAGGCCGAGAGACCCACGGCGGGCCTGTGTGGGAACACAGGAGGCTGTGGAGGGACAGCAGAAGGGGTCGAATTCAGATTGGTGCACCAGGCTGCCTGGCCAGGTCTGCTGCCTCTGATTTCTTACGGCCTCCGACGACAGCGCTTATCCTGCGCAGACGCTGAGCGAGGCTGTTCATGGCAGCCAAGCAGCAGAATGGACCAATCTCCCCCAGGGATTCAGGCCGGAATATTCTGATCGTCTGCCAGAATGGTCCAGGTGCCAGAGATGCTGAGGATCTGTCCTACAGCTCCTGATGAAATCGGTGGGTATCAGCACCTCAGGAAACAAACCAGGCTGCGTATGGAGGTGTCCCACGTACGGCTGGAGCTGCCTGGAAGTTCTCAGCTCTACACATTTTGGCCAACTTCAGTCCGTTTCCCAAGACTTGTGGTATCCAGCAGCTTGGACCTCCCCCTCCTTTAGATGGCTGCCTAAATCAAAAAAGCAGCCTCATTTTCTTCTAAGCCCACTAACGAGGAGCCTGTCTGTACACCTCAGTCCGGAAGCCCATGTCCTGGGCTTTGGAGAAGCAGAGATGAGGGGAATGAAATGTCAGGGAACGTGATAGCCCGGCTGCCTCGGCCTTCCACACAGGAACACACTGCCACCTCGAGGCCAGCGGGCTAGCGTGGAAGAGGAAAAGCTCACGCTAGACAAACTTTGGGCGAACTCCCCGGCTTGCCACAGCTGCGGCGGGGGTGGGCCCGGGGAGCGGTGAGGGGTGCCCAGATGTTGTAGGATGATCCCTGGTTTGAAACAGCACCCAAAGACACGGCCAGACTCAGAAATGGTTCCCCCGAACTGGCAATTCCGAAGGGGAAACGGGTGAAACTCGACTCTCTTCACGAGGGAAGGGAGCCCAGACCGAGGGTAACGTGACTTTGGTTTCTGTGCCAAGCTGGGATTTGCCTACGCTGATGGTTAGCTGCACCTCTGTGTTTGAAGGCAGCGTAGTCACCCTCAGCAGTATTGAGGGCATAAGAGTTTTGAAGGCATTATCAGCCAGTGGATTTCTCATGTGCTTGGCAGGACACAGCCGTCTGCCTCTCGCGATCTGAGAGGGGAAGAGGCTACACAGAGGAATCCCTATGCCTTGCAGGGACACTAATACTCACTTGTTTCTGGGCTATATTTCTGCAAGACACAGGCCCAAATCAGCCATGTGGGGCTGGAGTTCAAACACCCTGAAGCCGGGTTCCAGTGTGGCTCATTGGCAGAGTGGGGATTCAGGGATTCAACCTCCAGTGAAGCGTTTGGCTGGCCAGGGTGAAAACTGTTTTCAGCTCTGGCAGGTGGGGAGGAATGAAAGAATCCAGCCAGTCAGAACCGGACCGGGCAGGCCGGACACTCCACTACTGCCTGTTCTGGCTCCACTGACTCCACCGCCACGTTGGGAAAATGCAGGTGAGCGTATGCATCTGCTCTGCTGGGTCAAAGGCACGTAGGCCTCACGCCGGCAGCCCTGGCTTCTGGAGTAGGGCTCTCCGACCTTTTTAAGCACGGGATCGCTTTTTGAACGTAAGTGCAATCCAGGATCTACCTCAAACCCAAACACCTTGGCCCCGCCTCCTTCCCGGCCCTTCTCCAAAGCCCCGCCCCTGCTCACTCCATCCTCCCTCCCCCATCCTCACTTTTATCAGGCTGGGGGCAGGGGCTTGGGGGGCAGGAGGGGTTCGAGACTGGGGCCAGGGTTTGGAATGCAGGCTCCAGCTGGGCACCGCTTACCACAGGTGGCTTCCGGGTGGTGGTGCAGGGGGCTAAGGCAGGCTCACCCCACCCTGGCCCTGCACTACTCCCAAAAGCAGCCAGCAAACTCCCTCCATCCCTGCACCACTATGCTCTGGGGAGATGGGATACAGGATGGAGGGGAGGGGCACCCTGACATCAACACCCCCCTTTCCTCTTCTTTCCATGCCCTGCACAGCAAGCAGGGGCACCTCCAAGGCAGAGGGCAGCACGGCAGGGCTGCGAGGGGCAGATGAAGTGCTGGCATTTGATAGATTCTTGGCCAAACCTGTCATGATCACCTGTCAAAGGCTCCAAGATCTGCCAGTCGATCCCGGTCGACTGGTTGGTGACCACGGCTCTAGAGACACATGGGGAGGCCGGAATCTCACCCCCCTTCTTAAAAAAATGTATGTTTCCAGCCTGCGGGTGACCCCAGCATACGCACCCCAGGGATGCCGCCTGAGTCTGCAGAGAGCCTGAGGCAATAGGTTGCCGAGAGGGGGACTGCCCTGTTGGGGACCTCACCCCTGAAACCTGCCATGTCGGGGACCCCTGTGAACGCCTCCACAGGGCAGGGCACCAGAGCACAGACCACGAGGGCAACTCGGAGCACAGCAGCAGCCGCCGCTGCTGGAATCACGGAATTTAATCCCCTGTCCTTGGTGCTTAAATCAGACAGGGGGCGGGCTGTCTTCACAAGGCCCGGGCGCCAGCGCTAAGGAGCAAGGCCAGAAAGCACACAGGGGATGTGACACCATCAAATTGGCAGCTGCACCCGCCGTTTGTCCGGGTGCGAATGGCCGCAGGGGCTGGTGGCCACTCGGTTCCCATGCTTTGGAAGCCGAGTGTTTTTAACCAGCCGCCTCACGAAGGAGCATGCTGGTTGACAGTGGGCTAGTCCCTGCGTGACATGACGAGGGGCTAAATTATACCATCATTGCTGCTCATTAACACGTGATTCATAACCCGCCTGATCATCGGGGATGTGCCCATCTTCCAGAAGCAGCTGCGACTCCTCGTGCCCGGGTGATCCGGGTTAGAAGAAATGTGGCAGAGGGAAGGAGGGATAGCCCAAAGTGGCTGGGCCCAGCATGAGAACGAGTCTCAGCCTCGTTAATTTGATCCTCGGAGGAAGATGAACAGGGGAGGAGACTTTTAAGTCTATTAACGCTGGGCCTCACTAGCAAAACTGCTTCTCTTCCCATTGGTGAGTGGGCAAATGTCTGGCTGGATATAAACTTACACATCAGGCAGCTAAACCATCCTCCAAGGCCAGGACATTATGAATTTGCTCCGGCTCCCAAGATAGCTCAGGAATATGTTACTAGCCTGCAGACCGGGAGTCCTACACAACTCTGCTTTTCCACCATCTGGTGCCTGCCAGCCCGTGGCTCTCCAGCGACCATTCCAAGTGCCCACGCAGCGCCCACTGGCTTCCCAACAAACCTTCTTGCCTTTGCCCTTTCTGAATTCTGTGGGGAGCAAAAAAAAAAACAACCCCTCGTTATTGCCCATGTCCAGATAAACAGGAGGCGCTGCATTTCCATAAGCTGTGTTGTTTTTCTCATGAGTCAGGTGGGGCTACAACTCAGATCGGGACCCCCAGCGCGCTCGGTGCTGTACAAACCCAGGCTGAGGGGCACAGCTACTGCCTCTCAGAACTCTCAAAAAAAAGATGGTTACATTTGGAATGTTTTCAGGAAATCTGTCTCCGTGAGGATTACATCTGCCAATTTCAGCTCTCCGCAGCTATCGCCTGAGCACTAAAAGTGCCTGGGAAGAAAAAAGAAGGCTCACAAGAACTGGCTTATCAGAGGGAAGGGATATTTTCACACCGTTCCCTTGCTCTTTCAAACTGATGAACCGTTGTAGCTCCAGTTCAGAAATAAAAATCACCCAGCGCAGAAACAAAGACTGGAAAATCCTCAAAGCAGCAGGACCGCTAGGAAAGTTTTCTGCATGTTTGAATGGGGACTTGGAATGGAAACCATCCTGCATTCTTAATGACAACTGTTCCTGGCCTTCAGGGTTCAAGTTCATCTTTGTACCCTGTCCTGTCGAGTGTTAAATCCATCTCCTCTTCCTTTCACAGCACATGAATCAATGGGCGAATGCCCAGAGGGGAGGTATAAATGGAGTTCTACACGCAGTCTCTGGTGGCCATGCATAATTTATACCTGCTGTAGCAAACACTCATTTACATCTGTCGGCCGTTGGTTCATGCTGGGCCTCGCAGCAGCTTGCGATGCGGGTTCGCTTGCGGCGAACCTCTCTGAAAAGCGGTACGCGGTGCATTGGCTAGAGTGCGCGCCAAGAGCTGAAAGCCCAGCACAGATGGAAGGAGAGGATCCAGAAAACGCCTGTCACGGTGCTGCACTTTTTCGGCGTGATGCAGTCCTTAGCCCCTGGAGAGGAAATGTAAAGAGGGCCCCCGAGGCAAGGCTGGCCTTCTCCGTCTAGCTCCACATGATGTTGTGAGCAGCCCACTTCAGAATGGCTGCAGCAAGATAGCCACAGTGCAGTTCACCAGGGGACTGTGGGCGCTTCGGAGGGGACTGAGCACTGCATTCGAAAGCTCTGCTCCTGGAACAGACTGGCTCCAGCCTCGTGGGCCATTTCTCGCCCCGATTTCAGTCGCTGGGCGGGTTTTAAATAAGGCCTCCGTACTAATTCAAGGCCTCGCTCAACAGCTCGGCCGCTGGGGGGGTCTCCAAGTGCTTTGCACACACCGGTGAGCGGGGGAAGGAAGCTGCCTGGGCCGCAGGATTCAGGCCCGGCCCAGAGCTAGGGTTGCGAGATGGTTGAACCAAAAATACCAAACACCCACTCCCCCTCCGCAAAAAAACACCAGGGAAAAATTCTGTTGAGAAAAAAAAGGGGAGGAAGGGGTGGGGGGAGTTGTTGAGCCCCAAAAAAAAAAAAAAAAAAAGAACTCCACCGCGCCCCCCCCCCAACACGGCAAAGGTTTTTTTACCAGACAGGGGACCCGAATAACACCAGGCAACCCTACCTGCAGCTGGGCTCTGTGGCAGTCTCCACAGTCACACCAGAGAGGAGGGTGGCTAATTTTCCTCTTTCCCTCTGCCCTCCTCCTCTCCCCCGGCCTAGAGTCACAGCTGCCCCAGTCCACCGGGTTTTTCAGGGCTGCTCCCAGCTGCAACGATACACTTGGCTTTAGTTCCTGGTTCGGGGGGGCCAGGGAGAGGAGTCTGGAGAGGGAGGGTTTGGAATGCCAGAGGGAAGGGGAAGGAGGACGAGGGCGCTTGTTGTTCCCGGGGGAAGCCTGACAGAGGCTGGGGTGCATGTGAGAGACCCAGAGGGCCCTGGGGGTGGCTGTGTATGAGAGAGAAGTGGCTCCTGGAAGAACCAGCTCTGAGGCACCCCCCAGAGAGGAGGCCACAACTCCTGTGACACCTTGGAAGCTGGGTCACCCAGCCCCACCCAGCAACCATGACTCCAGCGGCCCCTCTTGCATTCTTTCCATTAGCCAGCCAAGAAGGGGTGTCCTAGAACATAACCAGACTCTTGCCTCTTTAGGAGACAGCCCGTGGTGCATGGGCCAGGAACAGCTTCTCCTGAGAGAACCACCAAGCCAGGTGCATGAGGAGAAGAAAAAGATGTGACCAGCCCAAAGGGCCCTCAGCCCCCTATGCTGCTCAACAGCCTCCTGCCCCCCACATCCAGCAGTGGCACTTGACCACAGTAGCATGGGGTATCTGCTCAAATGACATGGGGAACAATCTTCATATTGACAGAGTTGTCGCTAGGTTCCAGAGTTAACGTCACATGGTGCGGAATGCGGGGAGCGCCACATTTGGAGTTATTGCTTCACGTTGTTTGCAGGCCCAGGGAGCCACAAGTGCAGTCAGGAGGCTGCCTTCCTAGCCACAAGGACTAGAAATGGTCTTTAATGAAAACTTTGATTCCCAAGAAGAACTCTCCCACAGCACATGGGTTGTGCGACTAATTCTGCAATCAGGAAAGTGTATAAACTGCGGAGGTGGGGGGAGGAACAGCCAAACCAGGAGGAGGGGAAGGGAGTGTATTCAGAACAAGACCGCTGGGAAAGCTCATGACGGCAGAGGAAAGGGCTGTGTACGCAGCCAATGGAGGTGATACAACTGACATAGCTGTATGGCTTGTCGCCAGGTTACAGCTCTCGGCCTCTCTTTGTTATCTGTGGACTGACTTTTCTGTACCTGTTTTGAAAGCAAAAATGCTGCTGACTTTGAATGTTTTGTCGTAGGGCACGATCTCTGAGGGGCACTGGTCAAAACGTCCCTGGCTCCCACTAGTATGGGTCTATCCAATGCCCCCCCCCCCCCCAGAGGTGGCTGCATTTGAGAGGAGCTGCGAGCAGTTTATGAAGCACCTTGGAATGGAAGATTATTCGAGACCCTCAGCGGCTCCCTCCAGCAAGAAGCAGAGGCTGGGGGCCATGGGCCTTTTCAAGTAACGCTGTCAGCGCCTCACTCCGAAATTATAGATCTCGTCCCCCCCAAACAGCATAGTCACCGCCTTCAGAGGGCCCCCTCAGAGAGGCTTCTGGCTGGCGAGAGCTTCGTGTTAGCTGCGGTTACCCAACACTGATTAGTCACTTGTAGCTGCCAGTCTCTTCTTTATTCCCCCTGCCCCGCCCCCGGAGCTGTTTTCGCTGCTGCTTTGTAAGGACACACGAGCATCCCTCCCCCTTTCCCCTGCAGCACGCACTTTTTAACTAAACTCTTCTCTGTCCGTCCAGCATGGCCACCAGCCCCACTCCATGGCTGTAATGCATCAGTTTTCCCTCTCCGCTGTCAGGATTCAAAGCACGGAAGAACAGAGACAGATCTGCCCCATCGAGAGATGACCTGCCCCGCCTGTCCTCCTAGAGCATGACTCCTCGGCTACGTCTACACTGGCATGATTTTCCGGAAATGCTTTTAACAGAAAAATTTTCCGTTAAAAGCATTTTCGGAAAAGCGCGTCTAGATTGGCAGGACGCTTTTCCGGAAAAGCACACTTTGCGGAAAAGCGTCCGTGGCCAATCTAGACGTGCTTTTCCGCAAAAAGCCCTGATCGTCATTTTCACGATCGGGGCTTTGAGGAAAACACTACTGTGCTGTCTACACTGGCCTTTTTCTAGAACAGTTTTCCGGAAAAAGACTTTTGCCCAAACAGGAGCAGCATAGTTTTTCCGGAAAAGCCCTGATGACTTTACATTAGATCGTCAGTGCTTTTCCGGAAATTCAAGCGGCCAGTGTAGACAGCTGGCAAGTTTTTCCGCAAAAGCGGCTGATTATCCGGAATAACTTGCCAATGTAGACACAGCCCTCAGGTTAACTGAAATTCACAGAGTGGAGGAATCTCTAGAGGAGCAGGCATGTGCCTATTACTCCGGCAGGAGGCAGGCTGGGTCTTTCAGTTCAGTTTGTGTGTGCATGCACGCCCTTGTATTGTGTCCTCAGCAGGGAGGACACAAACCATATGGCAGTGGCACATAGGGGGCTGGTCCATAGCCACTAAAAAAAGTCACAATACGCATGAAAACAACGACCAATGTTTACAAAATCTGCTTTCCATCCGCACCATCCTTGCTCTGTCTGGGAAGCGGCTAAAAACAGCACTGCATGGCGTTGGTAGCATGAGCCATCCGCTCTTTCTTACGCCACGTTCTAAACTTGGCCTGGTAGGGGTCCTACTGGCTAGTAAGATCACGGCACCGATCAAGAAATAAAGCGCTGATACCGAGGTCCGTGCTGCTGCGGCTTCACTGCTAGTTCTAACCACGCTGGCTGGATGAAAGTGAGCTACAGTCACGGCACTGCTACAGTTCACTCGGCACACCCCGCAAATGTTAAGTCCATGCGTGCAACTGCCCTATCCCAGAGACTGTCTTGGGTATGACAATCTTGTTGAAATGAAGGACCCCCTCCTAGCCTAGGTTACCCCTCACTGCCCCACACCAGTGTAACTGTATAGATTGACCTGTGTGAGGGGGGGAACCCTAGATCTGATGCCATAGGACACTTAAGGCTGAGCAGACAGCCAACATGATTGCACGATGACAGCGAAAGGGTATTTAGTGTCTGTGTTGTGGAGTCACCTTTGCATCCACGCACACAAATAGAGACCGCTAACCCCCCACCACCCTCCACCTGCTGCTACAGGCTGTTCTGACAGCATGCTCGGGGATATACAGAGTATCCCTTTCTTTTCTGGGTGTCGCAGTGAGATTTATGCTAGGCTATTTAACATTTACAGCCATTACCATGGAGCAATAACCCTCACCCTACATTCCCAGCTATCGGCATGCTGGGGGATGTACCATGTACTAAATCTCTCACTGCATCACTCCAAGGGTGCTAGGACTTAGATCTGTAGCCTGTACACATGCTACTGTCCATGAACTCTGGCCTCCGTGTAGCCTTTTTCTGGGCAGAACATCCAGCAAAGAGGCTGGAAACTTCCGACTCCAGTACCGGGAAGTGGTCATTCAAGAGACACAAATTAACAGCTGGCTATTTGCCTGATTTTCAGTCCTGCTGTACTTCAAAGGCAGCCATGGGAGCTCGCCCCCAGTGGAAATCAGGGGCGGTTATCGCTCTCGCTCTGCCTGAGAGATTTCTGTTGTGTAGGACTGGCTGGAAATATTCAATTGAAATGATTTTTCAATAGAAATCAACTTTTCAACTAAAATGGATGTTGGAGGAAAAAAAATATCCTTGGGGCTGGATTTTTCTCCTCTTTTGTTTTTGGCAACCCAAAGCTGACCTGGTTTGGTTCCAACCTCAAACATTTTTGGTTTTTCAGCAACCTCCCCAAAAAATTCAAAAAAAAAACTTTGACAAAAATGGGGGAAGGGAAAGAGTTAATCTTTATCTTGGGGGCTGTTTTACATTAGAGGCATTTTTCGATGGGTGAGTGGGCACGGTTCCATTATTCCCTTTTGTTTCCAACCACTTACTTTTTCTCCATCCCATTCCAAGAGCTCCTCATGAGCAAGCCACAGATAGAGACAGCATGGCCATGCTGTGCAAAGAGGTCTTCAAGGAGAACATGCTTGCTCACGGCAGCCTAAGGTAATGGCAACTGCCCATCGTTGTGATGTGGGGATGGAGAAGTGGGGTATTAAGGAGCACATGGCGTTTCGGATGCTGCCAGCAGGCCATGTGCCAGATTGTATCTGGGTTCTGTCTGGCTCACTTGGGGGTTAATACGGATAAATTAGGCACTTAAACAGATAAGGAAAGATTTGCTCTCAGTAATCTTGCTGCATTACAACATGGAACGCGGATGTTACAAGTACCTGAGTGGTTGTGTTGTGAACCTCTTACTGCATGCGTTGCCAGACAAGAAAGGAAACATTATATTCCTATGAAGAGCTGCTCTTCGGCAGAAGACCGATCGATACCAGACGGGCTCTGGTTGGGTCTTACCACTTGAAATGCTCCACCTCTGAACTGAGAAGCCAGCAACAAAAGGACTCAAGACGGTTCTGTTCTTCTGCCCCTGAAGAGGAGTGATGAAAGTGGATTCCTGCCCTCCGCTGCGTATGCAGCTCAGAGCCCATGGCAGGAGCCCATAATGGGAGGCTATTAAAAACCCCAAACCAGAGGACCTAAGGATCTCTGTGTTGTTTGGACTCAGCTTAGCCTGGGTTAGACCTAAAGGACAAATAGAATTTGATGTTTTCCGAAGCCTGTTTTACCTTAAGACTAACTCATCCCTGAGTCTATTTGCTTAACCTGGTCAATAACTCGACGTGGAGATTTACTAAAGAGAAAAGGAAAATAGAATCGCGTACAGGACTGGCTACAAAAACAGTCTTCGGTGTGAGACCCAAAGTGCATTTGACCCGGGGCAAGCGGCTGGCCCGTTAGGGGGAGGAGTAACCTTAATATTGCTGTGGTTCTTAGTGTCAGGCGCCATCTATCAGCTGGGGGCAAGACAGGCGGGCCCGCCCAAAGAACCGGCTGTATAGGCTGTTGCAGTGCCTGAAGAGTTCACATGTGGTGAAATCCAAGTCTAGAACTCACAGCCCCTTGGGGGACAGTGCCCTGGTTTTGAACAGTCGGTCCAGAAGCAGGTTAACCCCCTCCTGCTCTTGCGTCGCTGCTGGGAATGTGGCGAGGTTGTTCTCAACAGGACTTGCTGGGCCCATGAGCTTGTAGCATCTGAACTTGGCCAAGCAGAACTTCCCCTGTGATAAAAATTCGGAGGAGTAGGGCTGCACAGTAAGTTTCCTGGGTGCTGCAAAAACAGTGAGGAGGCCTCTGGCGATGGTGCCGCTGGATGGGACTGTGCGCTACACCCAGCAGGTCTGTGACTTACGCCTGTAACCAGCTTTCATCTGGCTCAGCTAAAACGTGCCTGGATGACCCAGCTGTACACGCCTGCCTGGAACCATGAGTACAGGCCCCCTGGCTAGCTCATGCTGAGGTCCACATGGCTCCAGAATCACTGCTAGTTCTAACCACGCTGGCTGGATTAAAGCGAGCTACAGTCATGTGCCTCTCCGACTGGAGTCTAGCCATGCCCGCTTGAATTTCAGAGCCACCGAACCACGAGGCAGTCCCTTCACTGCACTGACAGACATCTGTATGTCACAGATCCAGCTGGGTCCTCTTAAAAGGGGACAGATATTGCACCTGAAGGCATCTCAGTTCCCTCACAAAGCGACTGACTGTGCCTAGCCAGTCCATCTCTCCACCCGGCTGCAGACTGACTCGTGAAGGGAAGGCGGGAGGAGGAGGAAGGTGGGGGGAGAAACAGCTCTGTGCCAGCTGACTGTGTTGCATCAGGCTGACGCAGACCTGCCTGGATCGTTCCAACACTGGTTCCATCCCTTGGGCTGGGCTGGGCAGCAGGCCAGCCTAAATGACCCTTTGGATTGATTAATCCCTCTAAAGCCGCAGAGACCCTGGTCCACCAAACATCAGGTCCGGCTTGGTTCAGACATAAGGCCCATTTGCCGCATGCAATCGCCTCCTTTCTCCAGGTATCAGCAGTTAACAGAGTCAGCCGCAGATAACTCAGGCCAGTTTCTCAACCTTTTTCTATAAAGTACCCCTTTTTCAAAAAATAAATGATAAGTACCCCCAGTACCTACAGCTTTCAGACACACAACATTTTTTTCGACCATTGCAACACATTTGGTTAAACAACTTAATCATAGTTGGGCGGGCGACGAAATTTTTGGGTGTAAAAAGTACAAAAATAATAAAGCGCTGTAAACAAAAATTCAGTTCTCTCCAAATTTCAGTTGCGGTGATGTACCCCTCCAGACTTCTCTTGAGTACCCTACGGGTACTCAGATCACTGGTTGAGAAACACTGACCCAGACCAAACTCAAGTCCAGCCAAGGTACAGAATCTTGTGGGAACTTGGGGATGCCGCCAGCTGAGTTTCAGATCAGCTTGGCACTCGTTAGCCCTGTCATGCAGAGTGAAGGAGAAGAAAAGCAAAGGAATGCGATAGAACCAAAACACCAAACCCAACAGACGCTTGCCCAGAATCCATTGGGGTTTTCCTGTGGACTGTAGGGGTGCAAAACCCCTACAGATGCTTTTTCCAGGAGCACCGGTGAGTGTGAAGCTCTATGTTATGCTTCCTATACATAGATAGGAAGAAGGCCCTGAAGTATCCCATAATTCAGGAGTAGGGGATTATATCTGGGGCCCACTTCTATCCCTTAGGGTGTGCCTAGACTACAGGGTTTATCGACAAAATTCCACTTTTGTCGACAAAAACTATACCTGCGTCTACACTACCACCGAGTTCTGAAGGAATAACACCTTGTGTCAACAGAGTTCTGTCGACAGAAGGCGTTATTGCATCTACACTGTCCTTTGCGTCTACACTCTCATGGGGTATGTCTACACTACCCCGCTAGTTCGAACTAGCGGGGTAATGTAGGCATACCGCAATTGCAAATGAAGCCCGGGATTTGAATTTCCCGGGCTTCATTTGCATAAGCGGGGCGCCGCCATTTTTAAATCCCTGCTCGTTCGAACCCCGTGCCGTGCGGCTACACGAGGCACGAACTCGGTAGTTCAAACTAGGTAGTTCAAACTCTGTCGTCAGAGGCATGTAGATTAGACACATAGGCAAAGGCAAATGAAGCCCCGATTTAAATGATCATGGCTTCATTTAAATTTACATGGCTGCCGCGCTGAGCCGACAAACAGCTGATCAGCTGTTTGTCGGCTCAGCGCGCTAGTCTGGACGCTCCCCTGCCGACATCAAAGCCCTTTGTCGGCAGCCCCGTTATTCCTCGTGGGATGAGGTTTACCGGGGCTGCCGACAAAGGGCTTTGATGTCGGCAGGGGAGCGTCCAGACTAGCACGCTGAGCGGACAAACAGCTGATCAGCTGTTTGTCGGCTCAGCGCGGCAGCCATGTAAATTTAAATGAAGCTGCGATCATTTAAATCAGGGCTTCATTTGCCTTTGCCAAAACAACAAATCTACATGGCTCCGTCGACGGAGCCATGTAGTTTAGACGTACCCTAGCTGTGCTGGCTTTCTCCACACAACTTTATACTCAGAACATTTAAAGCCCCAATTAAAAAGCAAAGGCTCCACCCTCCTCTGGAAACCACGTCTCGGCTTTTGGAGACATTTGTAAGTCTTGCCCTGATGGCGTACCTGGGGTGGGCGACAGTTGCTGTGTGAAAAACACAGAGGGGAAAGTTTTACAGCCTGGCTGCTGAGCAGCACAGATGTTGCAGCCAATGTCACGGCAAGGTGCTAAAGGCTGAAAGAAATGTGGCAGAGCATTAATTATCTTCCCGCAGCTGTTGCTTCACCCTCGCTTCCTTGGCTTTTTAAGGCCCCGCCGCAGCAGTGCCTCTGGAAGACATGAAAGCAGAATGTCGGATGGGAAAGAAAGCGAAAGACACGCAAGGTGAAAAAAGGGAAAGCGCCATGCAAACAGCTTTCACAGCGTTTGTTCCTGCCGCTTTCTAGAGCGCCCCTGCTCCCGCTTTGAATTCAAACAGCACCTGCAGGGGCAGCTAGCAGCTGCTGGGAGAATGGCATGACCCTTCTCTATGGGAGCCTAGTTCACAAGCAGGGAAGCACTTGGCTCTTTACGATTTCTGGGGTCGGTTTGGTTCTTTGTTTAACACTTCGGCTACGTCTAGACTGGCATGATTTTCCGCAAATGCTTTTAACGGAAAAGTTTTTCCGTTAAAAGCATTTGCGGAAAAGAGTGTCTAGATTGGCACGGATGCTTTTCTGCAAAAGCACTTTTTGTGGAAAAGCGTCCGTGCCAATCTAGACGCGGTTTTGCGCAAGAAAGCCGCGATCGCCATTTTCATCATCAGGGCTTTTTTGCGCAAAACAGTTTTCAGCTGTCTACACTGGCCCTTTTGTGCAAAAGCATTTCCAGAAAAGGGCTTCTGCCCGAACGGGAACGTCAAAGCATTTGCGCACGAAGCACAGATTTCAGACAGTAGAAAGTCAGTTCTTTTGTGCAAAATCAAGCGGCCAGTGTAGACAGCTGGCAAGTTTTTGCGCAAAAGCAGCTGCTTTTGTGGAAAAACGTGCCAGTCTAGACGCAGCCTTAACGTGAAAGCAGAGCTCGTGAACGCTGCTCTGCCAGCGGCCCAGGACACACAGGATTCCCTCCGACGCAGCACACGAGCAGTGTAAATGCCCAGGCAGGGGTGAAAAGAAACTCGGTTTCTAGCCGAGTGCCCCAAGGATCAGTTCTTGGACCACTTTTCTTCAACATTTTTATTCATGACCTGGATGAGGGGATGGATTGCACCCTCAGCAAGTTTGCAGATGACACTAAGCTAGGGGGAGAGGTAGATACGCTGGGGGGGGCAGGGAGAGAGTCCAGAGTGACCTGGAGAGATTAGAGGTTTGGGCCAAAAGAAATCTGATGAGATTCAACAAGGACAAGTGCAGGGTCCTGCACTTGGGACAGAAGAATCCCAAGTATTGTTCAGGCTGGGGTCTGAATGGCTAAGTAGCAGTTCAGCAGAAAAGGACCTGGGGGTTACAGTGGATGAGAAGCTGGAGATGAGTCAACAGGGTGTCCTTGTAGCCAAGAAGACTAATGGCATATTAGGGTGCATTAGGAGGAGCATTGGCAGCAGATCTAGAGATGTGTTTATTCCTCTTTATTCGGCTCTGGTGAGGCCACACCCTGGAGTATTGTGTCCTGTTCTGGGCTTCCCCCCCGCCACTATAAAAAGGCTGTGGACGCATTGGAGAGGGCCCAGCAAAGGGCGACCAAAATGATTCGGGGGCTGGAGCGCATGACCTATGAGAAGAGACTGAGGGATTTGAGTCTGTTTAGTCTGCAGAAGTGAAGAGTGAGGGGGATTTGATAGCAGCTTTCAACTTCCTGAAGGGAGGTTCCAACGAGGATGGAGAGAGGCTGTTCTCAGTGGTGACGGATGGCAGAACAAGGAGCAATGGGCTCAAGTTACAGTGGGGGAGGTCTAGGTTGGACATTAGGAAAAACTATTTCCCTAGGAGAGTGGTAAAGCGCTGGGATGGGTTCACTAGGGAGATGATGGACTCTCCATCCCTAGAGGTTTTTATGTCTCAGCTTGACAAGGCAGGGTTGATTGAGTTGGGATTGGTCCTGCCTTGGGCAGGGGGCTGGACTTGATGACCTACTGAGGTCTCTTCCAGCTCTAGGACTCTATAAAGCAAGCCACAATCCAATTTTAGAACACCCAGTGGAGCAATTTTTAGTCACGTCCTACCTATAATAATATAACATGGAATATTATTGAGAGGCCATGGAATCTACTCCTCTGCCCTCACAGCAAGTACAATCCCTGACAGATTTGCCCCAGATGCCAAAACAGCCCCCTCAAGGATTGAACTCACAACCCACAGTTTAACAGGCCACTGCTCAAACCACTGAGCCATCCCTCCCCTACTGGGGTATCTTGGAACCAGGGATTTCAACAGGAGAGTTGGCTTTGTGTCCCACCCCCAAATGCCTAAGCCAGACAACCCCCTGGTCTCAGACTAATCAGACAAAGCATGCATTCATCGGAAGCCTCGTAGACATGGTACTTATGAATCATTCAGACATGATCTTTGCATCGCTCCCAGAGGAATGCAACCGCTTCTAGAATCCTTGATGCCTGACTTTCCACGCACAGGGAGCTCTCCTACGTCCAAGCTACGTAATTTCTGTATGGTAGATAAAGGCAAAACAATCCAAAAATGAAAGATGAAAAATACAGTCTCCAGGAGAGAGCACAGTGGAGGTCTCCTCTGTAACACACTGCACTGAAAAGAGCGCTAAATGACAGCTGCCTTCAGGCACTGACAAGTTGAATGGGGCACTGCATAAAACCCAAAAAGATACCGGCATTGCGGGCTGACATCCACAGTTGCTGGCTATAGTTCGCTATAGTTTGTTGCCAAAAATGGCACCAGGGTCAGGGTTCAAACTCCCTGCAGGGGGTGTAAATTATAACGCCAATGCAGACAGTAGAGCTACGACCAGCGTTCCCTGCAAGCTGAGCACTTCTGCAGCCTCTCCGAAGAGATTCAGATGCCGCCCTGCTGATTAGCAGAGCGCCCACAGTTAGGTGTTTGTTTCTGCTGGTGGTGCACATTTACACTTGCCTTGGGGCACATAGAAAGATTTATTCCGCACGCGGATGGAAAAGATTAGAGGGAACGTGGGCTGTGACCATTGGCTGCCACCCTGTCCCAAGGGTGGGTTTTCAAAAGCATGGCTCACCCGCCCAACACATACTAGGTGTTCCTGAAGGTGCCACACAAAAGCCGCAGGGACAGGAAGGTACACAGCTGGGTGCCGGAACACTTCACAGCAAACTTGCTACGGGAGTAAATGCTTCTAATGGGCTTTGCTCTTCTGCTCCAAAAATCCCACACTCACTCTGTCCCCGTGGAACCTAGCAGGGATGGCTTCCAACCCCACGGAGATAGGGGTTAAGCCAGGAGATATGCTCCGACAAAGCCAACGTCCCTTTGCCAGAGCTCCGTGTCCTGGACTTCCATCTGTTAAAGCGTAGGCTGTCACTTCTGATACAACTGGGACCAGGGCAAACGCCAGCCAGCCACCCCAAAGCCAGCTGGGGGATGTGTGCAGAGGACCACAACTGGAGACGGCCCAATCAAAGTGATCGCTGTATTGACCAACATTTAGAGGATAGAATATGGGGGTATCCGCCTTCAGTAAGCTCAAATACACATTACCCGTAAATACCAAGCAATTCAGGGTTTCAAACCAAGCTCTGCAGTTTATGCTGCGTGCCTGCCTCTTGCACCTAGAGCGGAATTTCTCGCAACAAGCCCATTAAATCTCTCTTCTCTGGCACTTGTCCCCACCAGAGGATGGAGTTACGATGGCTGCTGATTCTAGAAGCAGAATCTACTCCAAAACCCATGGCGATCCATGGGGTTCTTCTGGCTAAAAGTTCCTTATCAATCCCCACAAAAAGGGACAGCTGGAAGATCCGCCTCCAGCAATTCTAGAGCAGGACTGGGAAACAGCATGGAACCTTTTCCATAGTGGTAAATTTCATCTAATTGCTTTTGCCTCTTTTTTCCCCCCCCAATATGGAGGGGGAGGGGGAATCTTTCTGCTTCAAGGTTCCTGTCATTGCATTTCACACAGGGCTCGTGATGTTTTGAGTGTGATCCGCTTGCTGTTATTATCTGCGCTTAATCCCGCTACCAACGCGGGGGGGGGAGGAGGAGGGAAGAAAGCTACCGAAGAGGGTGGTTGCTGTTTTTAAACCAGAAGAGAGGTCTCTGGGGTTTGTGTTGAGGGGGGTTAGCGAAGGAGATGGGGGGGGGGGGAGAAGTGAGAACTGAAAGTTTTGTTTGTTATTGACGTTTAGAGAGATAATCCACCGACACTAAGGCAAATGGGATTTCTTTTTAAATAAGAGTGTAGAGATTTAGAGCAAACCCTCAGTTTCCTTTATACCAATGGCTGACAGTTTAAGCACATCAGATTCCATAGCCAACTGTAGGGCAGCTACCCATGTGGCGGGTTAATGAACTAGAGGTTGATCTGTGAATGGGTGAGATAAAGGCATTGTAGTCCATCTCCTTAGCCACCCAGCTACCAGGCCCAGGGAGCCTACTTGATGCACCTATTCAGGCCTCGCAATCACTCAGAAAGGACCATCTGATCGGATACCACCTGTGACACACACACGCTAGGGCAGGGCTACTCAACTTTGGAAGCCCTGAGGGCCACAATGATACTCACAGCACATGCCGAGGGCCGCCACTTAAGTGTGGTTACAGAAACATGCAAATCTATATGCAAATATATGCAAATAGATTCTTTCATATTGATGGGCAGGGACACAAAGTTTAAGGCAAGACTACATAACACGCAGGCCCCAGTGGAGGCCGTGTTCAAAGGATCCCACCTGCAGGCCATATGTTGACCCTTGTGTAAACCCAAACCGCACCGCAGGCCGCAAATAAATGAGGCCACATGTTGAGTAGCCCTGCTCTAGGGCATTGACTGGTGCAGGGTGGATACAAATCAATGATTTTTTTCAATGCTTTGAGGAAAAATCCTCTCTAAAGATTGAATTAAGACACACTCTAGCTCAAAGATATCTCATCATGGAATGGGGATTATGAATTCTATAGTCCGAGACCACCGATGTAATGTGTAAGAAAGGTTTTCTAAATGAGGGTATATCTACACCGCAAAGTTATTTCAAAATTATTTTCTTCGCATCTACACAGCCATTTTGTTATTTCAAAATAAATTTGAAATATAGGAGGGCTTATTTCGAAATTGGTAAACCTCATTCCACGAGAAATAGTGCCAAGTTCGAAACTGCTATTTCGAAATAAGCGCTGTGTAGATGCTTATTTCAAAATAGGGGGACTCCAGCCCTTCCCAGGGTGCCCTGCTGGCCGCTCTGGCCACAAGATAACTTCTGACCTGATGCCCTGCCGGAACCCGTTCCAACCAGCCTTAAATGTGATTCAATGTCCACTCAGTGTGGACATGCTATTTCGAAATAGAAAAATGCTATTTCGAAATGCATTGTGTGTAGATGCATTATTTCGAAATAAGCTATTTCAAATTAACTATTTCAAAATTAGATATTTCGAAATAACTCTGTAATGAAGACATACCCAGAGTTCCAATCGTTCATGGATTAGGGACCCAATCTTATGGATTTCTAGAAGCTTCTGTATCAATTATTTAGGTTAATCTTTCTATCTACCACCAGAGGTGCTTAGTTTTGCAGTTCCGAAACTGTGGGTGTGTGTCTCCAGAGCTAACATGCTTGTTAACAGCAAAAATGTTTTCAAATAAATGATAGAGAAGTGGGAAATGACAGACCTCAACTCTATTGTCCTTTGCAATACAGTCCATCCCTTACCTCTCTCTAAGCTAGGGTTGACAGATAGTTTCACAAAAAATACCAAACATGGTGGGGGGGAAATTGGTTGAGAGAGAAGAGGAAAAAAAAAGAAAAGGACCAAAGTTGGTGACCAAAAAAAAACCCCACACACACCAAAAAAGAGTCACTGTACCTTTAAATCCCCATGCTACCTGTAACCCCACCAGACAGTGTTTCAAGCAGCCTTCCATCTGAGAAAAACAGAAAATACCAGACATTTTACATGGCCAGTATTTTCTGGTTTTTTTTTTTTTAACCGGACAGAAGCCACAAATACCAGACTGTTTGGGCCAATACTGGACACTTGGCAACCCTACTCTAAGTCTTGGTCTACATTGGGACTTTATTTCAAAATAACCACCCTTAGGTCAAATGTATGAGCGGAGCGTTATTTTGAAAACTGTTATTTCAAAAACCGGCTGCTTAATTTGAAATCTGTCCTCCTGCTTTTCATCAGGAGTAACGCTAATTCCAAAATAGTTATTTCGAAATAAAGATAGTGGCACCAGAGCATCCACACTATTTCAAAAGAACTACTCCCCAGAGTAATTCGAACTAATTAATCCCCCATGAGGGCTGTACGTCCAAGGTTGCATGCCACATTATTGGTGCCTGCCTCGGACTAATTTCCAGGGTTCTCTGTAGCGTAGACTCACTAGGTCGATGTTGTCACATCGAGAGTTAAGTGAAATTTACTAATTTTGAAACCGTTTTAGTGTAGACGTAGCCCAAAAGACTTCAAAAAGTTCAATGAATAGTAGACTGGGAGGTGGAATAGACTTCGACAAGGAGAAGACGTTTGGAGATAAATGTGACAAGGGAGGGACAGTCAGTAGAAACAAAAGTGAAACTGTCTGAGCCGCATATTTCAGAAGCCTTGAGGTCTTTCTGGGTGTAGCCTGCATGGATTTGCACTTGTATGTAGAAAACCACGATTCCATCAAGTCTTCCTTTCACTCCACCCTGGGCTGTAAGAACGAAACGGTTAAAGAGAAGATTGATAGGCCTGTCGATCCTTGCTTGAACGGCCAGGCGATCCTTATGTACACATTTCTCTACACTAAGATCTAATTTGCCATCGTTTGCCTTGATTTGCGGTTCCTTTCCTCTCATTTCCTTGATTTAGTGTCCAATTATTTCTTGTCCGGTTGCCAGTGAAACAAAATATTTCATACACACTCCTGCAGTTTTTCTGGGCGCTTTTTTTAAATGCGTGGCTTATGCCTCCGGCACCGCAACACACGGGGGATTTTAGGGGATGCCGACCAATGAATTTGCCATTTTTCATCACCACGGGTGCCGAATTTGGCACATCAGAGCATGGTGCTGGCGTTTGAGAGTGCGTGGTGCTCGTTCCTTGGGCGGCTACACGCCGTTTGGCTACCTGGGAACCACCATCAGACCGGGGTTTCCTTCTGCTTGCACAGCAGAGAGAACGGCCCGTTTCCATCACTGTGGACTGGCCACTGGATAGATTGGGTCCAAGACATCATTCCACAGGGGAGAGGAAGAAAGATAGGAGGCCACAGGTCTGCTCCTCCTCCCTGCCCTCTGGAGCATACCTGGGTAGAGAAGGCAAGCTCTGCCCTCACAAAGGCACAGTGTCACGTCATAAGTACGCCCCGGCCCAAGGCAGCGCAGCCCAATGGCCACAGTCTGTCAATTAGTCCTTGAGTCATAGAGCTATATGGCCTCATGGCCGGAGCCTACAAAGTGGGCAGGCCCTCAGGGCCCAATGGACAGAGCCTATAATGCAACCTTTGAGAACAGTGCAATATAGCGTAATGGCTCAAATCCAAAGGGGTTGGAGCAACAGCCCTGGTGGGGGGGGGGGGCCTGGGATCACCCTATTCCACCCGGCCCCTGCCCCAGGACCCTATCAGTGGGGGAGTTGTCCACCACTCGCTCCGTGGGTAACCCCACCACAACACTAAGTTCACTTGGATTAGAGATACCCCTCACACACACACACACCCCTCAGTCACTTCTACCAGCTCTGGCATTGGGGTGATCCATGTAGTTTCTGGGTCATCCGGCTCTGCAGCGACGGTCTTCTGTGGCTTCGCCGGCTTGATGCAATCTCCCAGGTCTCTGGCTCCCATCATCTGGGCTTCTGGCTGGTCCACCTCTGAAGCTCCTCTAGCAGATCCTTCCTCTCCAGCATCCAACCCAGAGTGGGCTGAGTGGCTCCCTTTTATACTACCCCAGCCCTTGGAGCATGCCCAGTACAGTTAGGGGGCGGGACTTCCTCTGCCCACAGGGCATTAAGCTCTCCTGACCCAGCGCAGGGTATGCACACTCTGTCACACACAGAGCCCAGAGCATTGCTCAGCCTGGCCAATGCAAAGGGGACAGCTGCCCAGAGAAAGCAGCTAGGAGTCTCCCTGATGGGAGAGAGCAGAAATGAAGGCCTGGAGAAGGTGTCAGAGAAAGGATTAAGGGGAGGAAAGAGAGTGGGGAATGACAGAGATTGCATTTAATCAAAACAGGCTGTTCCAATGAAGCCAAGTTTCAGGGAGACAGATCAGTTCCCATTAAATGTTAGCCAGAGGTTTTTGGTCCTGGCTCCAGTGAAAAACTGATTCTGTTGCTAGGTGGTTACGTACAGGCCTGGGAGAAATCTCTGTTCTGAATCAGGCAGATGAACCCGGGTCCCTGGCATCTCACTGCAGAAGCTGCATCAGCAGGCCACATGCACACACCTAGCTGGAAGCTTTCGGGTTGGGTTGAGACCAGCACAAAGCCAAAAAGGTCGAAACCTTGAAAGTTGCAGAGGAGCAGAAAAGTCGCCCTGCCGCCAGCTCCTGTTTGAACCGCTCCCCAGAAGATGAGAAGAGCTGTTCACACCAGCAGGCGCCTGCTTCCATACAGATACATTTTGGGGACTGTGAAATATACTCTCTTGTTTGCATCGTGGATGGGACTGTAAATCCCAACCTTCTTTCCCGGGCAGACTACACGTGAAAAGAGGATGGGGAAAGAAGGAAAACCCAGCAAGATGTATAGGAGTTTCCTTGTGCACAGACCCTGGGTAGACCCTAACAGGGAGTGATGCAATCAGTGAAAACTAATATCCAACAGATAATTTAAAAAAAAAAAAAACATAAATATGGGGCATTTTAGCCAGGTAGGGGAAGTCAAATTCCAGCACTTCTATTGAGGTTCTTCTATGTCCCACTCCACATAGTGTGCTTCTGGAAGTTTCTCTGACAGTGAGCGACGGAACTAATACATAATGCATACAGACAAGCTTTAGTCTTGTGGCGGGTAGTTCCACTGACCCCAGTCCTTTTCCTCCTGCACCAGCAGTGGCTGGGAGCTTTTACGTGGGGCCCTATGCTTCTGGAGAAGGGGACTGGGTTTGCTCTGTAATCCCTCCCCAGCTATGTCAAAAGCTGCCCTGGTAGAGCTAGCTCCAGTCTTGGTCAAATTGCTGCAACACATTAGCGAGGGGGGGGGGAGATTTTCAAGAGAGCTCAGGGCCATGTTTCCCAGAGCTCACCTCCCACAAACAGGGCCAGATTTGTAGAACAGCTCAGACCCCTGGGCACCTATTGCGGACTCACTTGTTCGGAAGGAGCCCCACACTCCCAAGCCCTGAAAGGAGACAGACAGATCCAGGCACACATGGGAACCAAGTGTTATCGGGGGTCTAGACTCTTGGGGGCTCGCTGAACCCGTCCTTCTGTAAGAGGTTGAAACGTGTGGTTCCAGAATACCCATGTTCTTGCTTTCAAATACATCTCTAGCTTTTATGGTTGGGAAGAAAAACCTTCCGAGAGGGAACCAGATGGAAATCAACCAGCTGGCCCACTGCAGGGGTTCCTCCAACATTTCAAACTGGAGCATAGCACAGATCCGGAGAATCCGGGCCGGCTTGGCTCCCCGGTAAAAGGGAGTGAGTAGGTCTCACTGCAGTCACTTCTGAGATGGGCATGAAGGCTGGGAAAGTGCGTTGAACTTCGTCATGGGGAAGCCTGGTAAACACTCCTACTGTACAAGAAGTGCAGCCGAGCTTTCATGCTAAACCCAGTTTTGCCCCACTCCTAAAAATCCATAACAGACCCAAGGGCTTCAAGATGGGTAGCCTGAGAGTGGTGCTGAGATCAGCAGGTTCCAGCTCGCGCTCTCTCGCTAAGACAATTTTTAAAAACACAGGAGAGAGAGGGAAACGAGTGGACTCGACTCCCCGCGCTGAGATCGAAGGCCCAGGCCCAATGATTAGTTGATTAAAATCTAATTTCAAAGGTTATTAACTTTCGAATGAGAACATCGCTACGGCACATTGGCTCTGGCAAGCTATTTTTGGCTCTGGCGGAGCAGCTGGGGATGGGGTGTCCCTTCCAGGCTTTCCTGCTTGGAGCCAGGTGAGCACAACGGGGAGGGTGCCCCGCGCATCCCAGGAGACCGCTGACGAGAGCCAAGCGAGCAACGAGGCATCCTGAAGGCCAGCTATCAAACGGACAGCCATGCCACGCCGCCCGCTGGCATGATTTTCCGGAAATGCTTTTAATGGAAAAGTTTTCTGTTAAAAGCATTTGCGGAAAAGAGCGTCTAGATTGGCACGGATGCTTTTCCGCAAAAGCACTTTTTGTGGAAAAGCGTCTGTGCCAATCTAGACGCGCTTTTGCGCAAAAAAGCCCCGATCGCCATTTTTGCGATCAGGGCTTTTTTGTGCAAACCAAATCTGAGCTGTCTACACTGGCCCTTTTGCGCAAAAGGACTTTTGCCCGAACGGGAGCAGCATAGTATTTCCGCAAGAAGCACTGATTTCTTACATGAGATCGTCAGTGTTCTTGCGGAAATTCAAGCGGCCAGTGTAGACAGCTGAAGAGTCCATGCTGACATTAGCGGTGCATTAAAAAGAGGAGTCTGTCGTGTGTTGAAAACTAATCGCTCTCCGTGGTCAAAAGTTTTCCTGGGCCTGCTTGGCTGAGCGTATAGGGATGCATGCAGCCAAAGTAAGTCTACAAAGAGTTAGTCTTGAGTAAGGGGAAGGGGTAAATTGTGCATTTCTGGTTTAGGGAACAGCCAGTTTTCTCTATTTCCGGGTTCGTGTGTGAGATCGCTTCAAGTTCTGTGAAATAAAGCAGTGTTACATTGCACCTTCCAGCACAAGTATTTATGGGTTGTTTTTTTAAGTCTAACTTCAGTGTTTATGCTGTGAACATAAACAAAGAGGGGAGAAAATAGAGCTGCAGACGTTTTTGCTTTAAATGGTTCATGGGTGCATGATAATCCTGCCTCTTTGGGATGCTTCTTTTTGGCCCTTCTGACCACAGAAGAGATCACAGCCCCACAATTTAAGGAATAACACACACTAGCTTTAGGGTGGGGTCTTTAAAAAGGAAACTTCTGCCCCCTTGTCCAGGTCTGTTGCCATCAGATAAAAGGTGAATATGACTGAAGGGCCAGAATTGCTGATTTGTGCTTACACAGATCTAGGAACACACCCTCCAGGTAAGCAATATAACATAGTCTTGCACCACCTCGAGATCTGATTGGAGACTAAGACCCTGCTGCGCTAGGTGCTGTACAAACACAGTGAGACAACGCCTGCCCTAGCGCTTTTACGCTCTAATTAGAGCAGAAAGCCAATGGAAAGATAATGCCTCCATTTTACAAGGGAGGAACTGAGCCGCAGAAAGATGACGCAGCTTGTTCAAGGTCACCCGGGGGATCTCTGGCAGAGCCATGCAGCCCAGCCCTGCCCCACAAAGTTTTCCTTAGCACAGCAGAAATCAAAGCAGTACTGTTGCTGTCTGTCGGAAGCGCCGAGTTACAGCTGTGCCAGGGAAAAACCAGAGCGAGGACCCCGCCAAGCGAAGACAGAGAAAGTGGCACCAACAAGGAGGGTATGGCTGCGCGTCTCATGAGTCTTAAGAATCGATCCTTCCTTTGGCCGACATGACACAAGCGCACAGTGGAGTTAAATGCAGACAGGCTGTGAAAGCAAACGAGGGCAGGGAACTCGAGAGTACAGCGCACGAGCAAACCGGGCGACAAGGGAAACCGAAGTGCAAACCTCCCGGGTCTACGTGGGGTGGCCCTTCAGTATGACCCTCCCCACACTCCATCCCCTCTGGCCTCTCCCCCTCTGCTTCGTGGGAGTCCTGCTCAGCTCAGAGTGCGCCCCGGGAGAGGGGAAGAAGTGCAGTGCCGCACGGCCCCCTCTAGGGCGGCACTGTTTCCTGCTGCTCAGAGCAAGAGGCGCCCCCTGTCTGTGGTATTCGCACTCCGTCTATAAGTAGAGTTGGTGCCCGCCCCCATCCAATGGCAGCGTGGCACAGACTAGAGCCGTGCTGCCATTGGTGCAGGGAGCCTCAAGGGGTGGGCACAGAGACTCGCAGGATCCAACCGTTATTCCTAGGAATCTTGGTTCTACCCCAACCTGAGGGTCTGGCAGATGGCCTCCCAGAAGACAGGCCTGCCGGGTGGTCTTCATCACTGTCTCAAAGCCTGTGGACTCCTCTGCATCTGCAACACCTCCTCTTCAATGCACAGGGAGTGCCCCTCCCTTGATGTTACGCTTCACTCCCCACGTCCCCAACACCAGAGCGGGCCTGGGCTAACATACGGTGTCTAGGTACCTGCCTGAGTTTCTCCACAGAGATTAGGGGGCACGTCTGTACATTGTTTGGTTCTCCAACAATTCCCAGCCTTGTTCTGTTTGACCCATTTCCTCCGCATCCAAACCGCTGCCCGGGGAGCACGTAAGCAAGTCGCGGGATCGCAGCCGACCCAATCTGTGTTCTCCACCCGCTGAAGGGATGAAAAAATGGAACCGTGGGCTGAGCCCCCAGAGATTTTAGGGGGACGTCAGTTAGGATTTTCCACAACTAAATGCTCTCCTGAGGTTTTGTACAGCTCCAAATCCACAGGAGGCCTGGTTTGGATGAAACCAATACCCAGGGAGAACAGTCAGCCCGGCCAGCCTCAACCACAAACCCCAGTCCCGTTGCAATCAGTGACCTTAACGCCAGTCCACATTCCGTCTCAGCCCGAATCCTGGACTCGATTCAGATTCAAACCCGATTCCGATTCAGTCTCACATCCAAAGGCCAATCTGGATGTGTTCTCAGACCTGCACTCCAGCCTAAAAACTTCCAGTGACTGACATCCGGATCTCTCTCTCATCAGCTCAGCCTGCCTCCCATTTCCATAATAGTAATTCATAATTAATATACTAGTAGTAGTCGTAGTACAGCACCAGCAGCTTGAGAAAGGCCCTTATGGCCATACAGCTTCACAGACACAAACGCACGAGCACACACACTTTCTTGTGCCTCTTGAGAAATGGGTCCGTTCCGCTCTCCTCTTCTGTAGTGATAAAATATTGATTAGGGAATTTGAAAATTTGAAATGATTGAGGAGTCGCTGGATGGGAAACGTAATGTACTGTGCCGGCCGCCTTCTGAGCCATCCATCACCTGTCAGCAAGCAGCGAGGAAGTGACAGAATCAATACAAACGTGTCTGAAGATGGGTTTAACTCATTTGCCTTCCCCCTTGGGCAACACACGCAGTAGCCTGACTGGGGAAGAAGTGAGGCTCAGTCGCTAACACAGGGCCGAGTTCACCTTGTGAAAAAAGTGTAGCAGGGTTAAAGCCCCACTTGGCTTTCTTCCCATCCCAGAAACTGTGAGTAGGGCCGGTCCTAACCAATTGGTGGCCCCAGGCAGCTCACTCGTTGGGTTGGTTTAACGAAATTTGTCAAGCAAAAAAGAAGGGGGGAGGTTCGGGGCAGTAACCAGGGAGGATTTGGGAGGTCAGGCCAAAATGTAGTCGCAGCCCACCCCTAAGACCGACTCTGTCAGCGGCCCCTTGAAAATGGCAGCCCCGGGCGACCGCCCGACTCATGCCCCTAAGACCGGCTCTGACTGCAGGGGGTGGGGCAGATTACGGAACCACCAGGCGCTGGCTGTCCCAGGCCAGGACATGGGCCGACTTTTAATCCCTTTGTGGCCTCAGGCACATTAAATCTTTCAAAGAGACCCGGACCAGCCACAACATGCAAGACAAATGCGGCTCAGACTGAGCCCCCGCGACCTTTCTCTCAAGACCGGGGGTGCCGCCGTGACGCATTGGCCCCCTTTTGATGGTGAAGCCAAAGGACAAGAACAGCTTCTGCTGGAACCTCTCACCCCCTGCAAGACTCCTTCAAAACAAATCCATCTGCAGGGTGACAGATTAGCCTCTTATGCTTTGCAGATAGACTCAATTGACCTGTGAGCCTCTTTTGTGGATTCCCTCAGAGCACGATAATCCATCCTTCCAGACGGTCGAAAGGAGCCTGGACAGAGCGCTGGAGAACAGGCAGCGGAGAACACCATGCGCCAGTCCCCGGGGGGACAGACTGGGTGACCACAGCGGCTCTAATTTATTAGTAGTGTTAATTGTTCCTAGGGCAGCGTTGATGGCACGGCGCATACAGATCGGGTACACCAGACAAAATCTCCGGCCCTGCACAGCTTGCTCAGAGGTTGAGGTCTGTGGGCCTTGCCCGCGGTGCCGCTTTAGTACAGCTGCGTTGTCGGGGGGCCTAGGAGAGTTATGCAGCTTCCCCCCGGTGCTGGGCCCGATCCAGGGAGGGGCTGAGCTAACAGACGCCCTGTTGACGTCCTCAGGGGGCAGAACCTAGAGCAGTGGTCACCAACCAGTTGATCGGGATCTACCAGTTGATCGGGATCTACCAGTAGATCTTGGAGCCTCTGACAGGTGATCCTAACTGGCTTGATAGCTTCCTGGCCAAGCGCTGGTACTTCAGTTGCCCGTCATGCTGCTCCAGCCCTTTGCCTTGGAACTGCCCCTATGGGAACCTCCTGCTTTCTGTGCAGGTTGTGGGAGGAAGAAGAGGGGAGATGCTGTCAGTGTGTCCCTCCTCTCCCCACTTCTGTACCCTGTGTCCACACAGAGAGAAGGGGCTGGAGGGAGCTTGGCAATGCAGATCTCTGTCACTTTCACACAAGGTGTGTGCCTCTGTCATTCTCACAAACACACACTGTCCTTCCCTCTCAGCTCCCGACCCAGCACTTACACGAGGGGTTGTGACTACTTCTACTGCTTGCAAAGTGGTTTATTTTAGGGTTTTGACCAGTCTGTGCATTTCATCATTTTCATTCGGCTCTTACACTTACATTTAATTCTTTGAGCAGTGAGTTCTAAAATACCTAACTTGGCGTGGCTGGAGTCATTATCCCGGTGGCAATTGCTGCTCCTGGACATGGCTGGCGTGTCCCTGCAGCCCCTGAAAAGGCAGAGCAGGGGGTCTCCATGTGCTGTCCTTGCCTACAGACACCGCTCCTTCAGCAATGGGGAACTGGCCTGTAGAAGCTGAGGGCTCAGTGCCTGTAGATGAGGGCAGCACATGGAGTCTCTGCTGTACATGCCAGCTGCTTTCAGAAGTGGTGCAAGGCAGGACAGGAGTAAGCCGCCTTCACCCCACTGCTCCACCACCAGGAAGCCATGTCAGTTAAACAATGCCCTGCCAAAGCCTCCTTCCTGAACCCTCGCCTCAACCCTGAACTTCTTCCTGCACCCAACCTCCTGGCCCAGACGTGAGTCCCCCTGCTCCCAAAGGCCTTCCTAGAGCTTGCATCCTGAAATTCCTCCCAGACCCCAATCCCCTGCCCTGGGCTAAGCCCGGAGCCCCACCCACACTCCAAAGTCCTTGGACCAAAGCCTGCACTGCAAACACCTCCTCCAGCCTGGTGAAAGCGAATGAGATTCAGGGAATGGAGTGAGCGGGCAGAGGCCTCAGAGAAGGAGTGGAGCAAGGGCAGGGCCTCGAAAAGGAGCGGGAAGGAAGTGGGGGCAAGGGTATTTGGGTTTGAGGTAGATCTCACATTGTACTTGCATTGAAAAAGCAATCTGGTGGCTAGAAAGGTTGGAGACCCCTGACCTAGAGGTTCTGCTCCTTCAATCTGCCATTCCCATAATAACATATGGGGATATACCTCTCTCATAGACTGGGAGGGACCTTGAGAATCCAGGCCCCTGCCCTCACAACAGAACCAAGGACCATCCCTGACAGATTTGCACCAAAGCCCTAAATGGCCCCCCTCATCGACTGAGCTCACAATGCTGGGCTTAGCAGGCCAATGCTCAAACCACTGAGCCATCCCACCTCCCTACTGGGTAGAAAGGCAGCAGGTTGGTCACTGAACTCAGATTCCGGCCCTTACATCCTTCCTCCGTCTCGTTTATTTAGGGCAAGCGCTTTGGGACAGGCCTACCTGTGCGGGGCCTGGCACAAAACAGCCCTGACCTCAGACGGGACAGGGAGACCCTCCCGTCATCCCAACCACTGTTAATGCACTCTCCCTTCGGAGATAGGGTTTCTGAGTGGCCTGTTGTTAAACTCCCTGGCTGTGTCTACACTGGCAAGTTATTCCGGAAAATCAGCCGCTTTTCCGGAAAAACTTGCCAGCTGTCTACACTGGCCGCTTGAATTTCCGGAAAAGCACTGACGATCTCATGTAAAGTCATCAGGGCTTTTCCGGAAAAACGATGCTGCTCCCGTTCGGGCAAGTCTTTTTCCAGAAAACTTTTCCGGAAAAGGGCCAGTGTAGACAGCACAGTACTGTTTTCCGCAAAAAAGCCCCGATCGCAAAAATGACCATCGGGGCTTTTTTGCAGAAAAGCGCGTCTAGACTGGCCACGGACGCTTTTCCGCAAAAAGTGATTTTCCAGAAAAGCGTCCTGCCAATCTAGACGCGCTTTTCCGAAAATGCTTTTAACAGAAAACTTTTCCATTAAAAGCATTTCCGGAAAATCATGCCAGTGTAGATGTAGCCCCTGAACTCCGGCCTGTCCGGGATCCTGACACCAACTAACAGCCCAGCTCTTGCTAAGACCATCAAAGAGCGGGGAGGCCAGAACCAGCTTCCTCCTTTCACCCCTGACAGAACGGGCCAGAGGCTCCGGCATCCATCTCACTTACAAACAGCAGCTCGGACCTGACCAGAGCCCTCGCGTGACACCGGCACACACGGCGGGCGTGGCGCGAAGGCCTGCCACAGACGCGTAGCTGGAGAGCATCTGGAAATGGCTTGGACTTAGCCCACCGGTGCGAGCGGCCTCTGAGCATTTCGCCGGCTTTTCCTCTTGGGTCTGGGCCGTTACCAGGCTGGCTTTGCCAGGAGCGGACATTTTGTTTTAGCATCTCTGAGTATTACTATTGGCAGCCGCAACAGAGCCCGTGTACCTGAGCTCTGCTCAGCCTGTCCACACGGAACATCCCCTTTATCCTTATTAACCCCGCCCCACCCCTCTCCCGAGTCCTGCCTCCAGCCACACGCCGGCCCTGCTAGGAGGTGACCCAGGCTGAGCAAGGAGCACTCCCATGCCCCCCCTTCTGCTGCCCCCCATCTCAGCCCTGCCCAGTGCTGGGACCCAGGAGGGGCAACATTTGAATTTTTAGGTGCCCCAGGCATGTGCCTGCTGTGCCTAATGGGAAATCCAAACCTGCCCGGGCTCTTCTCCACCCCAGCACTTGTGTCGTCTCACCCTCGCCCAAAGGCAAATCCCACCCCATCAGTCCAGCCCCCCCGCTAGGGAAGATGCTTCGTCCCATCGTTTTGAGCATGGGTGGTTGGTGAAGGCACGGCTGGGGGAGGCGAGCCCCCGGCACCACCTCCAGCCCTGCCCCTTCTGAGGCCACGCCCCCACGGGGAGGTGGAGCCACGTGCCATGTGTGCACTCCCCCTCCCCATCCCAGGCAGAGGAAGATGTGCCGCATGGCCTGGCCCTGCCTCTCCAGCCCCAGGGCACTACTGCAGGCGGAGTGTGGGCGGGGCTACGCCTGGCGGTTTGGGAAGGCGAAGCCCTCCCCCACCTTCCATAGCGGCCGCCCAGGGTTTTGCCCTCCTCCCTCAGGACTGAGCCCTCCATCGGGAAAAGGAGAATCGGGGTCCGGGGGGTAGAGTAGCCCCGCCCACTGCACAGTGAACCCAGTCACTGTGTCACCCTCTGCCTCGCCCACCGTGAGGTCCCAAGTTCAGACCTGGCGGCTGCCCAGTCTCAGCCGCTAACGTCCGGGCTGTGACGCTGGACCCCCTGGCACCACCTCTGTCGGTGCTGACGCGGCCCACGGCAGCAGCTGGCCTTTCAAAGGGGGTCATCCCTCTGAAATCAGAGTCCCGCCCATGTTGGCTAGGGCTACAGTATAACCCTAGACTCTCGGCCCCGTTCCCTGCAGGCGGTAGCTGGGGACAGGGCTGGGTGGCACCACAAATTACTTTCTGAAGTATTGTGCTTTTAATTCCACACATTCGTGCACTGTAAAAATGGGAAGCAGGAGCCTGCGGTGGATAACACCTCCTGGCTGCTTCCTTAGGTGTGGGTCTCTCGTGCCGTCCCTAACAGGCTCTACAAACGGTGGCCAAATCCAGCCAAAACGCTCTATTTGCTGCCTAGTGCAGCATGTAATCTTCTGCAGAGCGGTATTGATCCTGTGCAATGCTCCCAGCCGGCCAGGCTGCGAGCATGGCTCAGCACCCGGCAAAATAGTGTGTCTGCTCATCTGATTGGCATGTGAGCCAGGCCCATGGGGTGTCCAAGGTCAACACTGATTGGCAACGCTTTCGTAGGCGGTATCGCCAAAGCTCTTGGTTCCTGAAGGGCTCACTAGAAGCCGTAGCCAATTTCAGCGTGAACCCGCTAGGCAGCCATTTTTACTGGCAGGGGTGGGAATGGCAGACCTGGTTCAGCACAGAACTTTCAGCCCACGAGTTGACCTATTGGTTGCAAACAGGGGATCCGTGGGGTTTTGTCGCCCACTGGGCAGCGTGACAGGTTTTCCTCGGGGCTTGTGCCGCAGGGGCCAGGAATCTGTTCCAGGCCCAGGATCTTTAGCTCAAGCTGTAGAGCTGGTCGGGAAACAGCTTTCCCATTCCGAGAGATCCGATATTTGCCCGTTCTGCATCGGGATGAAAGCGAGAGCTTTTGAACTGATGTTTAAACCCGTGCAAGAGAAAGAGCTCGGCCCTCGGGTGGGACGGACAACCTGAAGCTTTGTTTGCACACACTGCAATGGCTGCAACGGAGACAGTGAAAGCGTCTCCTCCCCTCCCTCACCCCGGCCCCATGGGGAAGGGCCATCACCAGGGGATTCAGTTCCCAGCAGGATAAGCTCTCTCTTCCAGGAGGCCTCCGTGGATTATGCGCCAAGCGTTTGCTGGATCAGGGCCTTAATAACGCCACCGTATCAAAAGCAACCACGCCATTTCTCCCGTTGTTTGCAGTCCTCCCAGCCCCGTCGCACAAATTCCACTTGCCCATTTGCCTCGGGCAAGCCGTACTTTTGGAAAGACAAGGGTTGTTGTTGTTGGTTTTTTTTGATAAGGCTGGATTCCTGGATGCTCCATCTGAGCTAGCAAATTCACATGAGGAATCTACAAACACCGCCAGCTGTGATTTGATGGCGGCCACAGGGAGCTAACATCCATACCCTCGGCATAACCAGTTTGCCCTGACCCTTGTTATGCAGCCTCAGCTTTGCCTGTGGTACTAGCTGCCCAGGGAAGAGAGCCTCGCAAGTGTGTAATAATACAAGAAACAGCACCACTGAGGCAAGTTTGTGCCTTTGGAGCAGCCCAGCCTGCCCAGCCTCGCTTTGGGCTAGCTACTGACTCAGTTTCCCCCTCTTCCACCCAGGTTTCCCTTGTCCAGGAGAGAGCTCGTCTTGGGGAGTGGGTTTATTAACAATGTTCAGAAGGAAACACAAGAACTCCCACCCACCTGGTGCAAGGAGCTTGGTCCTCTCGCAAACTTGCTCTTCCCACTCCAGCCTTCCTCACCGGCTCCTGTTCTCTTGCATCAAAGGGCCCTCTACCTAGATGCCATTCTAAGACAGCCTGTGCACCCTGCTCTGTCAAGCACTAACGCTCTGCGCAACCTACCTAGAATCACTCCTCTGCTCCACCGGCTTCTGATGTATCTCCAGCCCAGACAGCCTGATTTTGGCCACAGGACCTGCCTGTCAGGTGACATTGCTTATTTTGTCCACCTGGAGAGGCAAGTCAAGGGGGTCACAGGTGTGGGCTGGAGCCATCTCCACTTAAAGAGCCAGCCACCAGAGATCCATTCGCCTACGTGCTGGATCAGGGTTTTACACAAACCCTTCTGCGGGTTATTTTCTCCTCCAGGAAAGCAAAAAGAGTCTTTCTATGCCTCAGTAGGCTACTCAATAAGTAATGACTACAGAGGCCGTGGTGAAAGCGGCTTGTTTGGAGAGCAAGCATCTGCTGGACTGCGAGAAAGGCATGCAGCTTTCTCACGGCATTTGGAGCCAGTGTTTTTGACCATTTTCTTCAAGCAGTTTCTGGATCCAGAGAGTGCATGTGCTGTGTGAGATTCCTGCCAAGCAGCTGCTTTGGCACCAAACACACAAACAATTCAAAATAGCCCGTGTCCAAGGCACATTTATTTTATCCCAAGAAAGGGCGGGACTTTGCCCATTTGATTTCCCATGGTAGGAAAATGGGAAGGGACATACGTATTTCACAGAAGAGGTTTTTTTTGAAAACTGGAAACAAAATGGGGTAGAAAAAATCTTGACTGCTGAGGGTCACTGTAATGGTCCTGGCAGGCACGCATAGAATTTAGATAAAACCAGAATACTCTTCCGAAAAGGCCGTGATGCAACCCTACTTTATTTTGCAGGGCTGGTCTACTCTGGAAAAGTACATCCACATAGCGATGGCTCTCAGGGATATGAAGAGTCCAAGTGTAGACCATCCTAAAGCAGAGAGACACAACTTACCTCAACTAAGCTGGCACTTTCCAGACCAACTCTGATGGCAGGCTTTTCTGACAGAGCCCTCTAGCCGGCAAGAAAGACCAGGAGAAGAAGAAGAGGCAGCCTATATGTCCAACACAGTTTCAAGTGTGCTTGGAATTGTTCACCTCCCTGCGGTAGTAGCTGTGGCACGTGCCAGAATGGATAATCTCCCCCATAGGGTTTCCAGATACTTCCACAAAAAATCCCAAACATGGAGGGAAAAAAACTGGTCAAGCAAAAAAAGAACAAAAAAAATCCCAGGAGACCAAACTTGTTGAGAGAGAGAAAGAAAGAAAGAAAAAAAAAGGTCACTGTGCCTTTAAATCCCCACGCTCCCCACTCCCGCCAGAAACGGCTGGGGAAAAATGTCCCCGCCAGCTTTCCGTCCAACAAAAACAGAAAATACCTGACATTTGACATGTCCAGTATTTTCTGTTTTTTTTTTAATGCAATTACCAGACTGCCCAGGCGAAAACCGGACACCTGGCAACCCTACTTCCCCGTGGGCCGGGCTTTGGAGGCAAACAACTGGCCTCATTGGAAGGAGGAGGAGCAGAGCTGGCTGGCTGGCCCTGGCTGTGGCAGACTGTGGCAAGGCCTGTGGCAGATTGGAGCCCAGAGCCAGCCCAGAGCAGGCCAGGGACTGAACCTACCTGACTGGACAGACCCAGGAGGGAAGCCAGCGGAAAGGCGTTGGGGGTGGAGGGCGGAAGACATACAGTCAGAGCTGAAGGTCTGACCCCTAACTGGCCCCCCTCCTTACTCCTGGGAGTAGCCTCTGAGGAGGGGACAAATGGCAGCTCCCAGGAGTTCATTACGATGCCTGCCTGGCAGAGGAAATGGTGCCCGCTCTCCAGAACACCTTCTCTGCCTCAGTGCTCCGGTGACAGTTCATCGGCATCAATACGAGGCTACCCCCTGCCCCAAGAGCGCACGGGGGACAGGCAGAGCCACGGCCAAGACACATCTTTCACCCCCGGACACTCACGCCGACCCCATTGTGTCTGCCCCGCTTGTTGAACCATCTGTCTTGGTGTCGGTCCTTGCCGGAGCCCCGGGACCCAATCCATGGAGGTTGCTCTGTGTGCCGGACCATTTATCTTCTCAGGCGGCTGTGCTGACGGGACTGACACTCCTATTTGTTATCCTGAAAGCAGGGCCTGGGCGCATCTTCCCAGACAGAAAAACAAGGGCTGGGGGCAGGGACGGTGAGGCCCGAAATGGCACGTGGCACCATCCACAAGGCAGATAAAGGAGGAGTAGGAGGCAATGGGAGCAAAAAGAGCTCCAGGTGCCTTGGGGGACGTGCAAGCATGAAGTTGGCATCTGAGTCTTCAGCAAATGGATAAACAAGACAAGAGCCAGGAGCGGCGTGATGTGTCTTTGGCTCAGGATCATCCGCTGCCTTTGCTGAGCCGAGGATCCATGCTCAAAGCAGGGTCCTTGCACTGGTTCTTGGGGTGCCTGGCTTCCAGTCCTGCTCAGGGTCATTCCCACGACCTCAGGACAGTGGCCTTTCAGTGCCCACACGAGACACCCCCACATACACGGGTGAGGCAGCTAAAACGACAACAGAGGGAGTTGGAATAGGATTGGGGGGGTCCTTTCTTCAGGAAGAACGTTGCCTGTAGCCTCCTGCCATCAGTCACAAACGGCGCGCTTCCGCCAGGTTTGGCTGGGACCGACACGACGATTAAAAGTCTAGATGAAAACTGACGAAAGGTCTAGAAGACGGGACCGACGAGGGAAGACTGAAAGAACCGGGCTTGTTTCGTTTGGAAAAGAGAAGACTGAGAGGAGACAAGATAGCAGCTTCCAAATACCGAAACGGGCATTAAAAAAGGGAGGGAGAAAAATGGTTTTCCTTGACCTCCGATGATAGGACAAGAAGCAATGGGCTTAAATTGCAGCAAAGGAGGCTAAACGCTGGAATAAATTGCCTAGGGACGTTGTGGGATCTTCATCACTGGAGATAGTTCAAAGCAGGTTGGATAGACATCTATCAGGGATTATCTAGATGGTGCTTGGTCCTGCCGTGAGGGCAGGGGACTGGACTTGATGACCTCTCCAGGTCCCTTCCAGGTCTAGTATTCCATGGCTCTATGACACATATGATTTCTGAAGGGACGACGGGCGTGAGGCTGTGAAGAGGAAGGCTGGTGTGGGGGGCGGGGAGGAGAAAGCCCTGCGGGGGAGGGACAGGTCCAATTCCTGGCTTTCTGCCCCATCTTCTTCGGTGAGCTTGAGCAAGGCATTTAAACATCTCTGGGCCTCAGTTCCCCGCCTGGGACATGGGGATAGCAGGGCGTTCCCCCCCCCCCTTGACAGGAGGTTCAACTCATTAATACTCATGAGGTGCTCCGGCAGCTAGCTAGCTGAGGTACTCCCTCAAGGAGTGCCTTTGGCTCTACCGCCGGGGCGGGGGCCGTGCGAGGACAGCACCTCACCCAAAGGAGTCCTCCTGCATTTGTACAGGGCCCGGTGCTGGTCCGGGGAGAGGGGTGCCCTACAGGAACGACCTTTACGACTGGCAGCCACTGGCGAACCTGCGAGTCTCCGTTCGGCAGAGCCGGTCGCTTCGCTCAGGAGAGATGTGGGGGGCTGAGGACCAGCTGCTGCGGGGGACGCTGCCCCGGTAACACTCCCCCTCCCCTGTCTGGCTTTCACCGCCTCCCCCTGTGCGCGCTCACGCCCCCCCCCCACAGAGCCCCGTGCGCAGCCCGCTCGCTCCGGAGCCAGCTGCAGCCACGCAGCTGCTGCTCTCGCCAGCCAAGAGCGGTGAAACGGCCAAGGAAGTGCGGCTCGGTGATTCTGCGCCGCTGGGGGAAAGCTCCAGGCTGTGTCAGGAAGGAAAGGTCTGGTCCGGGGGAGGGCGGATGGGGGGGGCTCAGCTGAGCCAGCTGCCAGCGTCCGTGCCCACGCCGAAGTCCGGAGAGCCAGAGTGAGGAAAGCAGCTTCACTGAGCCGCGACGTTCCAGTCCAGATGAGCAGGAGGCTTCCCGCCCGGGATGAGGTGGCGACTGGGGGAAAATACCCGTCCAGGGGCATGTCAGTCCCTCTCAGTGGGAAACGCTCTGCGCTTAACCCTGACAGTGCTGCAGGGATGAGCTGCCTGCCAGCCAGTGGGGCAGGAACTCTCGCAGCCTGAACCGCTCACCAAAGTCCTCTGGATTTCTCTGGGTGATTCCCACAGCCTCACTCACAGGGGCTATACCAGCATAAGCGGGCACGTCTCCGCTGGGTTCTGTGGCACTGCCCCGGGGACCCCCGCACCTCCTCCAGGCCTGCCTGATCTATGCCCACACAGGCAGCAGGGCGGCATAGTACCCGAGGGGGTATTACAGAGCCTGTGTTTTCTTTTTCTGGTGTCCTGTGTGCACTGTCGCTCAGCACAGATGCCAAGGGCGCCTTTCGGAAAGACCTGCCACCTTTGAAAACCTGTCTTTCTACCCAGCCACCTCTCCCTGCTTGGCATTCTTCTCGGGGGTGGACCTGGATTTCCTCACACTCTTCGATTTAATGCTGAGCATCGCCAGGGTGTGACAGAGATACGGCCTCTTCCCCCCTCCCACCACACCAAGATTTGAGCTGGCCCCTGCTAACCTTGGCCTGGCCAAGGCAGTTCTGCCCACAATGACGGGATCGGGGCGAGGGGGGGGGCGGGAATTGGTGGTTTTTATCTCCTGGGGGGAAATGGTTCCTTCTCTGAAGCTTAAAGATTGCATGTGGCATCCACAGCCTTATACAGACTTACCCTTGACGCCACCAATGACGTTGCTCTGTTCCAAGTGGCACGCCCTTACGTGAAGGTGCCACAGGACAGCAGCCCAAATGCATGCAGGACTCAAAGGGCCAGACTTCCCCATCCCATCGACAGGATGTCCATTCTGGACTCATCCCTGAGAGCCAAGCCCCAACGGAGCCACAGTCTGGACCAGAATCAATGTCTGCATAGCACAGCCCTCGGCAGACACAAAGGCTAATGATAGCGTATAATTTACGCCGATTATTTTCAGGAATAACAGCATTGCGCAAGAGGGGGTTTCTTGCGCCAGAAGGGGCAATGTAGACAGCTCCTTCTGGCCAAGAGCCTCTTCCGCAAAAATGGCGGTTCATTAGGTATGCAAACGAGGCTCGGCGATAGTCCACGCTTAGCCTCATTTGCATATTTCTCGCGCGAGACGCCGCAAGTGTAGACATAGCCTAAGAGGTGGAAGGGGAGGTAACGTGGTAAGCCCAGTGGTCAGCTGGACAACACCAGCCGTGCCAGGCATACCCAAGTGTCTTTTTGGAACTGCCTCTGCCAAGCAAGGACCTGCTCACGAAAAGTGTGGGGACCAGCGCTTTGCTCCTGGCTCCCACTCTGGGCAGGCTGCTACCCAGCTCTTGTCTCCCCCCAGGACGCCACACCTGGAGCAGAGCCTCTGTGCAGAGTTCATGGATGCGGCCTGGCGCCCTCAAGGGGTTCCCCACGTACCCAGCAGCACTGGAGGAGTCCTGCAAAGCTGGGTGATGGATGACAGGGAAGAACTGCTGGGGATTATAAATATTCATGTTCCAAGTCAGCACGAAACAGAGGCTGCTTTTCTGCAACAGACCATTAAGCCAGGAAAGTGAGTGACCCCGTGAAGCTGCAGGCCACTCCGGAGGCATTGCAGGGAGCTGAATGGACAGAGACGAGGTCTTCACGTCGCCCATTTTTTTAAAACAGATCATTCCAAATTGGCCAGGCTGGGGGAATCTTGCAAGATACAAAAAAGAATCTTAAAAGAACCTTGAGGCCAATGCGAGAATCACAGCCTGGGAATCACAATGCCCGAGTGTAATCGCTCGGCTAGGAGGAGACCACTCAAGAGAGGGGTGTATTGGGGTCTTCAGACCAAATCCAGGCCTGGCACAAGGCTGTTGTGATGTGCACAACCTTCACACAGAGAAGTCAGGCGGAAACACGGAGTACTCCTGCTGGAAGGTATCGGTGTCACATCGCGTGATGGCTTGGGATTCAGACATGAATCCCGAAACAGAAAGACAGAGCAGGCTGCTCCCTCAAACCCAAGAGCACCAATCGCCCCACCTTACGCTAACTGCTGACTGACTCTGACCTCATGCTACCCTACAGAGACCCCTGCCTGCAAGCAGGACCAGGAACACTCTCCCGCACACATTCCTATAGTGATAGCTTGCAGTTCCAACACAGTCCGCAATTCACCACACCTGGGCATCTCCACTGACCTGGGTCCCTGGGGTTTAGGCTCTTTTCCTCCCCTGCACCATCTTGAGCACCTAACAGGTGATTTCAACATGATTCACTTGCAAATCCGCTTTATTCCTCCCATCCCCAACCAGCAAGTTCTCCTTGTACAGTACCCAAACTCTCCCTGGGCTCAGGCGTCCGAGGCTTTGACGCAATGTTTCAGTTATTCAGCCGATGCCCTGGGGACAGAAACAGAACCCAGAGAGGCTAGGCAGAGAGATAACTAGTCCCTAACCCAGGCCTCAGAACAGGTAAGGGAGACCTATAATCATTCCCTCCCACTCAGCTACCCTGCCACGGCGGCTCTTGCGAGGAAGGCTGGGCTAAGCCACGTGGTTAAGACTCAGGAAATCTAGATTCACTTCTCAGTTTGTCCACAGGCTCCCGTGTGACCTTGGGGAAGTCATTATGTCTCCCTGGGCCCCAGTTTCCCCATCTGTAAAATGGGGCAAATGGCCCTTCCGTTGCCTTACTTTTCTATTTAGATGTGTACTCTTCCAGGAGCAGGGATGGTGCCTTCTGATAAGTTTAAAGGCGCCAATCTCCATCAGGCCCTGTTCTCCGCTGGGATCTGCGCTGCTCCGTGGAACCGCTAGTGACCTCCGCCTGGCCTTTGAAGTTGCTGGCTGACAAATCCCAGGCAAACCCATTGTGCAGTCAGCCTGTTGGACTCCCCGCTGTGGGGGAAGGTCACGGAGGCCAAGGCTGGCTGGGATAGGAAGGTGGGGGGGGGGGGTTGACTGGAAGGCACAGGCTTGGTAGTCAAGCGCTCTGGGATCGAATCAAGCCTTTCCCCCAGCTTGGCTGTGTCACCTGGGGGCCAGTCACTTGGCTTCCCTCCACCTTCTGTGACCCACCTGGAGGGGCGGCTGCAGCTCCCTGTGTCTCTGGGATGGTAGCTCCAGCCATGTTGACCAAAGGGGTTCAGAGGTGAGGCTGGAAGGTGCAGGAAAAGGAGCAAAGCAGCAGCCTGGGTCCCCTTGTGCTGAAGCGCAGCAAGCAGGCGAGGGCTGTGAGAGGAAATCTCCACAAAGACGACCTTGCCTCGGCGATGGAGCTCCTCCCCCCGCGCTCCTGGCTGGAGAGGGGGTTTCTTCACCTCTTCCTAAGTCTGGCCGATGCTCAGGAGCCAGGAAGGCCGGGGTCACATGGCCAGAGGCCCTGTGCTCTAGCCCCACAGCTATCCGGGCCCTACAGCAGTGTGGACTCCCCGCGCAAAGATAACACAGCCCCAGGCTCCGATATCTTCTTCAGGGAACGGGGGTCTGACATCCCTCCACGCACAGTCCCTCTGGCCTGCCCCACTTCCCAGGGCTCCGCGGGGAAGGAGACGGGGTCCGACTCCCTTTCTGCACGGACAGGGGGAGGGGAATCCAGGCTAGTTCATTATTATTATTACCGTGGCTGATCGTTAAGTTATGCGACTGGCAATCCAATCCCCTGCGTCCATCACCACCAGGGCCTGTGGAGAATCCCTCCCAGCACAACACTGCACGCTTGGCCAGGGGCGCGTCTTTCTCGGTCTTTCTGCCGAAGCAGCACACACTGGCCATTCTTGGAGGCAGGCACCACATCTCCGGGGCACATCAAGGCTTGTGCTCCCCGGAGCCTCCCCACTAGTCAAACGGGAAGGCTGCGAGTTTGCAACGCCCGTGGTGGGGAATGTCGACTCTGGAAAGCCCCCCCCCCCCCCCCCACACACACACACACACAGAGCTGAGCAAGGGCCTTGACAACGCGAGACCTGCCCAGCACCACAAGGTATTGGTTTGGCAGAGGGCTAGTTGGTGTGAGGAGACACACCCAGGACCTCCCCTTCCCGGCCTTCTGCTCTGCTGAGTGTGCAGGCACAGCATTACACTGGCCCCTGCTCACAGAAAAACCTGATGAAAGGGGCTCTTGTGATCACAAAGCCCTCATCTTGCTCTGGCCTGCATTCTGGGAGGACTCCTCCTGGCCAGACAAACCAAGGATGAAAGGCAAAGGGCCAGAGAGCCATGTAGAGAGACTCTGCAGAACTTCTTCTGCATTCTACAGGAAGGCAAAGCGGTGGGTCTGCGTCTCCATGCAGAAGCGGCATTCTAGCCCATAAATCCACCAAGTTATGGGGCCACTAGGTCAAGGCCTGGTTCCCTCTAACAGCCTCTTACAGCTCTGAGCTTGGTCCTCTAGCGATGAGCTGCCTGTTGATTCAAGTCGGTCTTTCTTCTCCTGCCTCTTCTGCAGAGCCCCTCTCCCGGGGCAAGCCCGTGGCAGGGCGTGAAGAAAGAGGGGACCGTGGGGAAGGGGAGTTCTGGGCATGGACCTCCCTGCAGGGATCCCGCCCGATCTGGCCTCCACGTAATTCCTGCAACGGAGCCTTCAGCAAAGAGGGAGCCGGTGGAGCAGTGTGAGGATGAGGGGGCTGCGGGAGCCGTTCTCTGCATATGCAAGAGGCCAGGCAGTAACATTCTGCACCTGGGGAAGCCACAGACACAGCATGATGTAGAAATGGACAGTTGTGTCCCTGCAGCAATCGAGAAGAATCGCCTTGAAGAGTTTCCATTTCTCGAGCAATATTTTTTTGCAGGGGGGGGCAGTCATAGTATTGCAGTTTGAGCTGAGCTGGAAGATCACATCCACGTAGCTGGCCCCGCGGAGCTGCCCTGTAGGTCACATGTATTTGTCCCATTTGGGGAGTGGACGCCCGGGGAGCTGCCCTGGTTTAACACAGGCATCTCTTGCCCCGGAAAGCTCTCCTCTTCGAACAGGATCTCTCTGCCTGCCATCTCTGCCTGGGCCCCTCTCTGCCCTCGGGGCAGGCGCTGTGAAGTCGGTTGGCAGCTGATAAAACAACCTGGCAGAGGCATTTATAACAGCAGAAGTGTTTCTGACTTTGCAGTGTGGATGGGGGGGGGGGAGAGAGAAGGATTTTCATTCTCTCCCCCTGCCTTTTCCCCAAGCTGTTTCCTTCCCCCGCCCCACACACAGCCTGCCACTGCACTCTGCAGACACCTTGCGGCCAGATGGAGGAAGAGGGATTCAATGGGCACGTGGTGTCTTTATTTTTAGAGTATTTGCCAGGGAGGCCAAGTCCCGCTTGCCTGCATGAAAGAGCGAGGCAGCTCAGCTGTGCCGCTTCCCAGGACCCAAATCCTTTGATCTGCACTGAACTAGGGAACCAGGATTTGGGAGGGGGATGAGGAGGGGTCAATTTCACTTTTTGCCCTGAAACCCCAAAGAATTTCTGTTCCCCCACCGTGGCTGGGTTCTGTTGTCTGATTTCATGCCGTCGAGTATCTTGCCCTTGGAAAACACAGTGGGGCCTGGCCTCCCGGTCTCTTACAGCAGCTCCTTTGCTAGCGCTATGCCTGTTTGCACTAGCGCACGCTCAAGCTCTCTCAGTCATTCAGGGGGAAAGGCGGGAGTAGTGGGAGGCAAAGAACAAGACAAGAAACTCGGGTTGGATTTTCGCAGAGAGACTTGCTGACCTATTTCAGTCACTTGCCTCTCTGCGAGGAAGATCTAAGAGCTACCTGAAGCAGCCAATGAAGTGCAGGTGCTTGCTGGCCGCCCTAGTCTCCCCCAAAGCATCCTTCCCTTGCTTAGCATCCCACGCGAGCGACCACGGGGGCGAGGTAATATCCGTTATCAGGCCAGCTTCTCTTGGAGAGACACACTTCTGAGCATGCCCAGGGCTTGAGCATGCACAGGGCTTAAGAAAACGCAGCTCGAAAGCATGGGCAGTGGGTAAAGGCAGGGCTGGGGAGGCAAGACCTGAGCCCCATCCTGAGCCCCGCCCCTTCTGGCAAGGCCCCGCCCCCATGGGAGCCAAACCACCTCTCTGCCCTCCATACACACACACACACACACACACACACACAACGGCGAAGTGAGACAACGCGCCACCCACCCCAGCACGGGAGGGCAGGCAGGCACACGGCCACAGCCTCCCTGGCCCCAAAAAAAGGGGGGGGGAGGGAGAAGAGACCAAAGTTGTCGAGAAAAAAAAAGACACTACGCTTTTAAATGGCCCCACGCTCCTTACTTCCCCTCCCCCACCAGACGCAGCAGGAGAAAATTGTCCCTGCTGGGTTTCCGTCCGAGGGAAACAGGACATATCAGACATTTCACATGTCCGGTATTTTCTGTTTTTTTTACTGGACCCGAATAACAGAGAGTCCAGGTGAAAACCGGACACCTGGCAACCCTACGTTGACGCCCCTGCCAGAAAACTCAGCCTAATTAGGATACTTGCCCCAGATGCATCCCTCCCCAGCAACGACATGAGTTGCAAAGGGGCAAAGTTCCATTTCTCCTACAGAAAAAGAGTGTCCCAGGATGAAAGAAGGGTCCTTTGTCCACCAAGCTGCTTGCCTTGGCCTGATACCAGACACCATGGTCCTAGCAGCCACCGGGCACCAGCAAGAATCCTCAGAATGGAAATTCATCACTGAGGCCACATGCTGGGTGTTTATCACTTGTTTGCAATACCACGGGGAAGATCTGAGCTAAGAGCCAATAGCTGCCCTTACAGGGAATAAGACAGGCTAACAACGTGCATGGGCCTTATAACCCCATTGAGACTTCCCTCCTCCCCCAAGGCCATAGGAGACAACTTTCTGTTCATACACAGGCTCAGATTGCAGCCTGGACTCTCAGACCCTGGGCCGCTGCCCAACAAGCCAGGAAGTCGACGCTGCAGTGAGACAGCTTGGAGTCTGCACGGGCCAGCGATGGGTTTTTAACTGCAGCCTGTTGGACAGATTCCAGATTCCCTGCTCTGGGATGCCGTGCATTTCCCCTCGGTAGCTGGGAACGGTCTGACAAGCCTGCCAGCCTAGATGGGCCCCTGCTCTCACCCACTCGGGCAGCTGCTTAGGGAGACATTTAAGGCTGCACCACCAGCCTCGTTGACCGGCAATGCTTTGGAAAATCCCACCACCCTGTTCCTAACACGCTTTCACTACCAGAGTCACCCATCACCTCCCACCAGGTTCCCAGGCTGCACTAGTGCTCTGGGGTCTCCTCCAGGCAATCCATCCCCTGGGGCCTGCACTTATGGGGCAAGCAGCCAGACAGCAGCTCCTGCGATCAGGATGGGGGCAAGGGAGTCTTACCCTGACTGTGACCCCGGTAAGAGAGAGGAGAGCAGAGGAAATCCTGGCTGCTCTTCTGCACTCCTTGAGGAAGCGGGGTTTGCCCGTGAAAGCTCATGATACTGCTAGGGCTGTCAAGCAATTAAAATTAATCGTGATTAATCACGGGATTAAAAATATTAATCATGATTAATGGTGTGATTAATCGTGCTGTTAAACAATAATAAGAATACAACCCCCTGCGCTCCAACTCAGTGCCCTTACCTCTCCCACAGAGCCAGGCAGACCGAGCCCCGCTGCTCTAACCAGTGCTCCTGCCCCCCCCCCCAGAACCAGCCACCCCCCTGCTCTAACCCAATGCCCCACGCCTACTGCAGAACCAGGGACATAACCTAGCGGGGCGGAGGGTAATGTGGTGACTCTGTGGGAGGAGCCCCCACCCCCCCACACACACACATAGGATCAGCCCTGGGTCTCACCAGAGCCGCTGCGGCCATGCACTTTTCCCGCCAGGCGCTGGGGCACATGCACAGAGCGGCCGGGAACGGTCCAGGCGCACGGCTCTGAACATTTCATTTGACAGGCACATGACACACCTCCACCCCGATCCGTCTGCAGGGCAAAATCCCAGGCATTTTAAAAAGCCGGCCATATGGAGATTTAACAAGTGAAAACAAGGACGTGTCCAGGGAAAAACGGATGTCTGCCTAGATTAACATATGTTAATTTTTTTTATTGCATTAATTCTTTCCTGCATTAATTGGAGGCATTAACGCACATTAATTGACAGCCCTAGAAACTATATATATTTGTTAGTCTCTAGGGCTACATCTATACCGCACTGTAATCTGGAATAAGCTACGCAATTTGAGCTACACAAACTGTGTATCTTATTGCAATCGTATTTCCGAATCATTTATTTCATCATTTGGCACTGTCAGCACCACATTTAGAAATAACCTATGATTCCAAAACATCCCTCACTCCTCGTGCAATGAGGTTTTTACCGGGATGTCGGAATAGCGAGCCTGAACTAACGAGGTTGCTGTTAAGGCATCGGATAGCTATTTTGGGATACCCTGGTATTCCGAAATAGCGCTGCAGCGTAGACGTAGCCTAAGGTGCTACAGGACTACTCGAGCTTAAAAGCTTCAGAGGGGTAGCCGTGTTAGTCTGTCACTGGAAAAACTTACAAAACAACAAGTAGTCAAGCAGCACCTTAAAGACTAACGAGTTTCAGACTAACAGGGCCACCCTGCAGATCAACAGAAACCAACTGGGCACAAAACCCAGGCCTGAAAGAAAACGGCCCCCAAACGCAGGTTATGGGTGCACAAGAAACAAACCAGAGGGGTGGGGGGGGGGAATGTTGCAGGGGCCTGGCTGCGCTCATCTCTTTAGCAAGGCTGCATACCTCATTAACATAGCCTCGCAAAGCACGTTGGGATTGACTTTGCCTGCCTGCAGGCGCCTGGACCGAGCACAGGAAGTCACACGCGCTGGACTTTTGTGCAGTCTTCATATCTCTGGCCTGAGCACTGAATTGCTAATTAGCATACGCTTGCAGTGCATGACGGGAATTCGGATCTAGCTCACTGTGATCTGAAAGAGTACGCATCGGAGAGCCTTATATAATGGCTGAGCGCAATGTAGCTTTCGTCAGAGGGAAGCTCACCAGTGAGGTCACGTGCAGGGTGCTTGTCACTCACGCTCCAGCCTCTGGGAAGGTCTGAGACAAGAGCCAATAGCTGCCCTAGCAGGGCACCGCTTGCTGCAGGTGGATGAGTTACCAGCAATGGTGGGCCCTGGGGAGGGGCCCAATGGGGCAGGAGAAGCTGGAGGGGGCAAAGCCCCTCCCCAGCGGATGCCCAGTTCCCTCCCCAGGGTTTGGGAATGACTCATGGCTGGCCCCCCTGAGTTCAATGGGCTGAGGTGAGGCCTCCAGGGGCCTCATAACCCAATTCAGACTACTCTCCCTCTGACCCTTTTCTGGAATCCAGGTCCCCTTTTAACCCGCCTTGGATGGGGGTTCACCAAGCACCCCCTCCCGGAGCATAAAGCACCCATAAAGCATATCAGCAGCTTTTACAAAATCCCCAGGAAACCTTCAGCTGCCACATTCCTACCTGTGTGTGTTTTTCCTGATTGCACAGTGAGAGCCTTGCACCCCCTCTGCATCCAATCCCAGTGCTGCTATAATTCAGTCAGCCACCCCTGCAATTTCTAAGTACGGAAGTGCCATGAGTAAAACCACCCTAACTGCCTTGATTACAACAATCCTGCGGCCCACCGAGATGGAGAAGGGCCACTCATATGGCACTAGGTTGCCCATCACTGCACTGCTGAGATTGCTCAGGGAAATATTTTCAACCATGCTTCAAGGATTAAGTGTTTATGGATTATGTGTTCAGTGTACATATGATTCTGTCTTTATGGGCGTGTATATTAACTATGTAAGTAGAAGATTATGGAATGAAGTATTATTTGTGTGATTTTACACTAGGAGGCGTGATAATGTGATTGTACACTCAGATATCTACTATATATTTGAGAGTTTGTGTGCCTGTCTGTGCATCCATCTGTGAATCTGTTTGCTCAAGAACTCCTCCTAAACAGTAAGAGCTGGGACCACCAAATTTGGTAGGCAGCTTCCTCTTACCATAACTTAACACAAGGTGAGGTTGTGCCAGGAAAGTGGGCTATGCCAGGAATGGGACTGGTTCTCATAAAATGGAAAGGGACGGGGCAGGGACAGTTACATCAGAGAATGACGGCATGTAAGACCAGCAGGGGGCGGAGCACTGGATGATTCTGACCACTGTACATGGGTGCGGCGCCCCTTTGTCCTGGCCAGCCCCGGGAATCCGGCCCCTGGCCACCACGGCCCTTGCCAGCCCTGGGGAGATGCTGGCCATGCAGCACAGCCCCCTTTGCTCTGTCCAGCCACGGGGATTGGCCAGCCCCAGAGATCCAATGGCCAGGTAGCCCAGACCCCGCTGTCCCAGCCAGCCCTCAGGGAGGTGCTGAATGAGCAGCGCAGCCCCTGCCAGCCCTGGGGAGCCAGCAGCTGGGCAGTGTGGCCTCCACCGGCCCAACCATCCTTAGGAGTCGGCCAATCTCTTGCACCCCCCCACCCTTTGCCCTGAGCCCACACAAGCCTCCAGCCCCCCTGTCCTGACTCCTGAAGCCCCTCCTGCCCTGAGCTCCTCCTCATCCCCCAGCCCTGACTCCTGCAGACCCTGCCCAGAGCCCCTCCTAACCCACCACCCTTGGCTCCTGAACTCCCATATCCCTAGACCCGTCCTCTGAGCGCCTCCTAACCCCCCAGCCTTGATGTCTGCACCCCCACCCCAGACCCCTCCTCACCCCCACTGCTCGTAGGGTAGTATCTAGGAATTTAACTCTCCTCTTAGGATGGGCTTGTTGCCACAGCACTGGATCCATGGAGGAAAGAACAAAGCTTGAATCTACTACAGACTTGGCTTATTCCCCTCTCTAGTGTCTATGCTGACCCCTCATTAACATATCCTAGCAATGCACATTGGGTGTTTGTCTCTGTGCGTGTGATCCTATAAAGCCATGTGGAAGCATAAACCCTGAACACTGTACAACCTTGCCTCTCTCCTGTGCCTTGCCGGACCATGGAACCACTCATTAGCATATGCTTGCAAAGCATGTTGGGAGAGTCTTTCCTGCTCACCCTGAGCTAGTTCCTTAAGCTTTCTGAAGCCTTATGAAGTAGCCTTCATTACAGTCATTTCAGGTCAGAGGGAAGCTTGCCAGAGAGGTTACATGCAGGGTGCTTGTCACTCCCAGTTCAATGCCTCTGGGAAGGTCTGAGACAAGAGCCCCTAGCTGCCCTTGCAGGGCACTGCCTGCTGCAGGTGGATGAGTCACCAGGGATGGGGGCTCTGGGGTGGACACTCGTCTGTGGCATGAGAAGCTAGAGGAGGCTCCTCTGGTGGATGCCTAGTCTACCCCTGGCTTTGGGACAGGCTCATGGCTGGCCCTGCTGAGCTCAATGGGATGAGGTGACACACCCCCCCAGGCGTCTCATAACCCAACTCAGACTACTCTCCCTCTGACCCTTTTCCCATGATTAGCCCCAAACCCAGATGTTTTATGGACCATCAACAGACCCTGTCCATGGAAGCCACAGACATCCCCGTGGGACGGAGCATACAGCACCCACCCACACAGGGAACACCTGCCATAAATCAACCAATATTGCATGGGAGGTAAGAGGCACCCCTGCTCCCATAGGCAGGTTTTTCCAAATCACTTACTGTCTGGTTCCTTGGAAACATTTCGTCCTGGGAACTGTCCCACACAGGCTAGCTTACTGGATGGGCCCCCGCTCTCCTCACTGTGGCAACTGCTAAAGGAGACGTTTTACAGACCACCTCAGGGAGTTAGGGGCATGAGGCTGTGGGTTCTCGGTGCTTTGGAAAATTCTCCCCCTGTTCCTCGCACTGATACCCCCGCAGCGTTGCTAATTACCTCCCTCCCTGTGCTAGACTACCGCAAACCTCTAGCGGGGGGTGGGGAGAGGTGTCTCAGCTTAATATTCATCTCAATTTCCTCTTCAGCAGACCACAACACCCTTCACACCTTGAAAGTATTTAGCCACCGCATGGGGGGGGAGAGTTCTCGCATGGCCAGTGCCCAGCCTGGGTACTGAGGCTAAGGGACTTGCCCAAAGCATGGCCCCGCACCTGCTGCCTAGAGCACTGGGCCCCCGCCTACACGCCCCTTTTGAATTCGCCTGTGATTCAGTCGGATCAGTACAGGCCCGTCGGGCAGAGCATCGCGGCCTTTGCAAACTTCGCGAGGGTGGCCCAAAGAGAACAACCCATTCCTCGGGCTGGCAAGTTTCATTGTCTGAGGTGACAAAGCGCCGACTCGAACTCAGTGGGTCCTGCGCTTTCAGGCAGATTGAGGGCCCAGCTTGCCATGTGTTGAGCTACTCTCATCATTGGCCAGCATAAGGTTTAGAGCGGCCGGGGGGAAGGGAAAGGGGGGGAAGACAATTTTTGCAGGAGGGAGTCACTTGATGAATTTTAGTATGTGGTCACCAGCTGGCCCCTGAAAGGGGCGGGGCTTCAGGTGGAAGGGGCGGTTCCCTGTAGGCACCGTGAGCCCCTAGCAGGGGGAGGAGACTTCACGCACCCCCCCCCCCCCACATTCAGGCCAGTCGGAGCCTGGGGGAACGGGCCCTCCCCACCACCACTACTACCACCCTGGTGGTGCTTAGAGGGAACTACCAGCTGTTTTGAACAGCTGACAGCTCCCACTAGGCACCACAGCCCCCTGGTGGGGAGAGGAGACATTGTGCATCCTCCCCGCCCCGCCCTGCCCCACCTCCTGGCCATTTGGGAAGTGGGGGAGCAGGCAAAGTCATTCACTGTTCAAAAGGGCTGGTCGCTCCCTCTAGGTGCCTGGTGGGGGACGGAGCCGCCAGCCACGTTGAACAGCGCATGACTTTGCGCACTCCTCCGCCCCGGGTCTCGATTGGCCTGGCGGTGGGCCAGATCAAACGGCTCGGGATCCAAGCCAAGTACCGTATCTTGCTCACCCCTGATATAGAGGGAAACCAAACTCCACAGTGTTAGCAGACCCCCCCAAATGATACAGGGCTGGGTAAATCCCTTTTCTTTTCCCCAGCTAGTCTGTCCCAGCAGTGAAGATGGGGAAGTGGGTGTTGGAGAGAACCTGGCCCACCCTTTGTAATAGCAGCTGCCTATAAGAGTCTCCAGCCTCTGGACTATTTCCCCAGTACCTTCCTTCTCTCCGGCTCGGCCTCCTAGTCGCAGCTGGTGCTTGTTCCTCCTAAACTCCCTCCGTCCTCTCAGCTCCTCACGTGCTAACTACCTGCGGAGAAGCCTTTTTATAACCAGTTTCAACTGGTTCTTTAATTGGCCCCAGGTGTTCCTTGCTAGCCCGTTTAATTAGGTCCAGGGACTCAAATGCCCTGATTGACTCTGGCAAGTTCTCGCTGTTTCTGGACCAGTCCCTGCCAGTTGCCCTGGGAACAGAGATCTCCTCAGTCTGAGGCTAATGTACCTCCAGGAATCCAATCACTCTTTTGTACCCCTCTGGCTCTGTCCCATGGGGTAATTAGTGCTCATTGTTTTGACTGCACACGTAGTGGGCCAATCAGCCTCTGGGTTTGCGATGCCAGAAGAACAGACATTCTCCGTGCTAAAGTGCATACAGGCTAAGAAGCAGGTCCCACAAGACTTAAATACCTGTGTAATTAAGCCAGAATAGTCCCACTGAAGATAACGACATGACTCACCCACTTACAGTTAAGTGCAGTACTAAGGTACAATGGCCAGCTCACCCCTTTCGAGCCTTTGAAATACATAGGGAGGGTTGGTAGGCAAGGAATTGAAAGATTGTACATGCTTGTGTGACTTTCCCTTCCTTTCTGAAGCCCCCCCGTGCTCCCATCTGCCCTTCCCCACATCCTGCAGTCACGAAACACATCTTGAGAAACACATCTCTGATCCGCGGCATCCTCACCCGCACTGAGCCAGCTTCCCTTTACCGTGACACATGCACAGTATTTCAGTGCCTGGCTTTCACCGACGTGTTTGCAGTCAGCTAGCTTTATGAAGCAACATCCCACACTACTAGCTGGGGTCACTATTGCAAAGTAGAGGGGTATTAGAGGGTTGCAGCTGAGTTGTCTCTATTGACAGGAGGGTCAGGAAACTCCACAGACATTATCCAAATGCGCCGGCCCACCGCTCTCTGCACAGAGAGCAACAGAGACTGTGTGTATAGATAGCTATTGGGCCAAATTCACCCTGGGGATAACCTCACTGAAGTTAGTGGCGTTTCGCCCATGGTGACTTTGGACCTCCGCATTTTTATTCTTTCAAACAGGTTTCCATGACAACCAGCCACTTAATTCAGGTTCATCCTGTGCACAGGTCAATACCAGACGCCTTCCGACTGCCTGGGGCAGAGGAGCAGGGCTGGGTGGGACCGGCGGGACGGGGTATGTGGGATCGGTGTGGCATTTGCCTAACAGGTAGGGTGCCCAGAGAGCAGTGCTGTAAAAGTATGTGGATTTTATTTCCAAAACAAAGGCAGCATGGGTGCCATTAGAGACCATACAAACATCTCCTCTAGCGTCAGGAATCATATACGAATGTGACAGCACCGTGCTCTCGGGCTACCTCGAATCACCCCAAGCCAGGCCCCGGGCAAATGTTTCATGGGGAGGATGTATTCGCAGTCTCCACTGCCTTTATGTTGTGGCTCCCTACAGGGACAACTAACCCTTCTCCGGCTGGCCTGGGGAAGCATTTGAGTGCCACGTCCGTGGAACCTGCACCAGATGCCCTGCCCGGCAGCCAATAGAAAGGCCAGACACTTGCTCGTGTTACGGTTGCTATTACATGCACCACAGGAATCAGTGATGGAAGAGATCTGCCGTTGAGGGCCATTCCTGGGGTCCAGCCCCGGATCACTCTTCCCTGTCATATATACACCAGTGCTTTGGCCCGTCTAGACTCCAGTGAGGCAGGAGATGGGGACTGCAGCATGGGGAGAACTCCCCGGTCTAGGAGATGCTACTGACCGGCAGCTTCCAAAATCCAGTCTAGATGTACCTTCAGCCTGACACGAATGTCCCCAAAACCTCCTTCCACTCGTCAGACATCGCAGGCCGGGCACTTGGGTGCCCACTCTCAGAAAGCAGCGAGTCCACCTCGCCTCACCCAGGTTCCCTCTAATTTTTTTTCCATCCATGTGCGGAATAAATGTTGTTATGTGCTCTGAGGCATGTGCAGGTGTGCACCATCAGCAGAAAAAACATGCTGCCAGCTGTGGGCACGCTGCGAATCAGCTGGGCGGCGTTTGAATCTCTCTTGGGTGGCCACCCAAGTGCTCCGCTTACAGGGATCGCTACTCTTCACCCTTCCCGCTGACTGGTGCTGTTGCAAGGGGGTCTGTGTTGGCAGCATCCCCCCCAGGGAAAGAGAGGGGCAGAAGAAGAGCAGGGGCTGAGTACAAACAGAGTCTCTTTCTGTCCCTGAGGTAAGGACTCTTGCAGCCTCAGCTCCGCAGGAGACTTGGCAGACAGGCCAGGGTTTGCTTGTCATGGCTGGGTCGGGTAGCGCCGCTGTGAGAGCCGCTTGGGTTGGCCACGTCCAAGGGAGACAGCAGTGGAGAACTGTGAAGGAAAGAAAATGGCTAAGTAACAGGCCAGAGGTGGAGCTGCCCAGAAATGGAAGCAGCCCACAATCTATGGGCAGGCAGGATGAAAGCTGCTCGGGTCAGCAAGTCAGACACAAGTGGGGGCCAGGCCAATTCTGGTAGCCTGGAGTGATGCTCATGAGTGTGAGGGCTGGGCAGCATGGACAGGACCGGCAGGGTCTCTGCGACGTTTCCCCAGGGGCTCTACCAGCCCAGTTCAAACCGCCTGCTATTTCGGCCCCTGGCCTGCTGCCCCTTTGACCCTTGGCCTCGCAGCATTCCCAGACGCTCCCTGCATCTTCCACTGTCCACACTGGATCTCAACAGGAGCAGAGAACCTGGCCCTACTGAAACTGAGATGGCTACGACATCTCTGCCACATCTCTAGAGGCTTCCGCCCGGGGCTCTCTCTGCCAGCAGGCAGATGGACAAAAGGGAACATCCGTAGCTGTCCCACCAGAGACACGAGGGGTCTGACTTCCCCTTGGTGAGAATCCCAGCATCCGTCCTAAGCCGGGTGTGGCTGGATCGCTCGCCAAGACACCCTGTGTGGTTAGAAGGGGCGAAGGACCTCCATACCTGAGGACCCAGAGCAGGATTGAAGAGTGGGACCTGCCCTCCACTCGGGGCAAGGAGACCACCTGGGCCAGAGACGAAGTCCCGCGAATCATCCTGAAAAAGGAAACAGGAAATAACAGCTGGTCCTTGGTCTGGGGTTCGGAGAAGCCAAAGGAACATGCCAGGTCATGAGGCAGGGGAGACGGACGAGGCTGAAGGGAGATTCTCCCAGTTTCCTCCGAGCCAGAGAAACCACCAACAAAGGAGCTGTCTGACCTATCTCCCATGCCCCTGTTCCCTTAAAGATTCTCCAAGGAACAGACAGCGCAGGACTCCAGCTCCCCCACTCCCTCCGCCCAGCCGGCCCTCATCTCTCACCTGGCTGCAGGCCCCGAGAACGGCTTCTGATTCCCTGCCATCGGGGCCCCGCGAGCCTTTCGCTTCGTCAGCAGCTGCAGAAACGGGAAAGAGATGTCCAAAGGTTTGGTTCATTCCGGGATCGCGTGACCCGAACAGCGCGGGCCTGCTACCAGAACAGGGACGCTGGTCGTGGCCTCGGCTGGATTTACCTGGGCTGCTGGAGAAAGGGCCGGGGGCAGCCGGAAGCAGGCCAGGAGGATGAGGGTGAGGCGACGAAGGGCTTGCCCCAGCGGCTGGAGGAGAAAGAAGGGGAACGGGGGCTGGTACAGCCGTCTCCTGAGGAAAGAAAAACGCCCCGGTTCAGAGGGAAGTCACCGCCTCAGGGGGTGCCCAAAGGAAGCACCGGGCCCTGCGAGAAATGATGCTGATAGTTCAGTAAGAGGCGCGCCGCATCAGAACAGAACCAAGGCCTCAGTGTGGGGCAGCGGGCACTGTGGGGCAGCAGGTACCATCTCTGGCTGGGGTGGGGGACCTAAGGCGCGGGGGCCGGATGTGACCCCCGGCTAGCCTGGATCCGGACTCTAAGCTCAGGGCTCCCCCCAGCATTGGGGAGCCTATGCTGTTGCTCCAACCCCTACCCCCCGCTGTCCCTCTATGGGGCTAGAGCACTCAAAATTCACTAGCCTGGTGTGCAAGGGGAATGTCTCCTTCTCCACTGGGGGCCACAGCAGTGAGGGAGGTTGGGGATTTTGTTTTTGGGGGTTTTTTGTTTTTGTTTCTCACTTGTGTGTGGCCCGACTGATTTTTCTGTGGGTCAGCAGCCCCCAACCTAAAAAAGGTTCCCCACCCTTGATCTATGGCCGTGGTATCCAACACACTAACCACTAGCCACGTGTGGCTATTTGGCCGGCTGAGTGTGGCTAGTTGGCTTGACCACTGTGGCTATTTGGCCGGTTGAGTGTGACTAATTCGCTATAGCAGCAGTCCCCAGAGTGGCTATTGCTTAAGAACTGGTTGGCCCCCCAGGATCTATGGGATGAGATGTAACCATGATTTCCTGCCCCCCTGCACAAAAAGAACATGGGGGGGGGGCTAAAAACCTCATACTAGGGTTTGAACCTCTAACCACAAGGAATGAGGCGGAGACCTACATGGGAAGGGGTAGATCACCCCTCTTCTGGGGGATGCGTGAGGGTTTCTTATATCTTCTGAAGCACCCATGGCTGGCGGCTGGCGGAGACGGGTACCGGTGCGTGCCTGCGCAGCCGTGGGCAAATGTGGCCAGGGTCTGGGAATGGGACGCTGCCTGCCTGCCATTCCAACCAGGGATGCTGTCCCCCTTTGGGCTAGTAAACCCTGTGGAAGGGTTACTGTCTGCTGCCACCGGTGCCTGCTTTTCCCTTTGGCCAAGCGACCTCCACAGATTTGGCAGAGCTCTTGGAGAGCCTTCTGGACCAGAGGGACCTGATCGATCTATAATTCTTAGTCATGAGACTTTGCTGCAGGACTGAGACCTCAAGTTGTCATTTTCCGTCCCGCTTACAAATACATCCCCCCGTGTACGGCAGCATGGAAAGGACCCGCGGGCGCAGGGAAAACCCTGGCAGTGGGGACAGCGGGGCGGTGCCTTTGAGATGGAGAGATGAACCAGTGGTGGATGGATGACGACAAAGTTAAGGGATCCGCTGAAGTCAACAGCAAAACTCCTATTGGGGGGTCAAGATTTCACCAGTCGCTCCTGTTCGCTTCACTGTAGAGGGTGGTAACGATCCTCTGGCCCACTAGGATGTCTCCACGCACCGCGGTTCCCTTCACAGGGTGCTTGGCACCACCTGGCTGCCAGAGAACACGTATGCCCCAAGGGCTTCACCTCCTGCCACCGCAAGGGTCACAAGGCTGCCTGTGCCCTGCAGTGAGCTCTGGGCCATTCAGCCGTGGCGTGGAGGGGTTAATCCACACCCTGTGCGGGCCACGGGGGTTACACAAGAAAGGGGAGGACAGTCCTGGGTCACGGCACTGCCTGCACCCCCTGGGAGTGGGAGGTAAGAGGAGGAAGCCCCCTCATCAGACTGAGGCGGGGAGGAGAGCAGCCCGAAACGGCCCCTCTAGTCCTCTCGTTACCTGGGATCCTGGTGCAGCAGTGGCTGAGGCCGGGCCGGACCTGTCTCTGGAAGGCGTCACCTTCTTGGAGGGCTTTGAGCGGAACCAGCCGAACCAGCCAGACCCGGAGCCCTGGCAAACACAGGGTCTCGTTGGCGCTGGCGTCGTGTAAGTCCCGGCAATTCAATAAAGACACCACCACCCGCAAGCTCGCTGTGGAACCCCGCCCGGCCCCTGCCGACCCCCCCCACCCCACAGCGTCATGGGGGACGGGAAGGAGCCAGCCCCTTCTCACAGCTGTGACGGGAGAGGAGGAAACCCCTCTCTACCTCAGTGTGCGGCAAGGAGAGAGAGCAGGGCTGAGGGCCCCAGACCCATCCCATTGCAGGGGGGACAGAAGAGCAGGGGCTCGCACATCGGCCTGGGGACGCGGGGATGAGGGGGAGCAGCCCAGCACCCCTCACCTTTGCCTCCTCTTGCTCGGCCCCCTCCGTCGACGGCCGCTCTGCGGCAGCTGCCTCGCCTGGGCCTGCCGGGGGTAAGGCGTCCTCCACGGAGATGGTGGAGCTCTCTGAGACGGTGCGGGCCCTGGCCGCCAGCGCGCTCTGGTAACAGAGGGAACGGGCACCGTGCCCATTGGGAGGGGGAAAGGAAACTGGGCGGGGGGGGCTGAGGAACAAGCCGGCAGCCATTCCAAGAGGCAGCATCATTCATCTCCTCTCCTGAGCCCAGCACATCTCAGAACAGGAGAGCGGGTCCTGTCATGCCTCCCTGAGTCCCACGGTACCTCTGCACCCGCCCCGCTGCAGTCACAGCAGCCCCATCACAGCTCTGCCTCGCGCCAGCTGGCTGCGGTCCCTCTGCAGGCACACGCCGGTCGTGAACGGGGCATGAGCTGCTCCACTCCCCCCGCAGCGTCCCTACACCAAGGCTCGGGGGGAGGAAGAGACTTTCCACCGGCTGCCTCACGCGAGGGGAATTCTCAGCTGGCTGGTGAGAGGCCAGTGCTCAGCGTCACATGAGCAGCCCAGGACCTGGGCCTTGCTCCTGGGGGGGTTGACACCTGGGAGGTGTCTCAGCCCCAGAGTTTGTGGGGGACATGGTGCAAGGGGAAGGGAAGGCCTTTGGCTACGGAGAGGAGGGGCAGGTGAGACTCATGGGTGGGCTGGGCGTGTGGCTAGCGGGCAGCTGGGGCAGAGAGGGTTGCATTTGGGTGGCAGGGAGGAGAATGGGGTTTGTCTGCCCTCGTCCGGTGCATTGTGGCACCTGGCTCCCCTCACCCTCACCGCTCTCACCTGCTGCTCCGGAAGGTTCTTCTGCCCCCCAAAGGGCAGGGCGTACCCTGGCGGCCTCACAGCGCCCCCTGCAGAGCAGAGAGAAGAACGCTGCTCAGGGGCGCACGCCCTTCACATGACACCTGCCTCCTCTAATGGGGGCGTTTTTAATGCAACCGTTGGTGAGGTAAAGAGGGAGCAGCCCAGCTGGCTTCTTCACTGCGAGATGCTGCCACTGGAGCGACTGAGGCACACGCGGTCACTCTGCCGGGCACCGAAATCCTGTGTAGTCTTCTCTGAGCATTAGCAGGGCTAGGTGCCAGGCCCCTCTCTGGCACTAGCACGACCGCCTTTCTGACAGGGCGCGGGACCGTGCCACGCTCCCCCTCGGCCAACCCAACGCGCAGGGCCACGCGCCTCTTCCTGGGGTCCCCAAAACGCCAGCTTGGGATCCTCCTTTGCACCTGTGCCGAGCAAGGAGAGGCCTGGCTCCGCCCAGTGACGAAGGCAACGAGGTTGCAGAGGAGACAGGGAGGGCAAAATGTTCCCCACGTCTAACCAAGAGGCCTCCTACCATCTAGAGCACGGCACGGAAGTGCAGCCTCTCAGAGCTTCTGCTCCCTGCTTGCCCTCAGCACTACACGCGAGGGGCGGCAGGCACGTCGGGAACATCTACTCTTGGAGCATGCTAAAAATAGCACGTAGCCACGGCAGCAGGAGCGATGGAGGAGACACTAGCCACCCAAGTCATGGGCTAGCGGCTTGGCCACATACATCATTGGGGTGGCTAGCCCCTCGTCCTGTTCCCACTGCTGTGGCTAGCGCCTTCTCACTCTACTTTCAGGGTGCTAGTTCAGTCCAAATTAACACGGGGCAGTATCCTGGAGCTGGGAATCACACCCTCAGCTCCCTGTGTAGACAGACCCTTGGAGCCTCGGTCTTCCCTCTGCCGGACAAGGAACAGCCCCAAGAGGGCAAATCCAGGGTGACATGCTCTGCGCGCAAGAGGCACCAGGTTAAAACGTGAACCAGGTTCGCTCTCACGCCAGAGCTGGGCTCATATGAAAATGAGACCAAGGGTGTGAGCACCGTTTACCCAGACAAACGTCTCCGCAGAGAGGAAACACAGGAAGTCTCTGCAGACAGGCCAGGGTGCCCAAAAAGAAAACCTGTCGCCACAGTCATGGGCAGGCACGTTGGCAGAAAATCCAGTCGGAATAGAGGGGCGGGGCCGATCCTCCTCTGCCCTGCCTACTCCCCAGGATGGAGAGAAACCCCAGCGCTGCGCCCCAGCCCTGAATATCCCCACGTTCAGCATCCGAACACGCCAGTTCCACCTGAACTGTCCGGTACGTATGTCCCTCCCCGCACCTCCCAACAGGTTTTCCCCCCCTCCTCCCAGGAACAGTCACAGGTGGCCTAAAGGCAGCAGCGTTCAGACAAGCTTACCTTGCGGCGGGTAGGTCTGAGGCGAAGGGGCGTTTGACATTTCTCCTGGAGAGAGATTTGCCCCAGGGCTGACCCCTGTGGGGCGATGCTCTTGCCTGGGCTCAGGCGGCACAGAAGCTACGGCCTGCTCTGAGCCCTCCAACCTGGAATGTGCATCAGGCGGGAAGGACACGTTCGCCTGTAGACCTGGCTGGGACTGGCCTGTCCTCTCGGCAGCAGTGGGGTCATACGGCTGGTGTCCTGGGTTCTGCTGGTAGCCGGGGATCTGTGCGAACTCATGATGGAGATCTCTCTCTGGAAAACAGACCCCAGGTTTTTTGCTCAGGATAGGTACAGCTTTATTGAATGGCTCAGGGTCACAAGCTTCTCTTCGGTGTCCTTGTCCATGGAAAGTGAGCCGGAGAGAGCAAGAAAAGATCCAAGGGAGTTACAGTGGGTAAGGAGTGGGGTGTTGGTACAGGACAACTAACACAGAAGAGTTTTTATCATCTTAGCAGGGAGAGGGCGGTGGCGAGAGACAGGAGGGGGACTCATGAGGCCAACTGAGGGGCATGGGGAGAAGACAGAGTCTTCAGAAATTCAGAGGGTCCCACGGCCTCCTGTTCCCTCCTGCCTACACGTACTGAAAGGACTAAAGCTCACCAACAACGCTGCAGCTTTCTGGCTGCAGTTGTTAAACGCCAGCCCTCTCTCGGCCCCGTGGGGAGGTGGAGCAGGCCAGGGGGCTGGCAGGTGTCACCACTAAGAGACTGATCCACAGGCCCAACCCTGCAGATCCCTGGTCAGGCAGAAAGAAGATCACGCTCCTGAGGCTTGACTGAGCCCTGCCCCCCTCCACAACCCAACACCCTTTGTGGGGAGGGGGCGACTTCTAGAGTATGATGGAGAGAGTCCCAACAAGACCAGAGTCTTTGCTATCCCGGGAGAGCGACACAGAGGACCAGGGAAGGCAGTTTCCAGTCTGTGCCTAGCAGAGGCTCCCTTGCAAGCGGAGGATAAAGGCGGAGGACAGGAGACATGAATGCTCCGCTCTGAACAGGTACCAAAGTCTGGAACCTGCCGGTCTCCAATGAACCTGGCCATGCTCCATCTTCACACGCAGAATGGCCTAGAGCCACTAGGGTATGTAAACACCCAGCTCCCTTTGGTATTTAGGCCCCTACATCATGTATGTGAGGCCTGGGCCAGTGTGTCGGGTCCTTTACCTGCTGCGGATCCGCCGGCTGTGGAGCACGCTGGCTGAGCGGAAGGCGAGTCGGGGAGGTCTCCTTCTTTCTGAAAGGGTTCCAAAAGTGAACGGCCCAAAAGAAAGGGAAAGCGAGAGCTGTCTGCCGGGCGCCGGTAAGCGGGACGTAATTGTCACTGCCGTGAAGGCCACGCCGGCTCCTGGTGGAGCACGGCCACCTCGTGGGCAGCGAGCTCTGTTTCTGAGCTTCCGGTCAGAGTCATTTACACCCAGGGGGCCGGGAGGACCTGCTCCGTGCCACCCACCCCACCTGCTTCTCACTCATCCCAAGCAAGGAGGCGCACTGAATCCTGGGGCTCCGTTCTCTCTTCTCCGGGAGCGACTCTGCTCCGCTGGAGGGCTGGGTCCCCCAGCGGATGAACAAGGACAGTGGGAACGGTGACCTCGGTGGGAAGGCTGGAGCTGTTCAGAACCACCTATCGGGCCTGAGTCACTTGGTGGAGTCACTGCTAGTTTCCACCCTTGGGAGGAGATCAGAATACGACCATTGTCCTTTTTAGAGGGGGCAGGCTGGGGATCCACAGGGAGGGGAGAGAGACAAAACACGGGGACAGATATCTGGTCCCCTAGGGGGTGTCTACTCTGCACCGTTATTTCGAGACAACGAGCGTTATTTCAAAATAACAACGCGAGCGACTACACAGCCATTCCGTTCTTTCGAAATAATTTCGGAATAACGGGCGGCTTATTCCGAAATCCGTACATCTCATTCTACGAAGAATGTAGCTATTTCAAAATGAGGCGTGTGTCGATGCTCCACTGCCGCTATTTCGAAACAGCCCCTCCCCAGGGCCGTTCTAAGTTATTCCTCCCCAGTGCCTCCTGGGGCTCTAAATCGAGAGAGCACGTCGGCATTAGGGGAGCCTGCCTCAGACTAATTTTGAGGCTTCCCTGTAGTGTAGACGTGCTATTTCAAAATAAGCTATTTCGGAATAACTGTCACACGGCACATCCTGCTTTGCCCACCCCAGAGGGCTGCGGCAATCATGAAACATGATGGAAGGACCTTCCCCCACCCCCTCCACTCCCATCAAACTCACCTCCCACTGCTGGCCTAGGGCTCGGAGCTGGATGAGCCAGTCTGGTTCCAGGTTCTGTTCTCGCTCGGGTCTTTCCAGAAGCAACGGGTCAGAGAGTTTCAGCTGCTCTGCGAGCTGTGCAGTGGTAGGGAACAGATGCTTAAGCATGTTAACCTCTGGGATGCAGAGTGCACAGATTGAGAGCCGTAGCCATTAACGAGGTGCTAGGTCCACGGACCAGGGAAAAGCTATTCACGAGTGCAGCATTTCCTCATAATGAATACATAAGACTAGCACACGGCATTTATACAGCACCTTTATTATTTCTATTGCAGTAACATCTAGAGGCCCCAGAACTGCTCTGCTAGGTGTTGTACAAACAGCTGACCTGCCCTCAGAGGATCTCAAAGGACTTTACTGACCCCACCTCTGTGAGCTAGGTCACTACCGTGAATCTCATTTTCCAAGTGGGTAAACTGAGGCACAAAGCGATCAGTGTGACTCTGCCAAGCTCACACAGTTATCCATTGGTGGGATCAGAGAGATCCCAAATTTCCTGGCTTCCACTCCTGGGCTCTAGCCACATAACTTCTGTGAGAGGGAGAGGGAGTGTTTGCAATGGCTAGAACACAGGTGTGCGAGTCAGGCTTCATGGCTTCCACTCCTTGCTCTGCCACCGACTCACTGCATGGCCTTGAGCATGACTCTGCAACTGACACACTCATAAAAACTGCTCCATAGAAGGTGACAGAGACACACTTTAACAGACAAAGAAAAGGGAAAATTCCCGGCGCACGAGCAAACGGAACTATCTGGGAGAAGCTGTCCGGGTTGACAGGGTCAGCTCACATTGGATACAGACATGGGCTCATTCTAAACCAACACCGAGAGAAAAGAAATTAAAAGTGTGATTATTCCTAAATGGGAGGGTGTTTAATCCAAAAGCTAATATGTGCTTTGATCCAGAATTAGTGAACAAACACCTGGTTGTCAGTCATCCCTGCTTCAAAGGAAGGGAAGTCTTAATCAAATACTAACGCGGATCATAATTTGCAACACAATCTGCAACATCAAAGACGAGAGAGGGGCTATGGCCGTGCTGGTTTTTCATCTAAAAGCCCGTTCTCCCAGGAGAAGTGTTATTCCCAGCAGCCCGGCCCATCTGCAAGACTCTTAGAGTAATTAGGTTTCCACAACAGGTGGATCTGGGTAAGCGCTGTAACATTATGTAAATCGAGGGTTAGGGCTGGTGTGACGGGGATTTTCATAGCCCCTGCCTCAGGTGTGCGTTACCTAAGCATTCTTCCTGTCTCCCTTTAATCTGCTCTGTGGCAACCACAAGCTGCATCTCAGGGGAGATCCTTTGGAGTGTATCGTTCCCAGAGCTCCACACAATGGCGCCTTAGAAGGAAACAGGACTCAAAGGCAGATGAATGGGATTGATGATGCCTCACGGTCGTGCTGCAGAAAGGGGGGTGAGGCAGTCTAGTAGCTTGTGCACTGCACAAGCATGCTAAGGACTCGAGGTTTAGCCCTGGCCCGACACGTTACTTCCCCAGCTGGGAAATGGGTACAATGAGACTGACCTCCTTTGTCGAGCGCTTTGAGATCGACTGATGAAAACCTCTAGGTCAGAGCGCGGTGCTGCTGCTCATTCTTCTGGCTTTGGGGGACAAAGGGGTGGGCTTGGTTTTCTAACTCCATCCCACACCAGCCAGAATGGGACGTGTTCTGGTTTAAAAGAAAGACCCTTGCCTACTTTAATCGCGCCAGCAGCTGCGCAAATTGCAACACCTTACTGCAAAATAACAATATGCAGCTCTGACAACCAGGAACACGCCTCAAACCCGGCAGTTGCGGGGAGATTGTGATTCCAGGTGGCATGTTCCTTCTAAGGCACGTCAAACCAGTTCTCATAATGAATAGCTCCGGAGCTGGCTATGGGCCACACACAACCGTCCTCAGAATCAGCTGCCACACCTGAGTTTGCAACAGACTGCACAAACATTATCCCGGAATGATGCATTCCAGAGGAAAACATCAAGAACCTCTTTAACACAGATTTCAGCATCAGAAGTAGGGATGTTAAATATCGGTTAATTGACTAGGCAATTAACCTCATGAATTCTTATCGGTTACTTGACTATTCTAAAGTACCCGGGGGGTGGGGCCAGCAGCCGGTTGCTCCGGCCCCACTCCTGAGGAGCCCCCTGCCACTCTGCGCTGCTGCCTCTGTATCAGAGGCAGCAGCGTGGGCTGCCCAGCAGGAGTTGGTCTGCGAGGGGAGCCAGTTTAAAAAACAACTCCCCTCACAGACCGGCTGCCTGTTGCCCTATGTTGCTGCCTCTGATAGAGAGGCAGCAGCCCGGGGTGGCAGCATCTCCTGTCCGGGGAGGATCTGAGCTCCCGGACCTGGCGCAAGCCAGGACTGAGCCAGACTGCCTGCCTGCCGGGCTCCTAATACATTTTAAATGCCGCGTCGCAGCGGGGGTAGGTTCCAGACCTGTTGCAAGCCAGGACTGAGCCGGGCTACTAGCCAGCCTGCTAAAAAATGTACTGGCGGTGAGGAGGGGGAGAAACGTGTGTAGTCTATAGCATTGACCGATAAGCTTTTGCTAATCCATTAATCAATTGCACTATTACATCCCTAGTCAGAAGTCCCCACCGTTTTCCAACTTGGTAGAAACTTCACAGTGTGAGTTCCTTCTGCTGCAGCGCTGTGTCCTTTCCTCCCCTCCCCCTTCCTCTGCCCTTTATTTGACATTCGACTTGGCTCCTGCATCCCTGTTTCAGCACCGTTGGCCAGGCCTGCGCATATCTCATTTAGGCAGCTGCTGCAGAAGAATTACCAGGGGCAGCCAGATAGCACAGCCGACCGCATCCTGAAGGACTCACATCGGCGCTGGGTTGAGCTTAGTTGTCACCCGCCAGCCAGGGCCGACTTATCCATTAGGCACAGCAGGCACAGTGCCTAGGGACCACGATACTTTTAGGGGCCTACAAAAATGTTTTAATTTCTTTTAAAATCAGAAGAAAAAAAATTAACGCTTAGGGTAGAAGAAAGTGTTTTAATTTTTTCTCACATCAGAAAAAAATGAAACTTTTAGGGCCCACGACAATCTATTACATTTTGCCTAAAACAGAAAAAAAATGTTGAAGTATTTAAAGTTATATCAAAAATAATTTTTAATATTGATATTATTATGGTGGGAGGGGCCCACGAAAGCAGAAGTGGCCCACGAAAGTCATCATGCGGCCCTGCCGCCAGCAAATAGAGGCGGGGAGTTGATTTTCAGAAAAGCTGAGCTCTTGTGGGCCCAACCCATGTTCCTCGCAAGAGAAGGCTTGATTGTGAGTAAAACACAGGCCGAGGCAGCTTGACAGCATCCCTGAAACCCTGGCCTCACATAAACGAAGAGCAAAACTCCCAACAGGACCGGGACTTCACCAATTATACATTTCAGTTAACTCTCCCACCCGTAGCCGAAGCCACGCCGTAGCTGGTTATGAGAGACGCACCTTGATAACCTGGTCTAGCAGCACCGGGTGGCGGGCCTGGGTCTGGTCTAGCAGAGCTGTGCCGATCCCTTCGCAGTAATGCAAGGCCTGGGAGGTGAGACCGTAGTCCGCCAGGCGTGACGCATAAAGGAGTTTATACACCTTGGGAAAGGAAGGAGAAAAATGAGCGTTCGAGGGGGGAAGAGGAAAAAGAAGGAAAAAGCAGCCCAGCGGCTCAGACGGTGAGGTCCCCAGACAGCCCAGCTGGAGGTGTGTGACTCATGTAATGGACAGTGCACAGAACTGTGAGTCGGGAGATGCAGGGGCAAATCTTGGCTCTGTGCCCCTTCCCTCTCTGTGCCTGTTTCCCCTTTGCCCGTCTTCTCTGTTTAGACTTTGGGACACGGACTTTCTCTCTCCCTAGACATCTGCGCTGCCCCTGGCCTCGCGGTGGGGGCGCCTCTCAGTGCTCGGACAATGAAATTCCAACGTACTGTCCAGCCCCGTCATGGCATGTTGGAATGCCGCATGAACACATCCGCTTAGAAAGACACAGAATAGACAGGCTCCAGTCCTAGGTGCAGTGAGACTGATTGTGATCTGTAAGGAGCGTTTGTCCATCTCACAAAACCACCATCCACTGTGGCAGGCTTGCTGGTTCGCCCTTGCCCACTCCCCCCACCCCGCCCTCGGGCCTCCAGCTGGAATTGCAGTGGGGCTGGGTTTGAAGTCCCAGGAGAGATGGGCCAGCAGATCGGTAGGGGAGGACCCTCACCAGAAATATAGATTGATTCACCTGGGTTGGGCAGCGCTCAAGGCTTGTGCACAATGTTAAAAGTACAGCAGCTATGAGTGGCTCTCAGAGAAAGGAAAGCCAGGCAAAAACTCTGCCCCGAAACTCACAAGACACATGCTCTGCTGAGCTGTGAAGGGGAGTGCATTCAAAAGACCCTCCCCTGAGGAAGCTCTGCCAGGCCCAGGGAGGGCCTGATCTCTGACTGCTCTGCATCGGTGCCAAGTGCGCATCCGTCACAGTTCTGCTCGGCACGGGACGCGAGCCCTCCAGCTCGGTTTCAAGGGCAGCCCCTTGCCAAGCACATGGCAGGGAGTCTGGCTGGAAGGTGACTCTTTGCAGGTTTGCATTAGAAAGGAAGAGCCGCAGCCTCCCAGGTTGCTGGATGATAAAAGAGACGGAGCACATCTGGACCATGCAGAGCCCTATGGCTGAGAATCACCAAGGACAAGTGCTTTTTTGGTTTAAAAAAAAAACAAAAACGGTGCCAGTACTCCAGGGGAAAAGTTGTTGAGAAAAAAAAAAAAAGCCGGTGTGGGGCCAGCATTGCCCTTTTAAGAGACATGACCCCTTTAAGACAACTGTTGAACATTTGCGTACAGAAATGCCGGTACGCTACGTTTTTTCCAGAGGTAAGGAGGTGCCGGTACTGTGTACCGGGCAGTACTGTCACAAAAAAAGCACTGCCTTGGACAAAAGCAGCCAGCCCGCCCCTCACTTCATGAGCCCTGGCTTTATGTGTGAGCCACTTTAGTAAAACTGGTAGGAAAAAAACCCGACACAGGTGGAAACCAGAGGAATTTGGCCACCCTGCACGCGGGCTGAGAGATACAAAATGTCTTGTAGGCCACACATAGAACCCCAATCGGCCACAAGTTACCCAGCACCATGTTAGGTGGATGAACATCTGTTTTCCTCCAGGCCACGGATCGCTCTGGGGATCAGGCAGGAGACAGGAGTCTGGGTGTCTACAGTGAAGCCACAAGCTTGGAAGGCAGAAACAAATTTAGGCCCCGAGTGAGTTTTAGGCACCCACAGTATTCAGCAGCTTTGAGTAGGGCTTTTGTGGGTCACAGCAGGGTGTAAAAATGGGTCTTAGGCGCCTCAATCTGAGGATTAGGTTCCTAAATCCCATTGTGGATCTGGACATGGGGCCTTTGGCTTTTTATAGTTCCGTTCATCCTGACCACTTTACAAATCCTACAGAAAGTCTCACAACCCCACAGCGACACAGGTGAGAGTTAGCACACTCCTTAGACAGATGGGGAAACTGAGGCACAGAGCAATTCCAGTCCCTTATTCTGGTGGCTAGGGGACGCTGGCCATCAACACAGCCATGCGCAGTACCGAGGAATGGAATAGCAGGGCACCTTTCGGGTGAGCGCTGAGATGCACTGGCAGAGGAAGAGTAGGATTGAAGTAACAAGGACACAGAAGGGCTGGCATTGACATGTGCTGGCAGGACTGGCTGAGGAAGCCCGTGTGGTGCCCATGATAATACATCCTACACTCTCACAAGTTCCCAGATTCATTATACAGAGGGGATGAAAATCACCCCTCACCCTCGAGACATTGTCCTGAGCTGTCTACCGTGGGGGAGAATACACACAGCCATACCCAGCCCAGCCAGCGAGAGGGGAAACTGAGGATGGTGCTTAGCCAGGAGATGGAGGAAGAAGAAAAGAGAAGAATTCACTCGGTAAATAACACTAGGGGAAGAGAGGCATGCAGGAGAGCAGAGTTTAGGGGCCATTTGAATGCAGAACATAAGGTGACGCCGTAGTCCGTGGCAAGGGGCATTTCAGAAATGCATTCGGTTGTGATTTGTGCAGAGAGGTGACGTTACAGCACAGTGAGCGCCGGTGACTCTAAGCATCTAAGGCCCTGGCCGTACCTGACAGATTCCATTACCTGGAAGGAGGGGATGAAGGATTTGGGGTGTCGCAGCGTTTGACAATACTCGAAGATTTCCATCCTCAGGATAGACTCTGTCGTGGCAAACCGTGCAAAGGGCTGGCTGAAAGGAGAAGGCCGAGAGGTGAGCTCCGGGACAGAAGGCAAGACTCTTGCTCTCCATGAATAGCCTGCGTGGCTGGGATACCGAGTGTCCGTCCCGCACCCAGCCAACCTTCAGCATGATAAACTGACTCGGCGCAGAAGTGGAACTGATTAATGCTACAGCCAGTCAAATCCCGTCTTAGAAAGCAGGGAGGCACCGAACCCAGCCACACAAACCCCCTCCCCACCCACACGGCAGCAAAAAAACACTGCAGCATTAATATGCATTTACTATAAGCCCCTGAGCATGCTCTAAGGATGTGACGTGGTGTTTGTAAATGGGGCAGTGCTGAAAAAGGAAAAAAACAGCATAAAAGGCAAAAAGCAGAGTCGGTTAAAACCCCTTCGTTGTGAGCAGTCTGGCGTGCTAGTAACGTGGCAGGAATTTTTTAGGGAGATTTCTGGCTGGGCCCTCAGGGAGGCGGGCTGCCTTGAACTCTGGAAACGCCAGCCCTTAAGAAACAATGGTGTCTCTATAGGGCAAACTACTGCACTCAGCGAGTGGGGATTCTGTGAGGCACCCCCGAGGACTATGGGCCTGCTTTCCACATGGCCATTTGCCACTGGGCACAGTGACTGGCCAATGTGGGGAGGGGTAGCTCAGTGGTTTGAGCATTGGTCTGCTAAACCCAAGGTTGTGAGTTCAATCCTACAGAGTTGTGAATTTAACTAGGAATCAGGGGCAAATCTGCCAGGGATGGTATTTGGTCCTGCCATGAAGGCAGGGGACTGGACTCAATGACATTTCAAGGTCCCTTCCAGCTCTGTGAGATGGGCAGCTGTTTACATCCACTTTGCCCAGATGCAAAGGCTGATGCTGGCACTCAGACCCCACTGTGATATGGGGCTGCTGAGCAGTGACCTTCATTGGAAGATACAGAGCTTCTCCAAAGGAAGCAGGTGGAGGCACCCAACTGTAGTCACCGCCCTGGGCAGGCAGGTTTTCAGAACCAGGAGGGACCCTGTAGAACTAGAGCCACAGTGCCATCCAGTGGGCAGTCTAGGGAATGGCAGGGGGGGTTCTCCCCAGCTGACACCCTAATCACCTGAGGAAGTGGGTTTTACCCCTGATGACCTAATAAATCTGTTGGCCTCTAAGGGTGCAACAGGACTGCTCCTTGTTTCCACCAGTTCCTGACTGATATTTGTGGGCGGGAGCGCATGTTCCCTCTAATCTTTCCCACCTATTTGTGGATTTTTTCCACCCATGTGCAGAATAAATTTTGTGCACCAAGGCATGTGCGAATGTGCACCACGAGTAGAAACACAAAACCTAGCTGTGGGCGCTCTGCCAACCAGCTGGGCAGCATTGGAATCTCTAGAGTGCCCAACTTACAGGGAATGCTGGCGGGGGGTATGTATGTTATGGGGCTTGGGGCTTGGAGGGCAGGGGAGGAGCACAGAGGCAAATGTTCACGGGTGTTAGAACATCTCCTCACACTATCACACGCACTGTTGCCCACACACCGCTCGGCCCTCACGCACTGCACACTGCTGCTGCCTGGATGCTGTGCTGCTTCAAAGCATGGTCCATAGGTGACCTAGGCCCTACGCTTTGGGGAACCCCACAGCAGCCACCTCAGCTGTTCTATGGATGGGACCCACAGGGCCCAGGGTGGCTTGGGAGATTATCTGGGGGGCCTGGTGCAAGGTGGCAGCAGAGGTCGAGTTGCTCCGGCTCCCGTACACAGCGCAGTGGCTGGAGCCGGAGCAAGTCGGCAGCCTGGTCTGTTCCATCTCCCAGCCTGCTGTGTTCCGTTTCATCGTGGCGGCCTGGGCACTCGGCTTCCCTCCGCTGCCTGGAGCAGTGGGGACGGGGCGGAGCAAGCTGCCGGCTCGCTCCGGAGCCTGCTGCTGTGGTGAGCACAGAGGGGTGGGGGTAATCCCTGCTGCCCACGCCCTTGGCCCCGCCCTTTCTCCTGAGGCCCCGCCCCTTCTGGGGGAACCTCCCACACCTTGCCCTAGGCCCACAGTGGCTCTCAGCCCCGCTGTTCATGGCTGCAGAGCCACTGAAATGTCACCCACCCACCACCCGTCCATTCAGCCGAGTGGCCCAAATGTCAGTCGGTGGCGTTGCGACTGGGCACACGGGGCGGCCGTCCCTGGTGTGCTCAACTCCTGGTGTGCCGGCTCGGGTGCTGTGTGGGTAAGAGAGCAGGGCAACTTGCCAGCCGAGGGAGACCCAGGGTCCCTGTGGGGGGGGGGGGGGGAAATGGGCAGGGGATGGAACTGGGTCAATGATGCTGCGGGGGGGAAAAGGACTGGAATTTGCCCTCCCTCCCCGAAATCTCTGAATTGGCCCCATTGATGGCACCGTTCCCAATACACCTGTGGCCATTAGCCCAGTGTGCCGCTCTGTGGCAAGGTTAGCAGGGTGCACCGGGGTCTGTGTCTGCCTGCCAAACTATAAACTAGGTCTCCTTGGGAGGAGCATTAGTTCCTGCCTGTAAAGTCCTTGCTGTTCTGCCGCCTAGGCATGACGGCCATAAATACCTGCAGGAGCCCCCCGCCTGCTCCGATGACTCACCTGGGGTCACTGCCCAGCAAGGCCATGCGGTCTGTCTTAACCCCGTAGTGACCAAAAGGGACATTGGCCATCAGGAAACAGAAGTGAGCCGCTTCTATTAACCCTCTCCCAGCTGGACAGGGAGAAAAGAGACAAAAGCCAGTCACAACACAAATACTGCCAAATGCACACATGGCAAAACAGCTGTTCCTTCGCCCCACCCTGACCCTCCAGGGCCCCCAGCCCCCCAGCAAGCCCCTCATCCTTTTTGCTACTAATCAAGTTTCATGTTCAATTGGATGACCTGACTGGACAGCAGCAGCATGTGCCTTCAAGTGTCTGGCTCCTGTTTCGTTTCACGAGGAAATTTCAAGGTAGCAAAATCTGTAGCGAGACTTTCTACCATTAACGCCACCTAACTAGCTCTAAAAATAAGCCAAGTGAGTCCCCTCCTCTGTCCCCCACACCTGTGACCCATGCACGAAGGCAGCAGGGATGTTCTCGACACACACACACACACACATAAATTACACTGCCAAGGACCATGTCAAGGCAGCCAGACACACACAGATGTCTGGGCAGGGGGATGCAAGCAGATATACACGCTTGGGTGGAACTACACAGACACACAGTCCCTGGTACACACACCACACAATGACATGGAAAGGTGCAGACGCACAATCTCGTCGAGGCTCACAAACATCCACACACGTGTTCCCCACAGCTTACATAGCCCTGGGTGCTGCCAAGGCATCTTAAGTCACTTCAATAGAAGCTGTGCAGTGATTTAATAACTCAGTCATGGAGCGGAGCTAAAGAGGGAAATAAAGGATAGTTCAGCTTGGACGCACAGGTGATGCATGGGGAGGGTATGTGGGGGTCATATGTCTCCCTAGATTGTCACATGCACCCTAGATTTTAATTACTGAAGGTGGATGCCCTCACTTCCCCCCCCACCCCAGTCCCTCCTGCCCTGCAGACATGGGTCACCTCTGCTTGGAAGCAAAGATTGAAGCAGCAGGGCAGGGAATTCAGCTACCCCAGTCCCCCAAAATGATCTATGCAAGGGCTGGTGACACCAGTGGCTGGCATCTGATGGCTCTGGGGTGAGCAGGTGGCCAGGAGCTCTGTGAATATACACAAGTGGCCCCTACTCATAGCTCCTGCCGGGTGGGCACTGACACCACCAATTCCCAGACTCACACCCAGGCGGGCCAAGAGAGCGGAGCGGAGAGCCAGCCGTCCCACCACTCCTTGGTGGGCTCAGCTGACGCTGCGGGCACCTTGCCGGCCACCTCTTCTCACACGGCCTCTCTCAGCCCCATAGGTCGGGGGTGGGGCCATACACATACAGAAGAATTAAAGCCCTGAACTAGGCTCGTGTAAGAGACACGCCTGGGCCGGCAGCAGCTGTTTGCTCAGCGTCCCGGCAAGGCCCTTTTCTCATTTAGCATGCATCTGACGAAGTGGGTCTTTGCCCACGAAAGCTTATGCTCCAACACTTCAGTTAGTCTATAAGGCGCCACAGGACTCCTCGCTGCTTTCTCATTTAGGAGTCTAACTTCAGCCGCCCACCTGTGCCTCCCGGGTGGCCTCTGACTATCCAAGTGTCTATTTGGTGGCAAAACAGTGCCTTGGGCAAACCTGTATTTTGGTGCCCTTGCCTCCGCTGCCTCCTCAGGCTTCCCAGCCCTACCAGGACCTCTGGGCCCTGCTCCCTCTACCCGCATGGCCCTGAGTTCCCTTCTGCAGCCTCACCCGCCCCCCATGTCCTGGCCTCTTTACCATGACCACACACTCGCCGAGCACGGTGCCTGGACAGTCACCCTTGTCGCTCCCCCGTAAAACCAGCCCTATTCCCAAGGGGCCCAGCAGTGTGAGGCCGTGAAGACGATGTGGATGGCTCTACAGAGGGGACAGAACCCGAGACTAAACTTATTTCCGTCGGGGTGGTTTTGAACCCACTTAAGTCCCCATCCTCCCATCTCCTGTAATGGAGGACGCTAAAAGTCTGAGGCCCATCTGACGCGCGGTGCGAGCCACTCAGCCGGGACCACTCCCGGCCTCTCCTCACCCAAGGTGTCTCCCATGGCGACGATGGCCCGGTGGTTCAGCTCAGTGTCTCCAACCTGGTTGGACAGCATCACGGCCAGGTGTGGTCTCCAGTCTCCCCACCTGGCATCCCCGCAGCACTGGGAGCAGAAACAAAGAAAGAGGGAGGGATCGTTCGGCCGCTTTCGCTTCTCGGCCGACATAGGCGCAGAACTATGAGGACGTCACAAGGGAAGGGAGGCTGTCTGGGGATAAAGCGACAAGGTGCGTCGGCCTCCACGCCAAACAGCTGCGCCGGGCCTCCTCATGTGCTCTGCATTCCCCGTCAGCCTGAGCATCCCACGTCCCCCCCAAATTCCAGCCCCTGTGCGCTTTCATGCCTCCCCAGAGATCTTGCACAAGACAGTTCCATGCCTCCCCCACCCTGTGATCCCGCTGCCACGTAATCCTATGGAGCGTGCTAGGTTCTTACCCAGCATCGCCTCTGTCTCAGATTCCTACAGAGGAATGTCACCGTGTGGGTGCTAGCAGGGGTCACTGGTTATACGGGGGCCGCCACCCGTCCCATATTCACAGGACAGCCCCCTTCCCACAAGTGTGTCTTGTCTCTGGGAGCCACCCAGGTACAAATGCCCCCTCTCCACTGTGCTGCCTCGTGCCAGTGATAATACTGGGTCGCCGTGAAAAATGGCCAATTCCTTTGCTGTTCGCTGCCGTGGACAGACTAAAGGACAGATCGGTGATTCTGAGACGGCGGTCTATGAAGCAGTGCCGAGGGCCCCGGAGCCCTGCTCTCCTGCCCTTCCCCACCACAAGGTGCCAAAGTAGCCGGACGCTTTCCCATTCAGTACCAGGGCTGCCTGAGGTATCCTTCCGGACATGAGCTGGAAGAGAGTCTGCAGGGGGTCGTTGAGAGCTAGCGTGCTGGTGAACCTGCAAACCAAGAACAGAGACACAGCCAGTGGGCTAGCAGAAAGGAAGGAGGGTCTAGTGGTTAGAGCATTTGCCTAGGGCGCAGCTTAGTGTGGGCTCGACTCCCTGCCTGCCTAGATTTCCTCTGTGACCGCAGGCAATTTGAGCCTCTCTGTGTGTGGATAACGCTTCCCTGCTTTACAGGGCTGTTATGAAGCTAAATATATTAATGTTAGTGAGGCCTGCAGACTGGCGGCCTGGGGAGTCAAACTCGCCACCCCCCATCTCCAAGGTAAGGAGAGACAACAGGTTGTGTGAGGCCTGGGCACAGTGGGAGGTGAGGCAATTGTGAAGGGCAGGGGAGGTGGCCAATCACAGGGAGGCTTCTTGTGTACTGGCACCTCCTACCCACCCAGTCAGAACCCAGCTGTAGGTCCGCAGATCCATCTTGCTGGACAGGAACAGGGCATGACCCCACAGCTGGCTTCTCATGGCCCAGTCCAGCGCTTCCTGCAGCCAGGAGACAAAAAAGCAGCCTGATACTGGGTCTCCCTCACACCGCTCTGACTTTCTGAGACCCCGATTCCCCTGGCCTAGGGCTTCCCATCACATGCAAGGTTTACAGTGAGGTTCAATGGCTCTCGGCATCCCCACTACACAAACTGTCCCAGCTAGGATTGCCAGGTGTCCGGTTTTTGCCCTGACAGTCTGGAAATCACGTCTTCTGTCCGGTAAAAAAAACAGAAAATACATGTCTAGTATTTTCTGTTTCTCTTGGACGGAAGGCTGGCGGGGCCATTTTTCCCTTCCGCATCTGGCAGAGGTGGGGGGAAGCGGAGAGTGCAAGAATTTAAAGGTGCAGCATCCTTTTTTTTTTTTTTTTCTCAACAAGTTTGGTGCCTGTTTTTTCCCCTGTCCTGTTCGGGATTTTTTGTGAAGGTATCTGGCAAGCCTAGTCCCAGCACCCTGCCATGTCCACGAGACAACAACTTGGTTAAGGTTTAGCTGTCATGCTGGTTACGACAGCAAGACTCCTGCAATTGCTAGCACAACTGAGAGACATTTTTGCCCTAATGCATTTTCAGGGTTGAATCCAGGAACAGGGACCATCTTCAGCCTCTGCCGCCCACAAGATCCCCCTTGTAAAGACTAGCCAGTGGTAGAATGGACCAAGGGAGCGTAAACTCTGCACTACAATCAGAGCTAGACCCAGGCCTGATCCTTTGACTCGCCGAGCCAATGAGAGTTACAGGAGCACTGTGGAGGTCTCTCTGCCAGCACCAATGGGAATTACGAGGGCTGCACTGTTCAGACCTGCCCCCCCCCCCCACCAATGACAAAGCGGGGCTTGTGAACTTGCAGGACCAACACTTTTCTCTGCAGACCGAGAGCAGCAGGGAGTCAATGGCTCTGGAGACAGGTGGGCATGCATGCTACCTACTTTCTTTCTGCCATAGAAGAGAAGCTTGGTGAACTTTTCCACTTTCTGCGCTGGTGTCTCCATGCTGGGTGGTATCTCCCCAGTGAGGAGGTCTGGTGTCCCGGAGCCCTGCACGGGCCACTCTTCATCGGTCAGATTGATCAAGTTGGATACTGGGTCTTGCCTTTTATACTTCTCCCGGCGCTTGCAGTCTTGCATCAGCAGCTCGGCTGTGTCTGAGCCCACCATGGACTGCACGGGGAAATGAAGGAACATGAGAACTAGCATGTTAGCCCCAATCAGGAACCCATCTAGTCCGGTATCCAGCCTCAGCCAGTGGCCAACACTGCATAATATGGAGGTAGCTATAAATCCCCCCAAATGCACCGTGCCAAATATAACCATACTATGGGGAGTAATTCCTTCCTGACCCATCAGTCCTGATCAGTCTGTGCCCTGAAGCATGAGGGTTGGTGGCATATGATTTTTATCCTAGTGAGTACCCTGGAAAAGATTCTATTCTAAATCCCATATCCACAGTGTTAGTGGAGAGAAAGTCAAGGCAAGGAATCATCCACAATGAGCATAACAGCAAAAGCCCAACTTTAGTGAACTCAGTGACCTGGTCCTGGTTCCCCCTAACATTCAGTGGCAGATCTGCCTCGGACTGGGTTGAATACACCAGTCTCCTTCTGGACACAAATGCTGGTTCCTAAAGTATGTTTCAGTGCCCCTTTAAGTGCTGCTGAAACATTGGTATTTCAAAGGTGATGGACCTGGTTTGGGAAGGAGTCCTGGAGAGAAATCTTCCATGTCCCTGGTGCGCTGGGCCACACTAAAGTGATCAGCATTAATGGGAGGGGTGGGGGGGTGTAAGCTGCAGTTATTTATTCCCGACCGACAGCACATGGCTGCTTCCAATTTACAAAGGGACTCTTACAAGGAGCCATCCCGAACTGACCCAAAAGGACTGAAAGGGACTGGCGCGCATCACAGCGCCGAACAGACACACACCCCGTTCTGCCGGCAAAGGAGCACCAAGAGTTTCCAGAGCAGGGCTGAGTCTCGGCCTCGCTGAGTCTCCGAAACGCAGCTCGTGGCCACTCGGCGCTGGCAAAACGTCATCACGTCCACCTTGTGCAAGTCCTCCCTGCGGGATCAAAGAATGGGGCAAAGGAGGTGTTGGGGAGTGCAAAGCAGAGCGTCCTTAACAGCACTGGGGAGGGTTCCCAGGACCCTCTGAGTTACATGGAGGCCTCCAGAAATTCAAAGAGTGGTAGAAAAGCAGAGATACTCACTAGCGTATCAACAACACCTTCACAATTTCTCTAAACATGCAAGAAGGCTGCTCATCATTATTCCCATTTTGCAGGTGGCCAAGGCACACAGATTTAGAATGGATCTGAAATCCCTTCTTTGGGGCACCTCTAGCATTTCTAACCTGATCCAGATCAATCTATCTGCAGAGAACATCACAGTGGACTGGACTCTTAGCACCTCCTGTGCCACTCCACTAATACCGGCTCCTTCTATTGTGCATCTAGTCCTCCACCTTTCCACCCAGCCTCTCAGCTTGCTCAGTGATTTTGTATTTTTCGTTTTTCTCAGCTTTTCTCACGGGTGACCGAATGACACCTCAGTGTAACCAACGTGATGCTGAGCAAACCTGACTGCACACAAAGGGTCAAGTGACGATATTTCTCTGCACTCCCAAAAGTGAAACATCAGGGTTCAGTCCTGCAGCACGTGAGAGGACAGAAACTCCTGCTGGGCCAAGCTGCTGATGTTACAAAGACCGTGGATGTTCCACAAGCCCTTCTTGCAAGCCGGGTTTGCCTGGACTTGGCTACAGACTAAGAACCAAACTGTCAAACCAAGTCAAGCAAAGTTCTCTGAACGTTCCCAGTAGAGCAGGGGTTCCCAAACTTTTTGATACTGGGGACCAGTAAATCAATTCACAAGCTTTTGGAGGACCGGTAACATTTATTTGCATATTTGCATATTCATTAAGCAAATGACGAATATGCAAATAACTTGTTTCTGATCCTCCCAAAGCCCCCTGTGCCAACAGAAAAGTCAGTCGGGGCCACACAAGTGAGATACAAAAACACAACCCCTGCAGACCTCTCAAACCTCACTAATGTGGTCCCAACTGTGCTGGTGGGTGCTGGGGTAGGGTACTTGTGGGGGTCGCGGGCAGGAAAGGGGACAGGGACCGATACCTGGGGATCCTGTAGCTGCCAAGGCCCAGGAAGTGCGTGGGCTGCTCCCCCGTCCCCCAAACAGCAGCGCGGTACCTGACACGCTGGTCCGTTGCACGCCTGATGCCTCCCCCGAGCGCAGGAAGGCAGCTGGGGAACAAAGTTCCCAGCGCATGATGGACCGGCGTTTTAGGTATTGCGCTGGCTGTTGGGGCAGGGGAAAGAGCAGCCCATGCACTCCCGGGACCTGGCGCACAGCTGCAGAACTGCCCCTGACCCCAGAGGAAGCCCACACTACCTCCGTTGACACTGGGAGTTCAGCGCGGTGTTTATCTTGGGGGTTACGGGCAGCGAGGCGGGCTCTCTCAAAAATTGTTCTGAGGCCTAGTATTTTTTTCCTAAGGACCGGTACCGGCCACGGACCACAGTTTGGAAAACTCTGCAGTAGAGCAAACCCACAAATCCAAACAACCGCGGGGGGGTTTCTGAATCTGCACCTGAACTTTGCTGATGGTCCTTATCTCTACAGAGGGCCTAGCCAAACCCCCGGGATGAATATCCAATGGCTTTGGGGAGTTTGAAATATGAATCTGAATTACATGGGTTGGGCTCGTCTCTATTTCTGGGTTAGAATGTCCTCCTGTAAGGTCCAAGCTGTGCATGTCGTGACTGGAGAGAAGCTGTTTGCAGGACAGAAAGCAACGCTGCTCATAGGGGCGTGGTTTATTGTACTCCTCCAATGACACCGTACCTGACCAGAGGCCCTGGGAAGGTGCGCATCTCCTCCTGCTCTTTGGTGTCATAAAGGATTACCTAGGAGGCAAGAGCAAAGGCTATGACAGAGGCCCTGTCAGAAAGCTAACAGGCTTTGACAATAGCTTTACTAGTACCGGTGACGCTTTTCTCTAAGCCATCTTTGATCATCCAGTTGATCCACAGATCTCTAAGTAGCAATTGCCTTTTGCAATGGGATCTGGGTCCTACAACTGCAGCCCTTTAGGAGGGAGAAGGCTCGAGCTTAGGGGGGAAAAGAGGGGCAGATACTGTGGAACACAATCCATCTAAGATACTCATCTGACCTCCATCGCAGCAACATCGGAACACGTCACAATCCTTAATGTATTTATCCTCCAAGCACCCCCGCAAGGGAGGGCAGGACAATGACAACCCTAGCCCAGATGGGAAACTGAGGCACGGAGCAGCTGGGGGACTTGCCCACAGTCACACAGAAAGCCTGACCCCCGATCCCACAAGTCCCATGCTAGTCTCCTCGCCACCAGACCACGCTTCCTCAAAGTCCCGCCTGAGTTGTGAGTCCAAGGTCTCTGGCCTGAGAGGGCCAGTTGTCTGGACAACTACAGGGTACAAGAGCCATCCCAGGTCACTCCCCGAGGCACCCTGCCAATAAAAGCAACTTGGGCAGAACCTGGGACGGGGCCCAGATGCCTCATTCAAGGAACGGTAAGAACCACAACAGCCCTTCTCCTGGGTGAGACCCCTCTGTCTGCACTGCGGCCAAGGGCTCCAAAGCGGGCGTGTGTGATGGGAGGGCCCAAGGGGCAGTGCGGGTAGGCAATGGAAGGTTACGAGGAGTTGCAGGGAGGCATTCTGGGGCAGTGGGAGCGGGGGAAGGGAGGGTAGGAGGCATTCCGGGGCAGTGGGAGCGGGGGAAGGGAGGGTAGGAGGCATTCCGGGGCAGTGGGAGCGGGGGATGGGAGGGTAGGAGGCATTCGGGGGCAGTGGGAGTGGGGGATGGGAGGGTAGGAGGCATTCCGGGGCACTGGGAGCAGGGGATGGGAGGGTAGGAGGCATTCGGGGGCAGTGGGAGCGGGGGATGGGAGGGTAGGAGGCATTCCGGGGCACTGGGAGCAGGGGATGGGAGGGTAGGAGGCATTCCGGGGCAGTGGGAGCGGGGGATGGGAGGGTAGGAGGCATTCCGGGGCAGTGGGAGCGGGGGAAGGGAGGGTAGGAGGCATTCCAGGGCAGTGGGAGCGGGGGAAGGGAGGGTAGGAGGCATTCCGGGGCAGTTGGAGCGGGGGATGGGAGGGTAGGAGGCATTCCGGGGCAGTGGGAGCGGGGGATGGGAGGGTAGGAGGCATTCCGGGGCAGTGGGAGCGGGGGAAGGGAGGGTAGGAGGCATTCGGGGGCAGTGGGAGTGGGGGAAGGGAGGGTAGGAGGCATTCCGGGGCAGTGGGAGCGGGGGAAGGGAGGGTAGGAGGCATTCCGGGGCAGTGGGAGTCGGGGAAGGGAGGGTAGGAGGCATTCCGGGGCAGTGGGAGCGGGGGAAGGGAGGGTAGGAGGCATTCCGGGGCAGTGGGAGTCGGGGAAGGGAGGGTAGGAGGCATTCCGGGGCAGTGGGAGCGGGGGATGGGAGGGTAGGAGGCATTCCGGGGCAGTGGGAGCGGGGGAAGGGAGGGTAGGAGGCATTCCAGGGCAGTGGGAGCGGGGGAAGGGAGGGTAGGAGGCATTCCGGGGCAGTTGGAGCGGGGGATGGGAGGGTAGGAGGCATTCCGGGGCAGTGGGAGCGGGGGATGGGAGGGTAGGAGGCATTCCGGGGCAGTGGGAGCGGGGGAAGGGAGGGTAGGAGGCATTCGGGGGCAGTGGGAGTGGGGGAAGGGAGGGTAGGAGGCATTCCGGGGCAGTGGGAGCGGGGGAAGGGAGGGTAGGAGGCATTCCGGGGCAGTGGGAGTCGGGGAAGGGAGGGTAGGAGGCATTCCGGGGCAGTGGGAGCGGGGGAAGGGAGGGTAGGAGGCATTCCGGGGCAGTGGGAGTCGGGGAAGGGAGGGTAGGAGGCATTCCGGGGCAGTGGGAGCGGGGGAAGGGAGGGTAGGAGGCATTCGGGGGCAGTGGGAGTGGGGGAAGGGAGGGTAGGAGGCATTCGGGGGCAGTGGGAGTGGGGGAAGGGAGGGTAGGAGGCATTCCGGGGCAGTGGGAGCGGGGGAAGGGAGGGTAGGAGGCATTCCGGGGCAGTGGGAGTCGGGGAAGGGAGGGTAGGAGGCATTCCGGGGCAGTGGGAGCGGGGGAAGGGAGGGTAGGAGGCATTCCGGGGCAGTGGGAGCGGGGGAAGGGAGGGTAGGAGGCATTCGGGGGCAGTGGGAGTGGGGGAAGGGAGGGTAGGAGGCATTCCGGGGCAGTGTGAGCGGGGGATGGGAGGGTAGGAGGCATTCGGGGGCAGTGGGAGCGGGGGAAGGGAGGGTAGGAGGCATTCGGGTGCAGTGGGAGTGGGGGAAGGGAGGGTAGGAGGCATTCGGGGGCAGTGGGAGTGGGGGAAGGGAGGGTAGGAGGCATTCCGGGGCAGTGTGAGCGGGGGATGGGAGGGTAGGAGGCATTCGGGGGCAGTGGGAGCGGGGGAAGGGAGGGTAGGAGGCATTCGGGGGCAGTGGGAGCGGGGGAAGGGAGGGTAGGAGGCATTCGGGGGCAGTGGGAGCGGGGGAAGGGAGGGTAGGAGGCATTCGGGGGCAGTGGGAGCGGGGGAAGGGAGGGTAGGAGGCATTCGGGGGCAGTGGGAGCGGGGGAAGGGAGGGTAGGAGGCATTCGGGGGCAGTGGGAGCGGGGGAAGGGAGGGTAGGAGGCATTCCGGGGCAGTGGGAGCGGGGGAAGGGAGGGTAGGAGGCATTCGGGGGCAGTGGGAGTGGGGGAAGGGAGGGTAGGAGGCATTCGGGGGCAGTGGGAGTGGGGGAAGGGAGGGTAGGAGGCATTCCGGGGCAGTGGGAGCGGGGGAAGGGAGGGTAGGAGGCATTCCGGGGCAGTGGGAGTCGGGGAAGGGAGGGTAGGAGGCATTCCGGGGCAGTGGGAGCGGGGGAAGGGAGGGTAGGAGGCATTCCGGGGCAGTGGGAGCGGGGGAAGGGAGGGTAGGAGGCATTCGGGGGCAGTGGGAGTGGGGGAAGGGAGGGTAGGAGGCATTCCGGGGCAGTGTGAGCGGGGGATGGGAGGGTAGGAGGCATTCGGGGGCAGTGGGAGCGGGGGAAGGGAGGGTAGGAGGCATTCGGGTGCAGTGGGAGTGGGGGAAGGGAGGGTAGGAGGCATTCGGGGGCAGTGGGAGTGGGGGAAGGGAGGGTAGGAGGCATTCCGGGGCAGTGTGAGCGGGGGATGGGAGGGTAGGAGGCATTCGGGGGCAGTGGGAGCGGGGGAAGGGAGGGTAGGAGGCATTCGGGGGCAGTGGGAGTGGGGGAAGGGAGGGTAGGAGGCATTCGGGGGCAGTGGGAGTGGGGGAAGGGAGGGTAGGAGGCATTCCGGGGCACGGATGAGCGGGGGATGGGAGGGTAGGAGGAGTTATGGGGCAGAGCGGGCAGGGGAAGGGCTGGCAGCTTTCAGTGTCCGGTGGCTGGGTGGTTGGTTACCTCTAGGCTGTGCATCTCGACGAGGGCGGGCTGCCCATCAGCAGGGGAGTTCGGGCAGACGCGGACCAGCTGGCCTCCTGCTCCAAAGCACACTGGCACGTGAGGGAGGGGATACTTCTGGGGCGCCACGTGGTGCGGGGTGGACTGCGAGTCTTCGTCTAAACAGCAACAAAGGCACAAACAAGCCCTTCCACAGCCGCCCAGCAGGCCTTGTTACCGCTGAGGGGGCAGGCACAGCTCCTAACCACACTTCCTGGCAGTACCAAGCTTCCTCCGTCAGCGGGTACCACGCACTGTGCCAGGCTGACTTCAGGGAAACTGCCCTTCCCTGAGCTGACTGGAGTCCTTACCAAACCTAACGCTGGGTTGCAGATGCCCATCCATGGACGCTCCCGCCAGTCCTGCGGGGCCCCTCCCTGCCCAACCTACAGTACCCGGGCAAAGCCCAGCCTCACCCTGTACTTCCCACATGCCGATTTCCAAGCATGTAATGGTCACTTTGATGCTTTGCAGGCTAACGTGTGAGGGCAAGCGCCACATCCTCATCGCTGGGAGAGCCTCCGTGGGCGCCCGCCCTCACCACGCACGCCTGGTGCCCTTCGGCCAGACCCACCTGCTTGGACTGGACTCCAGGTCTGCGTGGGGTCTGCGTCGTACTGACCGGGAGAGTCACACATGTACTGGCTGAGTTCATAGCTGCTGGAGCTGAGGCCAGACTCCTTGTAGTGCACCAGCCGGCTGAGCTCTTGTGGGGCGGGGAGCTGAGGGAAAAGAGAAGCCGGCGCCGTGGGGACAGGGAAGCAGAGAAAATGGCGGCATGAGGGAGACAGATGGAGAGGGTGGGAGGGGAGACTGGCAAAGGGGTGGAAATGGAGCCGTAGCACAACACGCACATTTTGCATGTATAGTGTGACAGCAGCCGGCTTGGCCAGGGCTGGCACTAGATTGGCACCTGCACAGCTCACAGCTAGAGTCTCCCCAGCTTCAGCTAAACAGCCAAAGTCTCAAGCTAAGAGCTGTAACCGGCTTGTATCCTCTGGAGATTTGGCACAGGGGGACAGACATAGCCCCCACGGATGAGCAGGGTACAGCAGCACCTCATCTCCAATGATCTCAAGCACTTTAAGGTGTAAAGCTCTTTTAGTTGGTGCTCGAATCAACACCAGTTAGCTCCTCAGTTGGTGTAAATCACCATAGCTCCATTGGCCTCGGTGAAGCCACACCAATGGATACCAGCTGCGGCCCTCTCCGATCTTATGCCTGCATTTTCTAGACATGCTGGGTCATCTGAGCATTTGCAGATGGGGTCTCCCGTCACTAATGCTCTGTCCTAGACAGCTGTCATAAGGAGCAGGTACATGTGCTGTTGGTGGGACATCCTGCCATGTGGGATGGGAAGGGACAAAAATGGAGATCCTAGAATAACAGAGGGTGGAGAGACCCAACATGACCACCAATGTTCCCTCTAATCTTTTCAATCCAGGTGTAGATGTTTTCCATCCATATGTGGAATAATTTTTTGTCTGTGCACCGAGGCATGCGTGAATGTGCACCACTAGCAGAAACGCAAAACCTAGCTCTGAGCACACTGCTAATCAGCTGGGAGGCATCTGAATCTCTCCTGAACAGCGGCACAAGCGTTCGGCTTACAGGGAACACTGGTGACCCGCCTTTTGGGCCAGGTGTAGGTGCAACAAAGATGGGCCCTGCCTCCTGATGCCCTAGGGGGTACAAATGACAGCTCAATCGCCCTTCTGTCAGGTTTCCACGCGAGGCGCTCATAGTTCTCTGCAAACAGTAAAGAACCAACATTGGGAGGGAGGGAAGTAACACCACCCGCATTTTGCAAACTGGGAAACTGAGGCACTGGGGGGTGCTTCACAGTCACAGGGCAACTTGGTAGTAGATCCAGGTGTGGGACTCAGTCCTCCTGATTGTCTGGTCCCTGTTCCAACAACACTGCCGCCTAGACGGGCTCGCAGACCGACAGACACGCTGCAAAATCTCCAGAGCAACCTCAGACCTCCGAGTCGTCTCCCTGTGGTTACCTCGTATGGCTGGAAACTGGCCTCCTCCACGCGGTGTCCCCAGGCTTCCTCCTCCGTCCGCTCCTGCCCGGCAATCGAGGTGTGCCCCTCCTCACGGGAGCCGTAGCCCTTTGAGCTGTGGGAGGGACACAGCACCAAGCCATGAGGGCAGATAGCTGAGAGCCCTCCCAGCCCCCAGAACCCGCTACCGAGGGCAGGCCCGCCAACACGGGGAGCAACGGGGGGCAGTGGCCCCAGGGCCTGGCAATTCAAGCAGGCCCAAAGCTCCCAGCTGCCTCTGCTGCTGCTGCAGCAATGGCCAAAGCCTCAGGCCCCTTTGAATTGCTGCTGGAGCACCTGGTGGCAGGACACATTGGCCACACCCCTTCGGCCTGAGGCCCCGCCTCTTCCAGGGCATGAAGCCTCCCCTCCTCCCCCCCTGCACCCCTTATCCTGGGGCCTGCGGTGGCTGTTGGCCTAGCTATCGAGCTGCAGTACTGATGCCAGGTGAAAAGCCAGTGGCATGTGTAGTGCTGGAAGATGGGGTGAAGCCCCCCTCTGTTTCTTCATGGGAAATGAGAAGCCACAGAACTGGCTCGCTAGAAGAGACTCCGTGCAAGAGGAAGAGCTGGGTACAAAGGGCTGGATTTTAAAGGCACGGAGGCCCCTAAAGAGACACACAGGCCCCTCATGGGTTTGGCTGCACCACTAGCTGCCGTAAGAGCTTTCTTCAATCTGGCCCTAAGCATCCGACGTCTTCCGGCTGCAATCACACAGGCCAAGCCGCTGAAACGCACGGCACTGTCATCGTTGCTTCCCGCGGGGTGTCCCTGCCCAGTGCTGCTTTTAATCCAGACCCCTGATCCAAAGCCCTTCGAAGTCAATGGGAGTTTTACCGTTGTCTCCAGTATGGACTGGATCAGGCCCTACGAACCCTAGAATACTAGCCCCATGCTAAACTGGCTACGCCCAGGGAGCCCTTTCTTCCCTGCCCGTGTCTTCGGGAGCTCGGTGGGGGGGAGCATGTGATGAGCAGCGCCAACAGCGATGCTGGGGGATCCCTGGCCACCCCAGATTTTACACACAAGAGAGGACGCCTTGGAAACTGACGGGCTATTGCTGGAGTGACCTAACAGTGACACTCTGACTACCATGACAAGATGCAGCAGAGCCACTGAGCCCTAAGTAGACACAGTAACACAAAACGGCTTGGCCAACGGAGCCGCCGGCGGCACAACTGAGACTGTACTTGGAAGGGTCGCTGCTCACTAGGCAAACCTCTCTGGGTTCATGGGGCTACCAGACTGGGCCATTCCGACCCAGTGCCTCCTGGCTGACAGCACAACCGGCCATCACCGGGGATGGCTCAGGCTTCGAAAGGGGACGCTGGAAATCTGCCTGCAAAGCTCACGCACAGGCATGAGGTTCTCCCCTTCCCATTCTAATCAACCTTACTGGTACTGGGCCGCATCATTCTGCCCAAATGGGCTGGTGTCCTGGTCATGCCGGGGGTCTCGGTAGTAGTTCTGATCCCAGTAATTCATGTGCTGGCCGTAAGGATCCTCCTGCCTTGGATCTGCGCACTCAGAAAGAAACACCATAAAGATCTAGTATTTGTCTCTGGTGCTGTTAGCGTTCATGACGTTTTTAAAGGGATGACATAGAGTCAGGGATTGGCAGTGGCACGCCATTGCCTCCACATTTTTCTGACTAGTTAGTGCAATGACGTGTGTGTGTGTGTGTGTGTGTGTGTGTGTGTGTGTGTGTGTGTGTGTCTGTACGTACAATACACACCGAGAGGGAACAGTAAACCGGGGCGCCCTGGGGCACCACTCCAGCAAGAAGGAGCCAGCCAGACGGGGTGCTCAGCTGCAGGAGGAGGCACAGTGCTTCCAGCCCGGTTCTCAGGGCTCTCCTGCAGGCTGCCACATCAGCAGCAGGCAGCCAGGGGAAAGGGGCTGGCTGGGGGCGTGCTCTGCACCAGTCCGGGACTGCCCGAATCCTGAGCTCCCAGCGCTATTTAGGGAGGGCAGCAGGGCTAAAGCCCCATGTGGGCGCACACACACACACACACACACACACACACCCCAAGGCCCTGCCCTGATCCTCTCCTCACACCCTCCAATCCTGACTCCTGCACCCCTCCACCCCCACCACCTGCCCTGCACCCCCCACACCTCCAGCCCCTGCCCCGACTCCTGCACCCCTCCACACACCCCAACCCTCTGCCCTGAACCCTCCTCACATACCCCACGCCTGACTCCTACACTCTCACAGTCCCAGCCTCCTGGCCTGAGCCCCCTGCACTCTCAAGCCCTTTCCCTGACTCCTGCCCCCCCACATCCCCACTCCCTGTTTTAAGCCACCCCTCCCCACCCCCTGACACTCCCCACCTCCTGCCTTGAGCTCCCTACACTCCACCCTACATTTTAATTTCTTACGGGTACAATCGTATCGCAACCCCTCCCCAAACTCCTGCCCCGAGGGCCGTCTCGGGAGAGGGGTGCGATAGGACAGTACCTGTAAGAAATAAAGTTGCTTTCACCCCTGCACACAGCTCTAAATCACAGGCGCCGTATCAACAGGCACCCCTTCCTTCCTTCACACTTCCATTAGCTCAGAAATGGCATCGACCTGCTAGCTCTGATCAAGTGGTAACAGCATTCTCCTCCAATGCCTGGTACCAGTCATAACCTGGTCCTTCACCTGCTACCCGGAGCTCCACTGCTTGGGGATGCCACTGAACTGAAAACCCAACTCAGTGTTTGCAACACGGCAGCGGGGGCTGGGCATGAAGGCAATGAACTCAGCTCCCCGAGAACGAGGGGATACCTCAGGCTGCTCTTTGGAAAGTGAAGAGCTGGTTCTGGGGCCGTTCTCCTCTTCGGAGAGGACTGGCCGCCGTCACAGAGAGGCATTAGGTATGTCAGAGAAGGGACACATCGTGCAGGGCTAATGCTAAAGGCACTGTCAGGAACTGCCAACACGCTAGATCATTACGCTAGCCAGGCCAGCAAGAAACAGCAGGCAAAGTCGCTTTTGCTCCCTAGTACCAGTACCTCTGTCATGCTGCAGTACTTGGAGGGGTCTGTGATAACCTCTGTAAGTGTGGTCGTCCCCAGAGCTTGGCGATGGGTAGCTCCAGTAGGGGTCCCCGTATCCCTGCCTGAAACGAATCCCAAATACACAGAACATATAACCAAATAACTAAAATGATGAGGGGGCTGGAGCATATGACTTATGAGGAGAGGCTGAGGGACTTGGGTCTGTTTAGTCTGCAAAACAGAAGAGTGAAGGGGGATTTGAGAGCAGCCTTCAACTTCCTGAAGGGAGGTTCCAAAGAGGATGGAGAGAGGCTGTTCTCAGTAGTGACAGATGGCAGAACAAGGAACAATGGTCTCAAGTTGTGGTGGGAGAGGTCCAGGTTGGATATTGGGAAAAACTATTTCCCTAGGAGGGTGGTGAAGCACTGGAATGGGTTCCCTAGGGAAGTAGTGGAGTCTCCATCCCTAGAGGTGTTTCAGTCTCGGCTTGACAAAGCCCTGGCTGGGTTGAATTAGTTGGGATTGATCCTGCCTAGAGCAGGGGGCTGGACTTGATGACCTTCTGAGGTCTCTTCCAGCTCTAGGATTCTATGATTCTATGAACACGGAGGGTGGAGAACCCAAAAGGAGAGCAAGAGAAAGGAATCCCCATCAGAACCGGATTGGCATTGGGCAGTTCCCACACCCTCAGAGCTAGATCCAATCCAAGGATTGGGAGACTAGTCCTGCATCAGATCTAGAACTAGGGTCAGGACACCAGATCCCATCCAGGGTCAGTTCCACAGTGAAACGCCAGCTTAGGGACTCATCTTGGTCTCAGATCTTTGGAACTCCCCTGTGAAACAAGACTAATAAATTAAAGACCACAGTGTCATTAGCCCACGGCTGCAGGGCCACGGCCATGGCTAGTGTCAAGGGGAGAGGTTAAGGCGACTGTTGTGAAGCCCAGAGCAAGAGCGAGAGGTTTGGAGTCAGACTCCCTACACCGCCTGTTCTTAACACACGGAGCATCACCGTCCAAGCCACTGAAGCGCTTTGGTGGAATTCCGGCACCATGTGATTAGGCACCCCTGGAATATCCCTGGGAGTTTGGTTGGAGGGACCCACCCTCATGAGAAGTTTAGGAGATTTTGGGAAAAGAGCCTCCTTCCTGCATAGTTGGACTCCCTTCTCTGCTAAATCCCCAAAGTCCTCCCTCATCCTATTCCAGTTCACTCGCAGCCCTTAGCAGAGCATTGCACAAGCTTCATGAAAAACCACTGCAAAGTGAACTTCCCAGGTATAACCTGCAATTTTCAAATGTCCATAGTTTGGCCAAATCAAAATCTGTATGTAGCAGGACACCGAAAGCCACTTCTCAATAAAGGGTGTGGCTGCCCCAAATTTTATCCTCCTTCCCGTAGCCGAGTTAACACGGCTGCAATAATTTTTATTACCTTAGTCTTTCTATTTTTAGCACTCTACCCCACTCAAAAAGCTGGATTACATTTGCTCTGGTTTTCCAAAGAAATTTACAGTTGGATAGAGGTGAAGCCTGGAAAATGAAAGTTTTATAAAATGATGCATGACCATAAGGAGGAGATTAGAATGGAAATGGTTACCCAACCTTCAATAAAGCAGCCGCAGCAGCTCCTGTTTTAATAACAGGGCTATCTATGAGGTGCGGAGGGATAAGACGCCATAGAGAACAGTTTGATGCATAGGGTTAGTTAATTATATTCAGGTCTTACCTTGAATAAGGTCTAGCGAGATAACTTTTTTCATAATTCTCCGCCCTGAGGTCTGGTCTGATCTGATCTCCTGCCCTGCCAGGATAGCCGGGGGGGCAGTACCCCATCCGTGGGTCTTGCCACAATGGAGGTACTATTTGGAGGTCCTGTTGCTGGTGGTAATACCTCTCCCCATTATGCCTAGACTGGGGTCGAGGTCGGTAGAAGCCTTCTCCCCATTGCACCCTATCCTGGCTCTCCATCTGGGCTACATGCCTCCCCCGTGGTTGGGGCTGCCAGGGGGGCCCCCAAGGGTCCATCTGGGTCTTGAGTTCCTCCTCCTTGATTTGGTTTCTCGTAGTCCCAAAATGTCTGTAGCTTCCTGCAAACAAAGGGATACATCCCAGGGTATTAAATCCAAACCCGCTCAAAGTCAGCCCACAAAGTGCATTGCCACGTTTCCAATACCCATCAGCCTTGTTGGAAGTTAACATCCCTTTGACTCCTTCCAAGATGCTAGTGACGGGGACATGGAAAAATATAATTGTTCAGTCACCCGCCGTGGCAAGTTAAAAGCTTTCCCTGGCAAAAAAAAATTGCAGAATTTAATTTCCCATTTAAAAAACGCCAACATCTTTCTCGTCTTTCTGGTTGCAAAGAGAATCTTCCAAATATGAGCTAATGCGGTGCTGTCTTCCTGAGTCTGCACACAGCTCTGGGGACTCGCTTGCTGCGCATAGCTTTCCATATGCAGAAATTAACCAAATTGCTCGGTCACTTACAACGCAGTAGGCTGCAGTGACACCGGGAAAACACAATGCTGCTGCTGCCGATGGCTGGGGAAACCATGAAGAGCAGTAAAAGCCGCTACTGCCATTCATTTCGTAAAATGGGGGTGGGGGGTAAAAACAAGGGGAAATATAGAGTCACTCAACCTCTGCCTCATAGCAGCCAGGAGTCTGGAATGTCAAAAGGGGACAGGAAGCTCCCTCTGCTTTTCGGGAGCTGGAGGAGTGTGGTTTCAAATGCATTAAATGTCTATGAGCCAAGATGATACAAAAGAGAGGCCAAGGAAGGAGCTGGGGATAGGAGCTGGGAGAAACCCCAGCATCTTCCGCCGCTGGCAGGCAAAACCCCGGAAACCCATCCCTCCTGCTGTCAGGAACACTTTCAACTAGTAGAATTAGTCCTATGAGCAGTAGGTATCTGACACGTTGTTCAGGTTTTGACAGGTGAGACTTGTGCTGGGAGGAGAGGGAGACAAACCAGCCTTGCAAATACAAATAGCTTAAGCAGCGCGTTTCCCACAACCCCAAAATAGCAAGTACGTTATACGGGAGGATATTCCAGAGCGGATTTCAGAGCCCCCTCCTGGGTCACTATATAGTCCTGACTGGGTACCAGCTCTCAGGGATAATCCAAGATCCACAGCCTGGCCTAAAATAGTGACCCGACCTCCCCACGGCTGGAGTTTGTTTGCCAGCAGCACCACTGGCCCCGGGAGCATCTGGTAGCAACAAAGTTTTAGTCTGCCGTTGGCTATTGGCCCCCTTTGATGCCTGGTGTAACTGCAAAAATCCTGCTCAAGCCAACGGCATGGAAGTCATATAGAGGAGGCAATGGAGCCAGTGTGGCAAATCCCACCAGCAGAGTCAGACCGCAGTACGAACGTTCCTAGAGAGCAGCAGGGTGCGCGGAGAGGCCCACCCCTCTGTTACAGTGAATGCCCCAGACCTGTCCCTAGCCACAAAACCTGGATCCAGATCTGGATTGCAGGGGGGCTCAGAAGAGGGGGGGTGTATCGAATTATAAAGGGTAAGAGGTGCCCCGCTCCCTGTGCAGCAACTCTGGGGCACGTGGAACCAGGGTGTGCCCCCAATTCGTTTTAACAAGCCCTCTGCCTCCTCCCGCCCAAAAAGCGACACGCTCTTCCCCTCCCCCGCACCTTTCCCGCAACTGTTCTATGCAAGTCTAAGGGTCAACACTCACAATTCGCAGCAGCGTGATCTCAACTAGAGACACCCCCCTACACACACACACACACACACACACACACACACACACACACACCTGCCACATGAGGTATAAAGGGCTGGACTGAGCAGCTTTCTAGAGCACGCAATCGTGTGTGTGTGTCGGTCTATTCCAAGGACATGTCACTCCACAGCCCAGAACTAGGAGCAACGGGGATTGATTTCTCAGGTGCCGCAAGATAACAAGCACCCGGAGAAAGCACAACAAACAGCAAAATGTCCATCTGCCTCCACACACCTGTTCAAACGCGACCACCTGCGGCAGCTTTGCAGACCTGGCCTGAGCTCTCTCCGTCCCCAAAGGCAGCTGTCAAAGTCCACCTGCCACATCGGCTGATGCCTGCCTGACCCTCGGCCTGCCTCCACTCTGCCGGCTCTTTGCTGCTCCCGAGACGTCCCCCCGCAGCTGACGAAGCAGGACAAAGTGCAGGCGGCTCACCTGCCTCAGGACAAACTCTTCCGTGGCTCTTTTCTCTGCACTTGTCAAGCACTTGTGCTTGAGTTTATTCCGGCTTCGGGAGATGTTAAGATGTAGGCAGCCTGGGACATGTGGAATTTAAAATCACAACAGCCAAAGGAGAGAGGAGACCTTCCCTTGGTAACTTATTAACCGGTTATCTCCTTCCCTTACAATACAAGTGGAACAACTGTCCTTTTTCTTCTCATTTGTTCCTGTCTTCTTATTGGTCAGGGGTCCACCATGCACCTTACTAAGTCCAAAAAATACAGATCTTTCCCCTTTATTACTAGTAACACAGTGGCTCTACTCTGTTCTACTTATGGTCTTATACCACAGTGCTTCTCAATCAGGGGTACTCGAGAGAAGTCTGGGGGGTACGTCAACACAACTGAAATTTGGAGAAAACTGAATTTTTGTTTTAAGCTTTACAGCGTTTTGTTATTTTTGTCCTTTTTACACCCAAAAATTTCATCGCCCGCCCGGCTACAATTAAGTTATTTAAACAAATGTGTTGCGATGGTAGAAAAAAAATTGCGTGTCTGAAAACTGTAGGTACTGGGGGTACTTATACATTTTTTTTATAAATAAAGGTTGAGAAACACTGTTATGCCATACTCATAGTACTTGATCTTATCATGCAGCTAACAAGCCTCCTGATAACTAAATGAAATTTGCTATTTAATCTTCTTAGTTAATTTGCTATTAACTGTGGATGAATATAATTCTAGCAAATATAACCCCACATGCCCCAATCATGTTTGAGTGTTCCATCATCTCAAATTACTGAATGACCTGGAGGTTCCAGGTCTCAGCAGAGACTTTATTGAAAATCTCAGGAAAGCTTCTTTTCCTGCAGTGTACAACTGGCAGGGACCCTTGGGTCTCAAACCCCAGTCCACAGGGCTCCCCAGAGCCCATAAATATTGACCCGCCATCAGCTGCTAGGCCTACCAGGTAGACAGACTGTTCCACTGACTCTGCTGCTGCTCTGGCAGAATATAATTGACAAGTTGCTAGTCGATTTCACAGCTGCTGTTCAAAACTCTGTGCAGTCCTGAAACTGACACTCATATCAGTTTCACATTTCTCTTGCCCATCAGAAAGCTGTAAGCTATAGCAGAAGCAGTCATGCTATTACTCCTGTACATAACTTTTCAATTTACTATCACTTGTTTTTTTCTGTTAGTTTCTGGCTGGTAAGTTTACACCTCTTTCTAGCAGGCCGCTGATGCAGATCTTAAAAGCATATCAGGGCATAATTTATATGGGGGATCTTAACGTTCTTGATCACATCCAAAAGAGCAGAATCTTTAGAAAGGGGCATAATTTCCCAGACTGGAGTCCTCCACTGACATAGCTAAGGACAGTGTGTGCTGCGAGGAAAAAGCCACAGTTTAAATTGACAGATAAACTCCGGTCATCTGAAGAAGTGGGACGTGCCCACAAAAGCTCATGATCCCATCGACATGTTTTGTTAGTCTATAAAGTGCTACCAGACCATTTGTTGTTTTTTAAGTTTATCCTGTACAGACTAACTCAGCTCCCCCATGAAGCACTTTAAGTTGTGTAAAGCAGAAGTCATCATGGATGTTATTTATGTCTAGGATCACCAGAGGAGTTATACTCAGACTGTGCAAGGAAAGAAGACATGGGGAGACTCTGGCAGGCCAAGCACATAAAGTTTCAAGCAAGAGCAACCTAAACCAGACAGCTTCAAAAAACATCAATTAGGAAAGACAGGAAGAACAAGAGAACAGTTGGAGAACAGATGAACGAGGAACGAAGAGACAGAGATGGAAGAAACAAGGGGTCATTATCTTTCTACTGAAGGATTCTCAAAAAAGAAAACACAACATAAAATATGGATAGGTAACCTTTTAACTACATTTCTGTCCATTAACAAGTGATATTTTGAGAAACTTAACACTTTCCAAGCAAAGCAAAAGGAACAAGATCTTAGAAATCACATTTCTCTGCTAAATTTTAACCACCATTATTTTGGTAAGATTAGGTAGAAAATAGTTTCCTCTATTTTTTTCAGTTTGCTTGCTTTGTGCATTTGACAGCACTTGGCTTATAGCCAGTGCATCTACATCCCAGAGCGTCAATCACTCTCCCCCATGTTTGTGTAAGTCCTCCGCAAAAAAATAAAATAAAAAAAAATAGAACTTATTATTGTAAAATCTCATAAATTGTCAGGGGATATCTGTGGGAAATGTATTGCCCAGAACTACTTTTAGCTCCTTTTTGTTAAAACTTACTTCCACTTTGACTGTGTTCTTTTAAATGACAGGCCAATAGAATAAAAACAATAGAATCAGAGTAGTGAGAGGTGAAAAAGCTCTAGTCCCTTTAAAGTGAATCCTATACACTGTCTTTCAGGCAGCACAAATAATCTAGTGCAGGGGTTCCCAACCTGGGGTATGCATACCCCCAGGGGGTACAAGAAGCTTGTCAAAGGGGTACAGGGAATATTTGGTAAATAACTAGATTATCCTAATTAAAATATTCCAAAAGTAGTAGTGTTAGTGAAAAAAGTTGTGGATTCTAGAGTCTAGAATTTATTTCCTTTATATTGAATATGGGGTATGGGAAGATTTACTAAAAACCAAGGGGGTATGGTGACCAAAAAAGGTTGGGAACCCCGATCTAGTGTCTTTGTCCAAGCTGAAAAAAACGAAAAGTAAGCAAGCAGCACAATGTGTGAAAATTAATTGTAAAACTTTGTGGTTGCAATAATCCTGGATTCATGGATTTCAAGGCCAGAAGGGATCACTCTGAGGGTCTAGTCTGATTTGCATAGCACAGGCTGTCGAACATCACCCAGTAATTCCTGCATTGTGTCTTTTGAACATTATGCAAGACACAGGCTGACATAGGCAAAACAGGACTATAGGGGTATGTCTAGACTACATGCCTCTGGCGACAGAGGCGTATAGATTAGGCTACCCGGCATAGGAAAATGAAGCGGCGATTTAAATAATCGCCGCTTCATTTAAATTTACATGGCTGCCGCGCTGTGCTGATCAGCTGCTTGTCAGCGCAGCACGCTAGTCTGGACGCTCCGCGGTCGACATCAAAGGCATTTGTCGACCTCCCCGGTATGCCTCGTGGGATGAAGTGCCCCCTTGTTGCTGCTGAGAGCCCTTAACTCCAGTTAATGTCAAGGCTTTATATCCATTCCAATGTCCTAGTCTGGCTTTTATACAGGACAAAATATAAAACAAATAACCCTGCGGCACTGCCCCTGGAAACAGCTGGAAAGTCTTCCCGTGCATTCTCCAGCAGCAGCATAGCACCTCCGTGGGGATCCGCTCCAGGATTTGATTTGTCATTTCTTGGCAGGTCCTTTCTCAGTTCCACTCAGATCCTTTGTGCGTCTAAATGTTTAAGTCTCCCTACCCTACATGCACCTGGTCCTACAATCTCCAACCACTGGGATTTGCCGCTCTCATCCCTGAATTATGCACCGGGATATTGCATAGTATCAGTAACTGCCTGGAATGGACCGCTGGTGATTTTAAGGAAAGTTAAATGAGATGCAAGCAGGGCCAGGCTGTGGCATTTCCCATACCGCAAATGAAGCAAAAGGCATTCTACATCCAGCCCCTGCTCCAAATAAAGACACGGGTTTGTTAAAACCAAAGAGTGTTTCTATGAGGATTATAAAGTTCTCAGTTTGGCTCAAGTGGTTCCTTACAATCCTGCAAGTTCCCCCACCCCTGGGCTCCATTCCCCCTTCACCAAATCCCATCATTCTCTCCCCGCCCTGGATAGTGAAATTAAGTAGTTACTTACACCACCTACCCCTAAAGCAAAGGCTGGGCTGCTGCATCCCATCCTGACAGGCGCGCTAGCAAGGATGCTCCCACACACACAGAGCCTCTGCCACGTCAGCTGCCCGGAATCTTGGTACGGAAGCTATTGTTGCCGGTCGGAACTGTTAGCTCGGCGCACCCATGCAAAGAGAGCCGCCAGAAGGGCGTTCCAGCACCTGAATTCCGCCATATTGAGAAGGTCATTGTGGGGCAAGAAGGTCACTCAAGTGTAGCAATGTGGATTTTCTGTGCAACGCCTGTAATGTTCCTCCTTTGTCTTGCCAGCCAAAATTAGCGCTCTCTGAGCCGTGCAGAGATTATTAGGGTTGCAGATGCCATCAGTGGCATTTAAAATGGGGACAGACAGAAGAGCTAATCCCCAATAGCTGGTTCTGTTGCCAGCTGGTCTGGCGTGCAATGTTGCACACTTAATAGTGTAAATTAACACGTGCCAACTGTAGGAATAGTCCAGGGGCAAACTGGCCCGTGTATGACAGTGTCGGCCACTTGCAGACCGGACCAGAGAAACGTAATTTAGAACATGTTTAGCAGCACTAAAAATGTTTAAAAAAATATTTTCAGTGCTATATAGTTGGTTCTTATGTATAATACTGTATTGAAAATACATGACAAAGGTATATGATTTGTGTGCACGTTATTAAGATAGTATAATACATTTGATTTATATAGCTACCGGGTGACTATATTTCCTTATGCTGAGTATGGGACACCTCAGAAAACGACTCATATTCAAGCAAGTTCAATGGCAATCAGAATTAGGCCATAAAATATTCAAATTAACATTAAGCTGACTTGACTGACCCCCATTAAAAACGGAAGACTGCATAGGCAGAGTCCTTTTATTTACTTTGTATTTAAGGCTTTAGAGTTCACATGGTGAGGGGTGATACACACACTGTGGCCCTATCCTCCTCTTTCCCCTCCCCCCCACACACAAGGGGAGGGGTGACACGCACACATACACATGTGGGGAGGGGGGAAATGAATGAGCAGCTGACCCTCCCTGCCCAGCACTCTCCTCCCTCCATGATGGACCCACCTCACCTGGTACCTGGTGCTACAGATTCCCAAGGCAACAGGTGGGAAGGAGGGGACATTTGTGGTCACATATGCCTACAGATTTCTTCTAGGGATCATACCAGAACGTGCTCCCTAGTAGTTGGGTGGATGGTGGGTGACCACATGGTTTGGGGAGGCATGCCCCCACCAGAGCCTAGCCTCCCCGGAGAATGGGATGTGCCTGGAATGGGACTACATCTCATTAAAAAAAAACAGAAAAGAGGCAGAATCACCAGGCAGGTGAAAGGGGCTGACTGGGGGAGATATGCCCCCATCTGGGCAGGGGTATGCATGGGAGAGGGGAGAGGACGGGGGTTGAAAAGCCCTCCAGCCTCAAGCCTTGGAAACCCTCTCCCTCCCCCCAGATTAATACAGGGATGTTGCTGGCTGTTCCCCTTTGCCAGGGAACAAGGGGAAAGTGCACCGTTTGCTGCATCCCTCACTCTGGCTGGGGAGCACAGGGGGCAGATGATCTGTGCACTTTGCTTTCACCCCGATAGGGACAGGAAGGGAAAGAGCAGGCAGCCCTGGTACCAATCTGAGGGGGCCCTTTTGACCACCCTTCTTTCCCCAGACCCGTCAGCCTCCCCCCCCCCCCCCCCACAACCATACATACACACCCCTGCCTTGTATTTAAGGACCTGAGCAACACAAGGTACATGTGCTAGAACTATCCATGTGCATTACTGCCAACCTCAGATGTCTGAAAATCACGAGATTTTAAAATAGACTACATTCTGGGTTCCTTTTATGCATCTTCTATTTTTGAGCCTTTAAGGTAGATTTAGGTAAGGTCTTAAAGCTTTCCTTTGCAATCACAAAGCTGCAGTCTTACCTTTACTTAACAACTCCAGGAGCTGAAGATTTATGGAAAACACCAAATGTCACAAGACTCACAAACAAGCCATGAAAGCAGGCAACACAGCCTGGACCTGGATCAGATCTCAGCTCTATCCCATAGCTTTCCAACATTAAGAAATACGTATGAAAAACATAGTTCCCACGAGTTGGAGCCAGAGGGCTGGACCTAATTTGAAGAAGATGGAGCCATATGGAGCCCTTGACTCACGGTGGAGCACTGCATGCTGGAACCTACCCTCCTATGCAAACCGTTTGGAAGAGGGCAGCCATGGCCCACCCGGTAGAATTCCGTGCATCACACTGGGTCCCACCTTGGTGCGGAGATGTGTTTTCCTATAGGAAAGATGAATCAGAACGAGCAACCCTCTGGCATATGCAGCTCCATTTGCCGTAGCTTTCCTTTCGGAGGGGAATATACTTGCATTTAAAAAACAGACAGTCATCTTTTATGTCACCGGGTAACAGTGCTACTTTCCACTATGAGTGAACCAAGCTGTACACAGCTAGTCAGCTGTGATCGGGAATTGCTGCTCGCCTCTGTTAAAAGGGGATACGTGATAAGCAATCGGTATCATATATATAGTAGCCCAGTGTCTGAGAGTCTGTAACACTGAAATGCTGGGTGTTCCCTCTGGGCTGCACTGTTGCCTGAAATGCTGGCTGTTCCCTCTGGGCTGCGCTGTTACCTGAAATGCTGGCTGTTCCCTCTAGGCGGCGCTGTTGCCTGAAATGCTGGCTGTTCCCTCTGGGCGGCGCTGTTGCCTGAAATGCTGGCTGTTCCCTCTGGGCGGCGCTGTTACCTGAAATGCTGGCTGTTCCCTCTGGGCTGCGCTGTTACCTGAAATGCTGGCTGTTCCCTCTGGGCTGCGCTGTTACCTGAAATGCTGGCTGTTCCCTCTGGGCGGCGCTGTTGCCTGAAATGCTGGCTGTTCCCTCTGGGCTGCACTGTTACCTAAAATGCTGGCTGTTCCCTCTAGGCGGCACTGTTGCCTGAAATGCTGGCTGTTCCCTCTGGGCGGCGCTGTTGCCTGAAATGCTGGCTGTTCCCTCTAGGCGGTGCTGTTACCTGAAATGCTGGCTGTTCCCTCTGGGGGGGTGCTGTTGCCTGAAATGCTGGCTGTTCCCTCTAGGCGGCACTGTTGCCTGAAATGCTGGCTGTTCCCTCTGGGCGGCGCTGTTGCCTGAAATGCTGGCTGTTCCCTCTGGGCGGCGCTGTTGCCTGAAATGCTGGCTGTTCCCTCTGGGCGACGCAGTTGCTGAAATGCTGGCTGTTCCCTCTGGGCGGTGCTGTTGCTGAAATGCTGGCTGTTCCCTCTGGGCGGCCCATGCTGCATGGGGATTGCAGAGCCCAAACGGCTGCTTGTGCCGCTTGCTCCCCTGTGGCGGCCTGGCTGAGCGGCGCAGAAGTCAGCCGAGCACCACGGCGGGAAGCGGTGACGTGCGGCATAACAGTGGCTCCAGGTCCCGCCCCCTGGCCATGAACGTCACCACCCCACCTCCCTTCGCCTCCCACCATGGCGCTCGGCTGACTTCTGCACTGCTCAGCCAGGCCGCCGCGTGAGAGCAAGTGGCGCAAGCGACCGTTTGGGCTCCGTGCTCCCCATGCACCACAGGGAGTGTGGAGCCCAAACAGCTGGCTCCGCAGTCCCCTGAGTGAGAGGCAGGAGGGGGAGAAGAGAAAGAGACAGACAGAGAGAGAGAGGCAGGAGGCGGAGGAGAGCTGAGAGAGAGAGAGAGAGGAGGAGGCAGTAGGAGGAGGAAAGAGAGAGAGAGAGACTGGAGGCTCAAGAGAGAAGACTGACATGAAGGAGAGACCTGAAAAGCCCTTCTTAAGACGGGCTAATTGGCTAGTTGGAAGAAGATTGAGTAAGTCCACCATTCTTCTATTAAAAAGAATTTTAAACATCCAGGTGGTAAGAAAGAAGCATCAGAATGAGCAAGCGTGTGGGACGGAGGGGGGAAAGTTGGAACTCTGCTTGTGGTCCACCAGCCATTCTTCTCCACTTCCCCAGTGGGTGTCCCCCTCCTCCCCCATTTCCCACCCCAGTGGTGGCTACTCCCCCTCTACCACCGTCCCTGCTCCATATGGTTATCCATGTTCCCTATCCCACAGAGCTTTAGGGCCTAGTGAGCTGATCCTTTACTCACACAAGGATACTCTGCCTTTTTGTAAGTAGTCCCAGTCTCTAAATCGTCCCATTGAAATCCAGGTGGCCATTCAAATGAGCTAGGATTATTTTGGTGAGCAAGGCCTCACAGAAATCTGATGGAACCCAGCTGCAATGTAAAATCGATTGTCAGGAAGCGTAACAATGTGTCTGCCGTCCCACGACACAGCTCAGACACGGTGTGGTGGTGCAGATGGGATCAAACCATGTCCGAACACGTTCACAAATCAAGGTACAGTCTTAGGGCTCATCTACACTTATCATGTGCCACTGTAGCACTTTATTGAAGATGCCGGCTAGACCAACAGCATAGCCACCTCCCAGACAGACAGTAGCTAAGCAGATGGGAGATGTCTCCTGTTGACCTAGCTCTGTCTACAAGGGGGTTACGTCAGTTTAACTGTGTGGAGTTTTCACACTCCTGAACGACGTAGTTATAGCGACCTAATATCGTGGAGGAGATCGATTGTGCAACAGCACCATTCTGGAACACGGCTGTTGTTTGAGGCTGTCTGGCTGCAGAGCCACAAAGACAATGTATCCGTTTATACATACACTAGAACCTCAGAGTTATGAACTCCTAAACAACAAACTGACAGTCAACCACACACCTCATCTGGAACCAGAAGCAGGCAAGCAAGCAGTAGCAGAGACAAGAGGGGAAGCAAATACAGTATAATCCTGTGTTAAATGTAAACTACAAAGCACACAAAGGGAAAGTTTAAACCATTGACAAGGTAAGGAATCTGTTTCTGTGCTTGTTTGATTTAAATTACGAGGGTTACAAGCTGCATTTTCCTTCTGCACAGTAAAATTTCAAAGCTGCATGACGTCGATGTGTGGGTGGAATCTTTTCAAAGAACCATCGGAACGTTTTCTTCAGCTGTTACAAACAACCTCCATTCCTGCAGAGTTTGTATCACTGCTGTATTCAGAGCGTTTGCTTTGCAGCCGTACAAGGTAAAGGAAGTGCTAGAACAGTGTTCTCTCCTATTCTGCCTCACTTAGGCTATGTCTACACAGAGATTAAAAAAAACACCAATTGGCCTAGATCAGCTGACTTGGACTCCCACAGCTCCTTGCTCTGACTGTCAAAAAAAATCACTACATAGATGTTTAGGCTCAGGGTGGAGGACCCTGCAAGGTGGGATAGTCCAAGACTGGCTTCTCTCTTTTTTTTTCAATCCATGGGTGGAATACATTTTGTTATGTGCACTGAGGCATGTGCAGATGTGCACCACCAGTACAAACATGCTGCCGGTTGTGGATGCTCTGCTAATCAGCTGGGAAGCACCTGTATCTCTCCTGGACAGCCTACAAAGAACACTGGACCCAGACTTCAGGCTACAGCCTAAGCCCAAACATCCACATCATCCTTAAACAGCCCCTTCACCAGAGCCCCACAAGCCCAAGTCAGCTGGCACGGACCAGCTGCCGATGTCTTACTGCAGTCCAGACATCTCCTGCTCTGAGCACAACGCAAGGAGCTGAGGAAATTGGACACAAAAGGCATAAACAAAACAACAAATAACATTCAAGTCAATACGCGTGTCTCCGATCGTCAGGGGCATGATAATTTATCTTTACAGCTGGTTTAAAAATTCATCACGGCAGAAGCGGGCTGGAGTAGGGCCAGAACAAAGGAAAGGAAGCCGAGAGTTGAGATAAAAGCGGAGGAGAGAGGGGGGGTTGCCACTCATGTTTATTTTCAGTCTGTTTCCTGCATGGCTAACTTGCAAGTGGCTAGAATTCCTCTTTGTATTACAAAATCATCCAGGGCCACTGACGGAGGAGGAGGAGGAGGCAATTGCCCTGGGGCCCAGCGATTAAAAGGGCCCAGGGGTCCTGGCTACTGCCCCAGACTCTTTAAATTGCTGCTAGAGCCATGGGTGACACTGAGCTCTGGGTGGGAGAGGCACAATGCAGGCCAGGAAGGGCTGAGGGTTGGCTGTCCCTAGCCCCGCCCCTTCCACCTGAGTCCCCGCCCCTTCCACCTGAGTCCCCGCCCCTTCCACCTGAGGCCCCGCCCCTTCAGGGGGATCTGGATCCAAGCCATCGCCCAGGGCCCAGCGAAGTCTGTGGCTAGCCCTACAATCACCTCACCACAAAACATCCATTGTCAATGTTACTGTGCACTAGCCTCTCCTCTAAGGTGACTCTCAATGATACATGATAGCACCTGGCATATTTAAAAATGTGCCCTGCTGTGCAGACTCGGTGCACCATGAGTGCAGGGGTGTCTTGGCTTTGAAATGGGACGTCTTAGCTTCACTGTACGGATCCAGAGAGTTAGCGGGTGGAAAGGGACTTCACTGGAACTACTTCATATTACACCAGGGGAGGATCTGGCCCAAGATCTCATACAGAAGGTTTCCATTTGATCAAATTAAGGCAGGTGACCATCCCCATCAGGAACCATCATAAAGACCATCGTGGTAAAAAGAGAATTACGAACTGCCCAGAGGAGAGACGAGGAAAAACACAACATAATGCAAAGCGGAGCTGCACTGACTTCAACACACGCATACACCAGCAGGGTGTCTAGAGCTCCAGCTACCACCAACCTCCAACAACACACAGCTCAGAGCTGAGATTTGCATCCTGACTGCAGCATCCTTAATGAAAAACACACACTCTTCAGCTCATCGGCAGTGCAAAAGATAAAGCATTTTGTACCGGCTCTACCATTTGAGCTGTAATTAAAAGGCTTCCTGTTAGGCAAGAAGAAAAGTCAAGGGACCTTGACTATAGAACATCCATTATTCAAAGCGTTATCCATTATTCAAAGTTTTGGGTTGGAGGTTTTTTTTTTTTCCTGAAAACTGATTGTGGGCTTGAAAGGGAAAAAAAATCACATACAGTTTCTACTCCGTGCTCAGTTTACTTCCAGCTCGATTTTTTCCTAATTACAAGCATCAAACCTCTGGGTCTTTGGGAAGATCAGAAGAAAACATTCCCCATGCCTGACGGAGCTCCCTCGAAGCAGGTACAGATTTTTAGTTCAGTGTCGCGGAGGTGTGCCCTCTCCTAAAGCACGTGCCTTTTCCATTTGGTTGTACTAACCCCGCCGGGGTTGGTGTGGAGGGAATGAGGGTACGGTGGCATTCGGGTGGGTGACAGACAGAAGCCAGGAAATAAGTTACATTTCCTGAAGCACCCTTGGGTGCTTTAACACTAAAGTAGGGGCCAGATTTCAAGAGGGCTTAGCCCCCCCCCCCCAAGCCTTCCGTTGTGTCATACTGTGTCCGCGAGTCCTCCAGGGCTCCTTTACCACAGGCTGTCTAGGAAACACTCCATGGAGAGTCTCCTGACTTCCCCAACAGGGAGGGGATGGAGTTGCTGGCAAGACCCTTCTATCCCACAAACACTGGCACATAAGCACAGAAGGGCCTGGTCTCTCTCCTCGGCCCCAGCCCACCCTGTCCTTCTGGTGGGGACGGCAGCTCCCTGTTCCCAGCTGGGCTCAAGCTTTCTCTCCTTCAGAGGGTTCTCAGGGCAAAGAGGAGCCAGCTTGATTTTGTGTGAGGAAATCCTAGGGGCCCCTTCCCCCACACTGCAGATCCCACCCATCAGATCATCACACTTATGAGGATTCTGCAGCACCAACATGCCGAATATTGTACCTATAGGTCAACACAACCCTCCCCTTCCGGCACAAATCGGCCCCTTTCTTCCTGGCGAGAGGGCATGGCCTGCCCCCTAGTGTTTGAAAGAAGTATTGGATGAAAGGCCCTGAAGACCATAATCCTCTATCCCCAAGTCTGAGGCAGGGTACGCCTGCCTCTCCGCCCCCGACACTTCTGATCCGGAGCCGCTGTCACTAACCAACGGAAGGTAGTTCAGCCTTAAACCCGTGTATATTCTTTGGCCCCACTGTGCACACCTGATAGAAAGGCAACTAAGCTGCAAGTAGGGTTGCCAGGTGTCTGGTATTCTACCGGACAGTCCGGTTTTTGCACCCTCTGTCCGGTAAAAAAATTCAGAAAATACCAGACACGTGCAATGTCCGGTATTTTCTGTTTTTCCGGCTGGGCGCCGGACGGAAGCCTGGCGGGGGTGGGGGGAGTGGCTGAGACTCCCAATCACTCCCCCGGCCCCTGCCAGGCTTCTGCACGCAACCAGAGGGAGTCCTAGGCTGGGAGGTGGGGCCGTGATCGGCGCTGGGAGCCTCTGGCGGGGGCGGGAGGAGTGGCTGGGAAGCTGATTGCATCCGAGGAGGAGTGACGCCTCGGGGAGGAGGAGAAGCCCCGTCCCTGTTCCCGAGCGCTGGTCAAGCGCGTTGCGGTGCCGTGGTCCAGGAGAGAAGCCCGCAGGTGCTTTGTGGTTGCGTTTAGGCGCCTTCCATGGGCTCTCAGCCAAAACTGACTGGGGTGGAATTTCTGCTTCTTCCCACTGGGACACCCAAAGACCTGGCTATGGGGGAGTCACCTTCCTACCCATGGTCCCCCCCACCCCACCCTGCCATTGTGCTGCATCAGGGTCTGCCTCTCTCTGCTTTGGGTAGCAGGCAGCTGCTTTGCAGAGCAGCTCTTGGTAGTAGCTCGGTGTGGGTGGGTTTTTTTTTTTTTTTTTGCTTGACAAATTTTTAGCCCGTGTGTTCGGTATTTTTTGGGAGACCATCTGGCAACCCTAGCTGCAGTGCTGACTTTTGTTACCTAAATATCTGTCCATTGGGCCTGGACTGAGTTCACTAGCCAGCCTCCAGGTGGAATTGACTGTCACCGCTGGGCCAGGCCCATTCGGACCAGATCGCGAGATGGGAATGGACGTGTATTGTATTTTCTATTTTCCAGTGTTTTTCTCCCCGTCCTCCAATCTGATCTGCTGACGGACCCATATGCATACACAGGCCTAGAAACAGGGCCACTGAAGTCCAGGGGTTCCGCACAGACGTGGGGCTCTGCCCACGTGGATCAGATTACAGGATCGGGGCCCATGTTATGCTCAGTTTCCAAATATATACGGTAATATTACCCAGCTTAACAGAACCACTGCAATCTACTGTACACCATTACGACACCCAGAATGAAGCCTGTTGCCAAAAGTAACATTTTATTTTTTCTTTAATATACATTTTTTTAACATCATTTTACAATTAGGACCAACTGTAAAAAAATAATCTCGTTTAATTCTTGGCACAGCCACACTTGGAGAAAAAAGATTCTTCTTTCAATTCTCTCCATAAAATACTTTTGTCCAAGGCGTGTGACAAATACATGTACAAATAATGAAATGTCATTGTAAAGAGTTAAATTATGAGTCTGGATACAGACTGCAGTTGTTCAGCTGTTGGAAGAAACAGGAAAGAGATGGGGGAACCGCTGTGCCCTGTAAAGTTTAATCACAGAAACAGATTTACTTGAATTTGAGGCTAATGGAAGCAAAAAGCTAACAGCACTGGGTAGAGGCAGATATAGTCTCATCTTCCGATACAACTGTCTTCATCTGCAGCATTTTGTGATTGCACAGCCGAGTCTCCCATCTGCTTCTACAGATGCAACACGCTTCTGAATTGCAGTGCTCTGCATGGCTAACCCTCTCCGTCGGCATTCCCAACTACGCAATGGACATTCTACTTCACTTCATCTATGTGGGATTTGAACTCAGGTCTCTCAAGGCCATGTCTACACTAGGGAACTATTTTGAAATTAGCAAATTCGACTTAACTCCCGATTTAACAAAATCGAACTAGCGGGTCCATACTACGTAGAAGCCTCAAAATTAGTCTAAGGCAGGCTCTATTCATGTGGACGTGCTACCTCGATGTAGAGCCCCCAGAAGCACTGGGGAATAAACCGTTCAAATTACTCTGGAGAGTAGTTAGTTCAAAATAGCAGCATCGGTGCGTCCACACTATCGCTATTTCGAAATAACTATTACAGAATTAGCGTTACTCCTGATGAAAAGCAGAAGTACAGATTTCGAATTAAGTGGCCCGTTATTTCGAAGTAGTATGGACGCTCTGTTTATAAATTCCATATGGAAGAGTCCTAGTGTAGACCAAGGCTCATAGACGAAAACTAGCAGGGTTATCCAGTGTTGCCCACTCTCCTACAATAAGATCACTGGTCTTTGGCTCACACAGCCATTCCTGTCACTAGCTAAGCTCATCTTTCCATTTAAAAAGTGTATCCCTTTTTTTTTGCTAAGCGGAAAATATTAATAGATTCCAAAGTCAGATGGGACCACTGGGGACCTCTAGCCTGACTTCCTGTAGAACTAGGCCCTACCAAATTCATGAAATCTGGTCACCCCCTTGAAATCCGGCTATTGTAAGTGGGGGCTGCAACAGAGCCACCCTTCCTTCTGCTCTGCTTTCAGAGTTGGGTGGCCAGAGAGCAGTGATTGCTGGCCAGGCACCAAGCAGCAACAATGGCGGCATGGCGACAACACCGTGAAATGTAAGATTTAAATATCAGAAACAGTGAAAAGCAAGATTTTTAAAATGCTAGAACCATGAAATGTACCAAAATGAACTGTGAACACACAGCTTCCCCGAAACACTTCCTACAGCCGTCTCTTAGAAAAACATTGAGTCTTGGTTTTAAAACTGCTGAGGATGTAGAATCACCGGTGACCTTGGTAAACTGCTCCCAAGGCTAGTCAGTTGCTGCGAAAAACCTATGCGCCATTTCCCATCTGAATGCAGCTAGCCTAAGGTCAGGTGCTGATTTAGCCGAATAATCTTGAATGTTCACTCTCACCTCCACTCTCCCGGCACTTGCACTGACACCTACACCTGGCCTCTGGGACTGCTGAAACCCTTAGGTATCACTCCCCCCGTTTCTGGGAGGACGCAGAACCAGTTACTGACTTGGGGAGAAGGAAGAGGAGGCATTGTTGTACTGGCTGATGCCGCTAGCACAAAGACCACCACCAACTCCCTGTGTGAGAGCTGGCTGCTGCTAAGAAAACTTCTTCCACTGAGCAGCCACTGCGATCTGTAGGCTCAAAGGAGGACAACTCAACTTAGCGCCCTTAAGGAGACTAAACACAGAAGCAAGTCCACAGAACTCTGTCCCGCGGACTCCTTCTGAGGTCTTATCATCAAGCCATGTCTGACACTGACCCCGATCCAGCAAAGCACCAAAACCGAGGCATAACTGAAGTAATTCCATTTACTTCCAGAAGACACATGGAATTTAAGCAGGTGCCTTCCTTGCTTGGCTGAATCGAGGCTGTGGTTTCTGCCTCTCTAAAGTTGATCATATTAGTTACTACACACTGATATTGCAATGAGGAATATTTGTAAAGCGCTGTGAGCAGAATGCATACAAAGCACGCCAATGCCAGAAGGATGAAAACAAAAGGTCCTGTGGAACTCCTTGCCAGAGGATTCTGTGAAGGCCAAGACCATATCTGGTTCAAAAACAAATACATTCTTGGAGGACACAGAGATGTTAAAGATTGGTTAATCATGAATTCTTAGTGGTTACTTGACTGTGCTGATACAGAGGCAGCAACGTGGGGTGCCAGGCAGGAGCTGGTGCACAAGGGGAGCCAGGTTAAAAACCAGCTCCCGTTACCAACTGGCTGCCTGTCACCCCATGCTGCTTCCTCAATACAGAGCCAAAACTGAGCCGAGCTGTCTGCCCGCCTGGCTCCTAACACACTTTAAATGCAGCGCGACAGCAGGGGTGGGTCCCGGACCTGGCACAAGTGAGCTGGTCTGCTGGCCAGTCTGCTAAAATATTTACTGGTAAGGAGGGTGGAGGAAATGTGTGTAGTCGATAGCATTAACTGATAAGGGTTTGCTCATCGGTTAATCGACTAGACTATTACATCCCTTGGGCAGGTCCATCAATGGTTGCTAGCCAAGATGGGTAGGAATGGTGGCTCTAGCCCCTGTTTGTCAGAAGCTGGGAATGGGCAACTGGGGTGGATCAGCGGATGAGTCCCTGTTCTGTTCATTGCCTCTGGGGCACCTGGCGCTGGCCACTGTCGGCAGACAGGACACTGGGCTAGATGGACCTTAGTTCTGACCCAGTATGGCCGTTCTTATGTTCATGGCCCCCCAGTCCCACAGTTTAGACCAGTGTTTCTTAAACTTTTTAAGACCGAGGAACACCAAACAATTTTTTTTATGGGGAACACCAAGGATTTTTTGTTGAGGGGAAAAAAAAAGGTCAGGGGGAAAAAGGGTCGGGGGGGGGGGAGTTATTGAGAAAAAAAAGGATTGGAGGAAAGTTATTGAGCAAAAAAAAAAAAGTCAGCTGCCCCTTTAAGGGCAGCCATTTTGAATTCTATTGTTCTCCACGGCACATCGGTGTGCCACAGAACACAGTTTAAGAAACACTGGTTTAGACTCTAAGGTCAGAAAGATCTGGTTCCGAGAAAAAGTCCAGTGATCTCACTGGGGGGAGACTAGGCAACACCGCAGATAACCCAACTCATGTTTTCTGTGGGAGACCTGAGTTCAAATCCCCCATAGATGAAATGAGCTAGTCTGTCCACTGCGCACTTGGGAACGCTGACTCGGCGGAGTCCAGTTAGCCATGCAGAGCCCTGCACTTCAGAACCGTGTTGCATCTACAAAAGCACATGGAGACTCAGCCCTGCAGTCACAACGTGCCGCAGATTGAGACTGAGTTGTACAGACTACGAGGACCACCTCATCGGAAGTGTATTTGAACAAGCTAGTCCGGGCAGACGTCTTCTGTCTGCATGTGTGTAGGACACAAACAAGCAACCGTCTCCTGTGGCAGGAAGCAGGTGGCAATCTGAGGAATCAGTTGTGTTTGGAAGGGATGACATTGCCAGGTTCCTCCAGAAGCCAGGGTAGCAGCGAAGGCTCGAAGAAGACAGCATGTTATCCACAGCCGCAGCAAAAGCCACGTCCAGAAAACCGAAAGGCTTGTTGTACATCTAGAGCGCGCTCGTGCCTGAGGGACGTTCAGAGGTGCAGGAATTTGGGTTGGCAGTCGGAGCAGCCAGCAGCTGCAGGGAGGAATTTAGGTATTTTCACATCCAGCAGCTCTTCCCGAGCGCATTCTGCTGCATGCCGCGGGTTCAGCCCTTGTTAGGCAGGCGCGAGGGAGCCAAGTCTGCTTGTTAACACTGTCTCAGGCAAGTCGCTCACCAAGGTAACCACCTGCATAATTACACCTCTCGGGACCAAGCCTGGCGGACACAGGATTCAGCGAGGAACCGTTCCTCCCACGCGTAAGCAGTCGGGTCCAGCAATAACTGGGGGACTGTTTGGTTCTCCTGACGCCATGCCAGCCGATGCCGAAGCAGGGTGACGGGCGAGATGCACCCGTGGGTCTGATACATCGGTGGGAAAATGGTGCGCCCCCCACTTCACGTTTTATTCAAGTCTCTTCATTTCAACCCTGCCTTCCCATTCCACGCTGCCTGGTTCTAGCTGACTGTTTTGTAATGGCTGCATATAGGAACGCTGCTGCTGCCCTTCGACCCAGGGCAGCTCCTCTCAATGGTGAGTGACGATCTGACTGGCCACAGAGCCCTAATTCCCCTCCTCGGTTCCAGCTCTTACACTGCATTACAAGCAGCAAAATCACACTGCCTTTGTGGGAAGGCAACATCAGGAAAGTCAGGACAGTGGCTGACACAAGGGTGGCAATTAAAAACTCGGCCTAAGAGTCTGCTTAATTATAGTGTAAACATTCAGGCTCAGAACGGAGCCCACAATCTGGAACCCTGCAACCTGTGCTTGAAAATCTACACCTCTGCCGATCAGCCCCGCAAGCCCAAGTCCACTGGCATCGGACGCAGTGTAGACAGACCCTAAGATACTAGACCATCACCAATGGAAGGAAACTGATCCATGCAACCATTAACATGGGGGGAGTCTGCACAAAGGCCAGTGAAATGGGGAGGTGTCCCCAACATAAACACTCTGATAAGTGGGGAGCTACACTATGGAAAAAAGAGCCTGCAGCCTTGCTCTGAGCCTCTAAGGAGGTTACAGGTATATTACACTGAGCACATGCTGCTCATAATAGGAGACTTAAGGCGATTTCACGATGGCAATTCTTTGAGAGAGTCTGGGTTACGGCTGTTTTAACTGCACTGGTCTGCATCTATTCCCCCTCTTTCCGTCGCAGTGAAACCTTGTCTCCCCTAGGATTTATACCATCATGTCATTTAACGTTAAGAACCCGGACGCCCTCTACGTTACTGGTGGTGGTAGACAAAACCAGATAAGAAATCAGAGAGTAGATGCAACGTGGCCATCTGCATCCATAATCCAGAAGGGTAATTCTGTGAATTAGTAAACAGCAGCAGGCAGGCGCTGTGCTGAGGAAGCAGGTGGATTTATTTAGTGGAGATGATGACCTTTCCTGTTGACTTGCGCTGGGTTACACGACTAAAAGCTTCATTCACCTGCAAGCACAAAACTTGGGTTGTTTATACACACACAGGCTCCTGCAAGTGTTAGTTGCTACTATTGGGATGTTAATTTTCATTATCTACACAGATTTCTAGAGGGCAGATGTGTTTAGTCACATTTTTTAGAAGTGGCCTTTAAAAATCTCCCTGCAACCTCATAGACTCGAAGGGACCACCATGATCATCTAGTCTGACCCCCTGCACAGTGCAGCCCACAGAATCTCACCCACCCACTCCTGAAATAATCCTCTCACCTATATCTCAGATATTGAAGTCCTCAAATGATGGTTTGAAGATCCAAGATGCAGAGAATCCTCCAGCTGTGATCTGTGCCCCATGCTACAGAGGAAGGCAAAAAACCTCCAGGGCCTCTGCTAATCTACCCTAGAGGAAAATTCCTTCCCAACCCCAAATATGACGATCAGCAGGGCTCGACAAAGTATTGAATCTACTCGCCCGTGCCCCGTTCATTTGTGACGTGCGCATGCGCAATGCAAGTCTTGCGCATGCGCAGTGTGGGGCTGGCGAGCGGCTTTCGCCGCCGTTCGTCAAGCCCTGGCGATCAGCATATCCCAACCTTGTGCATATATGAAGATTTAGGGCACATGAAAACTTGGATTTGTGCATGCAGGAAAACCAAGCGTGTGCTCGGATTTCAAGAGCAGTTTTAGAGGCCAGATTGAAACATTTTAAGTATCACGGGTACATTCGAGAGTGCAATCCAGGCCAGCGAGGGACAGGACCAGTGTCTGCCTCACAATGTTTTGCTGTTGTAGCTCCTGGATTGCCCATAAACAGCCCAACAGTGTGCAAGTCACATCCTGAATGTCTGTGTATAGCTGCAGCTCTGATTCCAAGAGACTGTCAGCCACACACCAACCACACTCTAACTTCCACCAGCCTTGGTTAGTACTTGCAGGGTGACCCCAACACACTCCCCATCCTGTATTTCCCCCTAAAACTTGTGTTCTGCAATGTCCAGCCCTCCCCGCCCCCTCCGGGCAGTGCAGATATTTAGAGCCACTGATCCTGCAATGAATCAATAATCAACAGGTTGCTACTTTAACTAGAGTTACCAGTTCTGTTTAAACCCAGCACGGGATGTGTAAAAAATAAAACAAGTTTGTTAACAAAAGCAGATAGGACTTAAGTGAACTCAAGTGACAGAGATGACGTGAGAAAAGGGCACAAGAAAATAAAAGTAAAAACGCAGCTAAACGTTTATAACAGGGTCTAGTAAGCTTTGGTTCAAGGCTTTGTTTAAAATGGTCCCTCTCACCCTGTCTTCAAGCAAGATGGGGACTGACCCTTTTCTTGAAAGCATCTCTCCCCAAGGCCCAAAGGTGCTGGGGCTTTTGTCTTCTCAGATGAAAGAGCACTTGGAGATCCCTGGCCTATTTCTTTGACGTGGAGCCTTCTGAGGGTGTGTCTAAAGTACATGGCTCCATCGATGGAGCCATGTAGATTAGGCTGATCGGCAGAGGGAAATGAAGCTGCGATTTAAATAATCACGGCTTCATTTAAATTTAAATGGCTGCCGCGCTGAGTCGACAAACAGCTGATCAGCTGTTTGTCGGCTCAGCACGCTAGTCTGGACACTCCCACGCCGACCTGAAAGCCCTTTATCGACCTCCCCATTATGCCTCGTAGGATGAGGTTTACCAGGGAGGTCGATAAAGGGCTTTCATGTCGGCAGGGGAGCGTCCAGACTGCCCCAATCTGCTGACAAACAGCTGATCGGCAGAGCGGGGCAGCCATTTAAATTTAAATGAAGCCGCGATTATTTAAATCGCGGCTTCATTTCCCTTTGCCGAACAAACAAATTTACATGGCTCCGTCAACGGAGCCATGTAGTCTAGACGTACCCTGAAGGTTACCCTTCAGGGTAAAGTTTAATCAAGTGGTAAAGAAGGTGACATGGAATCTGACCGTGAAGAAGGTTCCATGCTTCTCTTCCTCCTCTCCTGTGTTTGCTCAAGTGGAAATTAGCTTCGCCGCCTGTCCTTTCCCCGTCTTACTGTCTCAAAGACTCTGTTCACTACTTATCCACACACGGAGATCCACACACATTCCTTTGTTTAGGACAGATCTGTTTAACCAGTATTCCCCAGGCAGGGCTGTGTGGAAGTGAGCATGGCTTAATAATGTCATACAGGGAGATTTCATTACTTCTCACAGAGCATTGCTACATACATTGCACCATGATATTACTGGCCAGCCAATGATGAGTTTTCCAATGATATCTCACAAGGCATATTTTGCATGAAGATTGTTACGAGGGTGCGAATACAGGGGTGCTCTTGGTCACAGCCACTGAGCCATGTGCCCCTTTACCCACAGTTAAAATGGCAAACAAAAAATGGAAGTTCGCAGAGATCAAACTTCCCTACCCACTCACAAGGGGTAGTATAAGAGACACTCAAGACTTTACTGGGTGGGTTAATTTCTCTCTCTTCAGCATAAATATTTCCATCAGCCATTCTCAGCTGCTGCTAGGTGAAGCCATAGTCAGGTTCCAGTTTCGTTCATCATGTTAAAGAATTTGGTCGGAACAACCCCCAGGCTACCTGGTGCTTTCTTATCCGTTCCTACCGTTACTCAGACTGGTCTCTGCAAAATCTGGCACGCAAAATATCAGAGAACGGTGTTGCCAGTAGCATCTCCCAGAGTTTCCTGTTCAGTGTTGTTGCCACTGGCCCATCATCTGTGAGTGGCAGATGTCTGGTTTAGATGGCTCACATTCTCCTTAGGTTTGAGATGTGCTTAGGCGAGTGTGATGCTAAGAATAGTAGAACTTAAATGCAATCAGATGGCTGCTCTGAAGTACAACAGATGGTAGTTAGGACCCAGGGACCCCTCAGTGCCATGCGGCAGAGGACACACCATCCTGTAACTCATGTCGTCCCTGACACCCTCAATGCCCCAATACAGTGCTGTCATAATCTGTATCGTACACAAATGTATAAGAAACTGGTCACAGCTATTATAGCGTGGTGTATGTTCAGGTGGCATAAAGAATTATGGATGTGTGTTGGAAATATGGGTAGAAATGTAGCCGTGTTAGTCTGGTGCAGCTGAAACAAAAAACAGGACTGTGCAGCACTTTAAAGACTAACAAGATGGTTTAATAGGTGATGTCCTGTTTTTTGTTGGAAATACGTTCTTCTGCAAACTGTTCCTAAGACCAGCCTGTCCTAGACAAAGGAATATTGTTTCAGCCACTTGACTGTCTCCAGAATAAACTGAGCAAGATGAAGCCAGAGAACAATAGAAGTATATTTACGTGTAAGGGTAAAGCCATCAAACTAGCAAATGGAGGGGATGACTATTTATGGGAGTGGATGAAACGTGCCTGCCTCTTGAAAAAGAGTGACAATAGACTTTGGAAAATATAGGCCAAAACTAGGGATGGTAAAAAGTGCGTAATTGGGTAACTGTGTAACCGCTGAAAATTCCAGCAGTTACACACACCCGCAGCATGGGGCAGCACCCAGCTCCCTAGGAGCCAGTGCCCACCAGGAGCTGGCTTTTAAACCAGCTCCCTGCACACACCGGCTCCTGCCAGCAGCCCCGCTCCTGGGGAGCTGGCTGCTGCCCCCATGCTGCTGGTTCTGATACATAGCCAGCAGCGGCGGCTGGCAACCAGCTCACCAGGAGCAGGGCGGGAACCTGCATGTAACCGTTAATGGTAACCGATAAGCCCAGGCTTATCGGTTAACTGTTTAAACAGTTAATACTTTCACATCCCTCACCAAAACACTAACAATTTTGGGCATGAGGGACACAAGAAGCTAGAACTCTTGATGGCTGAGAAAGGGGCTGAAGTTTTTGGGAACAGTGTATAATGTATGCAGTGCTTTGCAAAAGACTGTAACTCCATATGGTTACGTTTTAATCACTAGAAAGTGAGTTTTGTTTGTAACTTACGTATGTCTTTTTCACCCTCTCTTGAAATCATTTTCACCTGTTCTTTCTTAATAAACCTCCTCTTGTTTTAATACAAAACCATCTCAGTGCATTGAAGTGAAGTGTTCGTTTTCAGCTAACAGGCTGTCGTGTGCTCGGCCTCTCTGGAGGCAGTGAAGTTAATAACATCTCTGAGAGGGATTGAACAGTGACGAAGAACGTCTCTGCGGAACTCAGGCTCACAGATTATTACCAGGAGAGCAATGTCTGAATTGGAAGAGCCCTGAAGAGTTTGCCAGCTAGGCAGACAAGTTGGCAGGCTGGGGAGCAGAGACGCGGTTTAGCGGCAGCAAAAGCTCCTGCTTGCTGAGGCAGATTTGTGACAGAGTGGCTCGCAAGTCTGGGTGACCTGAGCAAGACGTCTCTGCAGTGCCGTTTATGCTGCAGGAACCAACAACTCCGCACTGGTAGTAGAATTTGCTGTTCATGGGCTTTTTGCCTCTGGGATCCATTTGCAAGGCTGAAATAACACCAGAGCAGCCCAACCTCGGGCACTTCCATTATCCAGGCACCGAAATGTCAGAAAATTATTAACCAATGTGTAAGTCTGACACCTGAAATGGCTCCCATTGTATTACTGGCTTTTAAATTGTAAGGTCTTTGTGGCAGGAGCTGTCATTTTTATGGGTCTGTCCCATACGTAGCATAAAAGGGGCCCCACCTGGCGCTTTCGAAAATATAAATGCTAAATAATCACACACGGTGGAGAAGTTTGAAGTCAATAATACTGGAACGAAGGACGCTAAAAAAAGGGGATTTCTTCAAGAACCAGGGTTCTGTGCCGGGTTTCAAAATGGAGGGGTTTCGTCTAAATCACCACACACAAAATTCACCCAGCCGCAGAACCGAACTGCACACGGAGCAATCCCACGAGCTCGACACGGCATTAGGTCACGACGGTTTGTGAAAATGCACAAGTGGGAGCCCCGGCAGCATACGGCCTGCAGCGAGGACAGGTCCTTGGCTGGTATTTTGAGTTTAGCATGAGCTCGGAGGCACGGGTCAAACCCAGGTGTCTCCTAATTGTAGCTCATCTTTCTCCCGACCTGAGCGATACAAGGGCAGGAGGGCAAACCCTGGCTTGAAGTGGTTTCGATCACATGCAAGATTTACAGTTTGGTTCCCGGCCTCTCGTTCAGGCCTGCCAACGGGTGGGGGGCAAAGGGAGCAGTTGTCCTGAAGCCAAGAGATTCAAGAGGGCCGGGGGTTCCCGGCCACCACTGCTGTTACTACAGGAGGGCGGCAGCGGGGCCTTTAATTCACAGCTAGCACGCCGTGCCGCATGCCCAGTGGGCTCTGAGGGGAGGCACCCCACACTCTGGCTGGCTCTAGGGGTGCCGGGTGTCCGGTTTTTGCCCAGACACTGGTAATTGTGTCTTCCCTCCAGTAAAAAAAAGCAGGAAATACCGGACATGCAAATGGTCTGGCATTTTTTTGTTTTTCTCGGACGGAAGGCTGGCGGGGACATTTTTCCCCTGCCGCGTCTGGCAGGGCGGGAGGGGGGCGGGGTGTCCCTGGGGCCACTTTAAAAACTTCCGCCAGCCTCCCCTGCCGCATGGCCAGATACTTGCGGTTCCTCTCCTGCACGTGGGAGAGGCGCGACAGGAGATCTGGCGGGAGGGAGACGCGCCACGTGCTGGAGCCCTGCGGCACGTCAGCGAGGCAGCAGTGAAAAAGGGGCTGCCGCTCCCTCCCAGGCTCAGGCAGAGGCTGCCAGCAAAACTCCTTTTGCCCTGAGCAGGTGTGTGGGAGGAGAGGAGAGGGAGGGAGGGGATCCGTTCCCGGAGTGGGAGGGAGGGGAAGCCCCGGAGCCCCTTCCCTGCATGGGGCACCTTTTGGAAGGAAGGGGGAACCACAGCAGGGCCAGCTTCTCCCCTTTCCCCACCTCCCTTCCCTGAACAGGCTGGTTAGCCTCTGGCAGACTGGAGCCTTCACAGCGAAGGAGGCATGCAGGACTGGAGGGAAGGTGTCGGGAGCCGGGGGGGGATACCTCACAGGAGTGGGAAGGACGAGACTCACCCCCAGCCCCATCCCTGCATGGGGTGCATTTAGGGAGGAGGGGTGGCCACATCTGGGCAAGCCCCAGAACTCCTTCCCTGCAATAGGCTGGCCGCAGCAAGGAGCAGCGTCTTGTAGCCCTATGCCTCCTTAACAGGTAAGGAGGCATGCAGGACCTGAGAGAAAGGCGGGGGAGGGGGGAGGAAGCTCTTGCAAGAGGGGGGAGGGAAGGGAAGCTCCCCCACCCCTTCCCTGCATGGGGTTAGGGTTGCCAGGTGTGCTGTTTTCACCTGGACAGTCTGGCAATTGAGTCTTCTGTCCAGTCTGTTTTTCTCGGACGGAAGGCTGGCAGGGACATTTTCCCTCTGCTGTGTCCTGGTTTTTGTTTTTTTTCTTTTTCTCAACCAATTCTTTCCCCCGCCATGTTCCATATTTTTTGTGAAACTATCTGGCAACCCTAGCTAGCTCCGAGGGCTGCCTAGGTTGGGGGGCTGATGCAGTATGCACAGCCCCGCCCCTTGTACCCAAGGCTCCGCCCCTTGTATCCAAGGCTCCGCCCCTTCCAGGAGTGTGGCACTGCCCCCTCCCCACACTTTCTCCAGGGACCCAGCAAGGCTGTCAGTGCCCCCGTCCCCACTGTACAAATTGTACCAAAGGCCTGAACCAGGGTCACATGTCGGGCCTTCCCCTCCCTCAGGGGAAGAGCTGACAGCAGCCCACAGGGCTAGACAGCTTCTTCCTGCTACTCAGCCTCTCCCAGAGAACTGTCAATCCTGCCAACGAGGCGGGACGTCTTGGGCCGCACTTTACCTCTTCCAGTTTGAAGACCGCTCCCACGTGAGGTCGGATCCGTCTTTCCTGGCAGTACCAAAGAGCAGAGGAGAGGGACGAGGAAAACACAGGGAAGTCCTCTTCCCGGTATCGACCCCAGAACACCCCCAGGGCAGAAACGTTCTTCAGAAGCAGCAGGTTGGCTGGGACAGAGGGGATTGCGCCTCCAGCAAAACCCACCACCACAATCCTGCCCTCCCAAGCCAAACTGCAAGGGAGAGGGAGAGAGGAGAGATATTTAATCAGGAGGAGCAAAAAAAAGGTCAAATCCTGGTCCAACTGGAGTTGCTTTTGCTTCAGTGCTACCAGAATTTGGTCTTAGTGTAAATGGTTCAAACTCGACACTAGGGTGTTAACTCAGTGCAGAGAGGAAGTTGCCCCATCACCATCTGCAGGGACGACCTCCTCAGAATTGTCCAAGGAAAGGGAAGCATACGGGCTAGCCATTTCCAAGTCTGAGCATTTCCTGGTGGCCTGCTGCGAGATGGTGATGTTCACCGGTCTATGCTGTGTCTAGTTTTTTCATCTCATTAAGGACAGGTATCAGGACAGTATTTTCCTACGGTTACTTTTCCACAGGCGCAGTTACTGTCCTTGAGACAGGTAGATGGTATGGTTGCCAGTGAGGTAACAAAACAATTGCGTCATTATGTTTCAGAACCTCAGCTCTAGCTTGTTCTTGCATGGAGCCGCCTAGAGAAACGGTGGCCCTCCGTAAACAAGTTCTGCTGATTAAACTGCAGCAAGGGAGGTTTAGGTTGGACATTAGGAAAAACTTCCTGCCTGTCAGGGTGGTGAAGCGCTGGAATAAATTGCCCAGGGAGGTTGTGGAATCGCCATCTCTGGAGATTGTGAAGAGCAGGTTAGACAGACACACCTGTCAGGGATGGTCTAGAGGATAAAACTTAGCCCTGCCCTGAAGACCTCTCGAGGTTCCTTCCAGTTTTAATATTCTGTGATTAACCAGAAACACGTGTTCTCCTGGTCAGTACCAAACCAACACCCCATCATGACAGCAGGTGGCATCTCTCCTTCTGATTGCATGAGAAAAAAAATATCCAAGGCCTTCAATATCCACAATCATTAACGAGCCCTTGGAACTTTTCACAAGCGTGACATGCCCACTACCAACGTGCAGAGTCACGCCTGGGCTTCCTACAATCCCTCGCACTTTCCATGGACAATTCTGAAGCACACAGGAGGAGGATCCTGGAGACTGCACATTTCACACCCCTACGGCAGGTCACTCGGAACGCGACTGGAATCATATTTCAACGCACCTATGTAACGCCGCCTTGAACACGTCCCCGCCTACAGCATCCAGAATGACATTGACCCCTCTGTTCTCTGTGAGCTTCCTCGCCTCTTCCTTCAAGCTCCCTTGGGTGTAATTCACGCTGTGGGCTGCACCCTTCTGCAGGGCCAGGTTGCATTTGTGATCACTTCCAGCTGCTGCTATCACCTGAAAACCGAGAAGGAGCTGGTGTTACAGTCTGATCTTTCATGCTGGAAGAGGGACTGTCTTTTGGGTCAGTGTTTGTGCCAGGCGCTGTACAATGGACTTCTTTCTTGTTTCTTTTGTTTGCTTTTTTTTTTTTTTTTTTTAAAGACTTGCATGACACTAAGTTGGCTGTGAAAAGCAACATTCACACACACACCAGTATCACATGCCAGGGCAGACTTACTCCACCTCAGCAAGCCCAGGGACAAATTAAGCCCTGGACGGGGAGGTGGGTGTTGGGATGGTGTCATGGTCTAGCCAGACTGATTGAATAATGTGAATGTGACTTGACATGACTCACACGTGGCCAAATAACAGAGGATTTTGGGGGCAGGTCCTCTATAAGCAACTGAAGTAAACATGATGAGTCAAACTGGCCTGGATTGTGGACTGGATTGCAGGCACAATCAATACTGGACTGACCGGTCAGTAAATATGGGCCATGCAACAGTAAATATCATAGGAGTGAAGTTCCCGCATGGAGCACAAGCTGACTTGGTCCCACAAAGCCAGAGTGTGTAACTGATGTGTGTGAGGAAGTGGAGTGATTTTGGGTACCATCCCAACTAGCGCCTTCCAAAAATACTCATCAGGTACAAAATAGTAACTATACACCCACTGGGCAGGCTTTTAAGACACGGGACTCGTTTGCGGGGGGGGGGGGGGGGGGGGGTGGAGGATAAAAATCAAGCAAAGCAAATGACAGGTGGTGGGGATCCATTAATTCGAGCACCTCAAAAAGGCAGGTGGGTTATGGGACTGTGACCCAGAGGGCCTCCAAGGCAACCAAGGCCTTGTTTTGGGGGATCAGACCAGAAAACTAAAAAGGGACAAGGAGAAGAGGAACCGTCCATAGTTTGGTAACTGCCTTCTCTGTGTGCCGGACAGGTGCCATGCGGGGCCAGCCCAGGAAGTGCCTGTTCAGATTTGAGGAGTCTGAGGAAAAGAGAGGCGCGCTGAAGAGAATGTACCGTTTCTAACCTAGGAGCTGTGTGCTTGATGCAACTGCTGGTAAAATTCCTTCAGCACCGTGCCTGGCAGGCTTGGGTGAAATTCCCTGGTTTGACCCTCTTCACTGACAGCAAACAGGCACGTGCTCTGCTGGGCACCGTTAAAAATTCAGAAAGGATGAGTGGGGGTGTGTGTGGAGAGACGGGGGCCGGGATAGGCCCCAACTCCCCCCCCCCCCCCCCCCCTCAGCAGCTGTCTAACAGTGGCACAGAGGCAGTAAGCCAGAGGTGATGGTGGGTTCTGATGAGCTCACGGACAGAGCTGGCCACCACACAGCCAGGAAATGGAGCCCTGGCTGGAGCTGAAACCTGACCCTTAGGAAAGCTGCCTGCTTCTCCAGCTTTTGTGTCTCCAGAAGGAGGCAGGGCCCAACCACTACTGGCAGCCCCAAAGGAGGGGCTGCTGCTTCCCCCAAAATCACCGCCAAGGAGGCTGTGGCAGCTGCCAGGGGCTGCGTTCGAGTGTGTTGTGTTGGAGAGACAGAGCCTGGTTTGTTGGATTACCAGCCCCTCAGACCTTACAAGTCTCCTGGGTGCTAGTCCTCCCTCTGCCCATAAGTCATTGCAACATCTTGGGCAGCTCCCAAACACTACATCCTTTTTGCACACATCTCTTGCAAGCGCACAATACGCTTGCCTTGCCTTGTGAGGTTTTATTTGTTGAGAGTGTAGAAAGGCCTGTGACTGCCCAGTTGGCGCATGCTAGAAAACACGGTCATTACTCCAGGGGGTAATGACACAGAGCGCGGGTTCGTTTTAAAAAGCAAAATACCTTGGCCTTGAGAACGTTGGCGGCGACGTCAACAGCAGCGAGTCCCGTGGCCCCCGCGGCTGCCGTCACTAGAACCGTTTCCCTGAGACGGTGACAGAGAGACCAAAGTGTAAACAACCTCCTTCCATATCAGAAAAACCTTGCATTGCGGGCCTGCCTGCGACCAATACATGGTCTCCCATTCGTTTTGGAGATGAAAGATTCCCTTGATCATCTTAAAAAGACTCTAGTAATCAACTGACCCCGCAATCCATTTCCATAGTAAGAATTTTTTCCCATCTTCAACGCTATTCTCTTTCCTAGAATCTTTTCCAATGGCACAAGTAAGGGAGCTTGACTTTTCCGCAACACCAATTTGTACCTTGTGACATGAATTCTCCTACCCCTCTTTTACATTTCACAGTGGAGTGGTCTGATAAGAGACTATCTGCAGGTTTTCAATGACTTTGCAAGGAGAGACTCATTTACTCTGGTGGGGGTACAATCGCAAACTGGCGGGACTGGGGCAGGAATGTAAAGGTACTTCAGGAAAAGGATGGTTTTACTGGTAAGACACAAGAGTTGGCTCTGAACGCTGCTCTGAGCTCTGCTACAGATTCACTGTCACCGTGCGTAAGTCGGTTCTCTCTCTCTCTGGCTTTGTTCCCTACTTCTGTAAAAGGCCAGCCACTTTGCAATGCCTCACTGGCGCATTTGGAGGCCTAATTCGAGCTCCAAGAGTCTCTATTGGAAGGTAGCATGGAGTTTAAAGGGTTATAATTCAGCGGCTGGAAAAGCGAGCCAACTATAAGTCTTCCTATTCCGCGTACACACTCTCAACTCTCCACAGGGCGCTTCCAAACCCCAATCCTGCAGCAAAACAATTCCCAGCTAAGCTCCTTTGCTCCCCGAGGAACCAATGTTCCCCTTAAGACCTGCCTGGACCAGTACAAGCCTCCTTAACCAAGGAGAACTGTTGTTTGAGGATACATTAGCTGAGCAATGCATGCCGTGCACTGATACTGGCAGCAAAGCTAATCTTCGGCTAAACAATAGGTTGGACTTGGACACGTTTTGCCTGCCTGGGGTACAGCCCAAGCCTGCCAGTAATTCAGGGCGATATGCGGTATTGTCTGGGACTTATCAGCGTCGCTCTGCTCAGCAGGTTCGTCTTTTCCCCAAGAGGATCACAGCAGGACCAAATGTGGGTGGTTGTTTTTTACAGTAGGGATGTAAAATCCCATTTAATTGGCTAACCAGTTAAACATTTATGTTTAACTAGTTAACCTGTTAAAGGGGGATGGGCAGGGGGAGGACAAAGGCTACTCCGATTGGAGCAGTCCCTGCCTGCGGTTGCAGGGGCTGGGCTGGGCCGGGCTGAGCAGCCCCTGCCTGCAGTGAGCTCCGTGAGGCTGGAGCTACCCCCGCCCGCGACAAGCGGGGAACTTCTCCAGCCGCTACCAGTTAACCAGAACCTGTAACCCTCCCTTGTTAAGGCCACGGCTTACCAATTAAATATTCACATCCCTATTTTAAATATGCCGTTGTAAATTGCTGAAAAGCTACCAAGCTGTTTGTGTATTTGGAGTTTTCAAAAGCGCCCCTCATGCAGGCAAAGGGAGACGAGCAATGTTCAAGTAACAAAACTTGCTGACTAGCGTATTGCCTTTTCATGGTGATCATCTCCCGTCTGGGCACAGCGTCACCCTAGTATCTGAGCATCTCACATACCTCAGCCAATACTATTTATTTATGGCATCCCTCTGAAGTAGTCATTAAGTAAACAGAGGCCCACAGATTAAGTGACTCACCCAAGGTGACACAGTCAGCCTGTGGCGGAAAAGGAGATGGAACTCAAGGTCTTTTGCATCCCAGTACAGCGTTAACCAGGAAACTATCCTTTCTTCATAAATGTAAAGGTACCATCGATATCTGTGAGGGATTTCCCGCTGTACGAACACAGGACGCCTCTCACTTCCATATTCCCCTCAGAGCAGGTAATTTCTGTACCTAAGAGCTATTATTCTATCCTCGAATTTTCCTATAAAATACTAATGATTCAGATCTGAGCTCTCTCGTTTTTTAGACGTGTAGCTTCATCTGTGCTCAAGTTGGATCCAGCAACCAGCTTTGGTTTATTCTGTTGTTCTCACTCCTGATGTAGACAGTGACACTTAATACAATACTCATCTTCACCCCGAACCGGTGGACACGAGACAATGCTCACTCATTTCCACTACTCTCTTGTCAAATTCACTGTGACTTAAGGGCCAGGGAAACCCAGCTGCCCGTGGGTCAAAGAGGCAGCTTGATCTATTGATCTGAGCAGAGTTTAGAAACCGGGAATGGTTGATTGTTATTCCCAACTGCACCTCTAACATCGGGCAAGGCTGTGACCGTACGACCTCCTCTCTCTGAATTTCCCCACCCACAAAGCAGCAACGATAACACCTAACGAGCTGAGTGCCTCGACATTAGTTCGAGATGTGCCGACTGTGGGAGACTGGATGTTATGAATCCAGCGAGTGGATAAGAACACCCTTAGATTTGTTGGCATTTGTTTTTCGTTCCAGCGCAGAACACAAGCAAAAGACTTGTAAGCATTTATACGAAACAAAATCATGCCAAAAGGTCCTTTTGGTATTAGAGGTGACGAGAGCGACCACCCTGGATCTCCGAAGCCTTCCCATCACACTATGAAGCATCTGACAAAACAGTTTAGCCCAACGACCGCCAAGTTTCCTTGAAAATATTGCAACCAGCTCTATTACTGTGACACCATGCTTGGTTTTTTGCAAATGAAGTGCACTCCGCAAGGGCTGAGTATCACTACTGCTGGACACGTGCCATGCTTTGGACTCCGTCGATCACTTACCCGGGCTGCGTGCGTGCTCTGTGTTCCAGGGCCAAAATGGCTGTGCCGTAAGAGACCGGCAACGCTGCAGCTTCCTCATAAGAAACGCCCTCTGGGATTGGCCACAGCATCTACATGAGGAGACACACAAAGCAACACATAATCCCAAAGAGGGATGAAATTCTGTATTTTCCAACTGCTGTAGCCAATGCGCTGAACAGGATACAGAGGCATGTTTAGGGCAGCTTGATGACGTTACACTACGGGGAATGGTTAATTTCACCCAAAGGAGTTTGAAAGCAATTTTTCCTAATCAGCCCCTTCTGAGCTTCCAAGGATTCTCCAGAGCAAACCCCAGCCGCTGAAGAATCATAGAATCATAGAATACTAGGACTGGAAGGCGCCTCGAGAGGTCATCGAGTCCAGTCCCCTGCCCTCATGGCAGGACCAAGGCAGGAAAACAAACATCACAAAGAAAGGCACAAGACTGGAAGCTCTCACAGGAGAGAGACCCAAACAACGTGACACACAAAATCTTTAGCAACAACAAGATGGCGACTGTATATTTAAATTCTGGTTACCTTCTGATCAGCTACGCACTCCTCCGCCATCGCCCCCATGCCAGTCACACCAATTACCCTGTCTCCCTGCCAGAAACAAATCAGCAGTAGACAGGCGTTAGGGTGGGAATAATCACTTGGGGTCGCCCCTCTCTTCGGATTACGTCTTTGATCTTCGGTCTTTCCCACAAAGACACGGAGCAGCACAAACTAAATCTGGTAACAGTTCAAGTACCAATTGCATTAATCAGGTTCCTTCCCACTCCCTATTCCCACCTTTACTTCTCTTTCCAGATCCCTGCTGCCCTCTCCAATGGGACATGCTGCATCACCACCTTCCCGCACACACGGGCCCATCGAGCTGAACTCACAACTATCGTGCAAAGGGCTTACCCCGATCCCCGCCCCCACACTGCAGCCTCGACGCTCCCTGATCAAGTGGGCATCTGTTCCTAGACCCCGCCCCACCGCGTCGCACATACCTCCCGCACTGTGCTGACGTTGGCTCCGGTCTCCACCACCGTCCCTGAAAACTCCATTCCTAAAGCAGGAGAAAGTCATGCACACCCTACGGACACTGCAGCAGGCCACTTCCCCAGCGCTGTTCTCTGCACACAGGCTCTAAGGGGTCACCCTGCTCCAGCACTGGACTGGGATGGCAAGAGCACAGCCATGGGGGTTCAGCTAACGTTAGCCTCGCATGGCAGGTGTGGGCACGACCCCGGCCTGGCCAGAGCAGGCCCCCAGCGCCAAACCGGTTAAACTTTACATTTAACCGGTTAGCTTTTAAAATGGGATTTTACATCCCTAGTTTGCATATGACCTATGCGGGATACACCCAGCATCTGAAAGCTGCTTTCCGAAGCAAAGCTGCTAGACGGCCAGTAGGTGGCACTGTGGGAACACAGGCTGATAATACTGGCGAATGGACGAGGGGTGCAGAAGGACTTTTCTAAAGGGATCGTAAAGTAAAAACTCCGTGGCTGTCTTTCTTCAGAGAATAGTGATATTCACTCTGCTGATACCATTATTGGACCTAATCAAGTGAGTTATAAGATCAAGAACACATATTCCTGCGCATCCAGAAATATAATCTATGCTATCATGTGCAAAAGTGTCCGTCCGCTATGTACATTGGACAAACGTCTCACACACTTCGCCAAAGGATCGATGCCCACAAAACAGATATTAGATAGGATCACAAAGAAAAAACAGTTTCATGCCATTTCAACCAGAAAGGACATTGTCTCAACGACTTGATTACCTGCATCCTGCTTCAAAGGCCTTTTAAGACTACACTTGAAAGAGACTCCTCTGAACTGTCATTCATGCTTAAACCCAACACTTTACACCTAAATTTGAATAAAGACTCTAATTATCTTACCCATTACAAAGATAACTTCTCCAATTATCATCTCTAATAACATTAGCTCACAGACATTTACCTCCCCCCCCCCACATCCCCGTTCTGTTCTGAAATTTGATTTGTCCTTTTCATATGTGTGCATTTTTTTAATTGTATCCTTTGGTATATATGGTTGTGACTATTTTCTTCCACAATTTGATCTGAGGAAGTGGGTCTGGCCCACGAAAGCTCATCACCTAATAAACCATCTTGTTAGTCTTGTTTTTTGCTACATAGTCCTGTTTTTTGTTTCTTCAGAGAGGCTCTGATGGCATCCGCGAGACAGTTAGCTCCCCAGCTGGCAAGGGCAGAAGGACGTACTTGAGCCTGATGGCTTCAGTGCTGCAACCAAACGCAGCAGAGCTGCTGCATGCCCGCAGCTACAAGAACGGGAGTTTTGGTGGTTGCAGGCAGGTTCCTGCAGCTCCCCTTGGCTGCAAATGGCAAACTGGAGCCCATGGGAGATGTGAAGCTCTGTGGCTGCAGAGCCGGTAAGTAAACAAACCAGAGCGGCCTGTTAGCCTGCGGCTCTCTTTGAGAAACGCTGCAGGAGAACATGAAGACTTCAAGGCTTTTGGTCAGAATCCAGCGAAGGTCAGAAACGTCCACGGTTCGTTTCCACCTTATGTCTTTTCAGCTGTCTATATGAACGCGGTGGTCTCAGCCTGATGGACAGGGTGTCCATGACACAGGGATGTAAAATCCCAGTTCATTGGTTAACTCCGCATTTCTCAAACAGTGGGTCCCGACCCCCCGGGGGGTCGCGGTATCACAAAGTTTAAGAACCCCTGGGTTAACTGGTTAAACATTATGTTTAACTAGTTAACTAATTAAAGGGGAGGGAAAGGGGGCCACAGACAAAGGGAGCTGCTCCAGTCCCTACCAGTTAACCAGAACCGGTAAGCCTCACCCATTAAGGGTAAGGCTTATTGCATCTGCCGAAGTGGGTCTTTGCCCACGAAAGCTTCTGCTCCAATACATCTGTTAGTCTATAAGGTGCCACAGGACTCCTTGTCGCTCTTGCAGATCCAAACTAACACAGCTACCCCTCTGACAGTTAACCACTCACATCCTCACCACGACACACAAAAGCACCACCCCAATTGGTATGAATTAGTCAAAGGCTATGCAGCACCTATTATCTACAGCTTTATTCCCAGGGATGCAAATCTGTCCCCAGCATCACATCCACTGAGAATTAAACACAGCAGTTACATCAGTCACTCTAAAACTGTACAGATCAGACGGCCTCCTACTTACCAGGCGTGAATGGAAGACAGTGCTTCTCCTGGTACAGACCTTTACAGGCCAAGATATCAGCAAAATTGACCCCACAGTAATGGACCCCAACCCTGACCTGCAAGAGAGAAGGGAACTTTCAGTCAACAGCAACAGAAACATTTTTAACAGGCGGCTTCACGGCCCTGGCATTTTAAAATACCCCTCCCCTTTCCTAAGTACTGTTGTGAAGGCCAACACTACGACAGAGTTCAAAAAGAGCTAGATAAATTCATGAAGGTTAGGTCCAAAATCTCATTGCCACGGCACCTGGGCACCTCACAATCTCTCATGTATGTCCCTCGGGATATTTTTCTGGTATACACTACCGTGGAATATTTTTTTTTTCATTCGTTTCTGTGACTCTCTCCTCAGGCACCCAGAAGTGCCAGCCTCTGTTACCCTGCCTCAGCCAGACAGCTTGGCTGGCGCTCGGACTGGGCATCAGCTCCCTGCCATGAGAGTTCGCCAACCTCCACAGCAAACTCTTTGAGACTCTGCTAATCTTAACCTTGCCCCACAAGGAACAGCCAATGAATCCAGTCCCTCCCTGGACACCCCCAGAAATGATTACGTTCACCACCTCCAAAGAGTCCGCAGACACACCAGCCTGTTGGCTTGCTGAAAATTCACCCTCCACTTCAATACACGGCCCTGAGGTGGCTTACAGCAAAAACTAAGAGCTAGTTTATCCGTGAAGAACAGAGACATGAGGACTACAGAGTAGAGATCAACAGAAAATGGCAAAACAAAACATACATTTGAGACTCGACTATAGCAAGCCACAGTTTGACTAAACAGCTTTCTCGCTTACATCAAGCTACCAGCATCTCTAGCCCTTCTGCTAAGCAATGGATCACTACGGAGTTCTCTCCTCTTCTTTTTATAGCCCAGTAAACCTCTGAAATTTATCTCCACATTAAATTCCTCTTGCCTGCTATCGGTCTTGTCCTGTGGACTCATAGCAAGGTAACCCATTGTCTCTGGTATCATCTCGCTCAGTTTACATTGGCAACACAAGCAAGACAGTTTTCCTTTGTTGATCAAGTCTGCCCCAAGAACAGATTTTAGGAACTTATTTCTAGCACATGTACACAACTGTTTACCAGGGATGTTAGCTAACGTGCATTTGTGTAAAAGTGTTACCGCTGGATTTTTTTTAGCGGTTCCATGTTCATATGCAGAGGGGCCGGGCGGGAGCTGGTGCGTGTGGGGAAACAGAGGCAGCAAAGGGGGGAGCACATGTAGTTGCTAGGATTAACCGATAAGCCCAAGCTCATTAGTTAATCGTGAAAACTATTACATGCTAACATCCCTACTGTTTATGCACCATTCAGCCATACCACACAATGCTAATCATAATCAGTGCGTCACTAGCTCTTATATGATACTTCATCTAATTCACTTTTGTAGTTCAATGATATTGGCTCCAACTGCCTATTCTTTAGGCTTCAGACCAACGCGTGTCTGGAGCCTGATTCTCACAGTTTCATTATTAGCTGTTTGTTTCAAAGGGCTTCTCGCTGTCTTCACTTAATAGGTATTTGTGTACACACGAGCGCTACGCACTGGACTCTGGATTTTCACCTTAGCTTACCCTGTCCCAGTGCTGATATAATAACAATTAGCAATTAGCACTTGAGCTTTATTTGACCGAAGTGCAGTACAATTATGAAATACGCCTCCACCAGCTCTGTGCATTATGCATTGCCGTCATATTACAGACAAGAATCCAAGACTCAGAGAAGAAGGGACTTAAGCTCACCCAGTCTTGGACTCAGTGGCTGTTTTAAAGTCCCAAACCATCCTCTTTCTTACTAGATTTTTCTCTGTTCTAATCTGCACACAACCATCATCTCTTAATCTCTTCTTATTTACCGAGGCAGTACGGCCTAGTGGCTAGAGCACAGGAGCTCTGCATTCTAATCCTGGCTCTGTCGCTAGTTGGCTGAGTGACTTCAGGCAAGTTACTTTCACCTCTCTGTGACTCCGTTTCCCCATCTGTAAAAGCGGGATAAACAACACTAACTCCTTTGTAAAGCACATTGATATCTGCAGATACAAAACCAACAAAAGAAAGTATTTCTTCATACAACACACAGAAAACCTGTGGAACTCCTTGCCAGAGGACATTGTAAAGACCAGGACTTTAACAGGGTTCAAAAAAGAGCTAGACAGATTCATGGAGGTTAGGTCCATCAATGGCTATTAGCCAGGATGGGTAAGGATGGTGTCCCTAGCCTCTGTTTCTCCCGAGGTAGGTGACAGGGGAGGGATCACTTGATGATCCCCTGTTCTGTTCACTCCCTCTGGGGACCCTGGCATTGGCCACTGTCAGAAGACAGGAGACTGGGCTAGATGGACCTTTGGTCTGACCCAGCATGGCCGTTCTTACGTAAAGATTCTGGTACTATTCCTGCAGTAGAATCTAGAGGCCCCACTGTGCCAGGCTCTGTACAAACAGTAAGAAATCCTCCCTCTTTTCGAAGAGCTTGCAATGTAAATGGACAAGCCAGATCAAGCCCAGGAGGGGAATTGGAGACACAGAGTTGTCCAAGGGAACCTGTTAGTCCTGGGCCCTACCCAAAGGGCAGGACTGCCAAGATCTCCAATCCCACAGTGAACGCTGTGTGAGTCCACTCGGGTGGTAGTTCCTGTGGTGGATTGTGGGTGACAGTGAGAAGAGAATGAGAGAGGAGAAAGGTGCCATGGCTGAGGTGAGAGCCGACCAGGGCACAAATCGGGGTGGGCAGATGGTGGAGAGGAAGAGCAGATCTTGGAGCTCTTTAAAGGAAAAACAGGCAAGGTTTAGCAATAGCATCGGGGAAATAAACCAAGAACACTAGCACAGGCGTCCAAGACTATGAGCCTGAGACACAGGGAAGACAGAGGAGTGGGGGGTTGCTGCTACATAATAGTGAGCAATTCAGCATCTCTCAAATGCACTACCTCATGGGGCTGCAGAGAAGGGGCAGGAAGGTTCCTGATGATCAGCGGCTTTGTCAGCTCGGTGCACAGGACTGCGCGATAGTTCCGGCCCGACTGCGCTAGGCCATCGTTGCGCCAGGAGGCCAACCCCAGAAGTTCTTTCACCGAAGCACTGCTCCTGCAACAAGAGAGTACGCGCTCTCGTTATGCTGTGCTGTGTACCCATCAGTTGCAACCTTCCCACCCTAGAAGCAGCTGCATTTCATAAGGCGGGGTTGGGGTCTAAAAGATGATGAGTATTTTACACAGAGAAGACTGCCGACTTTACAGAAGAGACTGCCTAGACGACCGCTTCATAAAGTGGTTGAGCGTGCCTGACTCTAAATTCTAAAAACAAAGCGGAAGAGAGGTTTACTACCGATAAAAGAATCCAACAGCACTGAATCCAGCAGCAATTAGCCCACAGAGCCAGGGTCTGCTCTCTGTAACCGTCCTAGCAGAATGAGGCTGCTCTAGGTACAATACAATAATAAAGCACCTTAGTGGGAGTTAAGCAGGTGGTGAAATTTAACCGCTGCCATTTCTCCTGATCCTGCAGCAAGGCTGCCTGGGGTTAGCTAAGGTTTCTCTGCTAGGGGAAAACCTTGCCTGACCTGAGCTGGATCAAAGTCTCCTATTTGTCTGCTCCTTGATTTTCTTTGTAACCCTTTCACTGCAGTAGCTGCAGGACTGCCAGCCTCAAGCATTCAAAACCAAGAGATTGTATATATAAAATTGGGAGGGGCTTTTATTTGCCTCTTGGTTCACAGCTCCTAGGGGGCACCCGGCCATGTTTTTAAGCCTTTCTCCACACCAGGAAGGGGGTGAAACTGACTTTAAGGGGACACAGGCGTAAAGTCGGGATTTCTCACCTACCCCCGAGATCCCAAGGAGCTGAGCACCTTTCGAAACAGACCACCTGTTGCAAGGGCTGGCAGCCCTGCTGCTACACCAGAGCCCTATCCCCAAAAACCCCAGCACCACCGGCTGTCTGCAAGGGGACAGGAAACAGGTGCCCAGACAGGTGGAAAGGGGGTTGCAGCTAGGAGCAAGCAGTGTAGGAGATAGGGCAGGCTTGGGGGGTCAGGACCAGCTGGGCATGTGCATAAAAGGAAGGGAGGCAGAGCTGGGGCAGTAGGGGAGCACCGGGTGCAAGGGGGAACGTGGGGTCAGCACTGAGGGGAGCATGGGGCAGCCTGGGATGCAGTGTGCTGCAGGGAAACAGGGATCAGCACGGGGGCCGGGAGAGCTTGGGGCAGCCCGGGGTGCTGGGGGCAGCGCTGAGAGGCAATGCAGAGCAGCTGGGGGTGCAGGGAGCTGGGATCAGCACTGAGGGGAGTGTGAGGCAGCCCGGGTTGCTGGGGAGCAGGGGGATTAGCGTGGGGGAGAGCTCGGGGCAGCCCGGGGTGCAGGGAGCTGGGTTGGCACCGGGAGAGCTGGGGCCAGCGCGGGGGGGGGAGTGGAGGAGAATGCGGGGGGGGGGAGCGGAGAGGAATGCGGGGGGGGGAGCTGGGCCAGCGCGGGGGGGAGAGCAGAGGAGAATGCGGGGGGGGAGCTGGGGCCAGCGCGGGGGGGGGAGCGGAGGGGAATGCGGGGGGGGAGCTGGGGCCAGCGCGGGGGGGGGAGCGGAGGGGAATGCGGGGGGGGGAGCTGGGGCCAGCACAGGGAGGGGGGAAAGCAGAGGGGGGGGGGGACTCGGACCTGCCGCGCTGCAGCCGGAGCAGCCTGCCGGGCCCCCGGCCCCCGCGCAGCCCCGCTAGCGGCCCCGTCATGCTCCTCCGCACCGCGCCGCCCGCGCTGGCTTCCCGGGGGCGGGCACCGGCCCGAGCGGCTCCCGCCCCGCCCCGGGAGCAGCCAGGCGGAGCCACCGCTCCCGGGGTGGGCAGGGACAGACAGACACGGACAGACGGGCAGGGCCGGGCCCAGGGTGCCAGTGGGAGCTAGGGGTAGAACCCAGTCACCATTAGGCCCCTGGGGTCCCACCATATCCAGAACCAGCTGTTCCAAAGCCCTACCAGGAAGACAGCTGTCTGGTGGTCCCAGTGTTGTTTGCACCTAGATCAAATAGTGTCGGCTATTTAAATGTAACTCCAGGAACTTCCAGACAATATTTTTGACACGTGCTTCCATCCAGCTCGCAAAGTGCTTTGCAAAACTAAAGAAGCAGCACCCCCAGCGCCTGGGAGGAAGCGAAGAGTTGTCACCATTTTATGACAACTTGTGATTTTCTCCTTCTCCCACCAGTACACTGGCACCAGTACTGCTCAGCAGCGGGAGCACTAGTGCAAACAGGCTGCCAACATTTTAACCACTGTGTCAGCAGCCTCCAGTGGGAGCCGGGTCCAGAACTGCCGTATGTAGTAGATGGAAGTTTCCTGCGAACAGGTGAAGATGGGAAATCTGTAATGTGCCCCAACCTGGGTTTCTATCTTGCTATGAGTAAGGCTTTAGCTACAGTTCCATAAGACATTCTCATAAGCAAGCTAGGGAAATGTGGTCTGCAGGAAGTTACTGTAAAGCAGTTGCAGCACTCTACTCAGAGAGTGGATTAGCTCTGAGCACAGTTGCAGGTGGAGATATTTTTAATTACAATAAGCTTCCTGTTTTGTTTAGATTGGCCACCCCTCCCGCCTTCATCAACTGGCAATTTTCTACTGGCATTTCTATCAGAGTGGCCCTTAAGGAAAGATTTGAAGGTGGAAGGGGTATTGGCTTGAGGGAAGTGGTCGAAGCATAAAGAGTAACAAGGAAGACGGCTCGGATAAATTGTAGGGAAAGCAGGCATCTGGGCACCCAAGACTGGCACTTGTGTTTAAAAACTATAATTAAGTTTGAGCAAAGAACTGGTGCTGGATACCTGCATCTTCCACTGTTGATTACTCCAGGCTGGCAGCTTCTGAATGGCAGCACAGAGGGATTTTGAGAGAGAGGCAGGAGCCGGCTACTGAAGGTGAAGTGCCCGTTTCTGTCACTAGAGGGGGATACAGAACAAGTTTTACATACACATATCAGCACATTAAAGACCAGTGTGGACAAGGCCTATGTGTTGTAGTGAGATATGGTGCTTACAGCAGCCTCTTTGCAAAAATAGGTGACTGTGTCCCCGGCTATAACTGATATCAGTAGTGTTCATCACCATTTGTGGCACAGAAGTGTTCTCATGCGTTATCGTGAATAGTTCTCTGGAAACATCCACTCAGTGTGCAGCAGCAGTCAGAAAAGCAAACAATGTTAGGAATCATTAAAAAAAGGATAGAGAATAAGACAGAGAATAGCTTATTGCCTCTGTATAAATCCATGGTACGCCCACATCTTGAACACTGCATGCAGATGTGGTCTCCTCATCTCAAAAACGATATGTTGGCATTGGAAAAAGTTCAGAAAAGGGCAACAAAAATGATTAGAGGTTTGGAATGGCTCCCATGCAAGGAGAGATTAATAAGACTGGGACTTTTCAGCTTAGAAAAGAGGATACTAATGGAAGATATGATAGAGGTCAATGAAATCACGACTGGTGTGGAGAAAGTAAATAAGGAAAAATTATTTACTTCTTCCCATAGCACAAGAACTAGTGGTCACCAAATTAAATAAAAAGGTAGCAGGTTTAAAACAAAAGAAAGGGTTTCTTCAAACAACACACAGCCAACCTGTGGAACTCCTTGCCAAAAGATGTTGTGAAGACCAGGACTTTAATGGGGTTCAAAAAAGAACTAGATAAATTCATGGAGAATAGGTCTATCAGTGGTTATTAGCCAGGATGGGCAGGAATGGTGTCCCTAACCTCTGTTTGTCAGAGACTGGGAATGGACAGCAGGGCGGGTGAGGGATCACTTGATGTTTCCCTGTTCTGTTTGTTTCCCTGTCGGCAGACTGGCTACTGGGTTAGCTGGACCTTTGGTCAGTCCCAGTATAGCTGCTCTTACGTTCTTATGTTCATGTCAATTGTACAGACGGGAAAACCAAGATACAGAAATGAATCAGCTTACCAGAGGTCACGGAGTGAGTCTTCACAGAGCCAGGCATGAAATCTATCCAAGTCTGCTGACTCTCAGCCCAGTGGTTCAGTTACAAGACTGTCTTTTCTTCAAGGGAGCTTTCATTCTAAATCTAACATTCACTTGCTTACAACTCGCTGGGGAAAATCTTCCTTTGGGGATGGAACATCTTGTGCTTGATCTCATCCCCGAAAGCAAGGGACTGTCTGAAAAGCGGTTCAGCCATTTACTTGTTAGAAGGGGTGGGTTGAGGTTTTCAACTCACTGTTTTCAGATCCTCTTCCCTTTTTTCGTTTGTTTTAAAACACCAGACTTGGGCTGGGAGGGGGGGGGGAGGTCCTCTCTGAGGAACATGTCCTGTCTCTAATCTGAAGCAGTTGGGTTTTAATGTTAGTTATGGCCATGGGAAAAATACTGTATGACTCAGACCATGAGCTGTGCAGTGAGGGAAAAAAACCTGTGGGGTTCCCAGAACCCTCAGCTTTGTCCCCTGAGTGGAGCAGGCCTGCACAACTGATCTCGGCTGGTGGATTAGCAGGCCCAAACAGCCCACAATCGTGATGGGACCCTCCTCTCTTCCCCCTGGCTTACTTCTGTGTCAGGCTGCCCATCCCTCTGCAGCTCCCTCTACCCCAGGGGTGAAGCACATAAGGTCCAGGGGCCGAATGTGGCCCCTGGGTTGCCTGGATCTGGCAACGAGGCTAGGGCTACCCTCAGCACTAGGGAGCCCTCGCTGGCACTCCAGCCCCCTCCCCCCCCCACCTCCCTGCAGCCCCTGGCCCCTGACTGATTTTTCTGTGGGTCAGTGGTCCCCAACACAAAAAAGGTTCCCCACCCCCGCTCTAACCCCTCAGAGGTGGGATTGTTGCTGCTGCTTTCTGAATGTAGAACCCTCTGTCTGTCCACAGCATCTATGTAGCCGACACCCATGCTGTCCCGCCAACATGGCTGTATCTAGGCAGTGTCACATCAAGGGCTGGGGGAGGCATCCAGTCTCCATGGCCCATTCTGTGGCGTGAACTGGACACCATCTTTGCAGCAATTTGACATTAGGCATCCACCAGCTCTTTTCCTGCAGCCTATAAGCAGCCATCCAGTAATAACGGTTTTCTGTCGCTGCTGCCGTGGACTGCATATAAACCAGGGACATGGATCTGAAAGGCTCTGTACTGTTACCTGGCAATCAGCACTTGGGTGTTTTCACTGTCGCTTTTATGCTTCCCTTCTCTAGGCAATGGAGGGTCTTACTGTCATTTTACCTGGAATAAAAGCAGGGACTGTCATATAAAGTGTTCCAGGAGTGAATCAGTTTACGAAGACTATCTCGGGGCTGGGCCAGCATTTCTTGGCTAGCATACTAGAAACAAGGTTGTCACTACTGCATGTGAGCACTTGAAACAATTTAAAAGGAATGTGCTACCGGATCAACTTCACCTCCAGTGCAGCGGCACTTCAGTAGAATTACAGCCAGGATAAATTTGGTCCCTGGCATTCAGTAAAGCTGCTTAATTAGGCAAAGGCTCTGTTTATTTATTGTGTGTCGTTTTTATTAACCACCACCGAACCTTGCAATTAAGGTCAGAAAAGTGGCTCTAAAAATGGCAGCCTTTAATCGTCTGCTCCGAGTCTTTGAGTTATAGCCTCTGCCTCTCCTGGGAACAACATTGTCAGCTGCATTCAAAGCGCAGAATCTTTATTACTAGGGAAGTAAAAAGAATGTGGCTGGATTTTTCAGATGCTGGGGTGCCAGGATTTGGAAAAATTATTTTTTTGATTGACCAACTGAACAAATAACAAGTAGTCCCGTAGCACCTTAGGGTACGTCTACACAGCAGCGTTATTTCAGAATAACTGACGGTATTCTGAAATAACAGTCTATGTCTACACTACAAGCAGCTATTTCGACATAATGTCAAAATAATGTTGAGCTGGAAGACTTCTGACTCTGACTCCTGTAACCCTCATTTTACGAGGAATAAGAGAAGTTGGAGGAAGAGTGCTCTTTCTCGGCCTTCCTGCTGTGTAGACGGTGCCAAAAGCCAAAATAAGCTATTACGACTTAAGTTACGCAATTGACTTAAATTTTTTTGTAAGCAAATACGGTACAATACTGGGTTAAACGTAAACTACTGAAAAACAAGAGAATGTTTTAAAACAAGTTTTGACACAGCAAGCGAACTTTATTTGAGCTTGTTTCATTTACATTCTGGTGGTTAAAAGCAGCATTTTTCTTCTGCGCGTAAAGTTTCAGAGCTGCACGCAGTCAATGTGCAGTTCTACATTTTTGAAAGAACTACCAGAGGATTTTGTTCAGAGTTACAAACGTTTCAGAGTTACAAAGAACATCCATTCCCAAGGCGTTTGTAACCCTGAGTTCTACTGCTCTGGACTAGCATAATGGTGTTTGATACACGGCTCCCTACCTCCCAGGCATCATAGGTGTCTGGTATCTGCAAAGGGTTGGGGTACAGGGAGGGCCACACAGAAGAGCAGGGAAGGGGCATGAGGGAACACCCCTTTTAGCAATCCACATTTTGGCAGGAGCCTGAGGGGCTGTTTGCTGCCATGAATTGCCTATGCTGGGCTGTTGTGAGGATAAATATATTAAAGACTATGAAGTGTTCAGATACTACAAAGTACTCCACATAGGAAGGAACAATCAGTTTCATCCATATAAAATGGGAAGTGAGTCTCTAGGAAGGAGTCCTGCAGAAAGGGATCTAGGGGTCATACTGGACCACAAGCTAAATATGATCCAACAATGGGATGCTGTTGCAAAAAAAGAAAACATGATTCTGGGATGCAGTAACAGGAGTGTTTTGAGCAAGACACGAGAAGTCCTTCTTCCGCTCTACTCTGCGCTGATTAGGCCTCAGTTGGAGTATGGTATCCAGTTCTGGGCACCGCATTTCAAGAAAGATGTGGAGAAATTGGAGAGGGTCCAGAGAAGAGCAACAAAAATTATTGAAGGTCTAGAAAACACGCCCTATGAGGGAAGACAAAGAATTGGGTTTGTTTAGTTTGGAAAAGACTGAGAGGGATGTGATTGCAATTTTCAAGTGCCTAAAAGAGTGTTATAAGGAAGAGGGAGAAAAATTGTTCTCCTTGACGTTTGAGGATAGGACAAGAAGCAATGGGCTTAAATTACAGCAAGGGAGGTTTAGGTTGGATATTAGGAAAAACTTCTTGTCAGGGTGGTTAAACACTGGAATAAATTGCCTAGGGGTTTTGTGGAATCTCTACCACTAGAGATATTTAAGAGCAGGCTGGACAGACATCTGTCAGGCATGGTCTAGATAGTGCTTGGTCCTGTCATGGGGACAGGGGACTGGACTTGATGACCTCTCGAGACCCCTTTCAGGTCTAGTGTTCTATGATGCTGTAATGGGGACCACATAGCACCAGAGACAGATACAAGAATCATAGGCCCCGGTCTGCTGTTTCTGATGTAAATTGTTACCACAGTGCTGGCAGAACTCTAAAACTCATTCCCTGTGGAGTGTCAAAAGGAGAGCATGTGTATGGGGCGCCTTACAGAAAGGGGCTGGAGTTGAACAGCTGTGTTCTGCCTCTGATACTGTATTGCCCCGAGACCACAAGCAAGTCACTGCTTCCTTCTTTGAAAATGGGGAAGGTCACAATGATCCTGGACTGTGAAGCTTAATTAATATCCACCGAGTGTCTGGAGACCTTTCTATGCACAGAGGACCTGGCATGGAAAAGCAAAGTAGGGTTCTGATTATGGGACTCTGACAGGCATTGCAAGCACGTGTGTCTTACGAAACGCTTACAACTTTTTCCTAGATAATGCTTTCACTTTCATGCAGCTCTCCTAAATCTTTTCTTTGGATCCCTAGGTCCTGGTCAGACTTTGCAGGCTACAGAATCGCTCACCCCTACCTCTTCATTTTGGAATAAAAACTCCCATTTTTAAACTCAAATTTGCTTCTCTCCCACTCAAATCTGACGTTCACACTTTTCATTCTAAACAAGGCTCAATTTTGGTAATGCCTAAGGCTATGTCTAGTCTGTCCCCGTTTTGTGCAAAAAAAGATGAAAATGAGGCGAAGCATGGATTATCGCCGCGCCTCAATTGCATAATTAACGAGGCTCCGGTTTTGTGCAAAAGGCTTTTTGCGCAAGCCATTCTTCCTGAAAAAAATGCAGAAGAACAGCTCTTGCGCAAAAACAGAGCCTAATTAATTATGCAAATGAGGCAAAGTGATAGTCCTTGCTTTGCCTCATTTGCATGTTTTTGGCGCAAAATGGGGGCAGTGTAGACATAGACTAAGCGCCCCAGTGGTGAGCCAGCATACCGTTGTGCTAGGTGCTGTACAAATGCAGAACAAGAAGCTTTCTGACCCAAAGAGTTTACAATCTGAGTAAAACTGTAAGCAGCTGTGGGTTGACTTAACAGATCTTAGGTGCATTGGCTTCGAAGCTGTATCAGACCTCAACAGTTCTCTATATGGTCTAGCCACTGGAAGGGACAATGTTTGCATGAATTACACAGGTCTTCACTATTGGGCAAAGCTGACCTAGTTTATGTAACTCCAGCATACCTTCTGTTGAGTTACTGCGTTGTCTCTACTACTTTAATTCGAACTACCTACTCCGTGCCGCGTGTAGCCGCGGGCACGGAGCTCGGACTAAGGGGTATTTAAAAATGGCGGCACCCGGGAACATGCAAATGAAGCCCGGGATATTTAAATCCCGGGCTTCATTTGCAACTCTGCTTGCCCTCATTACCCTACCTAGCTCGAACTAACGAGCTAGTGTAGACGTACCCAGAGAAACTTGTGTTTCTACTAACCTGGATTAATCAGTGATTACTCAGTTCTCAGACTTCAAGCCAAGTTTCTCTAACCTGAACCTCATTGGAGCCCCACCAAATAAAATAGGGACACGCACCTTCCTAGTTTCTTGTTGTGTTCATTCCTGCATTGGCTGACCTCTAGCTAATGTCTAACAAAACAGGTAGATGGTATCATGAGCTTTCGTGGGTACAACCCACTTCTTCAAATGAACTGTACGAAAGCTCATGATACCATCTACCTGTTTTGTTAGTCTTTAAGATTACAGACTAACTCAGCTATCCCTCTGAAGCTTAACTATTGTGTCTGTTTCACCAACCCAGCTCCACGTACTAGCTCACACACACCGGCAAGACTCTTGGAGCACTATTTCAACCTCTACCATCAACTGCAGACTGTCTTAGACACCAGCTTTCTCACAGAATAGGACCAGTTTAAAGGCCACATTTTAGATGCCAGTCCAACCTCTCCTTGGGAGACCATGTATGAAGAGAAGACTGTCAAGTCTGTCAAAGTATTCTTGCCTTCTTTACTTGTTAAAGAGGATTTAATGGGGGGATTTTACTGATCTATTGTGAAGGTTGCTGTAGGCTTTACTTTAAAAGATAAGGGCAGCAACATTCCATCAAGAAGGCAGCACATATTAGAAAGAGACAAATAAACCAAGAACAAGTCAATTGGGCTTAAAATCAAGCTAATTGTTTATGACTATCTGTTTTTTCCCCCCAGCTGTAGACTCCTGACACTGTTTCACATTCAAGGTGAGACGAAGTGATGCAAAACTACAAGGAAGTAGCATGTCCATCAAACTACATGGACCTGCATCTCCTCTAATGCGGATGCTGTATGTATTGAGGAGTGTGGTTTATTTTATATCCATAAAAAAGGTGTATAGTACAGGCACCTTTGACGTAGTTTAAAGATCTAACACAGCCACATCAACAATCCACATCAAGTCCAGTGTGGGGCATAGTCACAAGATGATTGGCCCTTTAGAAGGGAGTGGGGATCATTGAACCAGGACTGATTGCCTGTTGCCCATCGGGGCGCAAGGGAAGGCACCAGAGCCTTACAAAGTGGGGGAAGACTATAGGTGACTGGCAGATTTCCACAAACTCTGCAGAGAGGAAGAAGGCTCCTGGAGGATCTTTGCTCACCTGGGAAAAGACCAACCTTCCAGCACAAGATAGTGGGAGAAAAGGAAGACAGATTCTCAGGGACAGGGTGTTGGGCCCCACTGAAATGCAGGTGAAGACCACATAGGTCTGAAGTCTATTTATGAAGAGATTTGGTGTAGGACAGTTGCCCCAGCCCTGCCAGCTACAGTAGAACCTTGTTCTTCCCGGGGCAGCCCCGAGGTTGGCTTGGGCTGTGCTACCCTGCTGACAGCTCCTCGGAGGAGGGGCACGTTTGCGGGGGCTGCGCTGCCTGGCTTTGGCCGGTGTCTGCTCCCCAGAAGGACTGCTGCCCCGCGGGGCCACTGGCTGCCAGTGCTACCCTTCCCCCATCCAGTGCTGCTGCTGGGGAGAGGGGTTTGGCCTGAGTCTTTGGGGCAGGGGGCTACCAACATTCAGAGCCCTAGCCCCAGCTGGCCACTCTCTTATTGGTGTGGCCAACCCCAAGAGGTCACTCTGCTGTATAACTGTCCCCCGCCTTCACTGCCTCCCTGTGGTCATTGCGGAGCATAACTGTCCCTGCTCTCCTACCCCTCCTTTTCCATGCTATGGAAAACAGTCCCATTCCAGGCACATCCTGTTGTCCAGGCACAACCAGACCCCCACCTTGCTTAAAGTCACGATAAGAGGAAGCTGCCTACCAAATTTGGTGCTTCTAGCTCTTACCATTTAGGAAGCGTTCTTGAACAAACAGACTCATAGGTGTCATAAACGGACAGACAGATGCACATTTCTAAAATACACAGTCATTCTCCTTCTCTGTTTCAATGCATGATCTGTACCTCCCCTCAATTCCCCACTCTCCCACCCTTTCCCACCAAGGTGGAGATTTGGGCACCACTCCCGTTGCCGAGACTTGTGGTCACGAGCTCGTGACGCAGGAGATCCTAGTGTTGAGAGAGCAAGTTATCACAAGTTCATGTTTTCAGGACTCGTGCCTTTGTGCACATCCCAGCAAGGGCCTTAATGTAGTGGGACACGCAAGTTTGGAAATGGAGGAAGATGCTGAGCAATGAGAAACCATTGAGCACTACAGCAATATGTGTTTGTGTCAGGGGTTACTCTGACCTTCTGCTCTGTCCATTAGTGAAAACTATAATTTTGCTAAAATGACACTATGGGGCTAACGATGTGGCATAAATATTTTAGACTTACTAATATTTGGAGGCTAAAACAAGACATTAGTGGAGAAGCCATGCTATGAAAATACCTTCTTAGGCATGCGAGGTGGAGGAACAGACCTTTTGATGCTGTAAGTTGCAGATACATCAAGCTTCGTGAGGACTCGTTTATGCCTTACTGAAGCCAATAGGAGCATTGCCGTTGAGTTCAGCGAGAGATGGAGCAAACCCTGTTTGCCTTTGTTCTGTTTCCCTGCTTCCAATTCCAGGACTGACAGCCTGAATTTTAAAAACCCACACACACTGGAACTTCTTTTGTGAGGTAGAAATTCTGTCAGCAAGTGTATCCTGGAGGCAGTTGGCATGAGATGAAGGGAACAGCAGCAGTTAGAACTGGGATTTGGTTCTTTAATACTTAACCTTCTCTAGCACTGGGGTTTTTAATCAGTTTGTTTTATCCTCTGTCCCAGTTCAAAGAAGGTTTCCCCCTGGAGATCATCTCAGTCCCAGGGACAAGGAGAACAGAGGATTCTCCCTGAAGGCTTCAGGCAGTGTTGTCTTCAAGTCGTTATTGTCAAGTCCAAGTCGAGTCTCAAGTCCCTAAAGTCACTTTCAATTCAAGTCCCAAGTCGAGTCTCAAGTCTTAATTTAAAAAATGTCAAGAAACTTTCGTACAAGCCATCAATATCGGCATTTTTGGACAATTTTTTCACCAAGTCGATTTAACAAAATGTTTTCATCCAGTCGAGTCTCAAGCCACAAACAATGAACCTGAGTGGAGTCTCACGTTGAGTCATCTAGGCGACTTAAGTGGGACTCGAGTTCACATCGTGGGATTCGAGTCAACAACTCTGGCTTCAGGGGCCGAATGAGGCCTCAATTACCCCCGTGTAACCAGGAAGGAGTAAAGTAGAATTACCCCCAGTGTAAAAGCAACATAACTGAGATCAGAATCAGGCCCTGTATCTCTTCCAGGAGAAGTCTCAGAGCTTGGTAGCAGGGTACGATCTTCCCATAAAGAGATCAGATCCTTCCACTAAGGGACGGTTGCCCGGAGATGTCAAATCTCTTTCGTGGAAGAAGGTCTGAAGTCTTATCGTCTCAGTACAGGATTGTGTATCTCATTTTCTGCTTCAAGAGGTAGAACTACTGGATTCACTGGCAAAAGATATATGGGTCCCTTCAGAGTTTTATCTAAGTTTGACAAGGACCCAGCCTTATTGTAATCAGTGCCTGTGAGTTCACTGATAAACGTAATGTTAATGTAATATGTCAGCTCAGGGGCCTGTTCTCTCACTTATGTATAGGAAATTCTGTCAATGTGGCTTGAATTACTATAAATGTACGCCTGCATAAATCCCCACTGCATTAGATTTCCAACTCAGAACAGCTGAGCTAAGGAGGATGAAATCTGGTGTCTCTGGTTTCTAGGACATCTTTATTTACTCTATATGTCTATTTTTTGCTACCACGACGGCTGCAGTGTCAGCTTTACTATTTTTTGTCATCATTGACGTTCATTATTTTATTTTATTATTGTCTTAATTGTTTCTATTGCACCAAAAGTGTCTTTGAACTATGTCAAGTGCCAAGCACCATGGTTCTCACTCTTAGACTAGATAAAAAAGAAATAAGTCATTCTGTTCTCTGTTAGTTGTTTTAGGGCTAAACAGATGGTGGTTATTGGCAGAGAACGTTAAAAAGGTCGCAAAGGAGTTTTTAAACTAAGTGCTGGGGGAAAGCCCAAAGGTGTGGAGGAGTGCGCAGTTTGGACAGACATATCCCTTAGAGGAGGATTTATTAAAGGGGGACACTCGATATCAGGGGTGGGCAATAAGATGGAGGCAGCTAGCTAGGGTTAGCCCCTGGCGAGCCGCCACCCGTTTATATACCTGTGCCTTTGCAGGTACAGGTGCTTGCAGCTCTGATTGGACATGGATCACTACTCCTGGCCAATGGGAATTGCAGGAAGCAGCGCAGACCAGGACACCCCTTCCCACAGTTCCCATTGGCCAGGAGCAGTGATGGACCATTGATTTGACCCAATATGGCCTTTCTTATGTTCTTACTAGCACACTGACCCGGCATTGTTCAGGTCCTTACAGAGGGCTCAGACCAGGAGGTGGGGGATTCAGGGCAGGGGTAGGAGGTGCAGAAGTCAGGGCATGGGGTGGGGGTGCAGGAAGCTGGGCAGGGGTGGGCCTCAGGGAAGAGGGTGGGAGGTGCAGAGGTCAATGCATGGGATGGGACTCTCAGGGAAGAATGTGGGGGGTGCAGGAGTCAAGGCAGGATGCTGGGTGTGAGGGGGACTCAGGGCAGTGGGTGGGAGTAGCAAGTCCCTGGAGCTGGCCAGGGCAGCAGGGGCTATGCTGCAGTTCTCTAGGGCGAGCAGCTCTCTAGGGCAAGAGGGTCTGTGCTGTCTAGCTGGCAGGTCCTGGGGGCTGGCCAGGGCAGTGGAAGCCACACTGCCTAGCTGGTGGTTCACCAGGGCTGGCCAAGGTGGCGGCTCACTGGAGCTGGCTGGGGCCATGGGGACACCACAATGCCTGGGCAGCTGGGGGGGCATGGTGGCTGGTGACATCCAGAGCCCCACCCCCCAGCCAGCCCCTCTCTTATTAGTGCACCCGCCCCCTGTAGTCATTTTACAGTATAACTGTCTCCACTAGGAGACCACTCCCTTTCCATTTTATGAGAAACAGTCGTATTCCAGGCACATCCCATTGTCCTGGCACCACCAAACCCTGACCTTGCTTTAAGCCTCATTAAGAGGAAGCCACACACCAGAGTTGGTAGCTCTTACAGTTTAGGAGGAGTTCTTGGACAGACAGACTTACAGACAGACAGACAAACACTCTCAACTATATGTTGTAGATGACAGGCAGCTAGTTCTGGAACACTAGTTTAAAATTTTAAAAGAGTGGGCTGATTAAACCCAGACCATCAACCGGTCCTTGGCCTGGCCTGGATTGTATTGAATCACTGAGTTCTACCTAATGTTGCAGGATGATGGGGCAGCAATAGGCAGCTATTTAAAATGCTGTTCTTTCTTTCTCTTGGCAGGACCTCAGCAGCCACATCCTTCCCTCCTTCCCTGCCTGCTTCTCCTCTGTTTCTCTCAGTTGCCACAGTGGCCCCTCTCTCTTCCCCTTCAGCTACCTCTCCGCTGTTTACAGCAGTGAGCTGGAGCTGCTGCCAGCTGCTATTGAGAGAGAGGCAGCTGGCAGGAAACAGGGGAAGGGACCACTGAGATGCTGTTGGGCAAAGAACTAGCATCAGTCTCTGGCAGGCCAAAAAGCAGAAGCAGCCTTCAAGGGAGAGGAAGGAGAAATTAGGGGGAAGCCTTAAATACCTTATTGTTTAATGACTCTAGTAACGAGGGGGAGGGATGGTGTGTGTATATATATATAGAGAGAGAGAAATGAACGAACAAACCTTTAGTCATGATGAGTTTCAGTTGTGAGTAAGCCATCCAGGAAAAAGATTAAAGCACATCAGCACAGAAATAGTTGCTACATCTATGGGAGTGGATGAAGTCACCCAGTTTGTAATAATCGCCAGAAACTGATAACCACAGATTTATAGTGAAGGAACAAAAATCAGACAAAAAAAGAAAATTACAAAGTTCCATTTGGGAAAAGAAAGACTATTGTATGTTTACAATCATTTATTTATTGTGATTGCTCAAGCATCCATCTTAAGCTGTGGGCACTTTTATACCCCTTCTCATGAGATCACCGAAGTATATGGAGATTCAGGACAAACAAACAACAAAGCCTATCCCCACTAATAGCAATAAACTGAATCAATCCAATGACCTTTCCATGCCACCTACACTCCAAATTGCACCTTTTCTTTCAAGCATATTGGAAGGATCTGGAAGGTTAAAACATAAAGCCCAAGCGTATAATTGAAGTTAAATATATATTTAAAAATGTGTCAGTGAACTCAAAATAATAATCTCAAACTAGTGAGGATTTTATAGGTTTAAGTCAACATCTTGTATTTCAATTGGGAATCTACAGGCAACCAGTGCACATCAGAAACTAGCGTTATCTACTATATAGTTGAGAGTTTTTCTGTCTGAGAGTGTGTCTGTCCATCTGTCTGTCTGTCTGTTCAAGAACTCCCCCTAAATAGTAATAGCTGGGATCACTAAATTTGGTAGGAAGCTTCCTTTTATCATAACTTAAAGCAAGGTCAGGGGTTGGGTGTGCCAGGAAAATGGGATGTGCCTGGAATGGGATTGGTTCTCATAATATGAAAAGGGAAGGCTCTGTTATATAATGACCACATTGGGGCAGAAAGGATATATCGGATGGAAAGAAGGGACAGTTATATTATATAATGACTACAGGGAAGCAATAAGGGGCTCAGACGGGGACTGGAACAGCTATAACTCCATTGGGGCAGCAGGAGGCAGAGGTGGAGAAGGAGACAGCTGTCTGCTATATATTGGAAAGAGTTTGTCTGTTTGTCTGTCTGAGCCGGGGGACATACACCCCTATTCCAGCTTTGTCCGCTGGAGCTGCAGTGGCCATGGAGAGGTGCTTCTCACCTGGCCACATCCTGCTGCCATGAGAGGGCTGGGGTTGGCCTCTCTCCCCGAGGCAGCCTGCATCCTGAACCCCTCATCCCTAGCCCCACCCCTCAGCAATGACAGAAATGAAGAACAAATTAATTGAGTTAAGGATCTGAGCAACGCTGGATAAATCTTCTAGTATGTTATAGAGAGAGGTTGGTTATGCTTGTGTTTTGCATTCAAAAGTCAGGTCTTGCCTAGAACCCCAGAAGATTCTGTGAATACTGGAGCATTAGTGAAATGGTGATCTCACAAAAGCTAGGAATGAAATTTGAGGAATCCAGGGAGGAAGGCCCTGCTGGTGTGAGACTATTTAAAAAATCTTCTCGTAGTTGTTGTTAGCAGCTATTTAACTTCCGTGACTACTTAACATGTCTGACCAACTTGATTGCCTTCTATGATGAAGTAACTGGCTTTGTGGATATGGGGAAGTTGGTGGATGTGATTTACCTTGACTTTAGCAAAGCTTTTGATACAGTCTCCCACATAATTCTTACCAGCAAGTTAAGGAAGTATAGATTGGATAAATGGACTATAAGGTGGATAGAAAGCTGCCTAGATTGTTGGCCTCAATAAGTAGTGATCAATGGTTCGATGTCTGGTTGGCAGTTGGTTTCAAGCGGGGTGCCCCATGGATTGGTTTTTGTTCAACATCTTTATTAATTACCTGGATGAGAGGATGGATTGCACTCTCAGAAAGTTTGCAGATGACACTAAACTGGGGGAGAGGTAGATACATTGGAGGGTAGGGATAGGGTCTAGGTGACCTTGACAAATTGGAGGACTGGGCCAAAAGAAAGCTCATGAAGTTCAACAAGGACAAGTGCAGAGTCCTGCACTTGGGATGGAAGAATCCCAAGCATCGTTACAGGCTGGGACCAACTGACTAAGCAGCAGTTTGGCAGAAAAGGACTTGGGGATTGCAGTGGATGAGAAGCTGGATAGGAGTCAACAGGGTGCCCTTGTAGCCAAGAAAGCTTATGGCATATTAGGGTGCATTATGAGGAGCATTTCCAGAAGATCTAGACAAGTGATTATTCCACCTTATTTGGCACTGGTGAGGCCACATCTGGATCCCCCACTAAAGAAAGCATGTGGACGCATTGGAGAGGATTCAGTGGAAGGCAACCAAAATGATTAGAGAGCTGAAGCACATGACTGACTTACAAGGAGAAGCTGAGGGATTTGGGCGTATTTAGTCTACAGAAGAGAAGAGTGAGGGGAGATTTGATAGCAGCCTTTAACTTAAGGGAGGTTCCAAAGAGGATGGAGAGAGGCTGTTCTCAGTGGTGACAGATGACAGAGTGAGGAGCAATGGTCTCAAGTTGCAGTGGGGGAGGTCTAAATTGGATCTTAGGAAAAACTATTTCCCTAGGAGGGAGGTGAAGCACTGGAATGGGTTCCCTAGGGAGGTGGTGGAATCTCCATTCGGAGAGGTTTTTAAGGCCTGGCTTGACAAGGCCCTGGCTGGGATGATTGAGCTGGGGTTGGTCCTGCTTTGGACAGAGGGTCGCACTCGCTGACCTCCTGAGGTCTCTTCCATCCTTAGGATTCTAACATTTTGGATAATGGGCATTGTTGTCAAAGCCCCCACGTTTTGCCCTGGCTTGTGTCCCACCCGCCTGCAGATGCTGTCCCGTGCAGCGTGCATTGCAACAGTGCCGCCTTGCCCCCGTAACGTAACAGGGCCTGCGGATGAAAGGAAAATGTTCATAGCTGTGAGACGGGCACCGCGCCCACGACTGGTCTCTGCCTGGCTCCCGGGGTGCCCCAGGGCCCGGTGACCCTTGCAATGAGGGATATGCCGGGGAAACAGGCGTGAGAAAGGACTTGCCAGCAGGACCCCCCCATGAGGCAGGCCAGGGACAGCCCAGCGGGGCTGCTGGGGTCTCTGGCTGGGGCAGGCAGAGGGGGCTGAGCTGCAAGGCTGGGATCTGATGGGAGCTGCGCACAGTGCGGGGGGGGGGGGGCGCTTGCCCGAGTGCGCCGCGCGGGCGCTGAGCTACTGCCTGCGCTCAAACCCCAGCTCCCTGCAGCGCCCCTGCGCGGGGCAGCGCGCGCGGGCTGGAGGGAGGTGGATGGCTCGGCGGGCGATTACTCCGGCCTGGCGGAGGCTTCGCTCCGGCCGCCGCTGGTCCATGCGGCCGGGCGCTCGGCTCTCCGCTGCTCCTGCCTATCTCCCTGGGATGCCGCCCGCCGCCGTCGGGGCTCTGGCGGCCGGAGCGCGAGCCGCGGCCGTTGGGGGCGCCGGGGCCATGGGGCCGGGCCGGGGCGCGCAGTGACCGGAGCGAGCGGGCGGCCCGCCCCCCGCGGCATGGAGACGCCCCCGGGCGCCGCCGGCGAGCCCGCGCCCTGGGGGCAGGAGCCCTTCGCGGGACGCGAGCCGGACCAGCTGGACGGGGCCGCCGCGGGCGTGATGGACCGGATCCTGCTGGAGGCGCTGTGCCAGCAGCAGGGCTGGGCCCGGGTCTACGGTGAGGGGCCGCCGCCGCCGGGCAACCCCCCCGGGCACCGGGCAACCCCCCCCCCCGGGCGCCGGGCAACCCCCCCCCCCCCGGGCACCGGGCGCTCCCCCCCAGGCACCGGGCAACCCCCCCCGGGCGCCGGGCAACCCCCCCCGGGCACCGGGCGCTCCCCCCCAGGACACCGCTCCCCCCCCCGGGCACCGGGCAACCCCCCCAGGACACCGCTCCCCCCCCGGGCACCGCTCCCCCCTCGGGCACCGGGCAACCCCCCCAGGACACCGCTCCCCCCTCGGGCACCGGGCAACCCCCCCAGGACACCGCTCCCCCCCCCGGGCACCGGGCAACCCCCCCAGGACACCGCTCCCCCCCCCGGGCACCGGGCAACCCCCCCAGGACACCGCTCCCCCCCCCGGGCACCGGGCAACCCCCCCAGGACACCGCTCCCCCCCCCGGGCACCGGGCAACCCCCCCAGGACACCGCTCCCCCCCCCGGGCACTGGGCAACCCCCCCAGGACACCGCTCCCCCCTCGGGCACCGGGCAACCCCCCCAGGACACCGCTCCCCCCCCCGGGCACCGGGCAACCCCCCCAGGACACCGCTCCCCCCCGGGCAACCCGCCCCCGGGCACCGGGCAACCCCCCCAGGACACCCCCCCGGACACCGCTCCCCCCCCGGGCACCGGGCAACCCCCCCAGGACTCCGGGCAACCCCCCCCCCCCGGACACCGCTCCCCCCCAGGACACCGGGCAACCCCCCCCCGGACACCGCTCCCCCCCGGGCACCGGGCAACCCCCCCTCCCCGGATACCGCTCCCCCCCGGGCAACCCCTCCCCCTCGCTCTCCACCCGGGGAACCCCCCCCTACTCTTCCCCGAGCGCTGGGCAACCCCCCCGTCACCGCGCTCTCCCCCGGGGGCACCCGGCAAGTCCCCGCTCTCTGTGGGCTCGCTGCTGTTGGCCTGGGGAGCTGCCTACCAGCCCCAGCACAAACCGTCGGGTCAATTTCATGCGCTCTGGGCGCAGGCGAGGGGAGGACGAAGAGGCTGGGAATCAGCCTCGCAAAGTGGCCGCGTGAGTGGCACTCGCTGCCCCTCTCGGATTTTGGAAGCGTGGAGTGAGGGGTTCTCCCCTCACAGGCTGGGCGGAGTGATGTGGTGTGGCTCGTCTGTTTGTAGGGGCTCCTGACATCACGTTCACACAGGTGCTTTGGTTGCCTTTTACTGCCAAGCTGTAGCCTGTCATCAAACCAATATAGCGCTGCCTGAGACCTCGCTGGGAGCTTTCTCCATCAACTCTGTGCAAGTGACTAAGGAAAACAGTAACTTTTTAGAGTGTGTATGTAAAGCCAAACTCCTTAACACAGCCTCTGCTCTCTCCCTATCTACCCCCCCCCTTTTGAAATAGCAGCTCTGTTTAGCTGCAAACCCTGTTGTCAGAAACAACCCTGCAGATTAGGTTTCAGAATGTGCTGCTGTTTACACTCCCCATTGTCAAGTGGCTTGCAAGGGATTCCAACAGAGTTGGCAGCAGGTTGCAAAATGATGAAAGGACAAAAATGTGTAGTGCCTACATTGATCCTTCTTTTTTGTTGATTGCAACGGTTTACTGTCCCTATGTAAAGGGTTCTTAGTAGCACCAATTCATTCTGGGGCGGGGGGAGGGAAAGCATAGGTTTTTAAAAACATCAGTTTTACAAATCTCTTGGCAGGAATACCCTAGTTAAAATACCCCGTGATTTTTCCAAACAAATGCTAAAATGTCAAGATGTACGTTGAAACCCTTTGTACTGAAATTGTGTAAGTCAAATACAGGATGTTCAATTTAAAGTACCCTAGACTCCCAACAAATACAAAGCTGTTATCATGGAACAATCTGCAGTTAAACTTATTGTGTTGTGAGTAGTCAAGTACAGGATACAAGTGTGCACAGTGCTTCATTTGCTCTCCTTGCCAGAAGGGTTTTTGATTACCACACAATTAATGAATTACTGAAGGCCTGGAAGATACTGATATGGTTGGTCCTGAGGCTCCCTAGTTACTACTGGCATCTGTATTATTTATAGTAAAGGTTGATGAGAATCTGGAAAAGGATATTAAAATCTTTAGCAGTTTGGCTGGTGTACAAGTGTTATTTCCTATTCTTTCTCAAACCCTCCCTGGTATGTAACCTCCTAAAATAAACCTGACTAGTATGCCCATCCTATTCCCAGGCTTTGATTTTGTTTTTAGCAGCAGTATGTGCGCTGAGTTAAAACATCATGAAACTTGTCTCATGACCAGTGTCTAAATAGTGGAATAGTGCTTTATTTGTCTTTCTGTAGTTCAGCCTTCCTTGCTATTTGCTCAAAGCAAACCTTCCCATAGTTACTCCTGTTACTTGCCTCTGCTCTAAGCAAAGATTACTCCAGGCAGGATCTGGCTTTCCTTCCAATGACCGCTCTTAATGGTTGCAATACTTGAATACACAATTGTTATATTACCTCTACCTAATCCAACTCCAAGGTTACGTCTATACTGGCCAGTCTTGCGCAAGAACATATGCAAATGAGGGACAGCGATGAATATCACGTGCCTCATTTGGATACTTACCGAGCCACCATTTTTGAGCAAGGGGCTTTTGCGCAAGAGTCATTCCATCTGAAAATAAGCGGCAGAACAGCTCTTGCGCAACAAGGGGTTTTTGCGCAAGAAGGAGAAGTGTAGACTGCTCCTTCTTGTACAAAAGTCCCTTACGAAAAAATGGCAGCTCATTAAGTATGCAAATGAGGCATGGCGATATTCATTGCCGCACCTCTTTTCATATGTGTTTGCGCAAGACTGGCCAGTGTAGACGTAGCCAAAGCGTTTCAAAGGACTTCACATGTTCTTTGGTTACATTGAACCTGTCTTGTCCTCATGGTTTCACTCCAGAGGATGCTACTTCTATTCCCCTGGATCCTGACCAGATGCCCCAAGTTGTTTCTAACCATCTAGACTAGGAACAAGTGGTCTTTGATGCCAGTGTCATTCTCTCTGTTAGTTAGTAGTATCGCTCCTGCAGCACAAAGATGTTATCTCTGTGATGCCTGAGCTCACCTACTGGCTGAGAAACAAATGGACTGCTTTTCATTTTAGTGGATACTAGGGATGTTAAAATGCATTTAATTATGTAATCGTGTAACTGCTGAAAATTCCAGTGGTTACATGGTGGGGGCAGACAGCTCCCACTTACTGTCCAATCCTGCTGCCTCTGTATCAGAAGCATCAGTGGGAAGCGGCGCTGTGGGAGCTGGTATGCACTGGATTTTAAGCTGTCTCCCCACACGTAGGGGCTCCTGCCTCTTCCCCAGCACCAAGGCAGGGGAGGCTGTGTATAACCGTGCACATTAACTATGAGTCCAGGTTCATTGGTTAAACCATGTAAACAATTACACTTTCACATCCCTTGTGGATCCACCGCAATTGGTCTTTGTTGGGTATCAATGGGGAAATTGGGCCACCATTCCTATGGAAGATGCATCATATCCAAAAGATCATTGTCCCTCACATTGAAACTGTTAGTAGACAGAGCTGGGAGATTAGATGATCGTTGTCTTATCTTTATCATGCTACTCAAAGTGGTACTTAGCAACAAAGCTACACCCATAAATCTTTCCCTCTTTCCTTTCAGTAGTATCAGCTTGTAACTGCAGAACATAGCAAACGGGGTTTTAGAAGGTCAGTATGAAGAGGTACAGAAAAGAGCAGTTTAGCACTGATCTGTATACTTGCTTAGAATTTTTCCTAAGGTCAAGTCGCAGAGCAAAATGGGAAGGTACTTATGGGGAGACTGTCTGGCACCAGGCTATCTGATTGTTACAGGATGCAACCTTGGGTATTAGTGGAAACAGTAATGCAATTTCAAAATTAGCCCTGGTATAAACCATTAGTTGTTGATAGTAACATTGTATGTCCTGTTTTGTGATGTCTGACACTTGCATGCAAGCAGAAATAGTCTGATTTGCCTGGGTACCAGTACAAGTAGCTCAAAGGCTATGGAAGTTATCTATGCTTGCAAACATGATTGTTCAATAAAAGTGAATTTTGTAACCCAAGAGCTGCAGGGTTTGTTTGTTTTTTTAATTGGTATCAGAACGAAGCAATTGCTTGTTCTTATCTTCAGATGAAGACATCTGGTGGTGGTAACCTGTCTTCTCCTTCCTACAGAATTTTGTTTAAACAGTAAATATTTCAGGTTGCTTATGATCACTTGTGGTTCTCTCATAGATTGATCTAAGTTTGTGGGCAGTAAGTCAAGTTAAAGCAGTGCCATGTGTGTACACAACTAAATATGGATTTCAAATCTACAAGTGACAAATGTGTAACATATTTTAGTTATTTATAGCATTAAAGACTTGCACAGTTGGTTGAAGAACTACAGTGGCATAGCTAAGAGAAAGGGGAACAGAAAGCCTAGCCTTACTGTCTGTATTGTCTAGTAAAGTATTACTATTTCACTGTGAATAAATGAGTGGGAAGCGTATCTAATGTAATAAGTACAGTTTTCTGTCATGGCAAGGAGAGGCGTTGATAAAATATGCTATTGGAATATTCAACATGAAAGGTAGTTATCTCAGACTTGATTCAAATAGTGGAAATAATTATTTAAAAGCAAACAAGTTCTGCACCCTCTTACTGAGATTTGATTATTTTTGTGCATCTCTGTTTTGTAACTTCATATTGCTCAGCTTGCATGTATCCAAGAGAACCAGTTCAATTGTGGAACCTGTAAAATTTCATCTGGATGCACAGAGAAGAGGATTCAGTCACAGTATATAATAATTTTTGGTCTCTGAGGTATGAAAGTTGTGTGACAACAGTGTGAATGCAATAGGGCTTCACAATGTTTGGGATGTGATTTCAGAGAGATGCTGAGAACTTATTTGTCCTCACTGTTATCTATCTAAATCATAATCTAACTATTTCTGTATTTCCTGGGTTAACTTCAATAGCTAATCTTTAGCTTATTTTTTTCTGCTTTTTGTGTGTGTGGAAAATTTGACTGTTTATGCTTAAATTAATGGCTGATGACCTCCTAAACCCATGAACATGTAATGCCCTTACTGAAGGACAGCGTCAATGCCAAAATCTGATTTCTCCAAGCCTGGTATCTGAATACAGCAAATATGCTATTTGTCAGTGTGATGGATTTAGTTGTGCATGAAACACAAGTCATGTGAATATTGTGGGATGCTGTTTCCAAGAACCAGTTCTGAGATGCAGCTAATGTTCCAGTATAATCTGTTTCAACATGTGCAGAAATTGATGCCTCACTTTAGAGTCATAGTACATGAGCAGTTAGAGTAAGAAGGAAGATTCTGTCTAGTCTGAACCAAGAGCCATAATATTTCCCATGTAGAGACAATTTTGTGTGTGATGAGAGATTCTGGAGCACTACAGATGTTTCAAATCAACCCCCTTCCAATTAAAAAATAAACACACAGGCTGAAATCGCTGCACCCTCAGTACCAGGGGTGGAATATAATTTTTGCAAGGAGGGGGCACTCCAAGTATTTTGTCAAATGATATGGGGAAGCATTTCTTTATTAATGGAGGGAGTATGGGATCTGATACAAAATTTGTGTTCAGGAGTGAGTTCTGGGCAGGGATTGGGATGCAGGAGGTAATGTGGGGTCTGGTAGGGAGTTTGGGTGCAGGGGGGGGGTTCTGACCTGGAGCAGGGGTTTGGGGTGCATACGGCAGTGTGAGGTACAGGTTCTGGCTCTGTCCAGGAGGCATTTACCATAGGCAGCTCCCAGGCAGCAGCACAGCAAGGCTGGTAGCTTGCCTGCATGCCATGGTGGCGCCCCGCCACTCAAAGCTGATGCAAAACTGGCCAATGGGAGCTGTGAGAATGGTCCTAGGTACGGGGGTAGCATAAGGAGACACCCGCCTGCAGGTACGCAGAAACCTGCTTGCAGGAGGGCAGACTGCCTGCCCCAGGACACTTTCCTCTGGCCCCATCCTGGAGCATCATGGAGGACCAAAGGAAAATGTTTGGCAGGCTCCATCTGGCCCCTGGGCTGTATTTTGCCTGCCACTGCTCAATATCAACAGTAAAAATGCACAATTATATTGAACAATATGGCTGGTGGACTGTCCATAGACTCTCTAAAAATGATGCAGCTGGAATTGAAGCGTTCGTGTGAAATGCCCTGTGTGATGGGGGAAGAATCAGATCTTGCCAGGTTTATCTTCTGTCTAATCAGGTTGAAAACTTTACAGTAACGATTGTCAAATTTGTTTTTAAGTTAGTTATTTTAAACTTAATTTTGAAGAGTGATAGTAATAAATATCATAGCATTTTGTGTATGTGCATAAATTGAATCTGCTAATTCTTGTATATTCATCTTCACGTGCTGACAACTTCCTTCTTATCTAGAAACGTCTTTTCTGTTTTTCAGCAATGGTGCAGCTCAGTTTTTGCTAGCAATAGTATAAACACTAGTGCAAAGCATTCCAGGACACTTTTCCTCCAATCGTGTCAGCGGTGTGGACACATCCTTCGTGTGTGGGAAGAAGAGATTGCTAGGGTGGGGAAAGGAGTAATCTCTATGTAGATTGAAGAGTTCCTCATTCTTCTGTGCAGATGGGTGACTAAAAATAAATGGATTTTTCAAAATGTGAAAAGAGCAACAACTCTAAAATCTATGGAAAAGTTCCTCTTCAGGTGCACTAATTTTACCTCAAAATGAATGAGCGAACTAGAATTCTGGTACCTGGTACAATTGAGTTGGAAGATAAGAGGCCTCTTTGGAACTGTCCTTTGTACAATGCCTAACATGATGGAGTCCAACCTGGTTATGAGTTCTTGGGGCTACCATGTTAGTTAAAACTAATTTAAGCGAGTCAAATGGCAAAGAAAGTAGGAATTAAATATATTAAAGGCAAAACTGGTCACGTTAGGTCCTTTGTAACCATTTAAAGACCAGACGTTAATTTAAGATAAGGTTGTAAATAAATAAGCTTTATACAAATTGTAAGTGGATAGCTGTACCAAGGAGGATTTATTGCAGCCCTTCTCACCACAGGAGGCCAGCTCTAACTTGCAGTCCTAAGCCCAATGTTAGATTGAGTCAATTTCCTGGCGTGTTCCCTGATTTGTTTGGCTATATCCACTTGACAGACAGTTTTGCCTACACTGGCTGGATGCAAGTGCCTTTGAGGGCGTGGGAGATGAAAGCCTCTTGTGCTATTGCAACATCCACAGTAGTTGGACTTTGCTGTATTGGGAGCTCTGTTCTTTTCCTGGTGTGTGTTAGAGTATGTCCAATAACCATTTAACTGATAAGCTGTTGCTTGTTGGTTACTGGTATCGGTTACACTCAGCCGGCTCCTGGGGAGGTGGCTTTGTTGCAGCAGGGCAGTGACGCCAGGTGGGCAAAGGCTGGCACGCCACTCCTGGGGAGGTGGCTTCCCTGAAGGCTCTGCAATATAAAGCTCAACTTTATACTGCAGAGCCCACAACGTGGGTAACTGTGTAACTCGGAGTGGGCAATCATTTTTGCCGGGGGGGCACTCCAAGATTTTGGAAAGTGGTCGAGGGCCACACTATTCCATGATATTAATGGAGGAGATGTGGAGTCTGGAATGGAGGTTGGGTGCAGAAGGGAGCTTGGGGTAAGGGACTGGGGTGCAGAAGGGAGACTGGAGTCTGGGAGGGAGTTGGGATGAAGCAGGCGGTTGTGAACTAGGGCAGGGGACTGGGAGTGCAGGGGTTTGGGATATGACTTATGGTAGGAGGGGATTGTGATCTGGGTCAAGAAATTGGGGTGCAAGATCTGGGAGAGGGTGTGGATGTAAGAGGGGGGCAGAGTTTGGGGGTGTGTGGGGGGGCAGAGAGTTGGGGCAGGAAAGGGCTGGGGTGCCAGAAGCAGGCTGTGGCCAAGAGACTTACTTGTCAGCTGCCAAACTTGCCTGCCTGCCTGCCTGCAGAACTTAAAATGTTTCCCTCCCAGCCAGCCAGCTTGCATGGCCATGTGCTTCATGAATAACTGAGCCCAGGAGAGGGGGGTGTGATTCTTCTTAGCTGCCTGTTATTCTAACAAACAGCTCCTATTGGCCGGTTTCTGGCAGAAACCGGCCAATGGGAATGTGCTAGAGGTGGGGCAGGGCGGCTCCTAAAACTCCCTCCTCCCATCCAGTTTTAAAATGGAAATGGAGCTCTGAAGCCCTGTTTCTGCATGGCATGAGGGGCTGCGGGGCAAGCTGAGGAGCCTGCCTGGGGCTCCCCACTGCCTCTGTGGTCCAGATCCGGTGGCTTGGTGGGCCGTGTTTGGCCTGTGGGCCATATTTTGCCCAGACCTGGTATAACTGCTGAGATTTTCAGTGGTTATACGGATACCCTATTACATGATTTTTAACATCCCTAGTATTGACGGTCTTGAATCAAGCTGGTGTGTCTCAGGACTGGATCTAGTCAGACTTTCTTGCTATTTATTTCTGCAGTAAAGCACTATGGGGGTAATTACCCTTATGTTTAAGAAGATGAACTGTAGAAAATGTTAGTCACATTAAAGTTAATCCATACATGGCAGGCGATTCAGAATTTAGCCTGAACTCAGTCTTGTTGTGTTTTTCCTAGGCATTAGATATGACATATTAAAATGACTCCTATTTTGGAGGCACCAACAATATCTAGGCATGTTGGGGTAGATTTAGGATGACTCTTTTTTAGAACTTCAGCTTCCTGACTCTCCTGTTGGAGCTAGACTATTTATCTTTGTCTGAACATTTTCATATGCTGCTGTTTCCTATTTTTAAACAATAGAAAAAATAGAGATAAGAGGAACATACTTGTGACCCATTGACTTACTCTGAGATCATAGGTTCCTTTCAACTGATATATTTATAGAACTAATAAAAAGGAGCTGCAATTTGTTTTATTGCGTAAAATATATATATACGGCTTCTCAGCCAAAACACTACTGGGGCAAATTTCCAATTTAAAAAAAGATAACACTCTTAAGAACTCTCCATTTTAAAAGGACATAGTAAACATGAACATCAAAATTCTCAAACTGTGGTTTGGGATATCAGGGGTCATGAAGGCTGACAGACTTACAGGGGAAGAAGCCCAATGCAGCTCAGACTTGGCTCCTAACCAGGGTAATGGGGCTCAGACAGATTTAAGGTTCAGTCCCCTCTCCTGGGAATGTTTACTAATTTTAGTTAGCAGAAGGGGGTTGTGAGCAATGAAGGTTCAGAACTCCTGGACTAAAGCATTATGTCAGTGGGGGAACCTCTGGGCTGTAGGCTAGATTTGACCTGCAGGCTTTGCCTGACAGGGGCAAGAAAGTGGCTCTGTGTCAGGAATGGCAGCACAGGGAAGCTCTGTCCCCTGCTTTGGCTTGCATGCTCCACTCCATCACTTCTATTGATTGGGAATCCCGGCCAATCAGAACAGTGGGGGGGGGTGGTGGTGCCAGGTAGGTGACCCCTGCCACTCAGAACCCTATAACTCTAGTCCTCTCCCGCAGCCCTCTCCCACCCAGATGCTGCACCGCCACCCCACTGCTGCACCCTACCACCTGCCCAGACCCTGCATCTTCCCCTTTCTGAGTCTGGAGGCTGCTGTCAGACATTTGTTTTGGATGGCGTGGACATTTTTTTCTTCCACTGCTCTTTATGCATCTGTGCATCATCATGTCATCTTGTTTTCATTGATCCTGTTTCTGTCTGCTCCCAGGCAGCTGCCTCCCACAAACTGAAGCCCTAATTTCTGGCCTCACCCCAGAGCTTAGGGAAGCCCCAAAAATTCTAATATCCCTAGGCCCCCAGAAGTGTCAATCTGGCCTCAAGGGGGAAACTGAACCTTGGTTCCTGCCATCCCGCCAGGGCTGGAGTATGAGGGGAGACTTTCTTAGGGTTGCCAAGTGTCCAGCTTTCACCCGGACTGTCTGCTATTCTGGTCCCCCATCTGGTATTTCCTGTTTCCCTCGGACGGAAGCCCAGTGGGGACAATTTTCCCTTGCTGTGTCAATTTTTGATCAACAACTTTGGTCTCCCCTCTCCCCCCCCCCCCCTTTTTTTGGCTCAACAGATTTTTTCCGGTTTTTTTGTTTGTTTGTGGGTGTTTTTTTTTTTTTTTTTTTTTTTTTTTGCAGGGGAAGGGGGGGGATGTTTGGTATTTTTTGTTAAACCATCTGGCAACCTTTGCTGCCCCAAGTTGCATGAGTGAGGTGAGTTTCTTTTTTGGGGTGGAGGGGGCTTAGCAGCTGAGGGCCACATCCATGAGGTTTGTTTTTGCTTCTTAGTTGTGTGTGTCCCCACCCACCCCCCTAACTGATTTTCTGTGGATCAGTGGCCCCGGACACAAAAAAGGTTCCCCACCCCTGCATTATGTAAACAAGCCTATTGTCTGTGTCTTCTATCATTTGTAACTACAGTAAACACCTAAGATGACTAACTACAGGGAGTAAGAAGAAACTATTTTTCTTTATTTTTTACAGCATTTGTGCATATTGAGTTTTCTCTTTTCGCTGTGGCCTTTTAACATGGCGAAAATAAAATCTCTTAATTCATTTTTTAAAAGATCAGGACACTACTTATAGATATTCTTTTAGGATCTGGATTATTTTTCCATTAATTAGAAGATGCAAGTTTGTGTTGTCCTTCCAAGTTGAAGTAGTCATATAATCAATAATATCTAGTAAGCCTTGGGAAATGAAGAGGGAGCCTTTGTGCTCTTGCAAACTGGAGTTCACTAGTTTAGATTCTTTATCTTCTGAAGGAAACCTTTACAGCTGGGAATGCCAGTAAAAACTAGACACTATTCTGTAAGGGCTGACCTGCACTTAGCTATCATATTCATTCTGAAAACTTTGGGGAAAGAGCAGATGTGCAGTGTGTCTGATTTGCATGAGAATATTTGTGCACCTTGACTAGTTTTTTGTCTTGATTAAAACTTAAACACCTCTTTCTTCACTATAATATGCTATATGCTATGCTATAGTATGATGTGTGCATTAATGGTTTGATAGCAAGTACATAGTATGTTCTCCGTTTTAAGCTGAAAAGTAAAAATAGATCTGTGTCCAACACTACAGCATGGTGCTTTAGGACAAAAGATATAGTCCTTCCCCTGGTGGAGTTTATAGTCAATTGATGATACAAATGACAAGAGACAATGGTGCTGAAACTAGTGAGAGTATTTACACCAGTGCGTGTTAAACTTTTTAAGACTGAGGAACACCAAACAATTCTTTTTCTTTTTTGAAGGAGGAACACCAAGGATTTTTTGTTGAGCAAAAAAAAAAAAAAAAAAAAGAGGGGGGCGTTAAGCAAAAAAAGTTGCTTGCCCCTTTAAGGGTGGCCATTTTGAACTCTGTTGTTCTCCGTGGCACACCTCCGCCTGCCTCGTGGCACACCAGTGTGCCCCAGGACACAGTTTAAGAAACACTGATTTACATAGTACAATATTATGAAGTTCTCTTGTTCTGTTCTTGTATATGTAATATTTCAAAATCAGCATAAAACAAAGTTTAAAAACTTGGGAGTGAAAATTGGTGCTGTCAAGAGATAAAATTAGAACTTGATGATAGTTACGTGGCTCAGGCGCTCTAGGAGGTTACTCCATGAGTAGGACCAGCATGGAGGAAGTTATGTGTCACTTTTTTGAAAGGGGTTGTGGAGATAAGATGCTGATGTGCAGAACATGAAGGAGAGGCTGAAAAGTATTTTGAAGTTTACGTGAAGGAGGTATACAGGCAGTGAAGGCATTGGCAGAAGAAGATGAATTTAAGAATAGTATTTTGGGTAGACTGCATATGTGCATGGTAAGGGTTTGGGAAGTTGCAGTAGTATAAGGGTAGAAGACTATGGCACAGCCAAGAGTTTTGACATAGTGGGTAGAGGAACAGAGTGAATTTGTTAGGTATATTTTTCGAGATCTTGTAAAAGAATGAGATGTGATTTAGCACTGCATATGAGGAATCAATTATTACAATTCTTCTAGGTAGTTTCTTTGGAAACTAGCATTTTTTTATCACACCCGAACAGTTGGTAATGCTTGATTCAAAGTCCGTTTTCTTTCTTGATATTTCACCTTAATAAGATCTCGGTGATTAAAATATAAAGGCTTTGAATTTGAGAGTACAGCGTTGCCAGGATAATTTTTGTGTTCCAGCTCTGGGAGGAAGGGGCAGGAGCAGGGGTGGAGCGGGAATTAGGCGATTCATGACTCCTCCAAAAGTGCTTGGAGGGAGGGAGGGGGAGCAGGAAGTTCAGGGCTCCAGTTCCCTGGTGCATGGAGGGGACAGCCAAGGGATGCATAGGCCCAGTTGCCCACCACTGCCCTTCACCAGTTTCTCCGTGTGTTGTAAAAGGGTCAGTGCTATTGTATGGACAAGAGAACGGTGCATTCAATATGACCCTTGAGTGGGTTGTGTTGAATGAGCTTGAAATCATGGAAACTTATTTTTCATTTCCTTTCTTGGATTTTAGTCTTCTAAAATAAGTCGTCTTCATGCAACTGTGAGAGAAGTGCAACAAATTAACTATCTGTTTCCTCTTAAAGATATCCTGGGTATATCTTTTTGTTAATGGTACTTAAAGGAAATGTGGGTGGAATTGATGCCTGGTTGGGTCTTTCTTGCTGACAGTTACTATTTCTGTATGGCAAGATCGTTGCACATTGAAGGTATTTGCCTTGTGGCTACTCTCATCCACTGAGATAGTTGAGTGGCTTTAGATACAGAGAGCTAGTTTGCACACCTATTTACATAGCAGACTAGTGTACTAACCTTTTATCCCTTATAGTCAGGGCACCGTAGAACTGCAATGTTACTCAGAGCACTGGATAGTAGTGAGGTTTAAGACTGTACACAAGTGGAGGGTTGAGCCTAGCAGTCAAAGTCTCTTCAAGGTATTAACTATTAAACTGTGACCGATGTCCTGTCTGTTAATGCTGTGTCTAAGAGTTGAAAATAATGTGTAATTTATCGGTGGTATTCATCACTGTAGTGTAGCCAAGCACCTCAAAAACATTAATGGATTTATCTTCAGAATGTCGCTATGAAGCAGAGAAGAATTCTACCTATTGGTGAGATGTAGACAGTATAAATAAGGCACACACAGATTGACCTGGTAAAGGACACACAAGAAATTTGCCAATGGAACTTGGGTCTCCCAAGACCTAAACCAATGCTTTATTTGTCTGTTTTAAATTACATGGTTTCACGTTTGGGACTGCCATTACGCCTGTGTTTTGCCTGTGTACTGTCACCACTGTAGACATTCATCGGAAAAACGTAAGCCCTGGAAGCGAGGTATTCTCAGTGGGGAATCAGCCTTCACATATTTGCAACCTTCACTTCTGAGCCAACAAAGCTCAAATTTGTTGACCTTCAGGACAGAGTGTAAAGCTTATCTGCTCAGAGTGATATAGACTGAATTGAAGTGATGATAAAGAAGCTCAGCTCAGGTGATATTAGTCAGTGTTTGCTTACTTTTGTACACCTGGGCAGACTCTTTAGGGGTATATTTTATACATTTCAAAATAAAAGAGCAATTTTTCTTTGATACATTTTCTGGTAGTATTATCTCCCCAGGACTGAAATTGTAAAACCTTAAGGCAAAGATTATACTGGCAGAATCGTTTGCCATGTACGTCTAACATCATTTTACAGACATTTTCGTTCATATGCCATTGGGTAATACATTCAGATTCGGTAGTATTTGCCGGGCGGCTTGATTGGCAGCAGTTTTCCCCCATAGTTGGGAATTTTGTCTAATCTTGTTTAGGGGTATAACACAGAACAAGAGCAACAAAAATGAAGAAAGATGAAACCGAAGACTTAATGAGTGGCATGTTTCTTCTGTGAAGTGACTGCAGCTGAGAGGATGCTTCAAAATAGCCAGATTTATGTTTCCCAGATTTATTGAAAGGGCTATAAAAACTGATCCCATATAGTAGATATGCAGCAAACATCCAACATCGATTCCCAGTGGAATATTACTGCATTTTTTTAAATTGGTTGTTAGTTTAAGGATTTTTCTAGCATTATTTACGCCATTACAGACATGCATCTAGCAAGAGCAAATACACCATGCTATAGCTCTATTTTAATGTTTATTTACAAATCAATAGATAATTCATAGCTTCTTTTCAGAATTGGAAATGAGAACACAGGGATAGTACTTATGTTACAGATATTATCTGAAGTAGATAATAGCATATGGATATTAGGAATATAAAATCCTGTTTAATCGGCTAACTGGTTAAACATTATGCTCTGCTGATTTGGGGGGGGATGCTGGCACAGCTGGGCTGGAGCAACCCCGCCACGCCCAACTGCAGGCAAGGGCTGCTATGGCTGGCTGGTGCGGCCACTGCAAGCGGGGGGGGGGGAAGGGGGGCGGTCCGGGGAGGGGGAGCAGCACTTGCCTGCAATGGGCCCCATGGGGCTGGAGCAGCTCCCTGCCTGCAGTCGGCACATTCACATTCCTAATGGACACACAAGAAGGATCTGTCCCTTTGCAGTATCTTGTAGCATACTGCCCAGCGGGGTTCTATGTATGTCCCACGAGATACTTTATTCACCCTTGCTCACGGCAGGGTTACCAGATTCTGCTGGTTTGTCTGCTTGGATTTTTTGTTGCCTACCAGTATTACTTAAGTAATATGTGAACTGAGGTGAATGCTGATTGCACACAATGCTGACTTCAAGAGTCGTATGGTCCTTCTGCGTCCAGTCAAAGCGCTGCTTTGATTCAATCCGTGCATCCAGCAAATTGTAGATACGCAAGCGTAGTTGGCAAAACTATCCTTCCTGGGAGACCGTCCTAGTTAGGACAATCTTGTGGCCTGCTGAGATGAAAGATGGCCCTTCATGTAACTCACTCGCTAGCCTTGATTGCTCATCGCCGCTCTAGGTGTAGAAAACAGAAACTTTCTTACATTCTCAGGTTGGCATCTGTCTGCAGCAGAGGCCATAATTGATTAGCTACTGCTTCACCAGTAGATACTGCCTTAGCTGTTAGAGATTTCAACTGCCATATTCATTCAGCCAAATTCTGTATCAACATTGATTTATAAAGCCATCTTATCCTTATTGGGGCATGCTTAGTGCAGTTTGGGATGAATCTTTCTTATATATTTTTAAAGAGAGTTGGATTCAGTAAAATTAAATCTTGTGTGTCAAGACAGCTTGTTTTTCTGACTTGGATCAAATGGATAATGAATACACATTTGAAGTGCAACGTTCCAAGCGGGTTACAATAATAATAATAATATGCAGTCAGTCATCCTAACAATCAAAATGTTGCTGACTATACCTTTGACATCTATTTATGATAACTGTTTGAGTCCACAGCTGACACAGCATCCCTTCTTTTTTTGTTTCCAGATGTTTATTAATGTGGCTTCTTCGTGATCTGCTTGATGTATAGTGCTTCATGATTGGTTTTGCTCTATTTCAAAATGAATACATTCCTCTCATAGCAGGAAACCTTGTCTGACTAGTAGATTTTCATTTGAACCAATATGTTTTTAATTTAGATAGACGCATGACATGAGTTTGTTTGTAGCCATCCTCTTACTCCCAAGATAAAAGGGTGTTGGCTTTTTAAGGTCAACTTCTTTCCTTCATTATCTCCATCACTGATCCTTGAGAAGCAGAGAGAATGGGATGCATGGGTTTCTTCAAAGCGCTTGTTTGTTTTTTACTATGAATCAATTAGCCTTGTACTCTGAGGAAGCCAACTCATTTCTAATGTTCTCCAGAGACCAGCTGTGTCAGATGTCTCTTGTTGCAGCCACTTGCACAGGGTCCTTCTGAGGACACTCCAGATGGGAGTTACTATTACTCTGCTCTTGCGCTGTGTTTTTTTCTCCCCCTCCTCTTTTTTGTAGTTTTTCAGTGGTGACTCAGTTCAAGACTCTGAGCCATATCTCTGGGAGCTTATGGAGCATTTGCTTTTTATCTGGGGCACCAGGCATGTGATTTGTCTAGGACTGCAATAGGGTGGTTTCTCCACTCTGGATGGGAGAGGTTAAAGCAGGCTGGAGGGAGCTTGCACACAGCTCCAGGCAATCAGGAAGAGGCTGATGGTGAGCTAATCAAAGGGCAGCTTGCTGGGACCGCTCCATTATAAGGACCTGCTCAGCAGAGCAGAGGGCAGTTGGGTCCTGACCAGTGGGGGTGCAGGACTGGTTCCCAGAGAGACATTGCATCTTGGACAGAACAGTGCTGGGAAAGCTCAGGGGAACAGAAGAGAAGCACCAGCTGCCAGGCTGTGGGCCTTGATACAGTGGCCAAGAAGGTGCTGGGTCACTAGGAAGTGGCTCACGGAATAGTTAGAGCAGTTAAGGAGAGTGAAGGAGGGCAGGGCAAAGCTGTCCTTCCCTTCTCCCTTGAACCACATTTAGCCACGCTGAAGCATGGCTTATACAGAGAGCCCTGCAAATCCACGGCTGTCTGCAGGTATTTGCATCTGTGGATATAGATGCAGATATCATTTTTGCCCATGTGGATACAAATTTGCAGATACCCGCTTTATATCCACATTTATGGATATGGATGTGGATATCCATGGCTCATTTGTGAGGATATAGATTGTGGATGCACATACAAATTTTGTATCCGTACAGGGTTCAACTTATACAGAACAACAGCTTGCCTCTGAGACAGAGGGCTAGACTTTGGGGCTGCAGTGGGCCATGGGTGCAGGTAAACGACTGCTGATATCCCGGGAAGGGGGCGGGAACAAAGTGGTGGGTACTGCTGAAAGGCAGTGTCCAGAAGAGGACACCGAGGTCCAGGGAATAATGTGGGTCTAGCTAAAGACAGTGGAAATAGTGAGCACAGTGATTATGAGCGAGACACCGGCCAGAAGGTAGCACATTCTGAGAGCTAATTCCAAGCGTGACCAGCAGAAGGTGCTGTAGTAGTGAGTCACCTCTGCTACAAGGACATTTAGAGAAATCAGTGTGTGTGGTACAGCCCCACAGTGTTCTACAGTTACACAGTTTTGAGTTAAGCCTCATGGAGAACTTAATATTTCAAGGTATTGGATAACCTTGGAAAATAGTTGCTAATGCCTGCAATTTCACCAAATAAATCTAGGTGAATGCTGTATTAATGTAGTCTTCATCTCCAAGTAAACCTTATATTTACATGCTTTGTATTTCTCTTTACTTTTGCATTGTGTGTAGGAAACGCCATAATATTCTGGTTTCACATTTTAATAAAAATGGCTATACTGGGTCAGAACAAATGTTCATCTAACCCAGCGTTTCTCAACCAGTAGTACGAGTACCCTTAGGGGTACTTGAGAAAAGTCTGGCAGGATATGTCAACACAACTGAAATTTGGAGAAAACTGAATTTTTGTTATAAATTTTACAGCGCTTTATTATTTTTGTACTTTTTACACCCAAAAATTTCATAGCCCGCCTGGCTACAATTAGGTTGTTTAAACAAATGTGTTGCAATGGTAAATAAAAAAATATATTGTGTGTGTCTGAAAACTGTAGGTACTGGGGATACTTATAATTTTTTTTTGTTTTAAAAGGGGTACTTTATTTAAAAAAAAAAAAAAAAAAGGTTGAGAAACACTGACCTAACCCATCGTCCTGTCATTTAAGAGTGGTCAATGCCAAATGCTTCAGAGGGAATAAAAAGAACAGATAATCAAGTGATTCATTCCCGTTGCCCATTCCCAGCTTCTGGCTATAGAGTAAAATAATCAAGTAGATCAGAGAAGCCCCTGATTCAACATTTGTCCCGTGGCATAAAATGAAAACACAGTTCAGCATAACCAGCAATCTATGCTTGGGAGAGGGCCAAGACTAGAGCAGAGTAGGTGTTGTGGAGTTGTTCATGAAGCATGACATAGGAATTGATCCAGCTCCGTAACTGTCAGTGGACAAGCTCCTATTGGACAAGTGGGCAAGCTCCACATGTGGCTATTTGGCCAGTTGTATGTAGCTAGTAGTTGGCTCACACAATTATTTACATTTTCAGAATAAGGTGGCTAGTTCACTACAGCAGTAGCCACTATACTGGTTACTGCTTCCAAACTGCTTAGACATCATGGGAAGAACTTCTGCATATGTTGAGTCATATGGCTGTGTCCATTTGCCTCCCATGATGAGAAGAGGCAGAATTGGGGAAGTGGCAAGGACACAGGGACATTAATATATTTTTCTCTCCCTGCCACCAGCACTAGTAAATTTAGTCATTAGGCTAGTTGATATCAGGTGATATTTATTCCTATCTCTGATTGCATTGACTTTTTACTTGGTCATACGTTCTAGTCATCAACCTCTCTTCAATCCTTCCCTCAAACCCAGATTGTATTTTGCTCTTTCAAAATCTAATACAATTTGTAATCTGTTTTAAAGAGGCGAAGAAAATGTTAACAAAATGCAAGGGTTGAATTATTTTGGTGTATATTGGGCTGTCGGAAAGAAGGTGTGTGCCCCTTCCTCCCTCCTTTTCAGAGCCCAGTAGCAGCTCTACTGAGTAAGTGGGATTACTAGTAACCTATAAAATGTACCGTCTTCTCCCTGAGGACTTAGTGTGCTGCTTCTGTAGCACAGTAGTAGCGGTGCCAGCCGACAGCAAGGAATTCAGCAGGAGACCTGAACTCTGATTTCCACTTGGGTTCCACCCAAATTGTGTAACGGCTAGGCTGCTGGACAGGCCAGCTATTTCTCTCCTATACTTGCCAGCAGAGTTTTGGAGGAAGGCGGGGCACTGTTTATGTTGAAAGGAGACATTGCCAAGTTGAAGGCTGCTGCTCAAATGGGCAGATAATATGAGCATATTCAGTAGTAGTTTTGTGTGTATTAGCATGTATTTCAATCTAGTTTAATATCCTGAAAGGTACTATTTTATATTCTTCTACACACTATCTTCCCCCTCTTCCCAAGCCCTTTCCCGCATCCTCCTTTCTTTCTTGGAAACTGTACAGAAGCTGTAATGAAGAGCTGGCACACAATTCCAGAGCTCTGAATAATCATGTTCCCCTTAATGTTATGACTAGCCATTGTGGGCACTATTCCATCTGTTATCTTGCTCCCCCGCCTTTCAGACCTGAATTCAATTCCTAATGCTGTTGGTTTAGAATTTATTTGAAGAGGAACTGTCTGGCTTTCTTTGCTCAGTTGTCCCTTGACAACAGAGAGGAAAACACATTTAGTCTATTTTTCTTTTGAATAGTACAAATACAATCTAAGCCAAAAGTAACCAACTGAGATTTCCACCAAGAAATTTGATTTTTGCTCAGCTCAATGATTGCGCAGATACAAAATTAAAGATTTGAAGACCCATGAACAGTTACGTTGGGAAAGAAGTTCCAAATGAACCAAAACAAATGTTGTTAAGGTGACCCTTCCGAAAGGTTTTTCTCAGAAGCACCACTCAATAGTATTTGAGTCCAATTACTTGGAATGTAAAACAGCGCATGTGAGGGCAGCTCCTTAGCTGTCTTGTCTTCCAGCTGTTCTCCAAATACATTTATTTAATTTTCCCACCTGGCTTCTTTACTGTGAGCGGTACGAACAAATTTGAAGTGTGGGTGGCAAGGCAGGAGGCAAACAGCTGCACTTAGCAGCGCCAATAAACGCCTTTATTAGAATTGTGTCCACATTGTACTAATACTATAGGCTGGTAGTCAGCAACCACAGTGGAATAAAACAGAATGTGTCATTCCTATCCTCCATTCTTTCAGTGGGGAAAGCAAGCTCTAAGTGCTCAGGATAAAGGAGGGTAAAGTGACTAATGTGTGAATTATATGGTGGCTTACTGGCTTTTAGGCTCTTTGAGGCCAAAAATCTTTGCGCTTTTCAGCATCTTGTAAAGGAGTATTATGGGCTAGAAGGGGATGCATTTTCAAGTAGTTCTGGAATAAGTGTGAACTTCCTTAGAATTGTAACAATCTGAAACATCCTGTCAGCTCTTAGGTATCTGGTGAACCAGAACATGATCTTGAAGGAAGTTAAAGGAACTTTATGTAGAACCCAACAAAATGACTGCTTGCTTTATTTCTCACCGTTTCCCCAGTTCTGCAGCCTTACTTGCTATAAATAATTGCACATGTTGCTAAATTATGTCAGTGTTCTTGAGAAGACTGGGGTACAAAGAATTAAATATTTCCTTCGGTTGCATGGAGACCATTGGGAAAGTTATTTGTTTGCCGAAAAAGAAGAGTGGCATCAGAGAGATTTTTATTGCTAAGCTGCTTTCCTTGTGCCCCCGGTGCTGTTCTAATCAAGCCAAGGCAGAACTTAAAAATACTTGACTAGAGGGTTAAACCTATGAGTCAAAAGTAGGTTTATGAGATTTTTGGGGCATACCAAGAGACTGTCTGTTGGCAATGCCATGATGAGAAGCCCGTTCAGTACCATAGCTGCTGAGAAGAAGCAGCGTACAGAGATTCCTGTAGGGATACTGCCTCTTTGGGGCTGTTTTCCATAACTGCTTCTGGATCTCTTTTGATAAATCTAAACTTTCCATTTACTTTTTCCTGGCTATTTGAACAGAGTCCAGGAAGGGTTCTGAAGACCATTAGTGGTCCACATCTTCACCATCTCTGAACTAGCCTTTAGACCAGACGGGAATCTCTTTCAAATGTTGTAGAAGAACTCCTATTTTTTTTCCATTATATACAAGCTATTTTCATGCTCTTATCAGTAGTTAATGATATTCCAAATTACTCTTCCTCTAGAATACATCCTTTGTGGACTTCCAAGGGCGGTCTTCATTGTTTTTATGGGGATGAGGGCAAGGCTGTCTTAAAACGTTAGCAGATTAAAATCCCTTTCATTAGCCTTTTCCTCACAAAAAACAAAACTGAAGAGACTGATTAGTGTTAGTTGTCTCTTGTGAACCTTAAAGCTTATCTGGATTCCTTGTGTGTTTAATTGGAGCACCTCCAGCTGTATTGTAATCATATGACCTTTGTTAAAGTTGTTAAGCACAGGACGTGGTCATCCAATTTTTTGAATGCATTTATCAGATCTGTGTAACTCTTTTTTTGAGAAGAAGTGTTGTTCACAAAATTTAAAACCCCTATTTTCCCCTAAATAAAAATCAGTTCAGCATTCATGAGCAGCCTTATGACGACAGATTGGCAAGGACATGCAATGGAGAAAAGAAATGCAATAAGGAGTCTGTCATCGTTTTCATACTTCCAAAGGGGTATGGTAAGTGCACCCATGGTGAGGAAAGGAGAATGAATATTTCAAAAATGATCTTGAAAATGCCATGTGTGTTAACTGCAAATTTAGTGTGGGTTCAAAATATGATCTTACTTTAGCATGTTGCAGTCCAGGTTTATGGTTAAAACAGGTAGATGATGTCAGGAAAACAGGGCAGGAAAAAAGCATTCTGAAAAAAAAATCTGAATGGTTCCTAATTCTCAGTTTATTCTGTTGTGCTTCCCTTCACTTAGCAGTTCATAGGCATTTTGAAAGGAGAGATTGAAATATCTCATTGGGGGCTTTGATAAATCCACTTGCTGGTGGCATCAGACAACTGATTTATCGTCTGACGTGGTAAATCTCTAGACTTGTCTACAGGACAAGTCCAATGTTTAACTTTAGCAATGGGATACCCTAAAAATTGTGCTGATCACGTAAATCCTGTTATCTCTGTAACACCGCAGAAAACTTATGAGCTTTAAAGTTACATCAAGCTTGTCTGAAAAAGTCAAGTAGTAACAGATAACAGGATTTTCTTTCTTAGTTCATTTTAAAATCCTGTTACCTTTGTCATTTTAACTCTCAGCATCATTTAATAGAGCAGGAGGAAAAGTGGAGAATAGAGGAACTCTCTATAAATTCAAATCTTCCCTCACAAAATAACCTTTTTCAGAATGCCAGGTCAGTTTATATAAAAACCACAATTTTACTGATGATAGAAACTTTAAAAAAAACATCATAAATAATAAATTTGGCAACTTCCCACACAAAGGAAGCCAGTTATGCTCACTTCTAAAAAGAAGCCTTGATAATTTTGTGGCGGTCGAGACCCCCTTGGGACAGTCACCTGATGTGCAGAGACTCCATTGAGCCTGCTTCTCCTGACAGCCTGGGCCCCTCCCTGCACCTTTGTCTTGTTGAGCCCAGCTCTCCAGCCTGTCTCAGCACAGATACAAGGATGAGACCACCCTCCTCCCCCTCACCCCCCCAGGCTGCAGACACACATGGTAACTTTTTTACCCATCGCTCAAGTACATAGCTCCACATATTTTTAAAGCCCACATTTGATAGCTGTGAAATAAAAAATAGAACTACCTGGTAGGGCTTTTTTGCTCATGTTTGCTAGTTTTGCCATCACAATTTACTGAAAATGTATTCTCAAAACTTTGCTGTTTGTTAAAAATACTTAATGTAAATGAGGAAGAAAAGAAAAATATGTTTTGGATTTCAGCTCAGTTCAAAAGAGGAACGGATTCATTTGGGAAGGGAGAGAAACTTTTACAATTTTTAAGAAACCTGTTAAAACAGGAGAGCCAAACTTGGGTGTGTCTACACTACAGTGTGACTGCTGGAGGGGTGGTGGATGAATGGGCATACCCAAGCTAGCTCTAATCTAGATAGCATGGGCATGAACCAGCTGTAAAGCTGTTGCAGAGCAAACTAGCTACCCATGTATCCAGGGTAATCAGATGAACATGAACTCCTAGTTCAGTGCTGTGACGAGAGGGCTAATGTGATCCTCAGATGCATAAACATGAGAATCGTGACTAGGAGTGCAGAGCTTACTTTACCTCTGGTGCAGCTGTAATACTGTCCAGTTTGGGTGCCCACAGTTCAAGAAGAATGCTGATAAATTGGAGAGGGTACAGGGAAGAGGCCACAAGAATGATTAAAGGATTATAAAACATGCCTCAGTGATAGCCTCAAGGAGCTCAAACTATTTAACTTACCAAAAAGGAGATTAAAGGGTGACTTAATCACAGTTAGTCGTTGGTATTTTTAGTAAAAGTCGTGGACAGGTCACAAGCAGTAAACAACAATTCAAGGTCCATGACCTGCCCATGACTTATACCATAAGTACCCCAGATTAAATCTTCAAGAGGGAAGGCTGCCAGGGTGGGGACAGATCAATAGTTGCTCTGGGAGCTCCCAAGGGCCTGCAGTGTGAGGAGACCTGGGAGGGCTAGTAGTTGCTCTGGGAGCCCTGAGAAATATGCTGGGCTGGGGAGACCCAAGTAGTTGCTCCAGCAGCCACTGGGGCTGCCCCTTCGCTGCTGCTCCAGCAGCCCCCAGACAGTTGCTGGGTGTTTGGGTGGGCCCCATGACCAGTTGGGAGCCACTCCATCAGTAGCCAGTGTGGCTGTTGTCACGGTTGCCTCAGCAGCTAATCCTGCAACCACCCTGGCCTCTGCAGAAGTCATGGAGGTCACAAAAAGTCACAGTATCCGTGACTTCTACAACAGAGACAGAGCCCTAATGACAGTCTATAAGTATTTATGTGGGGAACAAACATTTTGTTTCTCTTCAATCTACTAGACAAAAATAAAGCAATCTAATTGCTGGAAGTAGAAGCTAGACAAATTCAGATGGGAAATAAGGCATACAGTTTTAACAGTGAGGGTAATTAACCATTCAGCCAATTTCCCAAGAGTCGTGGTGAATTCTCCATCGCTGGCAATTTTCAAATCAAGACTGGATGTTTTCAGAAGAGATGCTTAAGCTCAAAGTAATTTACAGCCTGAGTTACGCAGGTAATCAGACAAGATGATCACAATGTTCCTTTCTGGCACTGGAAACTACTACACTACTTTAAAAACACTTGAAAGTAAAACAGACGTAAGGGTCCTCCTTTCCTCTTTTGTAGGAGTTGGAGAATGAAGTTTCTTGATCATTTAATTGATGGTGCAGATCAGTGAAAACTGGGAGAAATAGTTGAATCATTAAATTATAGCAATTTGATCCATCTTTTTTTCACAGGACCCTTGTGCTAATCTGAAATAGGATACACACTGTCATGTGCTTTCCAGTATATTAAAATATGAGTTTTGCAAGGATATCGGAGATTGGACTACCACGTATTGTCCAAAGAGGAAAAACTTTGATTAGATTTTGCTAATAAAAGAAACAACTAGCTTGTGCTGTGTAGTAATAATGAAAACATAGTATACTTGAAATTAACTTTTGTTCTATATATGTGTAGCTTTTTAATAGCACTTCAGTTGTTGTAACTGTAGGATTGGAAAGAATTCTTAACCTCAGTGTCAGTTACAATAGTTGGTTTCATTGTGCATTTATTCTCTTTTTCTCTGATTAGCTATATGGAATTAGACTTTCTTTGTATCCACTCTCCTCTCTATCCTCACTGCCCATCTAAATAAGTAAGCCCAGCTAGACATGAAATAACATCTTACCATCGATCTTTCCCGGGATTCTTTTCATCAAACAGTGAACTGTTGGCAAACCTAGCACCACAGTCATTGGCAGGCCAGATCTGCACGTGGTAGCTTTTAATGAGAAATTATTTTGTCTGCTTTTTGTCTTACTTTCTTCTTTATTGTGAAGTCCAAAGCTTCATTAGTAGCAGGAAAATAAAAAAGGCTGCAGGTAACCAGGGTGGTGCTACCTCTGATCATAAAGGCAACTCACAGAAAATATATGTTTTAAATATAGTTAAATAGGAACCAATCACCTTGACAGTGTTAAGAGTGAGCATCTAGAACTGTTGAGGAGGATAAGCTCTGTTAAAAATATTTGGTTAAATATACAGTGTGTGACCTGCCTGACTTCACATACATGCCTCTGGATTGTGCATGGCCTCATTTTTGCTCTGCAGCACTGGCTATGTGGAGCCCCTGCTGGAAAGCATCATTAAGACCACAGACATGAAGCTGCATTTTAAAGTGTTTTTATTTCTTTGGTGCGCACACATGCACACCTTCCCCTCCCCCTTTCTCCTCCCCCCACCCTCTGTTAAATTCTGTTTTCAAAACTAGGCAGTTTTCCTTACTGAGGTGTCTCTTCTAATGACACATAACAGAATGTAGCTTATGTAGCCAACAGGCTGGGCTTGAGTGCTTTTATTTGCTGCTATTCAAAACTTTTAGTAGTAGTGACTTGTCAGACTTATCTGTATACACTGCAGATCAATCCGTGTATGCTGAGCCAGTACAGAAAGTGTCTTAAACTGTGGTTTGATTAGCCATTATGGTCAGAGTATCTGGAGTAAAAGTGTTTTAGACTGTTTCAGGGAATGCTGTTCCTTGTCCGTTATAGACAGGGCTGAAAGATCATGTTAGGGAAGTTGTAGCTAGGCCAGGGACAAAATCAAAACACAGGTAAGTCCTGTCTTAATTGGAATGGTCTCAGTCATGTTGGGAGTAAATTATTTAATGTAGACAGATTTTTGAGTGCTGTGTGCAGATTTCAGTATTCCCAAGGATTAGGGTTCTGAATATTTATTTTTGGATATTCATTTTTTACTTCTCTGCGGTATCTGCAGCATTTTTTCAGGAGGGCTCAATATTAGCATATTCTAACTCCAGGCATCCAGAGATTAACAAGGCAGGTCAAATCTATTTCTGGTTTGTCTGCACTGACCTGTGGGACATTCTGTGTATGGTACTTCACAGAACAGTCACCTGAAAAATCTGTAGGATCAACCAGCTATCTTCAATCCATTCTGGATTAGGGAGTGAAAGGTTAACCGGTAAGGATCACCTGTTAAGAGGTGATGTCTGCTGGTTCTGGTTACCGGTAGGGGCTGGAGCAGCTCCCCGCCCGCCATGGGCAGGGCCTAAACAGGAAGGGGTGGGGCTACCCCACCTCCAGGCCATAATTGGTGTAGGGGGTGAGGGAGCCCCTTTGCCCCGCCTCTCCCACTAGGCACCCATGCCCTGGAAGAGGCTTGGCATGTTCCCCACTCCCAGCCAATCAGGGTCTGGGGGCAGGAGAGCGCAGGAAGCCTCCTCCCACCCTACAAGGAGCACATGATACTTTGAAGTGCCGCCGGCTTCTCGCAGGGCCGGGGCAGAGCCAAGGAAGCTTCATGCAGCTCCCCCGCCCCTAGGGTCCTGATTGGCCTGGGGGCAGGGGAACGCGTGCAAAGCCTCCTCCACTCTCCTCCTGCCCTGCGAGGGCAGGAGGAGGTTTCATGTGCTCCCCTGCCTCCAGGCCCTCATTGGCCTGGGGGTGGGGAAGCAGCAGGGCCTCTGCGGATCGGATCCACAAGCTTGGTAGGCTAGATCTGGCCTGCGGAGGCCCTTTTGCCCACCCCGATCTAAAGAGTGCTTGGTCTAGACTGGACTTGATCTCTCAAGGTCCCTTCCAGTTCTAGTATTCTGTGATGCAATGATTCTGTGAATTACCTGAAGGGTGGCAGATGACTGAACAAGGAGTAGTGGTCTTAAGTGGCAGAGTGGGAGGTCTCAGCTGGATAGGAAAAACTGTTTCACTAGGAGAGTGGTGAAGCACTGGAATGGGAGAGGGTGGAATCTCCATCCTTAGAGGTTTTCAAGCTGGCATGTCAAAGCCCTGGCTGGAATGATTTAGTTGGGGCTGATCCTGCTTTGAGCAGGGGGTTTGACTAGGTGACCTCCTGAGATCTCTTCTTACCCTAAATCTTCTATGATTCTACATTATGGCCTTTGATTCTATAGAAATGTAATTTTAAAAACAAAAACTGCAAAGCAACATTGCTGTATCATCAAAAGTTTCTAGAATATACCTAATCATACACACTTTTCAGAACTGTTCCATGTCATGGATTTTATTATCCACATTACAAACCTAATACCTGATCCAGTTTTAACATCCGTCCCAGTACCATCTGTCATCTTAAAAAATTGGAGACATAATTTTTCAGTTTTTTTATAATAAAAGCTATTGTTGATCTGCTCATTGTTTTTCTTAGAAGTTGCATCTGTCTGACGGAGGGTACTCAGAATCAAACACACAGAATGGCTAAAAAAAAATCTCTTAATAATTTAAACAAGAGCAGCAAAACTCAAAGGCAGTGGCCATAAATTCATGGAGTTAAAATGTAGCAGATGAATGAAGTGATGCTAGCTGAATAAAATCCTTTTATGTTTTTAGCCACTGTGGCTAGTGTAATTCAAGAATGGTCTTAACTTTTTATTCAAGCATATGTTTATATACTGTATCTAGTATATACAGTGGATACAGAGTGTATATATACTTGATATGTTTATATACACATGCATGCTCCTGAATTCTAAAAGCTTTTACCTTAATTTGTTCAAGTCAGGATTGTATCTAGATATGCTGCCCCTCCTATCTAGGTCATCAGTTAAAAACAGATTCAGGATGTTAGGGTACGTCTATACAGCAGTGTTATTTTGGAATAACTGATACACTACAATCCTTTATTTCAAAATAATGTCAATGGCAAGCTGTAAGACTTCTTACTCCGACTCATAATAACCCTAATTTATGAGGAGTAAGGGAAGTCGAAGGAAGATCTTCCTATGATTTCCTGCTGTGTAGACAGTGTCAAAAGCCAAATTAAGCTGTTTCGGTGGTGTTTTGTTTGATATTCTCTGGCTACGAGGATAACTTGTTTTTCCCTCCCCTTCTCATTTTCAGACATGTCTCAGTTTGAGGTTTGCCTCCATACATGTCCATTTGAAATCTGGAAAAGTTACACAGGATATGGGATCATTAGCAATGACTTCACCTTGCCAACAAACCAGTGGCAATCATAATGCTTTTCCCGGAACTGGGTATGGTGAATGCCAGAAGTACAAAGTGAACAGAGACCTATTGTTTACTGGGAGACAAAAAGATAATTTCTGAAGACTCCCTGTTTAGATATTTAGGCTCTTATTGCATAGTTTCCATCTCACTGGTTTTCTGGATAGTCTAAATGAGGATCCTTTAGACTTTTTTTTTTCATATAACTTGAAACTTGTTATCAAAGCATCTGCTTCTGACTCAAATGGAAAATTTCAGTGCATGTTTGTGATGACTTTATTTGGAAATACTTCCTTGCATTTTATTCCATCCGCTGCCTCTCATTGAACTGGGAGTGAATATACTTCTGTGACTTCTAAATAGGAAATTTGGTGCAGTCAGAGGAGGAGAAGGGATGGGTGAGACCTCACAGTGAGGGGAGACTGTTTTTGAAGAGGGAATGTTATTACAGCAGCTATTCCTTTGGCAGTCACCCACGTAATTTATTAATACTTGGCTTACAATCACATATGTTCTTATTATCATTTCCCTCAGCCGCTCTTCCCACTCCTTTCCATTGTTTGTTACTAGGGTTCCCAATGTTCTAATTGCTGAAAACCAAACTCCTTTGACTTGCCCTGCATCTCTCTTCACCCACAAACCCCACCCTGGCTCAGTCCTTACACCGTCTCCTCTCACGGCCATTTACCCTTTCCCAGGACTCACCTGCTGTCTGCAGAGCCAGGCTGGGAGAAGCTGATGTAGAGCCTGCCCAATTGCACTCCGTCTTTGGAGGGCACATTTCCACATTTAACCATAATACGTGGGCCAAGACATAAATTGGAGACGACATGATGCCTGAATCTGTAGCAGGTCTCCCATGGATGTTAGTGGGAGTTTTGCACAAAAATCAACAGTTGAATAAGATCTGGTTTGCTACTAAATTTTCTTTTAGTTGATCTTATTTGTCACTTTTAGAATTAGACACCGGAAAAATATGCTCACCAGTAGAACCACTGCTACTCCTTATCCTGTTGTTTTGGTTTGGTTTTTTTACACATCCTAGCTGATAATGAAATAGCTTTGCCAATAAAATATCATACTAGATTTCAGTTAATAGCCCAATGAAATTAACGAGTGCAAAGCCAATGTTTCTTGTTGTCTGCAGACTCAGGAACACAACACTGCTTTGATTTATACTTGTGTGGCATTCGGGGGGGGGGGGGTGTTTTTGTTTTTGCTGCCAGAAAGGCTAGAAAATTAAATATTTTTTTTTCAGGCTGAAACCTTGGACTCTGCAGAACAGAAATAGAGTGATGCAAGACACAGTACTCAAGCAGGAGGAGTGTTTGACATCCTATTGTAATGTCCAAGGGTAGAAAGTTCCATAATGTGTGGGCCAGGCTTTTGTGCAGTTGTGGCACTTCTAAATAGTGGGTGAATTGAAAGCTGCTGGAGAAACACTGAGGCTCATGACCATTTGCTGCTAGCATTGTGTGTCATCGTTTTAAACAAAAGTGCAAATTGTGTACACAGGTTTTTGGGGGGGGAGGTTGCACTCTAGTTTAAACACTCCAAAGATATCAATAAGCAAAGGCTGCAAACTAAGGACGGGAGTTAAAACAAAGGAATAAGCAAACCGCATATGACAAGGCTTTCCTTGTGGGTATTTCTGGCTTGGCTATTGTGTGCCTAGCCTTTGCATCTCAAGTTCCAGTAAGAACTCCTTTTTCTTCCTCCCAGCTGCTGCAGCTTTCAATCCCCATAAAAGAGGAACAATATTGGTTGCTTTCCTTGTGCTATCTGAAATCTCAACACAACCATAATTCTGGGTATGCAAATGGTGTCATCATTTCTGATGTGAGAGATTTTATTTCCATTACGCGTCTCCAAAAATATTTTTTTTAAAGTGAGTGTGATTCCTTATGTAAAGTACGTAGCTCCTTTTGCATGCATGTGCTTGGGTTTGAGGACTACTTTTGGGTGAAATAATGGAAATACAGAGCAGTTCAGAAGTCACAATACACAGGGAGCACTGCTGTTCACAAAGACTCTATCTTTATGCTGTTCACAAAGACTCTGCTAGGTAGTAACTAGCAGGCTTACCTAGCATTGCCTGGGTCCTTCAGGGGAGGGGGCTGGCAAGTGTGGGGGGTACAGGATTCAGGGCAGGGCCTTGGGGATGTGTGTGTGTGGGGGGGGGAGTGCAAGAGGCTGAAGGTGGAGGGATGTGAGTGAGGGTTGGGCTTAGGGAAGAGCTCAGAGCAGGGGTCCCATCAGGCATGAGCCTTTTCTCACCCCTCCCCCCCAGTCCCTGCCCCCAGCTGCCAGAGGTCTTTTTTCTCCCTGTCCCTCTAGTGCTGTGGCCAAGTGCTAGGAGGGGGCTGCTTACTGGTGAGCTAGCAGGCAAGACGGTGGAGCCCTAGTCCTGCTGGCCACTCCTTGGTGATATGCCTGCCCCTGGTGGCCACTCTCATGTCACATCCCTCTGAACAGCAGCCTCTCCCTTTGCATATTATGGAAAACAGTCTTTTCCCCCAGGCTTCCTCTTATCCTGCCACAACCAAACCCCAACCTTGCTTTAAGTTAGGAGAAGAGGAAGCTGCATACTGAATTTGGTGGCTCTAGCTCTTACTATGTCGGACGAGTTCTTGAACAAATGGACTCGCAGGCAGACACTCGAATATATATCATATATATTAGAAATATATAATTACACAGAAGAGCCATTAAATGGTAGTATCTAGATACAATCCTTGCAGTATATTCATGCAAAACGTATTCCCATGAGCTGTTTAGTCACTGAAGGCAGGAGCTGCCTAAAATTAGAAGCGTTCTAATCTCAAGTTAAAGGAAACTTATATAGCATGTTAAGTGTCCTAGTAATTTCTGACAGACTTTGAAGTCTACACTTCACCTATAATATCACTTAGGGAGGAGTTACAAAATGAGAGAAGTAGAGTCATTTAAGAAAAATTCCATTAGCTTGTCAGGAAAACTCATGTGTTCCCAGTTGCCTCTTTAAAGGGTGATTTTCATGCTGGGACAAAGTTCAGTCAGAGGGGTGTATGTGGGTAGAACATTTTACAAAATACAATGTACTTTGTCAGTAATGCTCCATTTCCCTTGGTGGTATGGCTAATTGCTAAAGAAGTCTTTATCTGACTGTTTCGGTGAGGTTTCTCATTCACTGCAAGAGGAGAGAACCTGGGCTCTGAAATCAGAATCATTTTCATAATAAAAACAGGCAAATGTCAGAATTTCAGCATTATGATTTCACCACTAAAAATAGGAGAATCCTGTTTTTTGTTTTTAATTCAGATGCCTTTAGTTAACTACAATAGTAATAATGGAAATTCCTGAACTGGAGTTAAGTCAGAGATTTGAAAACTTACTGTGTGTGTGGCGGGGGGGTGGGGGGTGGTGAAGCTTCAGGGGGTAGCCGAGTTAGTCTGTAACAGGAAAAACTTTAAAAACAACCAATAGTTGAGTAGCACCTTAAAGACTAAGAAAACATTTAGATGGCATCATGAGCTTTCATGGGCACAACCCACTTCTCCAGATGACAGGAGTGCTGGAAGTCCAGATCCAAGAATAAATAAGGAATGGAGGGAGGGGGAAGAAGGAAAAAAGAGGAGAGGAAGAGAAAGAGAAACCGTGCATAGATAAGCTTCAGAGGGGTAGCCGAGTTAGTCTGTAAGGGGAATAGTGATAGAGATGTAGCCGTGTTAGTCTGGGGTAGCTGAAGCAAAATGCAGGACAATGTAGCACTTTAAAGACTAACAAGATGGTTTATTAAATGATGAGCTTTCGTGGGCCAGACCCACTTCCTCAAACTTAAAAAACAACAAATAGTCTAGTAGCACCTTTAAAGACTAAATAGAGGCTGATAAGAAGCTAAACAGAGGCTATTTAAAAAGAGGCTGATAAGAACCGTTAGTTTGCACTTGGAAAGGAAGATGTCCAAGATATGTGTGAAAAGTACTTCATAATAAAGCACAGTGACTTTTTCAAATGGAAGTGTGACTTATCCTTCCATGAAGAGTTGTCTCTCATGACTCCTCTTTTCTTTAGCTGACCATCACATTGCCCAGTAGCATCAACTCTTCCCTTCACAATGCCATTCAGCTGTAGCCCCTCTGGCTCTATGTGGACTAAGTGTTAATAGAGCCGTAATTACACGAATGGCAAAGTGAACTTCTGCAGCTCATTGAGTCTTATCACTTTGCATTGGCTGCTCTCTGATAAGCCAGTGCAAGTCTGCAAGTCACAGAATCTCCCTTTGCGCGTGAGAGAAAAAGGAACTATTTTTTAATTTCCAAAGAACGTTTTCCTAAATCGTGGCATACTCTACGACAGTGCCCTGTCTCATTCTGTCATTGGTTGATTGTATTGAAAAAGTTATGTGTCTGCCTTTAAACGTCGATGACTTACTGGCTGAGTATGAGTCTGTGCTGCTGCTTTGGCATCTGGGATAATGAGTTAACTCATGGCTGTGTCATGAATGGACTTCTTAAAATTCTTCAGTAACAAACTGCATAGCAAGCAGACTTTTGCTATGCTCTTCCCCCAGTGCCCCCAATTGCTTGATGGCCAGGGACACTCTATGCTCTCTGCAATGTTAGAAAACTTAAGAGAAATTTTTTCTCTTATGGAATTAATTCTGCATAACTACCTTTTCATAGCATGTATGGGACATTTGTGAAGGGGAGAGGTAGGTAACTGACATTTCTGTATTTGTGCAAGCAGCAGCTGTGCCAGCAAACTTTATTTTACAGCTTTAAGTCTGCTGTCTTCTAGCTATATCCCTCAGCTGTTACTCACTGTATCCCGGGGGAATGCATTGCCTTTAAGTTTCTCATTGACTCTTATAGCTATGATCATTTGTAAGTATGGAATCAAGTTACATGTGAAATTAGTAGTTCAACATTCCCTTTTATTTTTAATTTTAATATAAATATAGTTCTAATAAACACCATTTTGTAGGCCGTGAAACATTTATCTGCCACTCACTCGCCTGAGGACTTAAGCCCAGAAGCTAGGTGAAAAAAGTACCTACTCCACCACTTCTCTTGCAGTTTTAAAGGAATTAAACAGTAGCAAACTTTGACAGTATGTGGCAATTATTTTAAATTTAGAAATGTGGATAACTTTTTTTTCTCATTTTTGTTGCAACTTCCATTCTTATTTGGATTCATTCTCTCCCCCTTACTCCCCATCTTTATCTCTTCCTGACTTGATTTCACTCTGCTTCCTTTATTTTACCTCTATTTACACTCCCTTGTATTTTTCTCTTTCTAACTCAGGGTCTCTGTCATCTTTCAAACTTCTTTAAAATCAGTCTCCAAATGACCGGGGCTTTTTGTTCTTTTGATTAATACATTTCTTGTTTAGACTGAAAGATTCTCAGAGCAGGGGCAAGACTTCTTGTGAAGCCCCAGGTAAGCTTCTGGATTGTTTAAAATCTACCATCCTAAACATTCTGCTGCACCTTGATTTTCCACATCTTCAACTGAAAGTGTTCAAACATGTGCCAAAGACTGAAAGGCCAGAGACCTAAACTAAGATGCAGACCTTGCTGCCTTCGGTCATTGCCTAAGTGTGAAGTCAAGCCGCTTCCTCTGCCCAGCTGCTTCAAAAAGGCGCCTTTGAAAATATGTTCACTTTTCTGTTGGATTGGTGTGTCTGGTCATCAGTGTCAGGGCTGGATTACCCAATAGGCAGACTAAGCATGTGCTTAGGGCACCAGCAAAGCAGGGGCACCACAAAAAACAATTTTATGGTATAGTATTGTTTTTATTTTGAATTACATATGGGGGGGCACCATAATCTTTTCAGTGCTTAGGGCCTCTAAAGATCTTAATCCAATAGTGGCATTTGCACTCTTTCTCCACTCTGCCCCTATTTCATTAATATTACTCATTGACAAAACAACTTGTTCCCAGAGGGTTCTTGAAGGGCTGGTTACAGATTAGCATTTGAAAATTCCCTTGGCTTATCTCCAGCTTTGTTCTGTAGGTATAACTGGGGGAAAGAACTTTCCATCTTCATGAAAATGGAATCTGAGACATCCTCAAAACTCAAGGGGAACATTATTCCTTCAAAAAGCAACTTGGCTGAAATATTGTTACTTTTGTGGGAGACTTGTATAGGAAGATATGTTACGCCATCAAATTAACCTGCTAATGGGTAGCTGCATTACATTACCTCACTTCTCAGATGTCTGTTGTTCTACTTAGCCATATTTTCTTCCTTTCCATTCTATACTTTTACTTAACTTTCAAGCAGCCTTAGTTAAGTACCACACTAAATCCTAATAATAAACTATTATTTATTAGTGTGGTGTATACAGGCAGTCCCCGAGTTACGTGGATCCAACTTACGAACGGGGCTTTTCTCTCCCTGGAGGGCACGGGCGGCGGGACCGCCCAGACGCACCGCGGTCCCGCTGCCTGCATCCTCTGGGGTGAGAAAAGCGGCTCCGCGGCTCCCTGATCTGCTGGGGGGGGCCTGGACAATGTGTTCTGTTATCCTGGTCACCAGTACTGAGAACTGTGAAGATATCTGAATTCATTGGTAAAGTGAGGGGGCTTTGTGAGTGTACTCTAGCTCTGCCAATCCAAGTAGTACAACGTTTTGTACAGTATCATAGAATCATAAAACCATAGAGCTGGAAGAGACCTTAGACGGCCATCAAGTCCAGCCCCCTGCTCTAGGCAGGACCAATCCCAATTAAATCAACCCGGCCAGGGCTTTGTCAAGCCGAGACTGAAACACCTCTAGGGATGGAGACTCCACTACTTCCCTAGGGAACCCATTCCAGTGCTTCACCACTCTTCTAGTGAAATAGTTTTTCCTAATATCCAACCTGGATCTCTCCCACTGCAGCTTGAGCCCATTGTTCTTTGTTCTGCCATCCATCACTACTGAGAACAGCCTTTCTCTAGCCTCATTGGAACCTCCCTTCAGGAAGTTGAAGGCTGCTATCAAATCCCCCCTCACTCTTCACTTCTGCAGACTAAACAGACCCAACTGCCTCAGCCTCTCCTCATAAGTCATGTGCTCCAGCCCCCTAATCATTTTGGTTGCCCTCCGCTGGACCCTCTCCAATGCGTCCACATCCTTCCTATAATTGGGGGCCCAGAACTGGACACAACACTCCAGATGTGGCCTCACCAGAACCCAGTAAAGAGGAATAAACACATCTCTGGAAAAACTGGCAATGCTCCTCTTAATGCAACCTAATAGGCCATTAGCCTTCTTGGCTACAAGGACACACTGTTGACTCATGTCCAGCTTCTCATCCACTGCAATCCCCAGGTCCTTTTCTACAGAACTGCTACTTAGCCAGTTGGTCCCCAGTAGCAGCTGTTTAATGCCCAGGAACACTGTGTGCTTGGCCTCCGTTGTGATTGCTGTGGAGGGGGAGAGATTGGGAAAGAGGAAAAATTCCACAAACAAGTAGGCAGAGAAAAAACCCCAAATTCTTGCTAGCTCAAGCAGTATTATGGAAAGTCCCATTTTGAAGAAAGAGGAAGTAAAGAACCCAACTTGGTGATGAAGGATCCCTAAATATGTGGACATCAGCTGTGTTTATCTCCTTAAAGGTGAGCTGGAAAGGAGGAGTGTGATTTGAAGAGGTACTGTCCCTTCTGGAAAATTTGATGCGTGCAGATTTGAATGGTTGCAAACAAAATTTGAATATTTTTTAAAAAAAATTGTAAATCCAGGTTCTGTCTAGGATGGAGGACTGATTGACAGAACGAATGAAACATTACAAGAGCCATGACTCTGAAAGTTAAGCAACTGAGAGGGGAAGACACTTGATTTAAATGACTAACACATTTGACAAAGGAAGTCTTGGTTAAAGGCCATATCCTTGCTAGTGAGCTTATTGCAACACAGCTGTAAGGTCTCCCTTGTAGTCACTCCATGCTGATGGCAGAGCATCTCCTGCTGACACAGCACTGTTCACACTAGGGATGTAAGAGAGTAGTCGACTACCTGATGATAAGTCTATGCTTATTGCTCCCCCCACCATTGCCGCCTTTGTGTCAGAGGCAGCAAGGGGTGGGGGAAACAGGAGCTGGTGCCTGGCGGGCTCTTACTACATTTAAAATGCAGAGCTGCAACTGGGGTACCAAATGCCGCCCCCCCCCCATTCAACTAACTGGTTAGCTAAGTAATCTCAAGTTAACATTTTTAGTTGACACCTGTGCTTCTGTTGGTGTATCCTATGTCACTCAGCGTTGTGGGTTTGTCTCACTCCTATGTGTTACATAAATTATACTGACAAAAAATGCCAATGTAGACACACCCAAAAATTCACCATTCTTGCCCCGCAGTGAAGGATCTGAGGCCTGTAATAAATATCCCTGACACCTCCCAGTGGTCCTCCAGCTAAGCCAAGGAAAACCAAACTTAACATTCCCAATATTGCTGGGGGAAAAATCACCTCACCTCTTCTTCAGCAAAGCAAAAAAGAGGCACAAACCCAGTATTTTTTATAAGAATCGTTTGCAGGTCACCTTTTAAATTGCAACTTAATTAAATTAAAACTTAATGGGCAGCAGGTTTAAAACTAATAAAAGAAAGTTCTTCTTCACACAGCGTGTAGTCAACCTGTGGAACTCCTTGTCAGAGGAGGCTGTGAAGGCTAGGACTATAATAGAGTTTAAAGAGAAGCTAGATAATTTCATGGAGGTTAGGTCCATAAAAGGCTATTAGCCAGGGGATAAAATGGTGTCCTTAGCCTCTGTTTGTCACAGGCTGGAGAGAGATGGCAGGAGATAAATCGCTTGATCATTGTCTTCGGTCCACCCTCTCTGGGGCACCTGGTGCTGGCCACTGTCGGCAGACAGGACACTGGGCTAGAAGGACCTTTGGTCTGACCCAGTACGGCCATTCTTATGTTATGTTCTAACTGTTTAATAATACCTTTTGTAGTCCCCTCTAGCCCCTGAGTTTAGCACCTAAAGTAGTAGAATTTATTAATTTGACATCACAGAAAATAAAAAGCCATCACTCTTTGTGTTAGTATGTTATGGAGCAATAATTGCATAATTTATGATTGGTTTTGTTTTGATTTATTGGTATAATTCAGACATTCTTAAGCATGAGATCTGTTTTCCGAAGAGGAGCACAACCTCTTAAAATAAATTTGCCCAAAGGACTGCTCTGACTACACAATCTCTGTGTTGCTACTGCACAAAACTGTTTATCTTGCCTCCCAGCAGAACTAATGTAAAGGAAGAAAGAACAGGCCATTGATAACAGTGCTTAAGTCGAGTGCATTGGGCATATTCTGCACATGTGCTCATCACTTCTTGAGCGCTGATGCTGACTTTTAGGGTCACAGAAGTGCTTTTTTATTACATCCAGCAAGTTTGTTCTTGCACAGATGGAAAATCTCTAAGTTGCATATGTTTCATATTTGGACTGAACTAGAGGCTACAAAATAGTTATCCATCATGGGGGGGGGGGGGGGGGGGAGATTCTGTAAACTCAGCATCATTCTTTACATTCTTTTTACCACTTTGTTTTTCCTCTCCCTTCTTCTGTTTCTTTTTCCCTTTTCTTCTTTCTTCTGTTTTGTTCCATTTTGCTTAATTAATTTTTTGGGGGTAGAAGCCTTTTCTCAATCTCTTTCGTGCCTTCTCTTTTGGGCCTTTTTAGAATAAAATTAGTCAACCTGAGCATGGGGAGTTTTCCTTCATTCTGTATATCTGAGTCTTTTAAGAGAGTCTTTCCTTTGCTCTCTCTCCCGAGTCTCCCTCATACCCCTTTCCTTACCTGCGCTTAAACTTGTGCAACAGATTTGATAAAAATGTGCAGCCCTTTAATTGTCCATGTTACATGAAAGTAATTCAGCATGATTAATGAACCACAGTCTGTAGCTTTCAGTCAGTCTCCAAGAAGTTTCCTGTTTGCCTGGAGTTTGGATTATTCATTTAACAGTTAATGGAGGCAATGAGAACATCAGAAACTCCCTGCAGCCTGCATTTGGAATGTGCCAGCCTGCCACATGCTGTTGCGCACCAGCCACAAATTCTCTTCCCTCTGCTGATGATGGCTCAATTTCTTTTCAAAGGCACTTCGCAAGTTTCAGGTTTCCCACATTCTAAGTTTAGCCTCTTGTCATTTGTCTGGCTCAGGTTGCAATGTGAATAAAAGGAATCCTCAGGGTGTCTGTCCTGGCGGGCGTGTGCAGCAAATAGTCTTGCTCTAGACTGCGGGGCTCTCCGACTCTTCCATATCAAAATCTTTGTTTAGACTGTCCGTAAACTCACGTGGCCTCCTTAATCATTTCTTCTGTTTATCACATTTTAAATTACTGCACCAAATTGAGAGAAACTAGTTCAGCCAGCTTGCGCATGATGCAGGATGGGAGTTTTACGCCTTTGTGCTTTAGAGGAATTCCTCTGCCCCTTGCTTTGAAAGGCTATTCAGCATTATTTTGCAAGTCTCTCGTAAGATGATGTTGCTTGTGCTTTCTGATATTTCAGAGATGATGCATTCAGCTTTCCATGGAAAATAAATCAACGCCGGGGGGAAATAAACACAATAGTGAAATGTGCTTTTGTGGGAAGTGTGGCGTAGCAGGTCATGAAGCCTTTCATTTGTAGGGGTGATAGGAACTTGGCCATCTAATTCAATTGAGTCCTTGGGGCAGTGATAGGAGACCATGTTTACAATTTGGCTCAGCAGTTAGCTTGGCAAACCCAGGTTTACAATGCAGGGAGGAGGCTCATGCATGGGCGTGGTCTCAACAGGAATGTTAACACGGCATTGTGAACAGAGGTCTATGGGGACCCATGTTTGAGCATCCAAGCTGGGTGCAGAAAGAACGGAGCTTTAGAAAAGGGATTGGGGTGAAGGAGGAAGTTGTGACTTAGGGCAGGGGACTAAGTTGCAGGGTTCTGGGATGTGACCCAGGGTAGCAGGGGATTGTTATCTGGGGCAGGGGATTGGGGGGACCAAATCTGGGAGGGGGTATGGATTCAGGAGGGGGTAGAGGGTTTCGGTATGTGTGTGGGGTGGGAAGCAGAGGGTTGGGGAAGGGAGGGGCTGGGGTGCCAGAGGCAGGCTCTGGCTGGGAAGCGCTTACCAGCAGAAACCTGAGGCAGACTCTCTGCTGCATGCTGCTCACTGCTCCACATGGCTCCGCCCCAGGCATGAGGGGGAAGAGGTCGAGTAGGACGGGAGAAAGCTTCCTACGCTACCCCTGCCCTCAGCAAAAATTCTTGGCTCCTATTAGCTGGAAACTGAGAGATTGGCCAATGGGAGCTAAGAGATTTTGCTGGTGGGCGGGAACAGCTTGAAAAGTCTCCCTCCTCCTTCCCCAACTGTCCAGAATGCAGAATAGTTGGCTTTTTAAAGCATGAGCTGAATTCTGCTTAAGGGTTCAAGGTGAGGTGGCTGTGGGCCGGATCCGGTGGCTTGACATGCCAGATCTGGCCCGCTGGCAGCCTCTTGCCCACCGCCGCTTTAGACCCAAGTCACAATAGGACTCTGCTTCTAATCCATCCCTCCTCCTCCTCCTTCAGGCCCCATCAGCAGGGTCCTAGGACCCGCATCCTGAGTACTTGCTGACTGCAGTCTGATTGATTTGTGTGTGGATGGGAGCGGGGCTTGGGCTCAAACCTGAGTCAAAGCCCAGGCTGACTGTACAGTGTACACATACCCGCTGAGTTCCTGAGCTCAGACATTGTTTCCTTCCTCGAAGCCAGAAGGCTAGCAGGCTTTTCTCACAGTGGTTGTTTTCTTGACCTCTTAATCAGTTGTCAGAGTCAGTCAGGCCATCTATAGCTTTTCAGTGTTGCCTCTCAAAACGAGGGTTCTGAACATGGGCAGCGTGTGAGCCCTGCATATGGAGAGGCTCGGAGTGAGTGCTGGAAGCTTTGTAGAAGGGGGGAAGCACTGGTGCCCAGATGGTGGCTCTAATCCTGTTCTGCCTGGAGGCCTGCCTGTGCTTGGTCTCATCCCCACTTCCGCTTGGCCACCTGTCCCAAGGCCACCCTGCCTGTCACTCACTCCTCTCCATCTCCTCCCCCAGAGACCCACCCCATCACTCACTTCTTTTCATGCCCAGTGGGTGTGGGAGCCTCGGGGGAAGAGGAGAAGCAGGAATGGAGCCGTGGGGTGGAGTGCAGGCAGAGCTATGCCCCAAGAACCCTTTTGGCAGTGATGCTCCAAAGACAGGGCCAGCGCACTTCAAAGGGAAGCGTGCCACATTTTGCATGGTCAGGCTTGGCTTCCTGTGCCCGTTGTCCATGGTTCTCAAGGGGCCACTTCCATCGCCTAAGCCTTTATTAAGTTGAATATTAATTAGCCCCTGAATTCTGGTTAGTTCTGCGTTGCTTCAAGGATATGCTGTTGTACATTTGCTCAGCAGACATACTGCTAACGGAGTGTGTCTGGAAATGGCATTCAGCACTCACACTTCCCAAGTGAGATGGGCTTGGTGAGTTACCTAGAGGATCCAAATGGGATACACTTTAACTAGATCGGGTGCATACACAAAAGGAAATTCCATCTCTTCTGCTTTTCCCTACTGTGTCTGAGCTTTGGCCTAGCAAGACCCATTAGCCACTTATTTATTTTGGTTCCTTACTGGATGCAGGCAGATTAAAAAAAGATGCATTTCACTTCATTGCCTTCTTTTGTGATGTTTCATATATTCCCACTCAGGTTACCAACTTCGTAATATTTAAAAATTAGCCCTGTACCTCCTCCCCCCCCAAGCCCTGCCCTCCATTCATTCTTCTTCCCCTTTTCCCCCTTTGCTCACAGGTTTTCTTTTCTACCCCCGCCCACCTCTACCTGGTCAGCAGGGACTTGCCTGCGGAGGTAGGGCTGGGAATTGCAGCCTCCTAATGCAGTTAGGAGACAGCCACAGCTGGCGCATGTGCTGACCTGACTCCCTGTACCCCCCTGCCTGGCACTGACCCTGTCCCCTTTTTGATTGGACTCTCCAGTTGTAAACCAGACATTTGGCCACTCTCATCCCACTTACATTCTTGTAGTAACTACTCTAAAATTTGTTGCCATTAAACTAGTGTGACAGTAACTGTAATGACACCTTCTGCAGTTACAGATAATTGGTCTATCTTGCAAGTTTTGCTAAAACCAGAGACCAAACCCTGAGCTTCAGTTCGGTTTCAGAAAGTGGAAAACTAAATGTGACCACAGTCCCTAAATAGAGGGCATCTTTTGGAAATCAGTTTATGGGAATCCACTACTAATCTGTGACTGTCACTTGTTAGTATTATTGCTGGTGATGATGCTGCAAAATGATTAGGTATTTTAAAGTTTTTTTTTAAATATTTCATTTGTGAGTTTTAATACTTTGAATGTCATCAGTGGGCAGCTTTAGAGTAAGTGACCATACTGTGTGCATGTGCAGAACAGGGTTTGTGTAATCAGACAAACCTTTCTGCTTTCTACTCCTGATATAAGAAGAAATGGACTGAATTTAGTGAGGAAATGCATCGGAAATCCTCAAAGTATTAATGCATCATTGATTTCCTATGGTTGTGTTTACTTGCAGATCAGATTTTGTCTCTTGCAAAAGGCTTTTCTACCCCTTGTTTCAAAAGCAGCCCCCTACAGCCGTTCACACTGAGGGATGCAGTTCCTGCTGGCTCTCTGTCATTTTGCCAGGCGTGATATTTCTCTTTCAAGCTTGGCTGGATGCATTGAATTCTCTCACTCTGTTTAAGTTAGATAGGGTGCTTTGAGAAGCTGTCTTTTCCACTACTGACCATCTTTCCACAGGCTGGGCGTGCTCTGCTATATCCTGCTGCGCCAATTAAATCTCCTTGCTGAACAATGCACAGCACAGTCAGCTAGCCTCCTGGTCAAACCCATGACAGAGACTAGTTGTTTACTAGAGAATCACAGCAGGGACACATATATCCCCTGCTTGCTACACTTCCTGCCACCCCTCTCTTCTGATCACTCATGCCAGAGACTTAACAGAAATCTTTGAAATTTCCACTCTTCAAAAAGTTATTTTCTAGCCAATAGGATGATAAATAATTATTTAATTGTAACGGCTGTTGCAAATAATTGTATCTAAATGACATCTTTTTCACAGCTGGACGACTGAAATAACTGCCTTGTGATGTACTGCCAGAAGTACCTGATGTTTTAAAAGGGTTATAAATTAAAAATGTTCAATTGTCTTCTGACCCATTAGAAAATATTGAGATGTGTAGATCTCTCCTCTTTCTTTACCCTGATGAAGAGTCCTGGGAAGCACAGTGAGTGATTTGACTGATTGTTTATATGTAGTAGCATTAATTAGTGGATCACATTCCATTTTCTTCTGAGGCCGAATGTCTGTGTTCATGGAGGTTAATCACGAGAACACTCTGAAAAAGGAAGTTCAGGGCCTATCAGAAAACAGATGCAGGGAAAACGGCAAGTCATTGGGCTGGGTGTTGGCTTTTTTTCTTCAAAAAGTGTATCTGTAGGGGATGTCCTTCCTTTCTGGTAAAGCTTGCTGAACTTGATTGAGATGCATGTGGAACCTCAATCCAAAGATTACTTCAGACTGTACCTGCCTTTGTGGTTAAGATTCAAAGCCACTATAACATGTTGCTGGGGATACCCAGAGCTGTGAGCCACTGTGTTAGCTCTGTGTCTCAAAAAGAGTGAATAACATAGCTGGAGTTGACACATAGGGTTGCATTACCATAGGGTCTACACCACAGGAGAAATTCTCCCATCCACTTACCTTACTCTGCTGGTCAGGTTGACTGGAGAGTGATCTGCTGTCTATTTGGTGGGTCTTCACTAGACCTGCAAAATCAACTACCAGCCGAACAATCTCAGAGTGTGGATCCTGGCTGTGGTGTAAATGTGGCCTGAGTATTATGTAGCCTGAGTGCTATGCCAGGAAACTAACAATCTGTCTTCCTCACCAGCAACTTTTTAAAACTCTACAAGCCTTCACCTTGTCTAGCAAGTAACAGTCAGTGACACCTTGTCTTTCTGCAAAGTACAGCCCCTATCACTGTACGTTCTCCGAATAAATTAAGTTTGTTGCTCTTTTAAAGAGTCAGTACACTGCAGCTCATTCATTTAACTGGTGGTTAGTGAATTGACTTCAATCACAGCATCGAGTTGGTTTATGGTTAAAAATGTTTGACAAATGTCATAGATTTTAATGGATACTATGTGTAAGGAGTAAAGATAAGAAGGTAAAAACAGAAAGATCTCCACCATTAGAATCGTTTTTCCATCTTAACAAGCCCCAGCTTTTGTTCAAGTTATTTTCTTCATCAATCTTCCTTTGCCACCAATAGCTGATTAGCTCTCAGCCCGGGTCCCCACAGTGTTCACAGCACTGTTTTTCCTTCTCTTCTCAGTGAAGAATGACCTCTGGGTTCACTCCCCCTCTCTTTATAGTCCAGTAAACCTTTGAAATGGATCCCCAAATAAAGTTTCTTTTCCCTACTGGATGTGGACGACCTTCTGTCTGGCGAAGACTTAGTGTTGAATCTCGCCTCTCCCAACAGGAGACGTGTATAATGCATACTTTTTCTTCTTGCAGCGTCCAATACAAAAGAATAGCCCATTGAATTTGGCCATGCTGGGTTTGAGGTGTTGCTGTCTTTCCTTTGTCTGGAGAAAAGCAGTTTATCAGCTCCCACTGACATGCCTTGTTCAAACACTTTTTAATCACAAACTTTAAAGCCTAATATCAGTGAATGTGCCTGGCTCCACATATTGCATTGTCACATACATTTCATGATACTATTGACCAATGCAGTGTTAACTTTCATATGATACCACACAAGGCACATTTTGTACATCTTTGCAACAATTTTAGGATGGGAATATAGGGATGCCTAGGGTCATAGCCACATATAGAAGAAGCACAAGTTCCAGAGCTTGAAATGTAGCATACTACTCCAGCTACCCAATGAGGTGAAATCTCTGCTTTGTAAAGGGTCTTTTACAAAGTTCACCCCAAAGTCATTTGGGTATGCTGGAGGAAACAAGAGGTTGTGAGTCTAACTTTTAAAACAGAAATGTCACTAGCCTTATACTAGTCAAGGGAGAGATTTTTGAGAGTGCGGCTTTCTAAAATTTAAGATTGAAGTCTTAATTCTATGCCTGTAGGCTTAGGCCATTGTTGTCAAAGAAGTTTAGAATATAACACAAAACTTAAAGGAAGTCACTGAAACGCTAATATTGGAGAAATGGATTTAAAAAAATCGAAGTGCATAAAAATATTCAAATGTTATGCATGAATTGAAGCCTACAGATTTCTTTTCACCTATGTCTTAATTGAAGAATCTTAGAAAATAGGAATGCATTGATTGGTCAGTGCCAGTGTGACAGAAATAGCATGAGCGAAGGAACAGCCTTGCCTTCATATGGTAAAAAAATGATCTGGTTACAGCAATAAAATTGCCTTCAAATAGGGATGCCAGTTGTCCGGTTTTGAACCGGACAGTCTAGTATTTGAGCTTTCTGTTTGGGAAACAAATTGAAAAAATATAAATGAGAAAATATAAATGTCCGATAGTGATAGAAATGTAGCTGTGTTAGTCTGGGGTAGTTGAAGCAAAATGCAGGACAATGTAGCACTTTAAAGACTAACAAGATGGTTTATTAGATGATGAGCTTTCGTGGGCCAGACCCACTTCCTCAGATCTGAGGAAGTGGGTCTGGCCCACGAAAGCTCATCATCTAATAAACCATCTTGTTAGTCTTTAAAGTGCTACATTGTCCTGCATTTTGCTATAAATGTCCGGTATTTTCTAAATAAGATGTAATGTAGATTGTGATGTAATGTCAAGTGTGTCCAGTATTTTTGTTGAAACCATCTGACAATCCTACCTTCCACTAGTAGGATGGGTCAAAAATGAAGGCTACGTTTCTTGTGTTCAGTAGAACGTCACAGTTACGAACACCAGAGTTAAGAACTGACCAGTCAACCACATGCTTCATTTGGAACCAGAAGTATGCAATTAGGCAGCCATAGAGAACCCAAAAAAAGGAAATACAGAACATTACTGTGTTTAAACACAAACTACTAAAAAATAATGGGAAAGTTTATAGAAATTTTACAATGGAATAAAATTGTTTCTATGCTTGCTTCATTTAAATAAAGCAGCATTTTTCTTCTGCATAGTAAAATTTCAAAGCTGTATTAAGTCAATGTTCAGTTGTAAACTTTTGAAAAAATAACTCTGAACAAACCATTCTGGTTGCAAACATTTGAGTGAGGAACAACCTCCATTTCCAGCTATTCGTAACTCTGCTGCTCTACTGTAGTCTCAAGTAATGAATGGGGTTGCCATCAAAACTGAAAACATGAAGGCTCTTACATACATTGCAAGGGACCAAAGAAGATAATACGAAAACTATGGTGTATCCGAAAGTGAACTGCTCCTTTGGATTTGTGTGAGGCACTGTACCTTACAGAATATTACAACAGACCTGCTTTATGGACAAATGCACCTTTGACATGTCTACATCTGAAATAATTGATGTTTGATATTTAAAGCTTAAATACAATTGTAGAATCTCTCCTGTATTTCAAGCTTAAACTGTGACAGTGCTTGTCTTATACAAGATAACCCTTTTTTATGTTGATTCTTTTTTTTAAATAAACCCTTAAACACCTTTATGTTTTGGGGATTATTGAGCCTTCACGAGGCAAGTAGTGATATTCATATTCTGAAAATGATTGATGTTTAAAGGTGAACAATGATTTAATTGTAAATAGAAATTCTGGGTGTCTTACTAGTAATCATACAAATATACCCACCCTAATCGACCATACACTTGATACATTTGATTATATCTGGTTCTTGTAATCTTTTTACAGTTTAATGTAAGCTCTAATGTCTCCTAAACAGGCAAGTCCATTGTGTAAATTAATATTTTTTTACCAGTATTTCAACTCTTCTTTCCATATATTAGATGAAATTGAGTTGGGAAAGATGTCTTGTAAAATAAACTGGCCTACATACCAACATTCTGTGAGAATATAAGGGAAAAGCCTGTCACTAATTCTGTCAGAGGAAATGCCTGTTTTAAACCTGTACAGGGGGTGGGCAGCGGGGCGGTAATACTTTTGTAGATAACCTGTAAGAGATTAATTTGGTTTCTGGTTTATTGTACATCCATGGAAGGATTTTTGTAAGGGTTCTGTCTTTGATACCCTATCTCTGTAATCCCACAGCTATAGAAAATAAAATCAGTTTTCTTTTACTGAGGTTATGAATTTTGATTATGATTTTATTGGCTTTGAAGGATATGGTGGATGTAACTACAGAGGACCTGATATATAACATGGCAGGGGAATCCGAAAACTAGGTGATGCAAAGAGGAAAACTTTACCATCCAACTTTGCAAGGTAGAATTAAGAATAGGTTATGTGGCGACTATATGTAATTGTCATAGGTCCTTTATTGTACCTAATTTGATATAATAAAATTCTTTTGTACTATAGGATGGATGGCCTTATGTATAAAGTTATGGCTCCTTGAGCCTTTCTTTTTATGCTTAGTTATACTTAATCTTGCAGTAAGGGAGAACTGTTGTTTAGACTTTTGCTTTCCAAAGATCAAAAAAATGCTTCCACTCTGTATGGACCAAAAAACACCTAGAGGCAAATGCTGATAGGGACATTCCAAAAATAAAGGATGAGGAAACTTTCTTGCTGGATGTTTATTAATGTTCTTAGCATTTAGCTATGGATTTGAAACCGGGGTTTCCCCTCTTGTCAATCTTCCCCTCTCTATCCACTATGTTTTTTCTGTGAACTGACTTTTTGTGCAGGGTTGCTGATGTGATTTGCTCTCCAGGCCATAAAAATTAGAAATGAAAAAGACCTGTTTGTTCATCTACTTCAGGGGTGGGGAACCTCAGGCCCGGGGGCTACGTGGCCCCCGGCTTGCCTGGATCCAGCCCCTGAGGCTCAGCATTGGGGAGCCCTTGCTGGCGCTCCAGGAGGGTTGCCAGATGGTTTCAACAAAAATACCGGACACACTTGACATTACATCACAATTTACATTACATCTTATTTAGAAAATACCAGACATTTCTATTTTCTCATTTATATTTTCTCCATTTGTTTCCTGAACAGAAAGCTCAAATACTGGACTATCCGGTTCAAAACCAGACATCTGGCAACCCTACGCTCCAGCCCCCTTGTTACCTACTTGCATGGCTGGAGCACACAAAATCTACTAGCCTGGTCCCCTCCTAGGCTCTGGTGTGTAAGGGGAACGTGGGGAGTCTCACTTGTGTGTAGCCCCCCAACCCAAAAAATGTTCCCCACCCTGCAAAAATTTAGCTGCTGGAATTGTGAATATTGAGTGACCCCTGCTATAAGACAGGGATATAACTTTTGATAACTTTGTCCCACCTCATGTGACTGGGATGAGGAAATAAAAACCAGTCTCTCTTAGCAGCACTACTTTGTGACATTCTTTAATAGAGAACCTGTACAAACTCTGCCTCTTTTTTTCTTCTTCTTTAAGGCTTGTGTTGTTTTGATCTTCCTCTTTCTTTCCTTCTGTGGCTGCATGATTGCTGTGACTATTTTCTGCATATAAGAAAGCACTGAATGTATTGTGTTTACGTCACAGATACTGGAGCCACAAGTAAGGAAGTAAACACACTTAGGCTTTGTCTACACTTCTAAAATTAAAGCGCAGCTGCGGGGGTACTTTAGAGCGAAAGCATGGCCACCTCAGAATCATTGGGAGAGAAGTGCTCCTACTGCTCTGTGTAAACCACCTGCATGAGGGGAATAGCTAACAGCCCCGGGAGCCTGTTTACACTGGTGATTTACAGCACTGTAACTTGCTGGGCTTGGACTTGTTTTCACACCCCTACCCCAGAAAACTGAAGCACAGTAAAGTGGCAGTATAGACTTAGCCCTAGTATTGATTTCATTGAAAATATGCTGCTGGTGTGTTCACATGGAATTGTCAACATTGTTAGACTAGCCTCAGTGTAGCTTTGGAGGTGGCAATGATGGAATACGGACGAGGTGAGAGAGGACAAGGGTATTTTTATCACTGTAACCCAACCCTGCTCAGACAAGGTTGTTGAGAGGTGTGATGGGGGAGGCTTTCTTGCCTTATGGAATTATATAAAAACTGGTAGGCTTAAAAGCTCAAAAACCACAATGCATTATGGAGCGCCAGAGGTGTTTGGGTTTTTTTTCCCCCTTACACTTCCCTTCACTTCCCAGTGAACTAGCATACTGAAAATGTCAGTAAGTTTGGTCATGGGGATGGTACGGTCCACACTGAAGACTGGTTCATTTAAAGATGGCAAATGAATATGTTTTCCTGTCCGTCGGGGTAATATTTGGTCATCTGGTTGCTTAAGGTTGTAACAGAAACTTTCCCTCTAAACTGTATGGCTTCTTGTTTTGCTAGTTTTTTGATTGAGATGTGTGCTTTGGGAGCTGTTGGTTACTGCTGTCAGTTGTGACTGAACAAAGAGGTGGGGGTGGGGACAGAATGATGGCTATTAAAATAACTAAAGTCAAATTTTCCCCCCTGCTGATCTCATTTGTCTTTTGACTTCTTCATAGCCATCGTACTGGATCAAAGCAGAATGTGCCATGATGCATTGCTTATAGAAGTCATCATTAATTATCAATATCATGTGTTTGGGCTTTTAAAATATTGGATGATTGCCACACATCTGTTTTTTATTTTAATGTAAAACATGAATTGTAATGTACATAACTAAGGGTACGTCTAAACTACATGCCTCTGTCGGCAGAGGCATGTAGATTTGTTTGTTCAGCAAAGGCAAATGAAGCCGCGATTTAAATGATCGCGGCTTCATTTACATTTACATGGCTGCTGCGCTGAGCCGACAAACAGCTGATCAGCTGTTTGTCAGCTCGCGTGCTAGTCTGGACGTTCCCTCTGTCGACATCAAAGCCCTTTGTCGGCAGCCCCGGTAAACCTCATTCCACGAGGAATAACGAGGCTACCGACAAAGGGCTTTGATGTCGACGGGGGGAACATCCAGATTAGCGCGCGAGCTGACAAACAGCTGATCAGCTGTTTGTCAGCTCAGCGCGGCAGCCATGTAAATGTAAATGAAGCTGCGATCATTTAAATTGCGGCTTCATTTGCCTTTGCCGATCTGTCTAATCTACATGCCTCTGCCGACAGAGGCATGTAGTCTAGACACAGCCTAAGATTGGGGAGACGGCACTGATCATGGGTGTTTGGTTGTCTGGCTTTGTACCACTCCTGAGGAAGAATGGAGCAGCAAGCCACTGCAATCATATAGCCTGTGCACGCAATAGATGTTTTTTTCTGAGGAACTGGCCTACAACCGTGGAACTACCTTGTTCAGGGACTAAGAACATCTGTGCGTTTTTGCTGCTTTCTGGTGAAAATGTAAACTGCATTTCTCTGACTTGAGTGTTCTTACACAACATAGACAACATGTTCATGTATTCGTCCTTTTCTCCTGTGGTGAGAAATGGAGAGGAACTGTTGCCTGACATAGTGTAGTCTCCTTGTTTAATTATGGAAGACACTTGAATATGATGGTGATTGGCATCATATCAGAGCATACACAGAATGCATTGCCCCCATCACAGTGTTAAAGTAAATAATTTCAGGCTCTGTAAGTACTAGTTCACTTGGATACGTATAGAAAAGAACACATCTATACTGTATTTTGTTGAAGAAATGCTTCTGAGTTATTAAATGTAATTGAAGTTAGGAGTCCTTTCCCATTTTACAGATATTTCCCTAGAAAGATTCAGCAGGTACTTTCAGAAGACTGAAACACAGATAGGCAGATAAACCTTAATAGGCAGTAGGTTTAAACAAACAGAAGGAAGTTTTTCTTCATTCAGGGCACAATGTGTGGAACTCCTTGCCAGAGGACGTGGTGAACTTTAACAGGGTTCAAGAAAGAGCTAGATAGATTCACGGAGGTTAGGTCCATCAACAGCCATTAGCCAGGATGGGTAGGAATGGTGTCCCTAGCCTCTGTTTCTCCGGAGGTGAGTGACAGGGGAGGGATCACGTGAGGATTACCTGTTGTGTTCCCTCCCTCTGGGCCATCTGGTACTGGCCACTATCAACAGACAGGATACTGAGCTGGATGGACCATTGGTCTGACCCAGTACGGCTGTTCTTATGTTCAGATTGTATTGTATACAGCTGACATTCTTTTATACTACTAAATCTTCTGCAGAGAAATACTAGATTTTTCTCATCCATCTTTGAAAAAGGACAAATCTTTGATGAAAGAAATATGTAAGGAGAGCTAGCAAACTGAAGTTTATTGTAAGTTTGAAAATCTAACTTCGGGGCCTCTGGGGAGAGAGGCTGTTCAATTTCAGCTAGCATGCAGTGCAGGGATAAGTTTTACATTCTTTTTCCTTTTTTTCGCCCAACATCAGGAGACTGTAAACCTGAAACTCAGCGTGCTTGAATGATAGTATTATGCACTTTCTATTACAGGATTATAGCCTAACATGAGGCAGGCCTGAGGAAATATTTAGAGTGGGTAAGCAAGTGCAAGCATGTTCTTCCACCCCTTTTGTGTACGTTTTTAAACCATTCTGTTCTTTTTCATAGAAAAGTATATTTTGTTTTGTTTTTAAAGAAGGCATCTATTTTACCCAGATTTCCTACAAGAAATTAAGAGGGGCCTGGCGCACCTTTGGAGGGAGAAATGGTGCATTATGGAAACAAATACTAAAGCATACAAGACACCAGAAAATCCAGAGGCGGTAACTAACCAACAGTAACGGCTTTGACCCCAGGAGCTGAACCACAGTCACTTTCCCTGAAGCGTGTTAAGGGGCTTGGGTGTAATTTTGTGTAATTTTGCTAGTGTCTCCCTCTATGATAGATGGATGAACCTTTTGCTTAAATCACTTAAAGCCCATTTCTGATCTGCAGACTTTTTTTATCCTACTTTTCACCCCTGAGCATGTTTCTCCTCCTCAGTCCTATTAATGCATTTATTTGGATACTGAAGTGTGCATGTACCTTGGTGTAGAAACTTTTGTTGAAACCTCCTGGCTTTAGTTGAGTCTCCTTCACTGCATCTGATAAAATGCATTCATGACATGAGCCCAAATTCATGTTAAATGGTTTTGAGAGTCATATTAATAATCTGACTAAACTGTTTTCTTTCCTAAACCTCAGTTTGCAAAGGAAGCTAAATTGTATAGAATGTGTGTTTATAGGGCTGTTTGTGTAGAATAAATAAAAATAAATAAACCTTGACATTTTATAGCTTTTGATGACAAGTCTATGGGTGAATCTTTTTAGCAAAGATCACTACAGTGAATTAAATTACATGTTCTGACTTCTTACATCTGAAAGCCTTAACTCATTTAACTACATCAAATGCAAATTCCATGGCACGCAAATATCACTTCTCTGTTTCAGAGTTTTAGAATGCTTGATGCTCCAGTTTTATCTCTCCACAGCCCTGCTCTGTGGATTAGACATTTTGTTCGGATGCTATTAACAATTTTTGTTAATGAACTCTGCCTTCTGTTAGGTGTGATACTGCTTGCTAAAATCCCAGTGGTGGAGCTTTGCAGAGACAATCTGTGAAGAAAAGAAAAAAATGTTTATGGTAGCCCTTGGAGTACAGTGGCTTCAGCAGATCCACACGTACTTCCCATTTATGTTAGTTTAAGTTAGTTGGAAGAATGGACGTAATGGGTGGGAAGGGTTGGCTCCATTTTATACTTGTCTAGTCGTATCCCAGGTTGATTCTGCAAAGACAATATGTTTAAAGGAAATTGGTAACTAAACCTTTCATTCTCAGGAGGTCTGGTGCAGTTTTCCTCTCTGCTGCTGGAGGGACATCAGTTTTATTGCATTGCTGTGTGTCATACTGCCCAAAAGAAACATCTAACTTTGGCTCCAATAAACACACACCAAATATTTTTCACAAAGATTCATCATGATCAGAGGCTGCCTGATGCCTTCAGAATGGGATAGTGCAGACACCGGGGGCGGGGGAAGGGAGGGGGCTATGAGTTTGTGCTAACAGTGGACAAAAATTTGCTCCAAGGAGCCAGAACTCACAAAAAAGTCTGGGGAAAAAAATCATTAAGTTTCTCAGATCAGATTCAAACGGGCAGAATTCTGCTTCACTTCTCCCCATTGGAGAGGATCTTCTTTCACCTCCTTTCTTTAGAGGGTGACTAATATTCATTTCTGTATAACAAAAACGTCAACTGTCTGGAAAATAAGTAATTTGCACGTGCTTGAGTTGTTACAGAAATGTAGCTACTTGTATCAAATGTGAAAGAAAATTCTTAATTTGTGACTGACTATACTCCATTGCCTATTTACCTGTTGTAATAATCTGCAGTATACTTACTTCTGCACACTGAGATTGATAGTTGTAACTGATGCATGTCTTTTCCCCTCAGTGACTGACTAGCAGCCTGGACTTGGGATGGGAGGAGAACTAGGGTGCTCATAGTAGATCTCTCGTTTTAATTGATATATGCTCATATCACAAAAACAACTCTCCTGATGCAGCACCTTTAGCAACAGTCTCAGCAGAGAAGCCAAGGAGTAAATGGGCTCAGAGGTTGAACTTCTGGCTCATTCCTAGAAATGGTACTATACCTGCATCATGAACCAGTGACAATGTGTTGTGTGGAGAAACCTGTGCTGCTCTTGGCCCAGTTTTTCCCTCTTCTGTGGTGAAAATGCTGACGTGTCTGTCATTTATATTTTTTATGGGCATTCAGTATTCTTAGCCCCAAAAGACCGATTTCATGCATGTTTTTGAAAGGATCAAAATGTTGCTTAGCTGGCTTTGTAAGTACTCCACTTGCAGTTCCAGTCATTGTTAAAAATACATATTAGGATAGGAAGCTTGTTTTCTATAGTATGGTTGTCAGGTGTCCAGTTTTGAACTGGACAGTCCAGTATTTGAGGGTTCTGTCTGGGATACAAATTGAGAAAATACAAGTATTTTCTAATTAGGTAAGTTTTATTATTATTAGGAGTATCAGTACGCAGTTGCGAACTGCCTGGCTGGTAGACACGCTCACTGTACGTGAGAGGGGATGGTGCCAGGGTGGGAGGGAATCCCTGGGGCCAGACTCGCTCGTGCTTCACCGGGACCATGTGCGGGACGGACAGTGCCCCAGGATCTGCGTGCACCCGGGTCAGTCCCGCTTCCTGCTGGCTGATTCTCTCCCCCCGCTCACCTTCCCAGCCAGACCTGCTTCCTGCTGGCCGGTTCCCCCGGCCCCCTTTCCTGGCCGGTCATATCTTCTCTCTCTTCCCCCTCTCCTCCCCGTGAGATCAAGTGGGTCTAGTATTTTTTTTTAAGCCACCTGGTAACCCTATTATAAGCATTTGTCGTTAACCAAAAAGCACTCAGTAAAGTAAAATGTCCTAAGTGTGTGTCTTATTACTGACATCGGCCATCCATAAGATTCAGATTTTTTAAATACACGTCATGGAAAATCAAGTTCAAAATAGACAAATGGCATTTTCTCCAACTTTATGCATGCAAGTATGTTTACCCATAGTTATCCACTTGATATCCATAGTGCTTTTTTAGTGCTTTTTTATGTTTAATTTGGCTTAGAGGTAGTTTTCAACTGCACAAAGAAAACACAAATTCATTTTTAGAAGGGTTAAATGGGATAAACTGGAAGCAGCCAGATTGCTTTGGCCAGACTGTATCTGAAGGAGACTGTACTTGAAAATACTCTTTAAAATAATTATTTCACAACATGAACAAGTTTTGACAGTAAATCCAAACATTTGATAGATGATAGCCCAGCTTTATCCGGTTTTAATTACCTTATACAGAAGGGCTTTGCTAAACTATATCCTGTAAGCTTTTTCTAATTTCGGCTGAATGGCCTTAGAATTAGTGTCCACAATTATGTACGTTATTTCAGCAGTGGACCAAAAAAGATCTTCCGTGTTGTATTGGATTGTTGTTGTGAAAACTCAGTTGTTCTGTACAAGCTGCTATGAAAAGAGTGTTAAAAGTGTACCCATCACACACTCAAATGTCAGGAAGTTATAGGTTTAAGGTTGTACCATCTTAATTAACTTTTCACCCTTGTTTTGTATGGAATTTGTATTCAGCTGCAATTTTTTCTACTTTTAGAGAAATTCTGTATGTAGCCTAGTGTGTACTATTATGTTTGCGAAAGATAGTCCAAGAGTATTGTGTGTTGTATACATGGGGCGGGGGGCTTGATCAGAGTCGGGAGGCCAAAACTGGCCACCAGATCACAGGGAGGTGTTTTCAGGCTCGGGAGCCTGCTATAATGTTTTAATTAATATTGTGTGCTTTATCATTAATGAAATGTGTTCACAGCTAAGTTAGCTTCACAATTAACTATTTCATCCCCTGAATTGCATAGGCTATTATGAAGGCTGTGCTCCCAGCCCAGATTAAAGTATGTAGAACATGGTCACGATCGGTGTTAAGTAGATGAGAGAAGTGACTTGGAAAAATGTTCCTTCTGATCTTGGTAGAGACTGAGAGAGAACCATGGGTTAGAACACATAGTGGGTAGGATCCCTGCAACTTTAAACAGTTTTCAGTATTAACTTAATTCAGCTAGAAGCTGAAGTTATAGAAGTTATAGCTCGGCTAATTAAAAAAGCATGAACAGACAAATTAAATGGATTAACTTCCTGCCTGTGTCTCTAGATTTTAAACAATTTAAAGAGTTCATGCCTGAGTCCTTTTGACTTTGGCAGTTACTTTCTAAGACAATTGCAGGCAGTGGCTAGTTCCTCTTTGAGCTAAATCCAGCTTTTTCCTGAGTAAATGCTCAAAAATAACCATCTCTGCCAAATTACAGCTTCTTAGCCGTCAGCTTTCAACAGCTTTGCAGAAATAAATGTCAAACTCTAATAGCCAAATAATGGCGGCATTAAACCTGGCTAGTCTTGAGGAAACTGCAATTGAGTTTATTCCCTGTGTGTATTGCTTTTAATTTTCCTGAAATTAAGCTATGATGGACACATCCATTTTTGTTCCTTTCTCTCCTTCCCGCCCCCAAACCTAGGTGATCTTGTCTTCACTCTAAAGGACCTTAATTTGCAAGCTTTAAATATAGATTTTATTCTTCCCTTTTCACTTGTGTGAAGTTGAGTGTTCTCCATGCATTACTAGTCTCTTTAATTGCTGTTGAGTATTTCATACTATTTATTCTTTCTGCTGGTGTATATCCTATCATATGAGACTCCCTTCTTTGTTGAAATAGATCATTTTTGTTCTATCTAAAAAGTGTTTGTAAGATCACAGATTTTTTTCTTACCAGAATTACCCTGGAATGTTTATTGTCTTGTTCACCTGAAAATTCCTGTAAGGGATGTGTCAGCTCCTGACTTGGATAACTTAATGGCTAAGCAGCAAAGAGTGGGTTTTTACTTTTAAGCTGCTATTTCAATCTTAAAAAAAAAATTAAGAGAAGTAAAAGGCCACTCACAATTGGAATGGACTTATCTCCTTACACTGTGGAATCTGTCAAAATAAAAGTATATTTGATTTGATTCATCTTACCATGGTGGCTACTGCTTCTTAGTTAAGTGTATTATTTGGTGTACCATTAACTGTGTTATTTGGTGTACCATTTAGTGTATGTCCAAGGACAGACATTTCAAATATATGGCCATGGGTGGGATCTGACCTGTGTGAATTATTTATGTGGCCCCCATGACACATTCAGGCGGTGCAGCATTTAAATGTTCTTGCGTAAAAAAACATTTCTGGCCCTCATGACTGCAGAAATACTTTGCATATGGAGGGCCAGGTGTAAACTGACACCATTATGTCTGCCACAGTCTTCAGAAAGCCTGAGACAAACAGCTCAGAGGTGAACTCATTTTGGGGATATTCTTCTAAAACCTAATGATGACACTTCAGTGTCAACGTCAGCTATTCAGTTGTTGATCTTGATGGATACTACCGGACAGATGAGATGAACAGAGTGAGAGAAATGGTGAAAGTAAGATGGGGAAGAAAAAGAAGCAAAGTGCAGAACTAGCAGTGGCCCACTGGGAAATGTTTTTTTCACCGAATGTGACAATGAGATACTGAATAAACAAGTTTAGTTACTACAGGAAGGCTATATTCTCCTTTCGATATTTATGCAAACCTTCCAGTGACATAGCAGGAGAGCTTTTGTGGACTGAGGAGACTGTAAGTCCTGAATTTATTTCCTGGCCCTCTCCTCTGCATGAGTTTGGCATCCTTGTCCTAGCAGCTAGTATGTTGAATATAAAGAACACACTGATAAAACAAGTTCATAAGTTACCAGTTATGGAAGCTCCTTATTCTCTTGATCTTCATATACAACTATTCCTACCTAATAATAAACTAAGTTTTAACCCTGGGAAAATCTTCTAATACTTTTTCTGCTGCTTCATATTAATTACAAGTTTACTGTTTCAAGTAGTGTAGTATACAGTTTTCCTTGCTTATTTATCTTTCCATTTTTCTTGGAAAGCGCTTTGAACATTTGCACCAGTGATCTGGAAAAAAAGAATCTGTGCTCCATAACACTAACACAGCAGACCAGATGTAGTTAGATTATAACAGGGAAATACTTCTGTTGATTTAGAAAGTGTAGGAAGATGATGAAGTTTGAGCTTCAATAAGAGGATGCCTTAACATTTTCTCAAAATGTTCCTTTTTGTTTTATTCAGCCATGCAAAACCCTGACTTGCTGACATGCCATGGGCATGTAATTATTTTTAAGGGTGAGTGAAATGTAAATATTATTTTCATTATCATGCAGTAGATAGTGGGAAAGTTAATTTTGTGCCCCAGTTTAAATGTAGTTGGCAGTTTTGCAAATCTGATTTAACTTTTATGTGATGTTTGTCGAATTCATCCGTATTTTAAATATGGAAAACACGTTGTTACATGGCACTCAGTGTAATACTGTCCAGATGGTGAGATGATCTTGCCAATGAGAGACTCAAGAATTCTGAAGCATTTGTTAATTAAAAATTAAAACGTTTTGTACTGAGTTATCATGTCAACTAAATGGTCTGAGAAAATAATTTGGCCTGAGCCCAACCTACCCCACCCACAGGCAGGTCTGTGCTTTCTAAATAAAGAAGGGGTTTATGAGACCAGTGTGTACACTCTCACTAAAATCATAAGATGATTTGTGAAGGATTAATTTATGGATTGATTTTTTTTAATTGGAGGAAATTATGTGGCTGGAATTTATACCCTGCATGGGGGATTTGTGTTTTAAGACAAATACAGATCAATGCCAGTTTTTTCTGTTACATTGCTAAATCCAGAACAATGTCTGATTACATGAAATTATGCTTTTTATTGACTGAATAAGCAGTGATGGAAAGATGGCTTGCTAGAGGAAAAGTCTAAGTGTGCTTTACAATTTGGGAGCTTGTTTCCTGGCCTTCAGCTGTACAGTGCTTGATCTGGCCAATACAGGATTGGGACATTCCCAAATGTATGAAACCTGTGGCAGCACTGAGAGATCTTTTGAGTGAATTGCAATAAATAAATAAATAAATAAATAAATATCCGTTTAATTCAGCAGTGTGCTCCATAGCGCCACTAATCATGCTAAATGAAAGAGTCAGGACAAAATAGCTAAATATTCACTGATCTACCGGCGGAGTGTTGCAAATATACTATAAAATAGGCCAGTATGTTCCATGGTAGCTGCTGTATTACAGGTAGATGCGGATCATAGAATCATAGACTAATAGGACTGGAAGGGACCTTGAGAGGTCATCAAGTCCAGCCCCCCGCCCTCAAGGCAGGACCAAGCTCCATCTACACCATTCCTGACAGATGTCTATCTAACCTGTTCTTAAATATCTCCAGAGAGGGAGATTCCACCACCTCCCTTGGCAATTTATTCCAATATTTGACCACCCTGACAGTTAGGAATTTTTTCCTAATGTCCAATCTAAACCTCCCCTGCTGCACTTTAAGCCCATTACTCCTTGTCCTGTCCTCAGAAACCAAGAGGAACAAATTTTCTCCTTCCTCCTTGTGACACCCTTTTAGATATTTGAAAACCGCTATCATATCCCCCCTTAATCTTCTTTTTTCCAAACTAAACAAGCCCAGTTCATGAAGCCTGGCTTCATAGGTCATGTTCTCTAAACCTTTAATCATTCTTGTCGCTCTTCTCTGTACCCTTTCCAATTTCTCCACATCTTTCTTGAAATGTGGCGCCCAGAACTGGACACAGTACTCCAGCTGAGGCCTAACTAGTGCAGAGTAGAGCGGCAGAATGACTTCACGAGTTTTGCTTACAACACACCTGTTGATACAATCTAGAATCATATTTGCTTTTTTTGCAACAGCATCACACTGTTGACTCATATTCAACTTGTGGTCCACTATGACCTCTAGATCCCTTTCCGCCATGCTCCTTCCTAGACAGTCGCTTCCCATCTTGTATGTATGGAACTGATTGTTCCATATAGTGCATCATCACAGAGCAGTAACTGATCTGTGAGATTTTGGAGAATCTTAACAGAGCAGTTTAATTGTGGTGGTTTCTCTCACTGTCTGTGCGCAGAAGGACATTCAGCAAGCTGGGATTGTTGAAGTGTTCATTGCATTCGTCGATGCAATACTTAGCAAACTGATATTAATCTTGGCAGCGTAGCAGGGACATTCTCCCCACTGCATCTTTGTGGAATTTTAGGTCCTTTTCAGTCTTGCCAACCCCCAAAGTTTAAAAAAAAAAAAAAAAAGGCTGTCAGACTCCAAAAATTATGGCATTAGCTCCAATGTCATGATTTTTTTTAAATGTTTCTTTTGATTGTGGCCCTCTCCCTGCCCATCTGCAGAGAGGTGTGTGTGTGTGTGTGTGTGTGTGTGTGTGTGTGTGTGTGAGAGAGAGAGTGAGAGAGAGAGAGAGAGAGAGAGAGAGACACCAGTGTCCCAAATTGATTGAATTGGCTCCCCCCCATTTTTCACTTCTCCCACTCGCTGCAGGAATTCTTCCTGGATGATGTGGAGGGTCTCATTTCCCCAAACTCAAAAAAATTATTTGTAATGATTTTTTGTTTGCCTGTTCCAGGATGCAAATATGTACTGCTCCTTTGGAGGGGTGAAGAGAGCAAAAACGCTTCTTGGTTTCATCTTCCACTCTCCTTGTATGAGAAGGGCATCGCCTGCTTCCAACCCCGTCCTCCCATCTCTACCCATAAGGTCCTCTCCGCTTGTGAGGAGCAGAGGGAGAACACTTTGTGCCTCCTGGAACAACCCTGCTTGTCTGCTCTCCTCTTCTGCAGGAGGCATGAAAGGCAGTCAAAGGGCTTCTTCCCAGGCTGGAAATGCTAGAGTTACATCATTGGCAAATTGGCTCCAGTAGGGTCTGGAGTCACAAGAGCTGGTAGCACGTGCTTTAGGTACTTTAAAAACCTCAGGCGCCTGGAAGGTACGACAGAGGCATTGCTGCCCTGCTGTTAATCACTTAGGTTAAATAATGATCCTTGCCTCTCAGTGCCCCATCAGCCTCTTATGGTGTGTTAATGTGTGTATGCTGCCCATTCCTCTGGTTTGTGGGATAAGATCATGACCATATGCAGAGGAACTATGGAGGGTATAAAGCAGTCAGTATACTACTTTGGGCCCTCAGTGAAACTGCTTTTAGGTTGGACACGGTGTAGGCCTATGGATTCCTCAGTGAAAATGAATGATTCTCAAGTAGGGATGTAAAATCCTGTTTAATCAGTTAATTGGTTAAATATTATAAATTAAATAAATAAAATTATAAATTAATGGAGATTGCCTATCTCCTAGAACTGGAAGGGACCTTGAAAGGTCATCAAGTCCAGTCCCCTGCCTTCATAGCAGGACCAAGTACCATCCCTGACAAATTTTTGCCCCAAATGGTCTTCGCAAAGATTGAACTCACAACTCTGGGTTTAGCAGGCCAATGCTCAAACCACTGAGCTATCCCTCTCCCCTATGATTAAGTGGGATCCTGCTGGGGAGGGATGGGGAAGCAGCCTGGCTAGAACAGCCCTCAGCCTGCAGGGCTGCTGGCTTCCAGCCCTGTGAGGCTGCCAGCTAACTGGTTACCCATTCACATTAGGGATGTTAAATTTTGATTAATCAGCTGATCGAGTAGTTGATGGACTTTCCATCGACTACTCGGTTAGTCAATAAGGGGGTGCACGCTATCCCGCTGTGTCTCTCCCTTGCAGTGTACAGAGAGAGAGAGAGAGGCAGCGGGAGCAGAAGCAGTCCCCGCTGGTACAAGTTCCCCTCTGTGCCTCTTACTTAGAAAAATTTCAAAGGGAGAGGTGCAGCAGTCAGGACCAGTGTGAGTGGGACTGTTTCACTCCCTGCTGCCCTCTGTCTCCCAGCAAGATGGGGGAGGGAGGGGGGAATGAAGAAGAGACTAGTCGAGTTCTGAACTTGACTACCTGATAAGCATTTGCTTATCGGGTAGTTGACTAGTTGCCTACATCCCTATTCTCGACCTGTTTATCGTTGTGGGCTGCATCCAATACTACCTGTAGGGCCCTGAGCAAGTCCGGTGGGCTGGTTAGGCCACAAGCAAGTTAAGAACCACTGGTCTAAAGAGTTAAATTTATGTTGTCCTAATTTTTTTAAAGGGTATGAATAATGTACCCTCGAGCGTGTACATTAACTTACAGGCTGCAACAAAATTGCTTCCTATTAACGTAATCAGACAAAAATGTACAGCGGTAACTTTGTAGATTTGGAGTAATTAGAAATTACTGTTATGTTCCAGGTCCTGTAATTTCATTGTATATTGTTGCAGCCAGTCTTTGCAGACCGTAGCCCCAGTTTAGCAAAACATTTAAGCACATGTTTAAATTCAACCCTGATCAATACAGCTCTGTTGGCGCGATGTGTTGAGTGCTTTGTTGGTTCCCCTCTGCTCCTAAAGCTCTCCCTGTTGACGCCATGCTGCATGAAGAAGGAACAATATTGACTCAGATATAAACCCCAAAGTGCAGGGCCGAGGAGCATGAACGGAAACAAGCTGTTTGGGGTGAAAGGAGAAAAGACCAGAAATTGAATAGAGAGGTTGCTGGCGAAGAATGGTGGGGGAACAGAATCTGAATGGGACAGGCTGGGGGGGACATATGATGGTGTAGTTACTACTGTATATCGTTACATATGCACATAAAGGGGCTGTATGGAGTTGTATGGAGCAACCTTAATTCTGGTATTTCCTAATTTTGAATGCTTGAGTTTTGCAAAGATAAATGTTCTTCTAGCACGGTTTCTTGTAGGCACTATCGAACCATTATTTTGAAGGCACAATAGTAATGTAAGGTTTCATAGGCATGCGGATGACACTGCTATACATGAGTGATGTCCTTCCTTTTCCTTACTTGTTTCAGAGTGGAGAGACTAGGAAATGCAGGCTGTGTTTAGGCTGTCCTACATTGTTGTGATATTGAATCAAGAGGATTTCCTGTTTTGTTTTGTTTGCTTTTTTCCAAAAATGTCTGTCTTTTCCTCTGCCTCTTCCCCCTTCTCTCCCTCCTGCACATTCAGTCCAAAGTGGAATGTTTCCAAGATCCTGTAAAGATGCTTATAAATAAACTAAATTCAATACGTGTTTGTTTTTTCCTAACAATCTGTACTGCAAATGACTATATTTCCATAGAATAGATCCAAGCATGGGAAATTTCATAGTAATTTAAGGAACAGAGTTACAAAATGTTAATGTGTGTAATGATGGAGAACATTAATGTAGGAAAATAGTTTGAAGAAAATCCCAACAATTATAACTGTTGGGAGACATTTTCAAGATGACTTGGTTTCATTTAATGAGCAAGAGCAAATACAGAAATGGCTTTAATGTAGAATAAAATAGGAAAATTGAGGTCATGGTTGGGAATGGCAGCAGTGAAGACTGCCTTCTAAATAAGGCACAAACTTGTTTTCATATGGTGTGCAGGCTGAGGGTTTTTTAATAGACATCAACTGACAAGGAAAGCCAGTGAATTCTTGGGGTCACTGGTGCTCTCTGTAAGAAAGAGGAGGATTTCTTCTGGTTTTCAACTGGAACTCCTGGTTTAAAAGGGATCCTGGCAGCTCCAGTCAGCACTGCTGACCGCACCACTGAACATCTGATTGGCGGCACAGTGCAGCAGGGCTAACACAGGCTCCCTGGCTCCATGCAGCTTCCAGAAGCAGCTGGCATGTCCAGCTCCTAGACCTGGGGGTGGCCACGGGTGCTCTGTGTGCTGCAGGTGCGGGGTAGCACACAGAGTCTCCTGGCCTCACTGCCTAGGAGCCAGACACGCCAGCCGCTTCTGGGAGCCACATTAGGTAAGTGCCACCCGGCTGGAGCTTTCACACCAATCCCGTCTCAGGTTGGAATTCTCTCCTCACTCTAACTCCTTCCTGGGACCCACAGCCCCTTCTGTACCCCAAACTCCTCATCCGCAGCCACACCCCAGAGCTTGCACATCCAGCCAAGCCCTCACCCTCTCCTGCATCCCAATCTCTTGCCCTAGCCTGGTACTCCCTCCCTCACCTTGAATCTCCAATTTCTGCCTTCCACTCTAGAGCCTGCATTTCCTACTGCAGCCCTCCCCACATCCCACACTCCAATCCTTTCCCCCAGCCTGGTAAAGGGATGTGGGACAGCAAGCAATGGAGGGAGGGGATATGAAGTAAGTAGAGGGCGGGGCCTTGGGGAATGGGCGGGGCAGGGAAAGGATGTTCAGTTTTGTGCAATTAGAAAATTGGCAGTCCTAATTTCAATAGCATTTCCTGCCTCTCATAAAAGGCACCCACAGGAGTAGGTTCTTTGTTTATTTAAACCTCAGACATTCCCATATGGTTTATGAAAGTGGAGATACATACAGAATACAAGGGCTAAATTCTGTAGGTAAGAATATTTGTGGTGTAAATGTATTCTCCATTTGGGATCTGTAGCCTCTGGGTTTGATTTGCCTAAGGAGCCAGTTTGGATTAATACTGCAGAGGAGCAACAAGATAGACTTCCTAAAAGAGTTTCAGTAAGGATAAAAGACACATTAAGCAGACTTTCTTGTGTGGTATCACCCTATCACACCAACTAGGTAAAATTAATCAAATGTAATTCCGACTAAAATAAAGAGAACTCTTTTCACTGTTTCCTGCTTGGACACAAGAAATCTGATGCTGCTGAGGGCTTGTAAGTGGAATGTATTTTTCCTAAGCCTTTATAAAAATTTCCCTGTTTCTACAGTTATGATTCAGTCTTGTGGTGCCTATCTGCCTTGTTTCAGGCAGTGGCCTGTCTGTGGGAATTAGAAGGCACACATACCCAAACAGTGATGCAAGATTTGAAATCGCACCAAGTGCACTGCCAGAATATATTGTGTGAGGGATTGTGCTGTGTTTCCAGGTCCAGCTAAAACTCGTTTCTTCTAGGGCATGTAAACCGGAGTGCAGAAAAAATGGCTATGCAGCTTCAAGGAGGGAGAGAATCCAAACTGCACATGAACTTGGATAATTAGATAAACAATAAATAGGAAAATCCTGCAGTGCCCTAAAAACCCTCTCAATTTTTCTTGTCCAAAAGTTTGTTTTTCGACTTGGCCATGAGATTTGTCACAATAATTGAAGTATTGTTTAAACAAGGCCACTGGCTCATTGAACATGTCCTAGCTATGTTTTAGCTGAATTGCTTTTTTAAAATAAAAATACCCCCTCAGAAATGTATCTTATGGCTATTAAAATTCTACAAATCTGATTCTATTATTGGAAAATATGTATCACTCTGACCACTACTGACCGTTTCAAATCTAAATCCTGGTGTCTTTGCCTAGTGCAATCCAGCTGTGTCTGACTACAGCAGTTTTCCTCTGTCTGTGAGACACTCTCGTTAGAATAAGAGGGTAACGAGAGTATCTTGTTTTTAGAGCAGCTTTAAAAAAATGAGTTGCATGTAAGAAAGAGAAACTATAATTGCTGTTTGCCTAATGGGATTGAAATGCGCAAGTTCACCTTTTTGGTCTGGCTTTAAAAGTGCAGGGCCTGTTAAGAACTGACATGGGGAATCCATGTTTGTGTCTGATGACATCATATTCTGTATTTTTGTCATATAATTTTTAGTGTGTTCACTGCTTGGAAACTTGCCTTGCAGTGTGGAAGTCAAGCTGGGTTGTTTTGTGCTCACATCATGTGTAATGTAGATTCTACTGTCAGTACTTGCTTAACAATTCTGTTGATTGTGGTCTGAATCTGAACGGAACATAGTACATAGCTGCCCTTGGTCTTCTGGGCTTATAAGAGCAAAAGGGAATAATTTTGCTACTGGAGGAAGTAAATAAAATGCCATAGGATACTCTCGGGCAACAGAATGGCACTTTATGAATGGATGAGTCACTCTTACATTATCTTTCTGCACAGGAGGCAATAAGATTCAGTCGTTAGTTCAGGATTAGTAGTTGGAGCTTTCTGGATTTTATTTCAGTGTTCGGCCAAAGGCTTGCAGTGTGGCCTTTATAAGCTTTGTAACCTCTTTGTGCTTCCACTTTATATGTTTTATATGTAATATGGAGACATTGAAACAATTGTTTGTTGGTAAATGCTTTTGAGATAATCAGACGAAAAATTACTGAAGTATGGATTGCAGAGGAGATCCTCTTTTAAGCAACAACACGAAGGACCAGAAGCTGCCTGTTAGAGGTGTCTTCTCTTAAACTGGAGGAAATATTACAACAGAAACCTTGGAGAATATTTTTTGAAAGTGGTAGTTTAAGACTAGGTTGCCTAGTGCAAGTAATTTCCTTAATGAAGCTTTCATAGTAGGGATGCCACCGAGTAGGTAACTAGACAATTAACCAATAAGCCTCGGCTTATTAGTTAATCTTGCCTACTACTTGCATTTGCGCCCCCTGCTGCCTCTGTGCCAGAGGTCGGAGGAGGGGAGAGGGAGAGAAGCCCGTGTTGGGGGGAGCTTACTTAAAAGCTGGTTCCCCCAGCACTAGCTCTGCTGTGCTGTCTGCCCTTTCCCCATGCTGCTGCCTCTATCAGAGACAGCAGTGCAGGGAAAGGTTTTGGGGGGAGGCGGGACAGGGGAGGCCACCGCGAAGCAGCCTCTGTCCATGGTGGGCCAAGCTCCCTGCAGACAGAGGCTGCTTAGCATCCCACAGAACAGTCTTCATCCGCGGTGAGCCTGGGCCCGCCATGGACAGAGTCTGCTTTGCAGTAGCAGTCCATTTCATGGTAGTTCCAAGCTCCCTGCGGACCTCCCGCGGACAGGGACTGCTGCTACCCTGAGCTACAGAGGCAGCAGTGCGGGGCATCAAGCAGCCTGTCCATAAGGGGAGTAGGTTTTTCAACTGGCTCCCCTTGTATACTGGCTCCCTCGATACAGACACAGCAGTGCAAGGTGGCAGGGGGCTGCCCAGGAATGGGGCTGGGAGCGCACTGGCTGCTGCCCCCACCCCCGGGTACTGTCGAGTAGTCGTGTAACTGACAATATTTTGTGCGGTTACACAACTATTCAATTATACAATAGCTAATGTCCCTATTTCATATTTGAAGAACTGGACTTTGTATGCAAAGTTGATTGAGGATTGACTTCAGAAATACGCAGTTTAGTCATCTGGCAAGTGAATGAATGCTCACTCTGAACAAAACCCCAAAACAAACAATTTGGAACTTGAAAGTGAAATAGTCTCTCCAGAACAGTAACAATGCATGAAGAAACAAAGTGCTGAAGTCATGGGCATTGCCTGAGGCCACTGTTGTATGCCTCTCTGTGGCTGCTGTCTGCTCAGAGGGATAATCTTGGTGACGAGGGTGCTTGCCTAGAATACATCCTTCATACAGAAGCATTTCCATGTATGCACACTGTCCTTTGTTTTTTCTTGTTTGGGGGTGGGGTGGGGTGTGTGTAGCAAAATCCTTCCGCAAACAGCCTTCTGAATGTGAAAATCCGTTCCGTCATTGCTCTGCTGACCGTTGGTGTTACCCTATCCTCCTCTTTCTGGGAAGAGCCTCCTTTATATTACCTTCACGTTTAACAATAGATTTAAATATAAATAAGCTGGCACTGAAAGGCTATTTTATTTTAAAGTGATAGTCCTGGCTTTCTTCTCTCGCCTGGATGCTCATCCTCCAGTTGTGTTTGGGCTCGCACATTGGAACTGTCTGCTCCCAAAGTCCCTTGGGTTTGGGGCAGACTAGCCAGCAGCTCTGGCCTCTTGGGCACACTTCCCATGTAGACAGTATCTGTCTGGTTCCACTTCTAAAGTATGAGCTTTGGGGGCCAGTAGGGCCAGTGCTTCCCACCCCGCAGCCGTGCTAGGGTGGAAGCCTCACCCTTCTGTATATTCAATGCAACCTTTCGGGGACATGTAATAGTTAAAGCAAACACTTCTCTGACTGTGCAGGGGGTTTTCTAAACCAGTCATAGCATATAATAAACAAACTGCAAAAGAAACTCAAATCTAGAAGAAATAAATAAATGCCTGCCTGCAGTTTCTGCCCTCAGCTCTCACTACTAGTCTAGACTCTAGAGCAGTGATCTCCAACCTTTTTAAGCACGAGATCACTTTTTGAATTGAAGTGCAATCCAAGAGCTACCTCAAATCCAAACACCCTTGCCCCGCCTCCTTTGTGCCCCCCTGCCGTTGCTCACTTCATCCCCCATCTTCCCTCGCTTTCACCAGGCAGGGGCAGTGGGCTGGGGTGCAGGCTCACGTCATGGGTTAAGGAATTTGGAGTGCAGGAGGGGCTCTGAGCTGAGCTTGGAGAAGGCAGTTGGGATGCCAGAGGGGGTTCTAGGTGCAGGCTCTGGGAAAGTGTTTGGCTGCAGGGCTGCTTGTGGTGCAGGAGGGGGTTTGACTGAGGTAGGGTTTCAGGAAGTGGGCTCCGACTGGGCCCTGCTTACCTCAGGTGGCTCCTAGGTGGTGGGGCAGCGGAGCTAAGGCAGGCTCACCCCACCCTGGCTCTGCACCACTCCCAAAAGCAGCCAGCAAACTTCATCCCAAGTCCTGTTGTGCCCCCCGCCCTGCTCTGTGGAGATAGGATACAGGGTGGGAGAGGAGGCACCCTGACATCAGCACCCCTCTTTTCCCTCCCCTGCTCTGCACAGCAAGCAGGAGGCTCCTAGGAGTGGGGGGAAGGCAGCTCCAAGGCAAAGGGCAAGAGGTGCGCAACAGTGGGCGGAGGGGCAACTGAAGTGCCAGCACTTGATAGCCTCTTGGCCAAATCAGTTAGGATCCCCTGTCAGAGGCTCTAAGATCTACCAGTAGATCCCGATCAACTGGTTGGTGACCACTGCTCTAGAGCATTCTTTGGTCATTGTCTCCAGGGAACCCGAGTCCCCTCTTCTGGAACTCACTTCCCTGGCTCTGTCTTCTCTTTCTGGTCATAGAGCCTCCTCTAATACCCCCACCAAGCTCCTTTCAGCTTGTTCAGGTCCAGCAGTCAAAATCCAAGCAGCAGTTAAGGGCCTTTGTGTGGTGGTCCTTCCTTTCTCTAGATTTTTTGGTTGCCCAGCCCTGCAAACAACCTGGAGAGAACTGATTTCTTTTAGTCTTCAGCCACCTTGCTGTTCTAGGCTGCCACCTGAATGGAGGATCATTCCTTCACTATTCTTGTTGCACCTCCCTGATCCGGATCTTGAAGTCACAGGACAAATCCTACTAATAGGTTCCTGCCAAATTCATGGTCCATTTTGGTCAATTTCATGGTCATAGGATTTTTAAAATGGTACGCTTCATGATTACAGCTGAAATATCACAATGTTGTAATTGTAGGGGTCCTGACCAAAAAAAGAGGTTGCTACCCATACTTCTGCTATGTCACTGAATCTTTCTGGTAATACTGAATTTCCTAAAATCAACCTGAATTCTTTTGTTTTACAGACTATCATAGTGACTGTTAAGATAAATCTGTTTAATTCAAAGCTTCTTATATTCTCCAAGAATTCTGACAGGTTGCCATCTTTGCTGCTTGTTATCCATTTCTGCTTATTGACATTCACATGGCAGAGTTGCAGATAGTAATAATTGTAAAGTAATGATGATGTTCTATATGAAAAAAACTGACTAATGCCTTGAAGTGTATTCAGAATGCCATGCAGACATTATCCTGGTTTTACAAAGGCCACTGGGATTAAATGTCTTGTCTGAGATCAGAAAATGAGTCAGGAGTTTTGGACTCATTAATTCTCCCTTCTGCTGACTTCCTTCACTAAACAGCAGACTTCAATTCCTCTCACTGTTTCCCTTTATTGCAGCTTTATGGTGCCATTTATTCCTTAAGAAGTGATTGTAGCCTAGTCTCATAGATAGTAACTTCTTTGTTTCTCATTCAGCAGTCACTGCAAGGATCAAAATATATGCATCAGACCAGTAAGTTTCACGTACTTCAATGGTTAACTAGGAATGCAACTAGTCATTTTGTGTGTGTAATGATCATACTACTCAAATATTTAGAACACTGGAAAGGTACACATAACTTGTATGAGCTAACTTAATTGTCTGACCTCTCCCTTAAAAACATCTGGTAAGTCTTTTTTACTTTAATAAGTGCACCAAAGCCTTTGGCTCTGCCCATTGGGGTTTCTTAGTACAAAACCAGAATGCATGCGCACTTGGCACAGGGAAAAGACAAATCAAGTCGTCTTCATAATGCTTCAGAGGTGGCAAAGAGTGAGGAAATGGCCCTCATACGTATACTCTGTGTTTTGGGTGAAAGAAGAGAAAAATTGGGGCAAAAATTCCAAAGCAAATTCTACAGATAAATAGTCTGAGGGGTAACCATGTTAGATGTTGCTGCTACCGTTGATATTTCCACCTGGTCTACCGCAGCCTCTTGGCTAACATCAGTGCAGGGTAGGAGCCATAATATGAGGCAGAATTTTTCTATTAAAGATTTGTGGTATTTACACAGCAGAATGTAAGCGCTGTAATTACGGATATTGCTGAAGTTTGTTCCTTATTTATACCATAATGATATATTGGTATATAATGGTATTGGCGAATACTTCTTGATTGAGCAGTGGTTGATTTTACTTCTTGGTTTGGAATGAAGATGTTGGCTTTTTTGCAGGTTTTCTAGTTTGAGAAATTAGAACTTCAGATATGTTTCAGGGGGATAGTATAGTTTCTAGAAAAAAAACTGTATAATCGTTCTGTGAGACTGCTTCTGTCACCGCGGTTCAGGTGTTCTGTTTCACAAAACACAGCCTGTGAAATCAGAGCAATTTCTGCAAATGTGGTTTTCGTTGGCATATCTGTTGAATTCTGCTAGCTGGAACAGAGGAATTGCCAACCTGGATCAGACCAATAATCCTTTTAATCCAGTGTATTGTCCTCTAAGTGGACAATATGTAGGGGTTTCAGAGGAAAGTGTAAACATTTCCATTCTAGTTTATTCTTTTTGCCATTCTGTGTCTTTCCACAGTCTACCTGTGGAACTCCTTGCCAGAGAATGTTGTAAAAACTAGGACCTCAACAGGGTTCAAAAAAGAGCTAGATAAATTCATAGAGGTTAGGTCCATCAATGGCTATGAGCCAGGGTAGGAATGGTGTCTCTAGCCTCTGTTTATCTGTCTGGAAATGGATGACAGGAGAGGGATCATGTGATGTTTAGCTGTTGAGATCGCTCCCTTTTGGGCATCTGGCATTGGCCAGTGTTGGCAGATATGATAGTGGGCTAGATGGACCTTTGGTCTGACCCAGTGTGGCTGTTCTTATGTTAACAAGAGTAAAATAACCTGTTTTTCTTACTGTTGTCCATAGATATGACTGAAGATATGTACAGAGTAGATTTTTGGGGGAGGTAAGACTGCCATTTTTACACAGTCATTAATAACCCCTCCCCCACATTTAAAGGCTACTACTTCTATTCTTATAAAATTCAACCTTTTGCAGTAGTAGTTGAAATTTACATGAAGGAGCATCACATGGAATATTTACTTAGGTCTTGAAATATGTAATTTGCTGTTGCTAGAGAGAGAGAGTAGAAGGGGTAGCTAGAATACATAGCAGTATCTTTGTTTGGATTCCAGGTCACCAATTAGTTTTCACAACTTGTCAAGGAAAGTAGCATTTTTTTTACATAGTAAGCTTCTTAAATATTTTAAAATGTATTTAAAATCTAGAAGTCATTTCTTGTTAGAGTAAGCCCCAAAATATGACCTAAATTTAGAATCGTTAAACTATAATTACTGTTGCAATGGTCTTCGTCTCTCTGGACTCTAAATCTAAATTAACAGTAGACCTTCCGTTTTCCTTATGGGTTAAACCACTACTGAGCACTTTAGCTGGTGGTAACATCATCTGTATAGTATAGCTACAGCTGAGTTCTCAGTAACTGAAGAAATTGGGTGGGTTATCACCACAGATCCTAGCCTTTTACAAGGATGCTGCTGTGCCTACTTCTCCTTTCCTTTCTATCATCCGCCCCTTTGCTGTTGCCACATTTAAAATCTTATTAGGTGGTGGAATTGGCTTCAGAGATACCTCCCTTTCTTTTTCTGCTCAACTTCCCTCAGGACAGCTCAGTGCAGAGCAGGGGAATTTAGTATCCTCTCCCATAACACCAAAGTTAACCTGTGTTGTCCTGGTCTTCCTCCCCCTGTCCTATGCACAGTTTAAGATTTGCAAACTGAACTGATTTTGAATGTACTCTTCATCTCTATTTTTATTAAATGAAACTTTGCTGCAGATTCCTTTAAAGCTCTAAATCTGCAGAAAAGTTCAATTTTGAATTACCTTTAACTCATCCAGCTTGAACTGTGGAAGTAGAGTGCACACTGTACATTTACAGAAAATAATTTGATATGTCTGGAATTTTGGGGGGGAAAAAGTCAGACTAAATTGTATAAAATCACCATTTTTGCTAGATACCATCAAGTCCGGGCTCTATCTTTTCTCTCTCTCCTCTCCCTCTTTCTATATATAGTTGAAGAATATTCTACAGATGCTGCTTGTGGGGCAGGATGTTTAGCCTTCCCTTTCCTACTTACAGCTGCCAGGCTTTTGATGTCAAATGAATGATGTCCCATTAATATGGTGTGTCCGTCTCCAATAGTGCATGCATGAAATGGTGGATGCTAAAATTATCAGGGCTCATTATTTTTGACAGCCTGTGTGTAGAGGATGTGGTCACTTTATTACAGCTGTGTGTAAAGGGTGGGGAGGGGGAGCCAGAAAAATGGTCATGTGCATTTTGTTTAAGCAGTAAGCAGGACCTTTGGTTTAATATTTATTCCTTAACGTAAGCTACAAATCCTTTCCCTTGGTCAGTAACTCTCACTATGCTGTGATCAAATTTAGTAATTTGTCTGCAGCTGGTAGAATGTTGGTTTAAGATTCCAAGTAGAACACTTTTTCCCTGGCTCAAGTGAAAAGAGGATTGGGGCAGATGAAAAGGTAATTTTGCCTACTGGAAAACAATTTTAGTACAAGGCTAAATCAGTAGGTTGGTGAAGATTTGACAGGGTATTCAACCCAACCTGTAATCATAAAGAAATGGATATCAGAGTGGGAAAAGAACAGTTAGACTCTAGATTTTTCTTTTCAGTTGAGAGGGATTTTACACTAAAGGAGGTGAAAAATGTTAATGCACTAGTCTTTTTCTTTTAGCTATGACTTCATATTTCAATTTAAATCTGAGTGATTTGTCTCAAGGTCGGCCCCAGGAATGTTTTTGTCCAAAATACAGTTGGCAGAACCAATCCTGGAATAATAACTGTTACAAGACAGCACTGAAGGCCTGTTTGCATTGGAGAAATGTGCACTGGTCTAGGTATAATGACAGAGCTACATCAGCTGCAAGTCAAGTCAGTGGAAAGAAAAGCATTTAAGACAACATACAGGTCAGTCCTGGGGCCAGTGGATGTCTTGCTGAAAAAATGTCAGTGCTGTGGTTACCTGACGATTGAGGACTAAGCTAAAGGCTCTTGCTATTTATTTTGGTCACAGGCCCATTGTGATACCGGAAGCCACCTTATCTTTCTGATTTATTCAGCATTGCTGATCTTTTTCTGCAAGCACTAACAAATTGGTCCAGTCTGACATGCTGAGAATTTCCCAACTGAACGCTTTGCCATGTTGCATTCAGAGGAATGCTAACTCAGGTTTCAATAGATTATCAGAGAGCTCCACTTACATCAGTTCCTGGCTTTAATGGTTCTTGTACTGAAGGCTTGGTTACAATGATCCCCAACACAGCAGTTTTAAGGTACTGCTCAGCTTTTCCTCTGAGTAGTCACATGTACAGGTGTGCTCTTCGAGACACGTAGTCCAAGCAGAAGTGGTCTTCACCTACAGGAAGTATTGCAGCGGGAAGCAGATGGATCCCAGTGATAGGAGATGGGAAGGGGATATTAGGTCATTAATTACTTGGTTTGGCATAAACAAAACTTAGTATTTTGAAAAGTTTCTATCTAGAAAATGCAAGAAAAGTCTTTCATCTTTGAAGCTAAAGGGATCTGGGACTGTCTCGTTTTACCTTACCAATTACAGTTGGCACCAGGGCACTTTATGTACAGTTCCGGCTCTAGTACTGTCTGGGTTGGCTTTGAAAGTGAAGGAATATGAAAGGTCCTAGATTGCTTTTTCCCTTGCAGGCTGGCTGAATAATTTTTCGTTTAGTATATATGCGTGTATTTGAATACAGACTGTCAAAACAACATGTTATAAGGCACAGTTCTGAATTCATAGGGAAGGTCCTCTCCAGATATCCCTCTGATAAGCTCTATTTTCTTGCACCGTCTGTTTGTGATTGGAGGAGGTGATTTGTCTGACATTTTGAATAGCTAAAGTAGGATTTTTCCTGAGAATTTGGAATTACTGAATCTAAAACTGGCTTAGTTCATTTTGAAAGCAGTGTTGCAGTAGGCTTCAGCGGCCTTATTCTCAATGCAACAAATACTGAAGATGAATTAGAATTTTGCATGTGTGTTTCTGCTCCTACACATTCAAGAACTGGAAAGATTTCACAGAAAGGGTATTAAAAGAAATTAATTAATCTTTATTGTCGAGGACTGGATCTCCTCCAGCTGCTTGGCAATGAATATTTTTAATCACTTGACTAGTAATGCTTATTACTAAGCAATTCGAGCTTAAAACTTCTGGTGCTCCAGGCATTGTTTACAGTAGAGCTGAGGTGGGTCATGGGGGAACACTGAATGAGGAACGGAAACTAGTGACCACCACAGGAAGGAAAGACAACTAGGACGAAGGGAGGCTTAAAGCCGCCGGCTTTATTTAAATATACAGGTTGAAGCTCTAAAATCCAGGACACTCTGATGCTGGATCATGGATATTGCTGGACCAAAGAGTCCAGGCTGGCCATGTCAGGAACCTAGCCTTGGCCAGGGAGTGCAGCGCCAGACAGGGCCAAGAGCCATGGGAGTTGGGTGGAAGGCAAGCCCGAGCCCTGCCCCTTCCACCTGAGGCTCCATCCCTTCCACCGGAGGCCACACTACTGCCAGCCCGATCCTTCTGGGCCATGTGGAGGGTCAGGACTGCCTTGCTGCGGCCCCGGCCCGGCACTCACTGGTGGCCAGGGAAAGCCTGGATGCTACGTAGCAGTCCTGTCCCTCCCTGGCGGCCGGGGAAAGCAGGCCCTATCCCTCCCTGGCGGCCAGGGAAAGCAGGCCCTATCCCTCCCCGGCGGCCGGGGAAAGCCAGGCTGCTACGCCGTGGCTCATTCCTCCCTGGTGGCTGGGCTGCCTTCCCCAGTGGCTTGACAGAGTCAGGATGCTGCAGCTCAGTCTTAGGCGGTCGGGAGTGTAGGCAGTTTTGGGAAGGCTGTGCCTTTCCTTGGCTACATTACCGACTGCCCTTGCCAGGAGCAGAGCCCAGTAGCTGAGGCTGGCATCTGGGAGGAGGGCTGATAGCCGGAGGGAAGGTCCGGCAAATTCCATGTTTCAGGACTGGTCAGGTCCTCAGGGTGCTGGATCAGGGAGGTCCCACCTGTACTCGATTTTTCATGGGTTTTGATCACAAATGTAAAGCTTTTTCTATTTTTCAGCACTCGTTTTAGAAATCCTTAAAGAATTATATGAGCATGAATGTGACATACATGTATAATGGCTTCTTTAGATCTTTTTTAGGAAGAGGATTAAAGGGAAAGTAAACAATAGTGACACATTTGGCACTATTTTATCAAATTATTCAGGAAATTAAAATTTTTTTACAACCATCGTTTAAAATAAAAACTAAGAAATGTGCAGTTTTTCAGGCATGAACAGTTCTAGCAGGACTTGCGTAAATATGCACATAGCTCTTCTCATTACGGTGCTACTAATTATGCAAATCGGATAATAGTTATTTGGATAATAAAAATCTAGGGTTTTTTCCCCTTTCATTTTTTGTAGCTGGGAGTTATAACAAAATATAGAAGGTGATACAGTCCCAACTAGGTAGAGCAGTGAGTGTAAACTCAATGCAAAGTAGTGTTGTAAAAGTAGATTAGGTTAAAACAGAAGAAACCATAGCCAAAATCTCTTGCAGTTTATTCTCTTTCTAAGCCAGACTGCTGAAATATTGTATTTTGTGTATCTGTGTAGGTAGGGAACTCAGCAGAGGAGTCCAGTTCCAGGTTTGTCTTAGATATCATGGTGAGGCAAACTTGATCTAAGGAAGGGGTCCTCAGACTGTGGGACTTCTTCCCACAGGGAATGTGGAGGGATATTCAGGGGACACTCAGCAGGCCCCTGGGTCAGCCTGCACAAGGGGAGGGGAGGGAGCACCATGTTTCCAACCCTGCTCAGTGCCTAGCTTTCCTCTAGGTCCAGGCCCAGAGCAGCTCCCATTGTGGGGCGATGAGGAAGCGCTAGCGGTTCCATCCCTGCTCCACCCCCAGGCCAGTTGTGCCTCAATCTCAGCTCCACCTCCTCAGCTCCATTCTACCCCCTGCCCCACCTCCAGCCCAACTCTACCCTCATTTTTTCCCCAACCTCAGACCAGCTCCGCCCTTAGCTCCATGTGCTCCCTATCCCTAGGTCCACCCCAAGCTGGGCTGCTGAGGAAGCCTTGGTTGTGTAGCAGTGGAGTGGGGGCATGGACAGATTCCATTATTGGTTGAAAGGGTGTAACTGGAAAAGTTTGCACATTTCTGATCTAATTGTAATGAAGTGTCGTTTTGGTTCCAAATGACGGAGACTCCACAGCTTCCCTAGGCAAATTATTCCAGCTCTTCACCAGCCTCAGTTTTTCCTAATGCTCAACCTTTCTAAACCCCCCTTGGTGCAATTAAAGCCCATTGTTTTTGTGCTCAGGGAGAACCATTTTTTTTTTTCCTCTTCCTTGTAACAATTTTTTTATGTACTTGAAACTTCTTCGGAGCAGGGCTTCTCTTTTTACGCTTGAAAGAACTTGTGTAACTACCAAATTACTATAAACAACTAGAAGATTTTCCTGAGGTTGCTTGGGTCCTTATCTCAATTACATTGCTCTGGGGTGGGGCTGGGGATGAGGAGTTGAATATGCAGGTTGTCCTGAGGAGAAAGGACATCCCCAATCCTCTGTCACCACAGCAGCTTGGAGCACATGAAAAGCAGCTCTCCTTGGCCATTGCAGCTGGGGGAGGGGTGCATGTCCCCCAGCTGGGGCAGGTCCAGTTCACCTGCCCCCCTTTATTCCCTAGCCAGAGTGAGGAATTCAGTAAACTGTGCAATTTCCCCTCATTGCCTGAAATGTTTCCATATGGATTCCAGGGGGGCAGAACTTCAGCCCCCCCCTCCTTTAAAGGGCAGCTGAAGGGTGGGAGGCTTGGGGCTGGAGCAATTATGGCCGAGAGGGTGGGGGGCACAGCATGCCCCTCCAGCCAACCCCATTCCACCTGCCTAGTGATTCTTTCTTTTCTGTATGGTTTTATGAGAAGCAATCCCATTCCAAGCACATCCCATTTTCGTGGCACAACCCACTAACGATACTTTTTAAAGAGCTGAATCCATAGCTTGTTTTGTGTGTTGCTTTATCCTGTATTATACATGAATTAAGGCGAACTGTCCTACATATGTGTATAAATAGTGCACCTTTGTTAAGAAATGTGGGGCATAAAAATGTTGATTGGTTTATGGTATTCTGCTCGAAAGGAACTCAGCTTCCAGATGAGTTGGAGTAAAATGAGCAGCCTGAGGTATCGATATAACTTTGAAATTCCATTGGAAAGATGACAACTGTGTCTTGTCCTTCAGTTAGCCATTGGTGGGACATCAGCAGAGGGGGAAGGGAATAGGACTGATCATTCCTGTCCTTAGGCAAGCTGTCAGCTACTGTCCATCTCATCCTGCCTTTAACCAGTGTTGTCTCACTAAATCCCTTTTCTTAAGAATAAAGCTGACACAAGTATTTTCCAGCTTAATGAGTCATCCCCCCCTCCCAGCTCTTACCATGCTGGTCATGTGGTAGGATCTTGTCCTATGTCTGAACTCAACTTTCAAAACCCTGTATCTAAACATGATTTGCATCTGCACTCTGCTTAGTTTCAAGCTATATTTCAACAGCATTCATAGAATGCAGGGGGGGTGCAATTTGCCCCAGGCCCTGGGCCCCACAGGGGCCCCCACAAGAATGTCTGAGACTGGGAGTTCCAGATAGGCCCCTCCCCCCCCCCCACCCCCCCCCGAAATTGCTTTGCCCCAGGCTCCCTGAATTCTCTGGGCGACCCGCCCTGATAGAATGTGCTAAAATTTTGTAGGGAAAGACTATGTAAGATGTCATAAGCTAGTATGATTACTTAAGACAACAACAAAACCCAAAAGCCCACCTCTACCTTTACTAAAGCATGTTATTTGCCCTAGCCGAAGTTATTACAATGCTAGTCAAGCATGGTTTTGTAGAATTGACCAGAAGTGCACCTAATGATTTTCAAACAGTTTTAGCTATTTTTTATTGCATAAATTAGGGATGTGAACAACTAGTCGACTACCTGATAAGCAAATGCTTATCGAATAGTCAACAGGCTAGTTGACTAGTCGCTCCCCCTCCCTTGCTGCCTCTACCAGAAAGAGGTAGCAAGGGGGCGAACGGGAGAAGACGGGGGTAATTCAAAGCGGCAGCTGCCACTTTGAAACGCCACATGCAGCCCAAGGCCAGTTGGGGTGTCCCCAGGCTGCACGCAGTGTTTTAAAGTGGCAGCACCACACGGAGCCCGGGATCAGCGGGGGACTCTCCCGCTGACCCCAGACTCTGTGCGGCGCTGCTGTTTTTAAATGCTGTGAGGAAACTGATGCTGGGCTCCCTGCGGCATTTCAAAGCGGCAACACTGCACAGAGCCCTGAGTCAGAGGGAGAGTCCTCAGCTGACCCCGGGCTCCATGGCGCTTTCACCTTAGGGCTGTTGCTACACTTCAAAGGCAGAGGTGCCCTATTGACTAATCGAATAGTCAATGCAAAATGAATCGACTAGTCGATTAGTCAACTACCTAAAATTTAACATCCCTAGCATAAATAGAATAAACCACACCAAGCTTCCATATACCATTATGTATATTTAAACATCTTCAAAGGTAATTTCCCCAGATGTTAACAAGGCTTTACATTTCATATTTTTAATCTTCGTATTTATTTTGGTTGCCTTTTACTCAGTCTGCATTTCTGCTTGTGTCTCTAAATTGACTTAACTGTCTACATTTGCCTAATGTTTTAGTATTCCTAATGCTACTCAACTAAAATTCTCTCTGGCCAGTAGAGTTCTATACAGTAAAACCAATGCTTGTTTCTGTCTGAAGAATCTGTTCCATTCTGACACTCCTGCTTTTACTTTCTTTGCTACACGTCTGGCCATTGCTGCTTTTAGTGGTCCTCCCCCCCCCCCCCCCACCCTTGCAGTGCTCATGAATTTATGGTGCAGGACAGTGCAAATCATGATCCTTTTTTCCCCAAATGGAACAATTACCATAATTTGCCAGAGAGATTTCAGTGAGTATTTATTGAGTCTGGTTTTGAGTTGAAGTGAAGCTATAATTGTCTCCAAACAACGTTGGATCCTTTGGTCCCAAGTAATGTGATACATAAAGAAAAGCAATAGATGGTTAGCCCTACTCTGTAAGGCAGAGGTCTCCCAAGTTGGGAGTACAATGAAGAAAAATTCTGTGACTCTGGTATCTACTACTCCCTTGCCATAATTAATGTGCTCTTGAGGCTGAAAGTGAAGCTAGCATGCTTCTTAAAAGCAACTTGCCTTCCGTCCCATGTTTCATAATGAAGCTAGCCATAGGGGTTTATGTGCAGGCAGCAGCCAGTTGGTTCACACCTCATTTTTCATTGTTTCTGTGATAAGCAGCTAAACAGCGAGAGCATTACTAACCTGGACACTTGGAGCCTCCAAGAGATGTTTCCGCTCTAAACAGCATGTAGCTTCCTAGTAAACGGGGAACAGAGACAGGGAACTACAAAACTGGGAAACAAAACCTGAGAAAAAATTATAGAAGAAAAAGGACCAAAGTACTTTAGAATAGGAGAGAATAAATGGACTGCAAAGAACATGGGAAGTGTGCCAAACAAGACATGAATAGACATAGGTGGAAGCGAGTACAGGCAGTCCCCGGGTTACATGGATCCGACTTACATCAGATCCCTACTTACAAACGGGGTGAGGCAACCCCGCACTAGCTGCTTCCCCCCAGCAGACCAGGGAGACGCGAAGCTAGCATCCCCTTCCCCCAGCAGACTAGGGAGACGCAGAGCGGCTTTTCTCAGCAGACACCTCAGCTTGAGAATAAAGGACTGAGGGAAGTGAGGTGTGGGAGAATAAAACTGAGCTCTGGAGAAATGTTTGGCTAGAGTTTCCCCTACAATATGTACCAGTTCCAACTTACATACAAATTCAACTTAAGAACAAACCTACAGTCCCTATCTTGTACGTAACCCGGGGACTGCCTGTATGTGTCTATCCATCTGCCAGCTCATTAGAAAGGGAAGCCCCAGCAGAAAAATACTGGGAATAACCACCGATGTAAATACTTAACTTTTTGGTTCCTCTTCTGACTCTCCTCACATGCTTTTTTTTTAATCACTGATCAGAATGAGTTGTTTGTGGCTCTAAGTTCCTTTTGAGTAGATTACACTTTTCTAAGAAGTGACCTCTAAAAAGTGGAGGAGGGGGACGAATTGTGTCTGTGCTATTCTTTGCTCTTTTATAGTTAGGCCCCTACCAAATTCCTGGTTTGTTTTGGTTAGTTTAATGATTGTAGGATTTTTAAAATAATAAATTTTATGCTTTTGAGCAATCTAAATCTGGTATTTTATGATGTAATTATAGGGGTCCTGGTCCAAAAAAAGAATTGGGGCAGGGAAGGGCAAAAGGTTACTATAGGGGCGGTTGAGGTACTGCTACCCTTACTTCTGCACTGCGTTCAGAGCAGGACAGCTAGAAAGTGCTGGCTGGGAGACCAGCTCTGAAGGTAGAGACACTGCCAGCAGCCATGCAGAAGTAAGATGGTATGGTAGTATTGCCATCCTTACTTTGTGCTGCTGCCTCTAGACCCAGGCCCTCTGTCACCAGTTGTGGGCCTCTGGCTGCCCTGCTCTTAAGGCATCAGCACAGAAATAAGGGTAGCATGGTCTGAAGTTGCCATCCTTCTGTGTTGCTGTTGGGGGGCGGCGCTGCCATCAGAACTCGGTGCCTGACCAATAGTGGCCTGCTCCTGGCTGCCCAGCTTGGAAGGCAGTACATTATTAACAGTGGCAATACTGTGACCCTCCTAAAAAAAACCTTGCGCTCCCCCTGCAACTCTCTGTTGGGTCAAGACCCCCAATTTGAGAAATGCTGATCTCCTCTGTGAAATTCATAGTGTAAGGTAAAAATACATAAAACTCCAGATGTCATGGGGGAGATTGTATTTCATGGTCCCTTATGCACAGCCATAAAAAATGTATGTCCCAGTCACGTCGCCTTGAAAATTACCAGAAGCTGGCATAGTTTAGGAAAGCCTGAAGCTGCTGTGAACTGTCACGTGGATTGAGGAGAGTGAAGGTGGTATATAGCTAGACTTGGAACAGAAGGATTAGGGTTTTCTCAGTTGGTTTCACTGTGCCCACCCCCAAACCAAAGAAAAATATTTCCACCAATAATAACTGGCATTTATAGGTAGACAAAGTAAGAAAAATGCTGCTTGAGAACTTAATATCCTTAAATCATATTTCCTTGGTATATTGTGAGGGGTGATGTTTTGACAATTTGTGTATTAGCTTTAACTTTTTGGATCTGTCCACCTCCCATCATTAGTTGTTGTCCGACCGCCATAATTTTTCACAGCTATGAACATTTGACTCTAAAAAGGTTCTTAATAAATAAGTACTGATATTTTCTGTCAAAATAATAAGAAAATAACTGAAATTCTGCCAAGCCTCTATGTAGCCCTTTTCTCTCAGCCTCACTGAGCAGAGCTCTGGTGCAGTTCAGGCTCTAGTTCATCAGGTGCATTTTTCTGAAGAAATTGCAGTTACAGATGAGAGAAAATGTCCAAATACCTGCCCTGATTTTCTTTCCCTGCCATCTTCCTGCAAGCTATTTCTGTTTGATGCACTTCACTTCGTGCATACAGTGAATGTTCCACCCAAGACAAGCTTGATCTGGGAAAAGCAATATTTGGAAAGTACTGTACTGTGATCAGACACTGGTGCTTAGATAGTCAGAATATGTATATACTGCAGTTAAACACCCATGGCTGGTCTCTGTAAGCTGGCTTGGGGTAGTTTATAGATGGGGTAGTTTAATTGCAGTGTTAGATATGCAGGCTGAAGCTTGGACTGTGAGATCCTTCCATCTTGTAAGATTGCAATGCCAGGGCTCCTGCATGAGCCTGAACATCTACACTGCAGATAAACAGCACCTTAGCCCTGTGAGGCTGAAGTAGTTGGCGCAGGCCAACCACAGGTAAACTGGCTTGTAAAATATTCCTTACTTATAAACGAATCTGGACAATTTTGAAGCCTGTGAACTCCCTTTTCTGGCTGCCCCAGCAGAATCCAACTTTTTTCCTTCCTCTAGTCCTATGGTGTCCAACCAGTTTCTGAAGCAGTAGCTACTATAGTCAAGTAGCCACACTCAACGAGCCAAATAGCCACATATGGCGTGTTGGATAACACGGCTGTAGTCTGTTCATTACCACTTTAGCAGTTGCAGTGCTTACAGCTCTTGGAGAGTATTCACAGCCATGGCACCATCAGGAGTACTGAGATTTTGGAGAGTTGACCTGAGAAATCCCAAGAGTTTGAGCCTAAGTCTCTAGCCAGAGCTTGTTTGTAGGCATGTATTGGATGCGTCTTATCTCCTAGGCAGTGTCTCTGATACTCTTGCCCATTGGCTTGTTTTCTTTCATAGTTAATGAATTTACTCATATATTCCAGAGAGTAATTTGTTCTTACAAAACACAGAACTCAACACGATGCATTTTCGATCTGCATTCTGCACCCAAAGAGCCTTTTTTTCCCCCCAGCTTTTCTTCATTACTTATAAACCCAGCCACTGTAAGGAAAAATCAGCTGCTATCATTGTGCATAATTTGAGGACCAGAACTTCTTTGAAAAGCAGAGCCATTGTTTTAATAAAAAACATGAAAAATTACATAGTTTAAAGAATGTATCTGCTAACTAAGTAACAGAGATCAGTTTTTCATCTTTATTACAATAATATCTTTCTTTATCCAAGGTGCCAAAAAAGACAAGATTTTTTTTTGAGGGAGTTGGTGGTGGTGGGTTGGCTATCTTTATGGTCCCATTCCATGGTTGGTTCAGAATGGTAGACAGCTGGAGCAATTCAGAGTTTTCTGTCTGTAGTTATGAGGGATGTATGCTGGTTAATGAGAGCTCTAGCTCAAAGCAGAGATTCTGTAGTGGATCAGACAATTTTATTGGTCTGCCAAGCCAGATTATCCTTTTATGTTACCAAAAAAATCTTTTTGATTGTCACTGTTGTAACATTAGTCAAGGGTCTGTCAATATTTCCATTATAAACCCCCTATTTTCAGGGGTTTATGAGTGGTCTGGTTTTTAAAAAAAAAAACTTGCCCTGGTTTGAAACTTGGCACATGAAAGTTCAGCAGCAGATATTTTCTTTAACAAATTTAAAATAGTCAGCTGTTTCTTAAGATGTTGGGAGCACAAATTTTTTTTCTTTGGTTAAGCAGATAGGAATATTTTTCCAACCCACTTATTCCAATTAGATTTATAAAAACAAAACCCTACTCCCTTTTAGAGGGGGGAGGGGGAAGGCATGTTCCATTTGCCACAAGAGTTTGCCTCAAAACTTTCCCTTTCTTCACTTTGGTTTATGATTAACTAAATCCCACCCATCTTTTCTCTCCTTTTCTCCTCCCCTATGCATATTTCCCTTCCGCAGATTCACATTATTGCTACTTTAAATTATAGCTTTCATTCCTTTACTCCAGTCGATCCATATAACATCACTTTGCCTCTCGGTCTGAGGTTTGTAGCACCCAATTCTGATGAATCTGTCTTTGCCTCTTTCTAAAGGAACACTTTATTTGACAAGATATCTATGGTAAATATGCCCTGAACAGACTTATTCAGGAATTGCTCTACTGCATTAAATGTTGCTTTAAGCAATTGCTTGATGTACCCAACTTTTCAGGTCCTGACTATAAGGAGGATGGACTGCTAATTTAGATTTATGGGTTTTTGCTGAGACTTCATGCTGCATGAACGTGGGCTTTAACCTAAGGTAATTTCACATTCTTTGATTAACCCACTGTTGTTACAAAGTGAAAAAGTGAAGTGCCATTGGCTCAGAACCCAGTGTGGGTTTTTAAGCCTGTTTTTTAGTCATTTCCTGAGAGTTCAGTGCAGAAATGTGTAAGCCCAGGAAGTGACAACTGACTTCACAGAGCTGAATTCATCTTAAGAAGCCAAGCAGTTTGCTGGGTGAGGGTTACTATATGCCGAAGACTCTACTGAGGTGCAGAACTATGGAGTAATAAATGACCTTGTGATATATTCTAAATCTAAAGGATGCTCGATTGATTCCAGCTCATCAGGAAGAACTGCCGTCATTTGTACCCACGCTGCTGAAGAAAGCATCTCAAGCTGTAAAATGCCTCTGAGTACGCCTGACGAGTGTGAAGTGTGGCTGTACAATTGGTAAAACACAAGGAAGTGCAAATTAAAGAAACTGAAAGTTGAGTGGTGGAAAATGAGCGTGTTTAAAAAGCAGCACCATCCCACTGCTGCAGCCTTTAGAAGATCGTTGTCGGAGCAAGGGAGTGCATCTACAAAAGTTGCAGCTAGTTTGAAGGACTATCAATGGTACTACCAAGTCAAAAATAAGAGGACACAGGAACAAATGACTTCGGACCGAGGGAAGTCACTTGGTGCATACAGGTGGCAGACACATCCCAAGTTTCACTGGAAGGGGAGCAAGAAAGAGTTGTCTCGTAGTCTTAAGTGGAAACATAATCAGCTAAATCCTATAGACTGCCCTTTGAAGGTGGACAGTAGTGGTGCTGAGGATCTCCAGGAAGACCCAACAAGAAAGATGAGCCAGGCAGAGAGTACACCATTCCGAGTTCCATTCAGCAGGTCTATGTCTGAGCCCGCACCACACTGGAGAAACAGAAGCGTAAAGTCATTTCTGCAACCAGTGCACTCAGTAGATGGTGAGCAACAGGGTTATTTCAGCCAGGGCATTTTTTCTACACTTTCAAGTGGCTTTTCTAAGATGTTGACCCGAAAAGGAGAGCCCAGCACTGAGCCAGTGAATGACGGGGGGATGGACAGTAATCAGACTGCTTTGAATACAGGTAACAGTGAATTGTTTTGTTGTCCTTGTAGCCTGGTTATCAGATGAGCATAGTGACTTGCTCCTTGGAGAGAGTTTCAGTTGTTTAAACCTATTTGTAACTTCTTAGTGGTTTTACTGGTGACTAATAATGTGGGGACGCTGATAGCATCTGTGTTAAATTGAGTGCTCCATGGTGTGCCATTTAAATAGGACAGTTTATGCTACTGTGGCCTCCTGAATTGTATTTCCTTTCCTCTATTGTTGTTCCTGCCTTAATCCACGACATATAATTCTTTCAGTGGAAGTAGAGTGGTGTTCAGGACTGACCAAACAATTGTGTACCCACTTACAAATTGGAAAGACTTTTAAAAATGTCTGGTGGCTTTAGGAACTAGTAGCTGTCTGGAATGAATGAGGTATGTGGTATGCACTGGCTTGAGGGCAAACACCAAGGATTTGTAGTACCATCGTATGTAAAACCTGCTATTGTGAACAAAGTAAACCTGTGTGTAAACGGTATTCCACTAGTGAAACTGATTTCATCATGCAGGATTCACAGTTCGTAACCAGTCAGCTAATTTGATGTATGCCCAGTGTATTAGAAGCCAAGAACAAAAAGGTTTATAAAGATTTACCTAGCTGGGATTTCAGTCAGCAAGCTTCTTGATGCCTGTCTGAGATTTCATTTAAATCTACTCCGCAGATGAACATGCTGTTAAAGCGAAAGAGAAAATGGAGAGAATTGCCTCCTGTTGTCATTTTGCATTCGACTTCCTAGTGGGTTGGGTGATCTGATGCAGCTATGAAAAATGGTTTAAATTCTTACTTTTATAAATTCGTACTGTTTTCAAAATCCTCTAGATTATAGTGTTAAAATGCTGATGATAACATATGGATCCAGCTTGGGTCATTGGACAAGCTCTCCATATTCTGAAAATCTGCTTTGTTATTAAAAAGTATTCTGCTCATGTAGGCATTTCTGATCTCTTAATCACAGTGGAGTGCTCTTTTGTATTTCCCACATTACATTTCTTTTATTGGAGTTAGTCACATCCCTTTAAAACAAGAGAGAGAAATAAGCAATTTATTGGGGACTGTACCCCCAATTGGATGCAAGGTTGGATTCTGTTTGACAAGTTTTTTTTTTCTGGTTAATGTCATTGGATTCCCAAAATGAATCTCTTTGAGGAGATGCTACTAGTCTAGAACGCGGGTTGCTGATCCTTGTTTACGTTGCTATACGTAGCTCCAGTGCCTCGCTGTTTGCTAGGATTTTGGTGCCCTGAACAATCCCTCTTATTAGTAACCCTTCTTCTCTCCGTTCTACTTATCTTCTAATTCAGGGTAAGGCAAGAAGTCCAATTGCAGGTTACTATGATAATGGGGGTGGTGGAAACGGTGGGTTAGTGTGTTGAAGGAGCGCCGCAAAATGGGCCTGGTCCATTTATGGTGGACCTCTTCTGCACCACTGAACATACATCTTCAACTGGGTCAGAAAGGGGACTCTATTAGAAGTGCTGCCGCCCAGGCTGATGCCGGGCAGGTAAGTCCATACCCCTAAGGAGGCTCTCTGGGGTCCAGATTCTGACTTGGTGAGGTGTGGTGGCTCAAGATGAGATGCTTTTAGCAAACTCTTGAGCATTGTTACAAGACAGTAGCAGAGCCAATGGCACTGAAGTTTGGCTTGACCTGCAGAGCCTACCAAACTGATGTGGCACAAACCTGGAAACTGACAAGAGCAAAGAGCCTCAAGAGAGAGTCTTGAACTGTTCAGAGAAAGCAAGCTAAGACAGGCCCCTGCTGGGATGTTTGAAGATGCTAGTCCTGACTAGATCCTCATTACAGGTTGGCAGGCCTTCAGGTAAGATAGTCTCCTATATTTCTTCCAAAACTCCACACAGATTGAAGTCAGTCCAGTGGGCAAGCCACTGTGTGATCATCTGGTGCCTGGGCATTCCCAGAAGCTCTCAGAATTCTATGTATGGAGAACACAGTCCTGGATGTTGTCATGGGAGGAGCCCAGAGATTTGAAAGCCCACAAGTAGTCTAGAAAAAAGCAGTTTCCCATTGCACTGCGGGCATCATCAGAATCCTCAGACAAGCCACATTCTTCCTCTGCCCAAAGTGTTCTGCTGGTTTTTCCTGAGTGTCTGAGAGATGCTGCAGGGTCTGTGTCCTCTCCCTTGTCCAGGCACAGCAGTTTCCATTGCAGTGAGGACATGAGTACTCTCAATGCTGAAGATGTTTTTCCTCACAGATGCTTTTGACAGGCAGTTGAAGAGATGATTGCAGGATCCCTGGCCTTATGCTCTGAGGTGCTAACCATTCGGGTGCAGGTTTGTGAGTCCTTAGGGGATCACAATTAGTTGAAAAAGGGATTGGCCAACCTTTGCTTATATCCCAACTTCTTGGTATGATTTCACTGGCTGTTACCATCACTGCTACTGACTAATAACCAGTCAGTCTTATTAGGCTACAGAATACTGCTCTTCTTAAGATGGAGGACTTCAAGAGATGCATCGAAGACCTTCCAAAAAACCTCTTGCCTTTATTAAAAGGAGTATAAGACGACTCTGCTTGGTCATGTCACAATGACTTTTAACCGGAGGAGGCTGGAGACAGATGGCACAAGACAAATCACTTGATCATTGTCTTCGGTCCAGCCCCTCCAGGGCACCTGGCACTAGCCGCTGTCAGCAGACAGGCTACTGGGCTAGATGGATCTTTGGTCTGACCCAGTAGGGCCGTTCTTATGTTCTCAGGAGACCTACCTAAGACGTTGACCAAATGCTGAGTGGAAGAGGCATATCAAAATGGGATTTTTCTGGGAAGAAATGTGCCAAATCATTCTAATTACAGCAGCTAGTCATCCCTTTCAGTGGTGGAAGGACTCGGGATTTCTGTGGAAGGATTCTTTTGGATCTAGCTAGTACCTGAGTGGGAGAGAGAATGCCTACAGGACTGCGCACAGAACAGCAGTGCCTGGGGTGGGGGAGACAGACTTGCTGAGCCCCCGAGCAAAGGAGGGCGTAGAGAGAACAACATCACAGGCTATTCCTCCTCCCCAACTACAACAGTGATTTAAAGGGCCGGGGCTCAGGCTGCTGCCGCAATGGTAGCAACAGTAGTGGCCAGGAGCCCTGGCCCCTTTTGAATCACTGGGCCTTGGGGCAGTTACTCTCTTTGTCTCCTCCCCCCCATCTCCGTCAGCTGGCCTGGCAGTGCCATGCATTGGCATACTGGGATAGACTACCACACAGATATTTGGGAGATAGATAAACAGACAAACCAGTTAGCTGATAACACAGAAACAATTAGATATCCTTCTCTACAATCTGCTGAACTGGTTAGAAGAAAGCATCCATGAGACAGCCTTACTCTCTGGCATGGCTGAAACACCATTAGCTCCCACAGTGGCTGAGTTTTAACTGTGTTTAGAGCCAAGCATAATCCTGATTGTGGCACATATAAAGCCTTAAGCTAAAGGAGATTAGACTCAATATTAGAAGCCATTAACTTTCCATTTGAATGTTATTTATAACCTGTACAATGTTGAGAAGAGTAAATCTATCAACTCAGGACAGAGAAAAAAATGATTTCAGTAAACGAACATTTGGACTGTAAATGCTCTTACAGAACAGGAGTCACAATTTCACCAGAAACAGAATAAGAATAGAAATGAGTAAGGCTGCATTAAACTCTTGTGTCTCCCTTCCATTTTTGGAAGTATCCATCCAAATCCCATTTTTAGCATTTTTTAAAGGTTGCTTAAGCAGGGGAAAGTTCTCAAAAAATATGCATTTGATCTAATGTACCTGGAGCTCTGTGGAGATGGGGTACAGGGTGGGAGAAGGGGCACCCTGACATCAGCACCCCCTCCTCTTATTCCTGTGCTCTCCATAGCAAGCAAGAAGCTCCCAGGGGCGGGGGGGGCAGCTCTAAGGCAGAAGGCAGGAGCAGCATAGTCTCTTGACCAAACCTGTCAGGATCACCTGCCAAAGGCTCCAAGATCCTCCAGTCGATCCGGATCTACTGGTTGGTGACCACTGCATTAGTTGTTCTGTCAGTTTCCAATCTCATTCAGTTTTGGGAAGCAGGGTCTGGTATTTAGTATGCATGAAAGCAGCTTTTTTTGGTGTTAACTTTTAAAGGCTGTTTCTGCGTTATACAGCTGTTTTTTTTTAATTAAAAAACTCACCGTCTCAGAGAAATTCAGAACTAGTTCTCTGGTTCCACACAAGACCCTTTTTCAATAAAGTGGTTTACTTATTGCAAGTTGAATAAAAACCAGTTTAGTCTGTATGCATTTAATTGCATTACTTAGGTTGTAATTTTTTGGGTAGGGATCCTGTCTTTTGATGAGTGCCTTGCACATTTATGGTGCTGTATAAATAACTGCATGTAATTCCTGTTGGGTGTTTCTACGGCTGGTTAGGGCATGCAGTCTTTTTACTTGTACTTTAGTTAATTAAAAATTTGAAGTGGCTTAAAGTGGTTTCAAGGATTTTTTTTATAAATAGCGTTCCTAGTGCTACATCCACATTTTTGTAAATTAGTTTTTAATTCAGTACACGTGGAAGTAATTCACAACAGCCACATTTAAACTAGTCTGTGAAATTCTAGTGTGGCTTAGAGGTGATAATCGGTGCTTTATGACAATGAATCCTAGAATACTACAAACTGGAAGGGACTTCAAGAAGTCAAGTCCATTCCCCTGTCCTGTTAAAAATTGCTCCGAATTAAGGCACTCTTGACATTTCTCCAGGGAAATATTGCAGGTTTTTGACAGCCTCAGGATATTGTATTTAAGAACTCCATATTTTTCTCAGACTTTCTTTTTTTACTGTTAATTAATTACTGGGTGATTGCAGTCATTATAATGCTAATGTGGATTGGAAGGGATAATAATGGGCAAACACACTCAGCAGAGAACTTCTGGATTTAAATCCTGTAAAGTAATTAATGTAAACAATTAAAGGTGTCAATAAAATTTATAGTTAAGTGGCATGAATCTGTCTGTTGGAGGCAGGTACAGTCTGTGTGCATTGGGGTAGATTTTATCCATTTGCCAGTATGAGACTTCAGAGATATCATCCATTGGGATGAATAGAGGAGTTCTGCTGAAGAGCTATTATATGAGGCTGTTGGTAGACATGGAAGGATGTGTACGTTGAATTCCATTGAATTCACGCCTGCAAGTTTTTTTCAACAATAAGATACTGAGACTTAATTTTTTTAAATATGCAAGTTTAAATTCTGCAGTAAGATGATATATTCTGTCATTGTGGAATTGCAGAATACATAGGATCCTTTCTTATGATTAAGGTTGCCTGACCATTTCTGTACTAGTGATTAGGCAGCTAACCTAGCATACAACACGGTGAATAGGGTAGGATCTGAGGCTAAAATAGGTAAAGAACAAGTTAAGACTTAGACAAGTTAGTTGTCAAGTTGGCAGGGCTTGATGAAGTACATCATCAAACACATAAGGAAGCGGCTGAAGAGAATTCGGAGCCATTAATGATTATCTTTGAGAACTTGTGGAGAAAGGAAGAGATCCCAGAGGACTGAAAAGGGGGAAAGATAGTACTCTTCTATGAAATAGGGCTTAAAGACAAGCAAGAGAATTATAGACCAGTCAGTTTAAGTTTGGTACCAGAATGATGATGGAGCAAATAATCAGTTTGTAAGAACATAAGAATGGCCATACTGAGTCAGACCAAAGGTCCATCTAGCCCAGTGTCCAATGCCAGTGTGATGGACTGGACCGGGTCTGGGCACCGCTGAGGGAGTCCGCTCAGGGCAAATTGCTCAAAACAAGGGGATCCTTCCAGCCCCAGACTGGAGGCCTTTCCAAATACGCCACAAACCAGTCACATCAAGCGCTTCAGCTGCCAATCCAGCCAGCAGGAAGCCTCACAAGCAAAACTCCTCAGACACCCCAGCTCTCCCCATACCACAATCAGCTCCGGGCCTAACACCCAGGTGAGGGGTTATAGAACCCAATCTCACCTACCCCCAACGGGTTCTCCTGGTCCCAAAAGACCAGCTACAGTTCCCAGTCAATTTACACTTTGGATCTTACCCACAAGAGCATGCTGGGCCAATCCTTTAGAATCTAAAGGTTTATTAATAAAGGAAAGGAAAGGTGGAGAATAAGGTTAAGGAGAATACATTACATGCACCAAACACCAAGTTCTTGATGCAGGCTCTCAGCAGAGATGTTATAAACTGCTATCTTAAAAGTCTCTGGTGTACATCCTATGTCCGGATGGGTCGACAGTCCTTCCTGGCTCGCTGTCCCTCGCAAGGCTGCATCTGGGATCAGGGGCAGAATTGAAGACAAGATGGAACCCGCCTCATGGCACTTGTATATCTCTCCTGGTGCCCTCCTAGCCAGAGCGGGTCACATGGTCAAGTGACCTGTTTGTGTTTCACATGCTGGCAGCCATTATTCCCTGGCTGGTTTGCATGTTCCCAAATGCATTCCTCAGGTGTGTATTGGGCACCTTGGGAGACATTGTTCTTGGGGCTGTGCTAATTAGCATAGTCATTCATTGGACAGTCCTCCTTTACAACAGGCAGTGCAGGCCAGTATCAGCAGAGTCCATATTCATAACTCCGCATACAGACATCATACAAGTACATGAGTAGCCTACATAGAATCAGTAGAACATAAGCTTTCATTTGACACCTCCCATAGCCCCCTTTGTACAGACTTTTGGGCAAACTCTCCCCGTGGGCACAGCAGTGATCTGGCTGCTCCCCCTTAAAATCCAGTAATGTGACAGCAAGATACCCCAGGGGGAGTGAACAGAACAGGGAATCATCACGTGATCCCTCTCCTATCATCCATTTGCCACCTCTGACAAACAGAGACTAGGGATGCCATTCCTACCCATCCTGGCTAATAGCCATTGATGGACCTAGCCTCCATGAATCTAATTCTTTTTTGAACCCTGTTAAATTCCTGGTCTTAACAACTTCCTTTGGCAAGTGGTTCCACAAGTTGACTGTGCTGCATGAAGAAAACCTGCCTTTTGCTTGTTTTAAACCTGCTAACTATTAATTTCATTTGGTGATCCCTAGTTCTTATATTATTGGAACAATTTTTGGAATAATATTTGGAATAATTTTTCCTTATTCACTTTTTCCACACCAGTCTTGATTTTATAGACATCTATCATATCCCCCCTTAGTCTCCTCTTTTCTAAGCTGAAAAGTCCCAGTCTCTTTAATCTCTCTTTATATGAGAGCCATTCCAAACCCTTAATTGTTTGTTATCCTTTTCTGAACTTTTTCCAATGCCAATAAATCCTTTTTGAGATGAGACGACCACATCTGTATGCAGTATTCAAGATATGGGTGTACTATGGTTTTATATAGAGGCAATAAAATATTCTCTATCATATTCTCTATTCCCTTTTTTAATGATTCCTAACTTTTTGTTTGCTTTTCTGACTGCTGCTGCACATTGAGTGGATGTTTTCAAAGAACTATCCACAATGACCCCAAGATCTCTCTTGAGTAGTTATAGCTAAATTACTGCTCATCATATTGTATGTATAGTTGGGATTATTTTTTCCAATGTGCATTACTTTACATTTATCAACATTAAATTTCTTTGCCGTTTTGTTGCCCAATCATTTAGTTTAGTGAGATAAGTACCTAGATGATAATGTGGGGATAAGTAATAATTAACATGGATTTGTTCAGAACAGATCAGGTCAAGCCGGACTTAACGAATAGCCTTTGAAAGTATAACAAGCCTTGTGGATAGGCAGGGAAGTATAGGTGTGATATCTTTAGTAAGGCATTTGGTACTGCCTCGCATGACATTCTAGAGAGACAAACTTACCATAAGTTGGTTGGAAAACCACCTTCTGAGAATAGTGATAGAAATGTAGCCGTGTTAGTCTGGTGTAGCTGAAACAAAATACAGGACTATGTAGCACTTTAAAGACTAACAAGATGGTTTATTAGATGATGAGCTTTCGTGGGCCAGACCCACTTCCTCAGATCAAATAGTGGAAGAAAATAGTCACAGCCATATATACCAAAGGATACAATTAAAAAAATGAACACATATGACAAGGACAAATCACATTTCAGAACAGAAGGGGGATGGGGGGGGAAGGAAGGTGAATGCCTGTGAGTTAATGATATTAGAAGTGGGGAAGGGTATTAACTCACAGGCATTCACCTTCCTTCCCCCCCCACCCCCCCCCCCCCCATCCCCCTTCTGTTCTGAAATGTGATTTGTCCTTTTCATATGTGTTCATTTTTTTTAATTGTATCCTTTGGTATATATGCCCCCCCTCCCCCCCCCGGGACGTCCTGCACGGCCCGGACAGCCCTCCACGGTGCCCGCCCTTCCTCACTTTACGGTCATCGGAAAAAGGTGGCATGCGAGCGCTTTTCTTGGGGGAAAAAACACGCTCGCATATGGCTGTGACTATTTTCTTCCACTATTTGATCTGAGGAAGTGGGTCTGGCCCACGAAAGCTCATCATCTAATAAGCCATCTCGTTAGTCTTTAAAGTGCTACATAGTCCTGTATTTTGTTTCTTCTGAGAATAGTTATTCATGGTTCACAGCCAAGCTGGAAAGACAAATAAGTGACATCCTGGAATGGTTTGGATAATGGAATAGAGAGTGCACTTATGATGTTTGCAGATGATACCAAGCTGGGAAGAGTTGCAAGCACTTTGGAGTACATGACTAGAATTTAAAATGATCTAGACAAACTGGTCTGAAGTAAATAGGCCAGTGGTGGGCAGTAACGTGGCAGCAGTTCCCCAGGATTAGTCCCTTGTGGGCCATCACCATTGTATTTTCGTGTGCCTCCGCAGGTGTAGGCGATTACAGCTCCCTCTGGCCGTGGATTGCCATTCCCGGCCAAGGAGAGCTGTGGGAACCTACACAGACCGGGACACCACTTCCCACAGCTCCTATTGACTAGGAACAGTGATGTGCAGCCAAGGGGAGCTGCATTTGCCCATACCTGCGGGAGGTGCAGGAAAATATAGCAGTGGCAGCCCAAGGGCCGGTATTTGCCCACCCCTGAAATAGGATGAAAGTCAGCACGGATGGGTACAAAGTTCTCTACTTCAAAAGAAATAATCAGTTGCACAACTACAAAATAGGAAGTTGCTGCTTAAGAAGTAGTTTTGCAGGAAAATATTCCTCCAGGGTGCATTAGAAGACATTTAGGGGTAAACTAAAGCTAAATAGCAGCACAAAACACTGAGAGCCAGGACCTGTGGCCGCACCCTGGAGGGTGTCCTGTGGTTCTGCAAATCTTCTGGTTCAGCACCAGTCAGGTCCTGAGGGTGCTGGATTAGAGAGTTTCAACCAGTATTTTATTCATAGAATACACGGTATTTCAAGACCTCTGTATCCAGTTGGATGAAATACATAGTGTACATGTAAAATGTTACTTTTCATTTAGATTTTGAAGGAAGTATTTAGTAGTTTTCGGCATTGTGTGGTTGTTGCTTGACATGCTAGCCTTGAAATGAACTGTGGTTTTTTTTTCAGCCACCGTTACTGCACTATGATGCAATCTGAAGACAGACAGCTGGCATGCTTTGTGTGAGATCTCCTAGCATGGTATTGGGTGCCCTCTCTATGGGAAGTTACAAGGGCATTGCATATTGAGATGGCAATGTGACTGAGCGTAAACAAATATGCTGACTCAGTAAGATTTTTTTTTAGAGTGGCTTGTGTTCTTTCACTAACTCAGACGTTCTCTGTTAGTGCCTAAAGGGAACAACTTCCAACCTCTTGTTGGTTTAATATATTTTTCTGTCCTAGAGTGTTGATCACAATATTCTTCACTAAGATTACATGACTAGAAATTGATGCTTAGATGAAGTCCATTGTTGTTGACAGTGGCATGTACTAATTCCTGGTAGACAAATGCTTGAAAATCCACATTTTGTTATTGTCCAACTTCTGCATTGTTATTGACTCCATTGTTGATATGAAATCTTATGAGGTGTGGTGCAACTGAATAGAATATTGGATTAATGTTCTAGCCTAACTTTTTTGGCATCTCAGCTGGTTCTATGGCCCCTTCCTTCCTGCCAACACAAAATAAAAATAAGCTCTAAGGATTTGAATAGAAAGGGTAACAGCAGATCATGATTTAGCTGCTTTAGCAGACCTGTCTATGGTGCTTAATCACATCCATGCTTGGCTGTAGTTAGGGTTACCTCATTTTTAGGTGCACAAGAATTTCATGAATTCCTTTTTAAAATACTCCCAAAATAAAATGTATAGAGCTCATTTGTTTGTCTGGTGACACTTAACTCCATCATAGACCTGCCTCTTTCTTTCAAGTCCCAAAGCTATATCAAGTGAAGTTTATATTCTGAAAAGGGATTCTACAATCGAACTTCCAAGTTTGTGTTTTAAATGGTGCTGTTCACATATGCACTGGACTAGAAAAAAATCTTTTAGCTTGTAAACAATCAGTCTGAAATCTGCAAATTAAACTGGTGTCCTAGCTCAAGCAACTTTCTTAAATATTGCACAGGCCAAATGCGGCCTACTCACACATTCAGTACGCTCTGAAGGAGCTGCACAGGAGGGAAATAGGACGATTGGGACATCTCCCAGTTATTAGTGTGTCGTTTTAAATCACTTTTTCTTTACTCTCTATTTTCTATAAGGAAAGCCTGTTTTACATCTGCACATGGTCTATTAGGAAGATATGGATCTGTGTGTGTTACATCTGGTGTACTGAAATGCAACTGATTTCAAATACCGGTTGCTAAGAATTTAAAGCCTTAGCTGGCCTGGCTTGTTGCTAGAACACCCGAGGTGCTGAATTTCCTGTCAATGCAATTGTAGATGCATAAAAATAAACATGTTAGACCACTATCCTTTTAGAATGATAGTCATTTTCTTTCCTGGACTTTGTCAGCATAAGGCAATTTTCAGTGATAGATTTTTCTCATACTGAAGTCTTGAGCTGGTTTTGTTAGGGAATGGTAAGGAAAGTGAGTAATTAATTATGTTCATCTGAATATGTGGGGTTTGGCTGAACTTTGTCAATCACAAGAGTTAAGGTAGGTCCACAGAAGCAGGGCTACATCAACACAGCTGCAGGGCATCTCGTGAAGATGCTCTATGACTGTTGATGGGAGAGTGTTCTCCCATTGTCACAATTACTCCATCTCTGCAACAGGCAGAAGCTATGTCAACTGGAGAGTGTCTTGCTCTTAGTTCATTGTAACTTGTTGCTCAGGGGTGTGTCTTTCACACCCTTGAACAATGTAAATTAGATCGTTAAGTGCTAGGGTAGACCTACTTTCAGATGCCACTGGCTTGCGTCCTGATTACCACTGAGAGCAAGCTCTAGCTTTTCCTAGTTCTGCATCTGATTTGTGTGTGCGCAGTAAAATCCCTTTCTTAATCAAGTTGTCCAGATGGGAAAGGTCTGTGGAACCTTTTTAATTTTTTTCCCTTAAATGGACAAAGCTTTGATTGCAGATTGAAATACACTCTTTTGCACAACAGGAGTTGAACAGCGGTATAGTGTATTGAACTGGAATGTTCATACTTGAGAATACTGTGTGTTGAAATAGACATAGCTATGTGTATTTAATCGCAGAGCTCTAAATACACACGGTGGGGTATAAACGTTGCAGAAAACTGTGAATGTCTTCAGATGTTCCAACGGCATTTGCCATCAATGAAGCGTGTGGGTGTTTAAAATATTGTGTTCAGTTGCATCACAAATGATTGGGACACATACCAAACTTTTCAAAAGAACTCAAGATCAAGCACAATAACCTTGAGTCCAAATAACATACCTAGATAAAGGACTAGTGATGCTTAGGCAATTCTTTTTAAGACACCCAAACATCACTTGGTTGCTGTGCCTGAAATGAACAAACTTTGAACTGGCTTAGAAAACAAAGCCAGATCAATGGAAAAATTAGCGCTATTGAGTGGAATCACTGCTGCTCAGCCTGGAGTCTGGCGCATGCCTGAAGAAAGCACAAAGAGAGACCCTGTAGTAGCCTAGAGATATGGAAACATGGCTGTTGATGTATAAAATGAAATTCCAAGCAGTTTGCATTTTAATGGACTTGAATCACATGAGAGCTGAGAAAAGAAAGAAAAGGAAATGACTTTTCTGTTTGTCATGATGGCTCATTGCTTCAGGGCTGGAAAGCATGTCCATGTGTCACTCAAGACTCCACTGCTCTTGGAGAGGGTGTTGTAAAGAGGAGAGAGATGAGTTGCTGTCATCGAGGACAGAATGAGAACTAGTAGGATAAAGCTACAGCAGGGGAGAAAGGAGCTTAAATGTTAAAGCAAACTTTTTAAGAATTAAGTAGGAACTGAAACAAGCTGCCCAACGTGATTGTAATTGTCATTTGAGGTTTCCATAACTTGCCACGACATCTGCCTTTTTTGGGGGGGTATCAATCAATAGGATGCTATGGAAATTGTGAAAGGAGGATACATTGTCTGTTTTACATACACTAAGATTCCTTATCAGGTGAGTTGCTTTTTGTTTTCCAGCTCTTGGCTGTAGCCCAGATCTGTGGGGGTTTTGTAACCGTTCTTGCTTCTCCCTGTACCACTATTGTAGAGTTGTCTCAGCCCCTGTGCACCCATCTTGTATTTCCAGGCCTTTTCGTGCTCTGTCACTTCAGGATTTATAATAAAAGGGAAGTGGGTCTCTCATAAAGTTGGTCTATGCATAAAGCACTCATGTACTAGAACAAGAGAAGAAATTAGATTATCTACAAAGAGTATATGAAAATTGATTTTTTTTGTGGGAGTTTGTGTAATATTAATGCAGAACTTTTTGTTTTAAAGGGACAAAAATTCTACCTTTTGAAATATTAAGTGTTTTATAATGGAGAATTTAAGACCAGCTTGAGCTTTTGTCCTATATTTTTTGTTTGTTATCTGAAAGAGTGGTTATAAATGGTCAGCTTTCAAATTGGAAAGATAAAAATAGCAGCATCCCCCATTGATCTGTACTGGAACCAGTGCTATTTCACATACGAATAATGATCTGGAAAAAAAGGCAAAGTTAGCACATCATAAAAAATTACGTGAAATAGTTAAGTCCAAAGTAGGCTGAAAGAATTACGAAGGAATTTCACAGAACTGGGTGACGGGGCAAGAAAATGGCAGATGAAACTCAATGTCAATAAATGCAAACTAATATATATTGGAAAGCCTAATCTCAAAAATCCATACAAAATGTTGGCATTTGAATTAGCTGTTACTAATCAAAAAAGAGCTGTTGGCGTCTTTGTGGATAGTTCTCTGAAAACATGCTCAATATGCAGTGGCAGTCAAAAAAGCAAACTGAATGTTAGGTTATGTTAGCAACAGATGTGTCACTAAAAGCTACGAAGCTTTAGGACTCATAAGAATAGGTACAGATAAGTCAGTAAATATCAGGATGTCACTATAAAAATCCAGAGTACACTCACACTTTGAATACTCCATGCAGTTCTGGTCGCCCCATCTCAAAAAAGTTATTAGAACTACAAAATGTATAGAGAAGGCCAACAAAAATAATTAAGGGCATGGGACAGCTTCCATATCAGGAGAGATTAAAAAGACTGGGGCTGTTCAATCTGGAAAAGAGACAATTTGAGAGGGTATGATAGAGGTCTATCAAATCATGACTGGTGTAGAAAAAGTGAATAGGAATATTATAATACATTCTGTAAAACACAAGAACATCACCCAATGAAATGAATTGGCAGCAGGTTTAAAACAAACAAAAGGAAATCACTTCAGACAACACACAGCCAACTTGTGGAACTCATTGCCATGGGATGTTGTGAAGGCCAAAAGAATAACCAGGTTCAAAAGAGAATTGGATCTGTTCTCCATGAACTTATCTGTCAGTGGCTAATAGTAAAGATGGTCAGTGATGCAACCCCATACTCAGGATGTTCCTAATCCTCCGAGTGACAGATGCTGGGACTGAGGGGCAGGAAAAATGGATCCTGCAATAATCGGCCTGTTCTGTTCATTCCCTCTGAAGCATCTGCCACTGGCCACTGTCAGAAGACAGGATACATGGCCAGATGGACCTCTGATCTGACCCAGTGGGACTGCTTACATTCTGAATTTGTTTGTACAGGTTGAACCTTTGTAATCCGAGACTCCCTGGTCTAGCAACATCCGTCGTCTGTCAGGACCACGGGTGTTCCAGGACCAGAGAGTCCCAGTGGAGGGCTGGTGGCTGGGCTCCCTGCTGGTGGCACAACCCAGTGTGGCTGCCCCAAAAGGTCAAGAGCTCAGTGCACCACATGGGGGCTGCCTGGTGGGGCCAGGAGCCTAGCGCATAGGGAGCTGGGCTTCCCAGCATAGCAGGGAAGGAGGTGGGGGGATCGGCAGAGCAGCGAGGCTGGTGGCATAGGAGAGTTGGCCAGAAGGCTGACAACTGGGCCAGGGTTGTGGGGAGCCAGATATGACCTCACCTGGTCCAGCAAAATCCCTCATCCGGGACCGCTCAGATCCCTAGGGTGCTAGGCCAGGGAGGTCCAACCTGTAGTTTTGCCATTTCATTATGTCAGTGGTGCAAAAGTAGCTTTCTAACTAAAGCCACATGAAGAACAGTTATCTACAGTTCTATTTGAAAAGCATTTCCTCCTATTGTCCAAGCTGGTCCTAGATAATAATCCGTTGTGTACATGAACCCTCATCACAACCTCCACCCAACGTCTGGCAGCATATGGAATTCTTAGCTCTTACTACAGAAATTATGTGCTGCCCCTGTAAGCTGTACTTCTCAACAGAACGGAAATGAATTTCAGCAATAACTACATGCACAGATGGGGGGTTATTTCACTTCCCCTTCAGTAAAACCCCGCTCCCAAATTAGATGAAAGAATTTCACCAAACAACAGTTACTCTTCTTTCCTTAAAAATCAGATTGGGTCTAGTGACTAACAGCCGTAGTGTAAAACTACATTTCAAAATCAGATCTTATCGGAGTGCTTTAAGTAGCACCATCATCTGTAAATTTCAGTGTGGTCCTGCTGAACGTACTTTTATTTTCCTCCAACGGTCTTTGTAAATTTGGGGGCCTCACATGTTCTGGAAAAAATTTATGTTAGTGAGGAAGTTTAGGTGATTCTTACTCCTATTTGGGGGACAGTATTATTGGCATGGAAAACATACAGTACATAAAACATTCAGGAGTAACCGCATGTTTGTGCTTAAAGGATTTAAGGTATTAACACTAAGTATCCAAAAAGTGTCAGTAGTAAATCAGACAAGCTGTGCATATTCCTCTGGTTCCCTGACAGTGACGGGAAGAGGACGAGCAAGCCGCCTCCTGGTACGGATCTTAGGGAGTGGGAGAGGAACTTCAGCCTCCCTGCATGCCCCTTAAATGCACGCGCGCGCACACACACACACAAACACACCTCCGCCCCCCATACCACCAGCTCTGACTCCTGCACTCCTCTGTGCACACATCCCAACCCCAAACCACTCCTCTCACCCCAACCCTGACTCCTGCACCCTGCCATGCCCAGCCCTCTGCCCTGAGCCACTCCTCACACCCCAACCCTGACTCCTGCACCCCCACATGCCCAGCCCTCTGCCCTGAGCCCCTCCTCACATCCCAACCCTGACTCCTGCACCCCCACATGCCCAGCCCCCTGCCCTGAGCCCCTCCTCACACCCCAACCCTGACTCCTATATCCCCACAGCTCAGCCCCATGCCGTGAGCTTCCCAAACTCCTGCCCTAATTCCAGCATATCCTCACTTCCCTACCCCCTCCCTGAATTCACCCCAGCATTCCCTAGCCCCCTGCCTTGTACCCCCCACATTCCACCCCACACTTAAATTTCTTACAGGCTCTATCGTATCACAACCCCTCCTGTCCTGAGGATCTCCCCCAGGGGATTGCAATACGATAGCACCTGTAAGAAATGTAAGTTACTTTCGTGCCTGTCTGTGCATCATGTTGATCATAGTGTGCGTTGATCATAATTAATCATGCTTACCAGAACCATAGTAAATGTACTGCACTCGTGAAGTTTTGTCTTCCAATTCTAAATTCACCAGTGTCACAAGAGGGGACTTTTCAAATCACTTGGTCTACGAAAACATATTTTTGCATTGATGTTTGAGCATTTGTAGTTTCATTGGTGTAGGTTACTTCTTTCTACATTTCCTCTATTTCTCAGTTCATAGTTTCCTTGGACAGTATGCAGGCACAAAATCAGTCCAGTCACTATAGTATTCTGATTAAACTGAGTTTTGTTTTAAAAATACTTAGGTTATGACATGGTAGTAGTTAAAGCAAAACACTGAGTCAGGAGGCATCTGACCCTTCATTTGAGCTGAGACAGTGATTCACTTGTGCTCACGAAAGCTCATGATACCTTCTACATTTTTTGTTAGTCTTTAAGGTGCTGAAAGACTATTTGTTGTTTTTTATCCCTCTGACCTGTGTGTGTGTGGGTGTGTAAGTAAAAGCCTGATTTCCATCACCATGTGTCTGAACCTTGTTTCCCTAGGTAAAATAAACCTCCCCAAAAATCAGAGAAAAGGATGTTTTAAAACCTATTGTCTCCATGTACTGGACTAAGTATAGTGATTCAAATTAACCAGAATGGGAAGAGTTAATTGTGTTGTGCAACACTAAGTAATACAGAAGAGAATTCCTGTCTGGGCTGGCAACAGACTTCTCTTGGCACAGGGTAATGTTTAGGGGGCGGGGCTTAACTCCAGGCCCCTGGAACGGGCGGGACCTCAGGCAGAAGGGACAAGGTTAGGTGCAGCCAGCTCTCCGCGCCTCCCAGACTCGATCACGTGGTGCTTCGAAGGTGGCCTGGAGCCTCAGACCCTTTTAAACCGCTAGGCCTTTGTGCAGCTGTCCCCTCTGGCTCCCCATAGGTGGCCCTGTCCCAATCACATTTATTCTAGATCCACCCCCCCTTCATGTAGTTATAATGGCATTGGACCTTCCTTACTGGACATCTTTTACCTGAATGAAAGAAAGCCGAAATAGCAGACCTGCCAAATGACATACATTGGTCATGGCGCGCACAGGGATGTGAAGGACTAGTCAACAGGATAGTCGACGAGTCACTTCCCCCCACCCCCTTGCTGCCTCTATCTGATAGAGGCAGCAAGAGGGGGAGAAAAGGGGGGTACTTCAAAGCGGCAGCGCTGCACGGAGCCTGGGGTCAGCTGCTCCGTCGGCACTACATCTTTGAATGCTGCAGGGAGCCCAGCGTTGGGTTCCCTGCAGTGTTTCAAAGCAGCAGCGCCGCACAGAGCCTGGGGTCAGCTGGGAACTCCCCAGCTGACCCTAGGCTCCATGCAGCACTGCTGCTTTGAAATGCTGTGGTGGCGTTTCAAAGCAGCAGCGCCACAGTCCCCAGCTGACCCCAGGTTTCGGTGCTTTCACCTTTGAAGTGTAGCAACTGCCCTAGGGCTGCTGCTACACTTCAAAGGTGAAGGCACCTATCGACTAATCAATAATCTTAACATCCTTAGGAGCACGAGCATTTTGTCCCTAGCCCAAACACAATCCCGCAACTGCACAAGAATCTTGAGCATCCAGAGGGGGCTGCAGAAGCTGAGCAGGGTGTCCTCTAAGATTATCCCTCTTCACCAAAAGCTCTGTGTCCACTTGCTCCAAGGAGAAGTGTCACTCAGGAAGATCCTCGCAACTTGGTGGCTATGTAGTAAGCCATATAATCTTTTATAATCTTTTCTTCAGTTTAATAACCTCTCTCTGCTCAGAGAATTTGCATGTGTATTGCAGACCACATGGGTATTTAACTCAGGGCAGATGACCATTTTGCGTGGCCCAGGGCAGCCCAATTTCGTGGGGCCCCCCTTTGCCACGGCGCATGCGCGGGGCTTCTTGAAGCGCGGGGCTGGGGGCGGCCGCCCCGCTCGCCCTGCCCTATATCTGCCCCTGATTTAACTAGCTGAGGACAAGAAGTGTATTTAATACTTGGGGAGTAAGACATAGAAGCTCACTGGCCTGGCACAGTGTGACAGCTGAAGAGGTCGGAAGGAGAATCGGTTGAGCGCTGCGCGGAACGTCACACTGATGGCTTTGAGTGACTGCAGGTTATTTGAAGTTCTGGGTATCCTTGGAAACGCAAACTGTTATACAAATGGCAGCTTCTGTTTTGATGATGTCATGAGGCTTACAGGCTTGTACAATGAGCCTCTTGTTTGCAGACCTGCCCGGGAGGTTGTGCGGGGCTGGGTTTGAAACACGTATGCACGTCCTGACTCCACTCTTCATTGCATTGAGGTTTTTGGGGTTTTGCATGTTGGGCTCTGAAGCAGCCTTGGATTGGCCCCCCTGGATTTTAGGGGCTCACAAAGCTGTTCTTTGTTTTTCTGATTCTTGTTCTGTTTTTCATTACTGCCGCATGCTGCATTTACAAGACTTCAGACGCTAAGGAAGACAGACGAGAGAATGAGGATCAGTTTTACTAGAAGCTGGCTGGGTAGCTTGTAAGAAGCTTATAGAGCTGAGCAGCATTCAAGCTAATTGACCAGTTTTAAACTGCCATGAACAGCTTCCTCACCTTTGCTAAGGAGAGCTGAGCAGTGAACCGAGAAGCTTTCTCTGAAGCAATCAAAAGCCTGCTGCCAGGCTTGTGACTAAGTTGTCTTAGAGCAACTTTAACTCTCTTTAGTTCTTCGTTTGCTACTGATGACAAGCAGGCCGCTGTCTAGATTGGCAGATCAATGTGGTACGCTCAACCACTGCCAGTTAGGCTAACGTTAAGCCCTTAAAACTTGGGTCTTGGTTTTGTTAGAGCAACTCTGGGGCTCATCTCAGCCACTCATGCAGTGTGCACAGTGCCTTGCAGCTTGATGCAGTTTGTTCTATAAGGGTGTGTCTAGACGACATGGCTCCATCGACGGCGCCATGTAAATTAGTTTATTCGGCATAATTAAAAAAGCAGGGATTTAAATAATCCCCTCTTCGTTAAAATAAACATGGCCGCCGCGCTGTGCCGATGATCAGCTGATCCGACACAGCGCGGCAGTCTAGACGCGGATCTGTTGGCTGGGGAAGCCTTTGCCGATCAATTCCTTATGCCTCGGTCTAGACACACCCTAAGTGTTATTAAAGCACTTGAATACTGTTAGGCAAAAATCTGGGATACCAAACATTAGGGGCTGAGGCTGGCTAATACACTAGTTTACACTATAGGGATGTAATAGTGTGGTCGATTAACCAATACACTTTTGCTTATCAGTTAATACGTTAGACTACACGCATTCTGCTCCCTTCCTCCCTTGCTCCCGGGGGTGGCCGGTGGGAGGCAGGGGCAGGGAGGGGGGCAGTGGGGCTGGCCGGGGGAGATCAGGTGGGGGAACCGGCTGGCAGGAAGCAGGGCTGGTGGAGGGGAGTGGTCGGGGCAGCAGGGCTGGCCGGGGGAATTGGGGGTCTTCGGGGGCAGCAGGGCTGGCTGAGGGAGATCGGACGGGGGAGCCAGCCAGCGGGAAGCAGGGCTGGTGGGAGAAGGGGAGGGTCTGGGGTAGCGGAGCTGGCTGGGTGAGATCGGGAGGAGGAGGGAAGAACTGGCCACCCGGGAGAGGGTTGGCGGGCGTGGAGGGCAGGGGAGCGAATTGGCTGGCGGGGAGCGGGACTGACCTGGGCCTGTGCAGATCCAGGGCGCTGCCTGTCCTGCACACAGTTCCGGCGAAGCACTAGTGAGTCCGGGTACGGCTCCACAACTCACTGGAACAGCACTCGGGAGCACGTACAGGGCTTCCCCTCCTCCCCAAGGCATCACATGCAACCAGAGGCTCCCAGCGCCAATCGCGCCCCCCTCCCAGCCACTCCCCCTACCCCCACCAGGCTTCCCTTGGGCTCCCAGCTGGAAAACCAGAAAATACTGGACATTGCACATGTCCGGTATTTTCTGAAATTTTTAACCGGACAGATGCCCCAAAAGCCAGACAGTCCGTTGACTACTGGACACCTGGCAACCCTACCTTGGTCACATTTCTACACAAGTATCTAGGCATCTATCAGCACCAGCAGCTGCCAACAGAAAGTGACACGATTCAGTTTAAATGGAGTTATGTACATGTTAATGTGTGTTGGAGACAGGTACTAAATATAACACAAGGAATTAGTGCTGGACACTTACCTCTGTAATAACATCCTCTGAAATTGGAGACCCTTTCTTCCCAAATCATCCCCACATGCTTTGTGCATTTAATCCAATATGTAATTCATACAGATCTTTTCACCTGACGTTCAAATTCAGCTGCCTCTTGACTGAAACATGGCCACAGCATTTGTTATCTGAACCCACTCTGTGAATGCTGTATCTGCAAGTGGAATCCTCGATAGTCAAATGGTAATGTGACCATACCAGCATGGTTAGCAGCTCCACTTCCGTGCAGTATATCAATCATATCTTTAATTACTACAAATGGTCAGGGCTAGGTTTCACTTCTTCTCAGACTGCATCTGCATCCCTGTAACACCCTGAGTGCTGTGCTGTTGCTTTACTTAAGGCTGTGTCCAGACTCCATGCCTCCGTCGACGGAGGCATGTAGATTAGCCAGCTCGGAAGAGGGAAATGAAGCCGCGATTAAAATAATCGCGGCTTCATTTAAATTTAAATGGCTGCCCCGATCTGCCGATCAGCTGTTTGTCGGCAGATCGGGAGAGTCTGGACGCGATGCCCCGACAAAGAAGCCTTTCTTCATCGACACAGGTAAGCCTCGTGAAACCAGGTTTACCTGTGTCGATGAAGAAAGGCTTCTTTGTCGGGGAATCGCGTCCAGACTCTCCCGATCTGCCGACAAACAGCTGATCGGCAGATCGGGGCAGCCATTTAAATTTAAATGAAGCCGCGATTATTTTAATCGCGGCTTCATTTCCCTCTTCCGAGCTGGCTAATCTACATGCCTCCGTCGACGGAGGAATGGAGTATGGACACAGCATAAGTGTCTGTTCCAACCTGGAGGAGAGTTTGCCATCTACAGCTCCCCAAAAAACACTTAATGGAGCACTTTAACTTTTACTTGAATACTTCCTTCTACTTCAGCCATGCTTATCTTGAGAAATGGGACAAGATATTTTTTCATCAGAGTTTGGGAATTTGAGAAATGATAAACACAAGGGGGAGCCCTGTGAACACGTTAGTATGTTCTTCACTGAGTTCTGTGCTTTTTCCTACTGCCGGAGCCTGTGTCTCTTGGAAGACTCTCCTAGACCCCAGATCTTGTTCTTGCTCATCTTTTATCTGTATCGCACCCATCTGGAAACTTGCGATTGCTTTCAAGCATACAGCTCTCAGATCTATTTGTCTCTACATTTTTCAACCGCATACTTCACCAGTATAGTAGATCCCTACAATTCTTCACCTGAAAGCTATGCGGTTGCATGAGGTGGTAAAATATCTGTTTTCTAGGTGGTATTCTTTGTTGGCCACTTTCATGGCTTCTTTTAGAGCAGTGCTGCATTAGTAGAAGCTTGAGCTGTTGTGTCGGACAAAGGACTGAAACGCAATGACACACAAACATGTCCCCACCCTCCTTCCCTCATTTCTTTCCTTTTATATCATTAACTTAATGACCTGCTAGGTTTGCATTTGGTCCTTTCAGGATTCTTGTGCCTCTTAGTGGGACTTTACTGGACTAGCTAGATTTGAAGTATCGGTTTCATGTCAAAGGCTGGGTGAAGGTTCCGGCTGATGCCAACTTTAACTGAACTGCTTTGCCTGTCCATATTTGTAAGAGTAGGAGGTGCTGACAGGCTCTCAGCTGACAGCATTTACCCAGAGCCCTCTGAGAGCCTGTCGCCATGGTAAGTATATAAAACAGCATGAAAACACTGACACCATTTACAGGACCCTGATGGCAAAGGTGTGTTAGCGCTCCCACGTGTTATATATAAAAACTAACCTCCCTGCAGGCTCACTTTGCTGTTAATTTAGTTATGAAGGGATTGCCAAGCAGCTGTATCAGAAACATTAGGGGGTGAAAACCTGGTCCCATTGAAATTAGTGAGAATTTTGGCATTGAGATCAATGAGGCCTCGGTTTTATCCTAAGAGCATATTTAAAAATGAGTTTCTTTGACATCTGGGAGAACTGCTTTTTGGGGTTGGAATATTGATATTGTTAAAAAAAAAACCCCAAAAACAAAAGCCCCAAATCTCTCCCAGAACTATTCAGGTTTATTTCTTTGACGCTATTTAGTAATTTTAGACAATGTTTGTTGTTCATTTGATCACATTTCAATGGAAACTCTCAAGTATCAAGTCTTTAAACATTTACAAATTATGCTTTTAGTTCCACTCCAGTTTAAGCTGCTCTCTCACCCTTTAATCTTGGATGCATAGGAACCTGGGACTAAAGTATGGGATTTTTGTTGTTTAAATTCAGAACTAGGGAAGCAAAGAATTTTTTGTTTGTTTGTTTTTAATATAACTTTCAAAGCAAGTAAACTCCAGTGTCTGATTTTTTGTTTGGTTGTAAGAAAGAGATGCGATTGGGTCATGATGTGCAGACTTTTATCTATTTTGGGCTGACTTAATGCACATTAAAACTACAGGTGGTTATAATGCAAAATTCCTCAATCCCAGAACTATTTTTATTTTTTTATTTTTTTGGTTAGGAAAGTCACCTCCTTTTAAATACTAAAAATATCTCCTTATTGCTGCATAACATTGCATATTTCTGCTGACATTATGAAGGGAGAGACAATGCTCTTTTGTTACTGCAGCAAAAAGGCACATTGAGAGCAGGTGACATTGGGGTCCATTTTAATTTCTGGAAATCATTCTCTTTTTATATAATACTCTGGCCTGGTATAGGAAATTTGCTAGACTTCTGTTTTGAATGCTGTTTGAGTAGTAGTTTTTAATGCTGCAGGCTCATAATGAAATGATTCAGAAATGCACCCACTTACATGATAAGTACCCACCCCAAAAAAACTACCACCCTTCAGTACTCAGTGTCCGATCTCTTTCTGGGGGGACCAACTTAGACATTGGCTATTTCTGTCTCTTCCTCTGCTCCCTACACTAAATCATATTTCTTGATTTGCTATGTCATGGTAAATCCATTGTTCACATTCATGGATGCCTTCTAGTTTGAGAGTGGTAATGTCCGAGTTGCCACATGGCTAAATGAAAGGAGGGTTTGTGGACATTTATAGACACGATGAATGGATTATCCAAAGCCATGGGAAAAAAAAGAACAATGCAGTTGTAGATCTTCTGGTATGTCAGGTGATGTGACAGGCATGCAGTGATGCTCTCCTCAGTTTAGCAGGAGAAAATGTACAGAAAAGGGAGTTCTATTTTTTTCAAGCTGTTACTCCTCTGATATTAGCATTTGAAGGGTCATAGGGCGTGACCTTTGATCCTATGAGTAGTCTAACTGATCTGCTTTCTTGAATGCCTCATTGTAAGATGCAGAATGGAATGGATTGCCTCAGACTACAGGGGAAAAATCTCTCATCAGTGCTTGCATTTTTTAGGTGCACAGCATAACATGTTCATACTGTGCATAATATCTGTGGATTTAAATTAAGGGTTAGATTTACAAATGTGCCTTTCTTTTCCATATTTCACATGTAGTTCAGGTCTAAACACTTAGCAAAGCTACACAATTGGTCTTCTTTAATAAATTACCTTCCAAGAGAGACTTTGGTCTGCCAAATGTTTTTGTAATCACAAAACCATTACAAAATGGCCCCACACTGAGAAACAAGTCAGGCCCTGGGGCTTTGAATCTCTCCCCCCCCCCCCCCCCCCATAAAAGAAGCAACCTTATAGTTAAGAGAGTGATCCCAGTTATTTAACTAATTTTCCACAGTGCTTCAAACATCAGGTGGCAATTGACTCTCATGGTTGCTAAAATCAGTGGTTGGTGATTTTTATGTACTGAAATCCCTTTGGTAACTAATATACAGTACTGTTTAACATCTTGAAATCCAAATGTAATCCTTGTGTTCCTTAGATGAGGTACACAAGGAAACAGAGCAGTTGTTTGCCTAAGAATTTATATGCCACTGTGTACCTTTATGACAGTGCTAGTGCACTGTCATATGTTTGCGTGGGGATTTAAAAACACCCACATCCCAAATAGTCTACAATCTAAACTAATAAAATACCTCACAGGCAAGCTTTGTGTTCCACAGCTGTTTGAATACTGTAGAGAGATCAGCCACCTCAGAGCACTCCCTAAAAATGGGGACACTGGATAGGGATATTGCTTGACACAGGAAGAGAAGCCATTTCATGTACACAAATTAGTACCAAGAAATATCATTTTATCATGGTGCATTCTCTATGTAATTTGCATTCCGTTTCCCTTGGGACTGCAAGACAGGCTTTCCCCCTGGTTCCTACACTCTGGATGTCCAAACTGTGGTCTCCAAAGCTGCAAAAAAATCTGCTTGTAGTCATTCTCCGCTGTCTTACTCTAGACTGTTGTAAAGTCAGCATGAAGAGATGACAGAAGCTGTGTGTGACATTCATGGCTCTTCACTGATGTACATTCTGTCTTGGCTACTGGCAGCTCCTTATATCAAGATGGCATATTACATTGCCAGCAGTTGGTGTGGAAAGCTGTTTTGACGTAGCTAACCCACTTGACAGCATAACTGTGGCTGACCCTCTGAGCCTGATGCTCAGTTAAATACTATAGTTGTTCATGCTGTGGAAGATGTTATTCTAGTCTATAAATCTTATGGGCTGAGTGTAGAAATATTGGATGCTATATTGGTGAGACCTACATTGAGTGGAAATTATAATGCAAACGATTTTGCGTTGTACAGATCTACCCCAAAAATAATAATTCTGATTAATTTGATATGGTTTTGTTTTGTTGTGATTGTCTAGGGTAAAAATGAATAAGGGGCTTTTGTGTGCACATTTGACACAATTACATCAAGTAAAATCCTTTGTTTCATAAATCTTGACTTGTCAATGGCCAAAAAAGCCATCTGGAGGTGTAATGCTCATTTTTAGACCGAGTTATTTATGTTCTTCATAATATTAGGATGGTCTATGGTGGCCAGATTGATTGTTTGTTTGTTTGTTTCCTAATAATAGAGATGATCTGATTTAACGGAATTTTCCAAGAATGTTGAAAAACACAGAAAATAATTGTGCTTCAGAATTGTTCTTTACTATTTTAAATTGAGCCTACATTTCAAGAGTTGGGTAGAATAGCACCTAAATATGAATGTATTGGCAGATTCAATGCCAATGATTTCATGAATCATTCCCTAAAATATACACCTGTCTTTTAATATTTTTCTGAATGATCAGAGAACTCCTGCTGCAACAGTCTGAAACTTAGCTCAGTTGAGTCAGTGTTTACAAGCTGGCAGATTCTCATCAACACTTACTTAGAGCTATAAGATTATATTTACCTATTTGAAAAATTTGTAAAAATATTAACTCTTCTCACATGCATATAATGGTTTTACTAAGCACATAGAATGTAGAGAGTGTATAGCATCTGAGATGGATTGTGTCTTTGAGGGCTAAATAGTTAGTTCTAATGATACAAGTTTATACTCTACTTTCCTCCTAAAACTGAGTGCATTCTGCAGTGTCTGAGGATTTGCTGGCCTCTAGCGGGGAAGATACAAAAGTCTAACAATTATAACATCTTGAGCTCTGTACAAATTGGTTTCAGTTGTGGGTTGTAAGTGAAAGGCAAGGAGCATTAGGAATCATTAGGCTCTCAGCAAAGATAACACAGTGTGAAACTACAGTGTGAAACTAGAATGTAAACTAGCAAGAAAATGTAATGTTACAACATAGTCAATGCGTCTACTTGGAATCATGTGAACAGATTTGCACTTATTTCCTACATGTTGATAAATGATCGTACCCAGCGCTGTGCATTGTTCCTCAGATAGATGTGCTTGTTTAGACTTGAACATCAATCTTGACCTATACTGCCCCTTATTTCAACTGTGGATGCCCCACAAATCTCTTAACAGCGACCTCAGTCCTTATCTCTGCCCTCAACAATACCAACCCAGCAATAGCTCTGTGCAGTCTCCTCACTCCTGATGTGCAGTACGTCCTGCTGTTCCAGACTTGGCTGCTCCTGAGTGGAGACTGCCACGTGTGGGGTGTGACACAGACACGCACATGTAAGTTTTGGGGAACTGCAGGCAAGACAACAGGTGTGTTCTCTTGCCCAGTTGTGGAGAAAGCTTGAAACAAAAGACAGGACTATGCAGCACTTTAATGACTAACAAGATGGTTTATTAGGTGATGAGCTTTCGTGGGCCAGCCCCACTTCCTCAGATCAGATTGTGGAAGAAAATAGGCATGACCATATATACCAAATCAAAATAAAAATGAACACACATAAAATCTTAATGGGTTGTTCACTTTCAGTCCTTTGGGTACAATGTCCATCTTTTTGCACTTGGATAGAAAGAAATCTTGTTAGTGATAAGATGCAGCACGCCTCTGTAGTTAGTGCACGACATGGGAAACCAAACAAGTTTAAGAATAAATGTGCTCAGTCCACTAGACTGCCTTGCCTTGCCACACTGGGAATCAGGCAGGCGGGAATTCTGTTCCCACTGGGTCACTGTTCCCACTGCAAACACGAGCAGACTTTTATGTCTCTTTCTTTATCATCTTTATAATGGGAGTGACTCTCCTGCCTCGTTTTGGAAGGGGAAACCTCTTAGAGAGGGAGCTGCTGGCAGGCCATTCTCAGAGGGGAACACAGCTTGGGAGTCTACAGCTGTGGTCTGAAGTTGCACACATTTATGAACGTGCAAGGCTTACGGCTTGTGTATTACTCAGGCCTTTCAGGAGTGAAGGGCAATAAAAATAAAGACTAATGTTTATGAGGGAAGAGGGGGTGAGTGTGGAAGCTACCTGGTTTTACTTTTATTCTAGCTTTTTAGTTCTTAGCACAGTAACTTACAGGTGCCTCAGGTGCTTTTTATTTATTACAGTTCTATTGTAAATAAAAAATATCTGTGTTAATATCTGTACTGTGACTATATAAAGCTCCACTTTAGTGGGAAGAGTAGACTCTTAATATTCCGAAACATGCACTCATTTTAAATGCACTTTGCTGTTTCACACTCTTTCTACTTACAGAGGAGATGGCTAATGAAGCTCTCTAATGATTGTTTTATTCTTTCACAGATGTGAAAGGGCCACCTACTCACAGACTGTCTTGCGGCCAGTCTCCCTATTCTGAAACTACAACATGGGAGAGAAAATATTGCATCCTGACCGACAGTCAGCTGGTGCTGCTTAACAGGGAGAAGGAGGTAAGACACACTGACAGTGATGAAGGGTTTTTTCCTTTTGAATGTATTTGTAGAATAGCCAGAGAGCCTTTCTCTTCCTCTCTGATTAAGCAGGTCACGGCTGCAGTTGAATATAATATATAAAATATGTTCAGCTGTTGTCTGGGTTAATGTACTGTGAAGACGATGCTGTCTGCAAACTTCATGTTCTTGTTGTTATTTTGGTTACAGTCAGACAGGCAGAGGGAAGTTGAGGTAGAGTTTCCCCTTTTCTCTTGGTAAACTGGACAATAGTGGTCACTGGCAAAGGACTTCTCAGGCTTGTTTCAGCCTCCTTTGCTATAGCTATAAATTTGTTATTTGTGTCAGTGGGATACATAGCTGGATGCTGTGGTATGAAGACTAGATCCACATCACTCGGGGTAGCTGCGTAAGTTATTCACATCATTCTAGCCACAGACTGATAGAACCTTTACCCAAAATCACTCTGTTGTGTATCTGTAGGAAGGGAAAACTATTACAAATGTACTAGTTTTAAAGATCTTGTTGACACTGTTTTGTATCCTTCTACCTGTGAAGTTAGCCTCCTCTGCTTCCCATGAAACCAACCATACAGTTCTCAGAAGGAGCCATAGTAACCTCTTAAAAAGTGGCCTAAAATGGTTTTAATGCCCAGGATTCCATAGATCTGCCAGTGAGGTAGGAATTTCCATGCTTCCCTGCTTTAAAGCTTGCATCTCTGTCTCGGCACAGTCTCAAGATATAAGGCCTGATATATATGTCACTGCAGCACTGGATATTGTCCTTCTTGGGCATGAGCAGCGTAAGTGGTTCTGGAGTCTAGAATTTTGGAAGTAGTTTCTGGGGAGAGGTACTAGTGGTCCAGTGAGATGGTACTTTAGAACCTGTGGACAGGTGAAAAAATCTATTTACTACATGGCTCTGCAATTAGGTGCATAGATGTGAATGGTATCTGGATTTATAACAACACTTCAAAAGTCTCAGAGAGGTAGCCATGTTAGTCTGTAACTTTAAAAAATATATAGTCCTGCAGCACCTTAGAGAGTAGCCAAGATAACAACTACTAGTCTAGTAGCACCTTAAAAACTAACAAAACATATAGCTGGTATCATGAGCTTTCATGGGCACAACCCACCTCTGAATTTTCATGATTCATCTGAGGAAGTGGGTTTTGCCCACAAAAGCTCATGATACTATCTATCTATCTGTCTGTCTGTCTCTAAGGTGCTACAGGACTACTTGTTAAGGTGTTTAAAAAAAACAAAAAAAACCCCACAACAACCAAGACACTAAAGAAAATCATGGGCATGAAGGAAAGAATACTACCAATATACTAATGCCAGTTACGCTATGTATAAGAGAAACATACCTCATAAAATGTAAATTGGAATACTGTAGATCCCAAATAACTATCTGAAGGCTGTTTTTAAACATTAATTACATATTAATTGGTGTTTCAGTTACAAAGGTCAGTTAGGAAGAATTTTTAAGGATATGAGTAAGATGAATCTCTTGGCTAGAAATAAAATCATGTGCTATATTAATCCCTGGTATCACTCCTGTACTAAGTTGTTATGACTATGAGTAATATTTAAATGCTCTCCTCTTCTGCCGGTTGTCTGTCAGAAATTAAAGATTATTTATGTGGGCATACAGAGCAAGGGAATTAAATACACCAATTACAAACAGGAGAATCCAGCAAGAGAGTTAACCTTTTGCAGTGTGCTTTGAGAAGCCTGCAGGAGCATGGTCTTGAGAAATTACTCATTGCTTTATCCAAATTGAGCCAAGCAGACACTGCCTGTGGTACAGGTGTGACTCCACATGCTAAGCAGCTGACTGACTTTAGAAGCTACAATCTGCAGACTCAAATTTGCAATTCTGATTTGTTAAGGGATTGTAACTATTCTAAATGGAGAAAGTAGGGAAAGTCCCACTGGAACTTTCAGTCATACATGATAAAAGTAGAAGTTCATTTTAATCTAGCCTCTGAATCTGTACACATGAGGGTGCGTTTCTCTGCACTTATAAAAACACAAGTAGTTTTACAAGAAATTCTCTTGTGCAATCTTAAGATGAAGAAACAAAGAGCTGATAAAACAGACTAAATAAAACAGCATAAACACAAAGTGGTTTTTATATCTTGAATGCTTGTTGCAAAAGGTTAATCTCGGTTATCTTTCTAAAGGAAGAGGGGAATCTACTTGGTAAATTTTAATTGGCAGGTTACTCCAAGTAAAAGCAGTTATATGAAATGACAGTGAACTGAGATGAAAAAGAAGTTGGGAGACAAGGTTGGGTGGAGCTTGTGGAATGTAGGAGGAGACTAGAAAACACTGTAAGTGGAACCAGAATTGTGTAGAGCCCGAAAGTATAGGTGAGCAGTGTAAACTGGGTACAGAAGGAAAAGTGGAAGCTAGTGAAGGGAATTACAAAGTGGGAAAACAAGGTCAGAGAAGTATGTGAAGAAGATGATCTGTGGAAAAGATGATCTGGGAAGCATCTTTTTGCCTAAGTCGGAAGGGGACGAGGCAAGCAATGGTAAGTTGTGGGGCTCAGGTTATGGTAGCAAAGATGTAAGGTGGTGAAACTTTTCAGTGTCTTTTTTTCTTCTCTTAATCTATTTGGGTTTTGATCCACTAAAGCAAGAGACTTTACTTTGGGTTAAATTGGAGAGAAGTTGAATGTGTAATGTTTTCTGTCCAGAAGGCAGGAAACTAGTGCATGCAGAATACAGTTAGGGAAGTAAAATAAACCTTAACTGTTTCACCTGTAGCACTGCACTGTCTTGCGCTCCATTTCAACACAGGGAGTTGTCTGAATGAAATGTGCAGACCTACTTCAATATGGTTGGGGAAATCAATAGAAACCTGCAGTAAGACACTGGAAAAACTACTTGCAAGTATGTTTTCCCAGAAATGCTACACAACTACATACATTGATTTGACTGAACAGAGACTATGCCAAGAATTCTCTATGGGCAAATATTTCAAGTTACAGTTCAGTCCAATGTATCTGCAATTACTTAGACAAAAATAAATGGTGATGGCATCAAGTTGTTGGAGTGCAGGCTAACCATAGTCACATAACACTTTGTCAACTTGTATGGAATTAAAATTAACAGGGAAGAAGAGCACCACCAGTAAGGAGAAAAAAAAAGAGATTGAAACTCAGAAAGCAAGTGGAGAATAAGCCTAAAGGGGAAGGGACAGGGGGAGGGGCGACCCAAACCCAAGGGCTCGTCCATGAAGTGAGGAGCCACTAGCTTTTGAGATGTGGACCTACTGTACGATTTCAGAGGCACTTTTATGGTGTGATAACGCCTTGCAGCATATTCCAAGACCAGTAGAACAGGTCTAGGCTGTTTCACTTCAAAATGTAGGGATTTTTCCACAATGGAAACCTATATTACATCTGATTTCTGCGATGCTGTTTGGGGAGCGTACCAATCTTTCCATCACCTCAGTGAAACTTTTATTACAGTAAGAGCTACCAGAGCATCTTTTTAAGATCACATAGTAAGGGGCTAACCCCTACAGGCCAAAGATGCGCCGTTTAATTTAAGGGGTTATGGAGGTTTAGTGCTTCCAGAAGTGGCTGCGACGGGATAATAACAGAGAACTCTCATGAGGGGGGACACAAACAGGAGATCATGTGACATCTAAGTGGCAGTCACGCCAGCCGGGTTGCTGCTGTTTTGAGGCTTGCTGTCTGCAATTTGGCTATTGTCTTGCAGGCTCTGTTGTGTTGTTTGGAATTAGAGGTAGATGGGGCAAGAAAGAGCATTTTACATTGCACAAGATTCTTTCTGAAGCATCTGCCTTCAGATTCCAAGTTCTCTCTCCGCCTTTTTACAAGGACAAAGGGGAATAATGACCAGAGGCAAGCTGTGATGGTTGATAGTAGGTGGGAGACCCAATTGAAAGGGTTTTTTTTGGGGCAGACGTTTGACTGCACCAAATGTCACCTCTGCTGCCCACCCGTCAGCCCTTTGCATCCTCCCTTCCTGCTCTTCCCTCTACTGCTCCTCCCTAACCCGCCCCCCAGTGGGACATGTCCCGCTCCCAGTGTTCTGCAAAGAACCAGTCCTGGCAGGAGCACTCCGCACACCTGCAGTCTGGCTGGTGGGCTCCTTGCTCTCCTGCTGCTCTGGCACCCCCAGAAAGTCCAAGATTCTCCTGCATGAGGTGCTGCCCAGGAGGGAGCCCAGTTTTGTGTATGCCAGAGCCACCTAGAGCCCTGATCAGCACCAGCACTGGGGAATCTTTCAGCCCCTCAGATAAGCTGTGCAGTGTGGGATGGGAGTGACTTTCAGCCCATTTCAGCCCAAAGCACAGGCTCCACTGCTGGGGTTGCCAGGTGTCCGGTATTCTACCGGACAGTCCGGTATTTGCGCTCTTTGTCTGGTAAAAAAAAAAAAAATCAGAGAATACCGGACATGTGCAATGTCCGGTATTCTCTGATTTTTTTCCGGCTGTGCACTGGATGGAAGCCTGGCATGCGCGGGGGGAGTGGCTGGATGCGGGGCCACAATCGGCGCCAGGAGCCTGTGATTGCGCAGAAGCCTGGCAGAGGTGGGGGAAGTAGCTGGGACTCCCCCGCCCCCACCAGGCTTCCGCGCAATCACAGGCTCCCAGTGCCGATTGCGGCCCCACCTCCCAGCCGGGACTCCCAGGTTAGGAGGCGGGACTGCGATCACTGCTCTTGGTGCATCAGAAGCCTAGCGGGGACGGGGGGAGTGGCTGGGAGAGCCAGTACTTATCCTGTGTTTTTTTTTTGCTTGACCAAAATACTGTGTGTCTGGTATTTTTGGGGGGGACCATCTGGCAACCCTATCCACGTCAGCCCCCTGTGCAAGGGCTTAAAGTCACCCTACTTATCCCAGGGCCTGGACCCCAGGGGCTTCTCTGTCTCCTAAGCTTTGACCCCAAGGTAGGATCCACGTTTGGTGTTTCATTTCCTAAACACCCCTTCTCTGCCTTCATGGAGCAACAGCAGTGCTCCCAACACAAGCTACAGGGAGTAACACTTTTCACATTTTTCTTTCTTTAAAGGCACAGGACAGAATTTTCAAAAGTACTTAAGTCTAGTTTTTGAAAGAGACTTAGGAGCAGAGATGCAGAACTTTTCTACATAACTTTTTTTTTGTTATCAGAAAATGCTGATTTGCTAAACTATTTGTTTTCAAGTATGGGTTAGAGTTAGAGGTTAGAGTTAATCTCTTGGATTCAAAGTTGTTTTAAAATTGTTGAAATGTCCCATTTTGATACTTTCTAAATATAAACAGGGCGTTTTTGTCTTGAAATTGCTTTTTAGTTTGACCTTTTAGTAATTTATACTTTATAAGGTAAAAAAAATTGTACAAATAAAACAAAGATTTTTAAAATTTTGTCTTGATTGAAGACATTTTTTGCTATCTAAAATTCTTGATGGTTAGGAAAACCAGTCACTACCCACCTCTACTCATGGTCCTTGAGTGTCTTTGACATTCATTGAGACTTAGGCTACTGAGTTCCTAGATCACTTTATTGTCGTATCTATCTGAAAGCCCCCAGACATAGGCCTCGGTCTTAGGATTTGCGCCACAGATACAGTTCTATCAGGTAGTTTAGTTGTGGGGATATCTCTGAGCTCTCAGGCTGTGCTTGTTTGAATCCTGGAAATTGCAAGTTAGACTTCTTAACTGGCAAGAAAAGCTTTTGGAATGTCCATGAGTATCTATTTATATCCCAGAGGGCAGACTGCTGCAGGATCTAATGTTAAAACAGTAGCTCCAGGAAGGCCAGTTCTCAGGGTTAGAAAATACTCAAGATAGTGTAGTTATGCAGCTTGCCATGATGGGAATTTTAGCAGCAGCATTTCAGGATCTGCATCTCTTCAGTCCAGTGTAAAATGCTCTGTAAATGTGGACTAGATTTGGGTGGGATGTTTGGGGGACGAGGCTTAATATGCTAATAAACCATGGAGCTTTGGTTATGCCCTTAGAGGTGTTCCCATGCCATCTAGGCTTAGAGTACATTTGACCCAATCTAGCAGCTGACGCAGCATGTCTGAGACATCTCTAAGATTGTGGTAAACCTTCGCAGCATTTCAATGACACAGCTAGATCTGAATGCTGAGGCCTATTCTCCTTAGACCTGCCTCCTCTTAGGGTGATTAACACTAGTTAACCTCTCAAGAGTGGGAATCAATAAAGACAGTATTTCAGGGAGAAAGATTATTTAGTAAGTTGTTGTTGTTGGTAGTCCGTCATGTCCGACGATGACGTCTTGAACTTGCACAGGCTCATCGGTTGTGGACTCGCATATGGCTGAGGAGTCCAAGCCTTGAACGGCATGGGCATTCACAGTAAGGGCAAAGGAATTGTCCTGGCTCTGTCAGTGTTTCTGCTACTGTTGCTTTTTTCCTCTCACGAGCATCAATCAGGCGCATGCGTCGCTGCTCTTCGAAGTTGTCATACGCGTGTTGTACGAGAGCACACCAGCCTGTTCGGTCTTCTGCATGCTGCTCTAGCTGCTTTGGCTTTAATCCAGCATGAGCAATGTTGGCCTTTACACAGTCTTTATACCTCTTATGAGGCCTGCCTTGATTCTTTTTGCCCTGGGAGAGTTCACCATAGACGAGTTGCTTAGGAATTCTTGACTCCTCCATTCGAATGATGTGCTCTGTCCAACGAAGCTGGGCTTTCAGAATCATGGTTCAATGCTTGTGGTTCCTGCTCTGTCAAGGACTTCCAAGTTTGTGACTCTGTCCTGCCATCGAATATGCAGTAATGACCTCATGTTGCGTGTGTGGAAGCGCTCCAGTAGTTTCACATGTTTCCTATACAAGGTCCAGGCTTCACTTTCATACAGGAGGCTGGTCAAGACTACAGCCCTGTACACTTTCAGTTTAGTGGATTGTCAAATATTGTGCTGATTCAACACTCGTGCTCTCAGGCGCCAATGCCAGGATCTGCAAAGCCAATCAGGCATTAGATTTCTTTATCAAGGGAGCCATCATTGGCTGTCACCCTGCCGAGGTCCTTCAACGCGTCCACTGTTTTTAACTCTGTTCCTTCAATAGAGATTGAAGGGGGGAGAGAAGCAGATCCTGGAGCAGGCTGAAACAGTACCGTGGTCTTTCCTAGGCTGATGGTCAAACCAAAGAGGCGAGTGTTTTCAGCAAACTTGTTGACAATAAGCTGGAGATCAGATTGCTCATGTGACATAAGTGCACAGTCATCAGCAAAAAGGGATTCAAGAATGAGCCCCTCAAGCGTCTTGGTTCTAGCATTCAAACGACAAAGGTAATACCAGTTTAAAATGGCAGAATGAATTTTCCCTGCCACTTACCTTCCTCTCTTCTTGGGAACCTTTAAGCTTTTGTTTGAGTTTCTCGAGACTGAAAACACGAGACTGAAAACACGGTTTCAATTTTACTGAATCCAGCACTGTTTTAAGATAGAGTAAGCCAAATCTGCTCTAGCAATTTTGGCTGATATAGTAATGTTAATTGGGTATGACTTTTTTTTTCTAGACATTTTAATACCTACAAATGCCCTAGAATAGATGTAATTATACCACCATAAATTGCCTTTGCAGCAAAGGTTATGGTGCTTGCCAAACTAGTCTAAATTATACAGACAAAAGAACTTTTTTGATGATCTAAGCTGCATCAGCAGGAGCAGAATTTGCTGAAATACTCCTAGAATAGAAAAACACTAAAACTGTGTCTAGACTGGCCACTTTTTCCGGAAAAGCAGCCGCTTTTTCAGAAAAACTTGCCAGCTGTCTACACTGGCCGCTTGAATTTCCGCAAAAGCACGGACGATCTCATGTAAGATTGTCAGTGCTTTTCCGGAAATACTATGCTGCTCCCGTTCGGGCAAAAGTCTTTTTCCGGAAAACTTTTGCGCAAAAGGGCCAGTGTAGACAGCAGAGATTTGCTTTCCGCAAAAAAGCCCCGATGGTGAAAATGGCGATCGGGGCTTTTTGCGGAAAAGCGCATCTAGATTGGCCACGGACGCTTTTCCGCAAAAAGTGCTTTTGCGGAAAAGCGTCCTGCCAATCTAGACGCGCTTTTCCGAAAATGCTTTTAACAGAAAACTTTTCCCTTAAAAGCATTTCCGGAAAATCATGCCAGTGTAGACGTAGCCCCCGGATACATCTACACTGCGGGGCTATTTCGAAATAATCTATTCCGGAATAGTTATTCCGAAATAGCACATCTACACTGCAGGGAAGCCTCAAAATTAGTCCGAGGCAGGCTTCCCTAATGTAGACGTGCTATCTCGATTTAGAGCCCCAGGAGGCACTGGGGAGGAATAACTTAGAATGGCCCTGGTGAGGGGCTATTTCCAACTAGCAGAAGTGGAGCGTCTTATTTTCGGAATAAGTGTTACTCTTCGTAGAATGAGGTTTACAGATTTCTGAATAAGTCGTCTGTTATTTTGCAATTATAATGAGCTAACGGAATGGCTGTGTAACGCTCACGATGTTATTTCAAAATAATGCTAGTTATCTCAAAATAACGATAACCCTAAGTGAAAAGGAAATGGGATGGAGTCAGAGCCTTGGCTTTCATAAAACCTTTCACTTGTAGTTTGGCAAAAAAGCCCTGGTGTGGATGCTGCTTTCCAAATGGTCCTGACCAAGAGTGCATGTTCTAGTTCCAAGAGAGTTAATCTACAGTTAGTATGCAGGTTTGTCAGTTTCAGATCACTTTTGAGTATCCCACCAATGCAATCTTATCCTCTTTAGCACTACCTTATTACAGCTTAAAAATAAATACTGGAATTTAATCTTACTGTTCTTTTGTTTGTCAGAATTATTCATAGAACCATAGAATAATAGGACTGGAAGGGACCTCGAGAGGTCATCGAGTCCAGCCCCCCGCCCTCAAGGCAGGACCAAGCTCCGTCTACACCATCCCTGACAGATGTCTATCTAACCTGTTCTTAAATATCTCCAGAGAGGGAGATTCCACCACCTCCCTTGGCAATTTATTCCAATATTTGACCACCCTGACAGTTAGGAATTTTTTCCTAATGTCCAATCTACACCTCCCCTGCTGCACTTTAAGCCCATTACTCCTTGTCCTGTCCTCAGAAACCAAGAGGAACAAATTTTCTCCTTCCTCCTTGTGACACCCTTTTAGATATTTGAAAACCGCTATCATGTCCCCCCTTAATCTTCTTTTTTCCAAACTAAACAAGCCCAGTTCATGAAGCCTGGCTTCATAGGTCATGTTCTCTAAACCTTTAATCATTTTTGTCGCTCTTCTCTGTACCCTTTCCAATTTCTCCACATCTTTCTTGAAATGTGGCGCCCAGAACTGGACACAGTACTCCAGCTGAGGCCTAACTAGTGCAGAGTAGAGCAGCAGAATCTATTCCTTCATCCCTTTTCATAATTCCTTGCTTTTGTCTAGTTCAGATTATAATGTCTTTAGGGCAGGGACAGCATTGCTTGTATTTCTATAAAGAGCTGTGTAAATTTGAGTTTGTGGTGCTATGTAAACATTATGTAACAAGTAGAGAATGAAATAGGTTGACATTCTTGAACCTCTCTATGCCTTTGTATTAATGTATTGCTTTTGAAATGGCTTTTGTGGGGGAAAAACCCTAAAGAAAGTGTTTTGGTCTGAACTGTGGCATTTCATTAAGGTCATTCTTTATGTATGTTTGGCCAAAATTGAAAGGGTTTAGGTTTTTTAAAGTATTCTTTGTAATCCTAAAAACTGAAAGCAAAGTGCGAGGCAGGGAGGAGAACCTGTCCTTAAGGACTAGAAAGTCTGGAGGAGATCGGATTGCTTGAATCTGAGGCAGATACTACATTCTGGTAATCTGAGGAAGCAGGGCAAGCATGAATAGACTCAGTTATATGAATTTGCCAATGCGCTAGTTAGACTTTAAAGCTGAAATCTAACCAACTAGATTTGCCAGTTGTGTTACAGCCAGTATTTAAATGGAGTTTTATCTCCGAAAACCCCTTTTTGCTAAGACCAAGGAGTGTTAGCTGACTTTAATGCTGGATTTTTTTCAGGTCCACATTTACCTTAGATGGTGTTTCTCAGATCAGGCCACTTAATTCTTCTAGACCAAGCTGCAGTTTATCAATGCATCTGGCAGGGATGTTAAATTGTGATTAATCAGCTAATTGAGGAGTTGATGGAATTTCCATTGACTACTCAATTAGTTGATAAGGGGGGGGGATGCTCACTACCCCTGCTGCAGCTCCACAGTTTAAATGTAGTAGGAGCTGGGTGCCGCCCTGTTCTTACTACATTTAAAAGGCAGAGCTGCAGCAGTGGGGGCCAATCCCCATTTGCGCCAGGTCCCGTGCTGTGCCTTTTAAATGTAGAAGGAGCCAGGTGGCTCTTACTACATTTAAAATGCAGAGGCACAACAGTTGGGGACCCGGTGCGAGCAGGGATTGAAGCGGGTCCTGCACTGTACCTCTGCCTCCCCTGCTCCCCACATACACCGCGCCACCGGCTCCTGCTTTTTAAGCTGGCTCCCCCCAACACTGGCTCCTGCTTCCTCCCCCTTCCTGCTTCTGATTTAGAGGCAGCAAGGGGAGATGGGAAATGTGAGTAGTCAACTATTCAACCACTCTTTTACATCCCTAGCATCTAGAACCAGACATGTACAATCAATTATCAATATACAGTTAGTCAGTCAATGTGGACAGAACAAATATTCTAGGCTTGTATTGAAAACAAAATTACCATGCAGTCTCATAAAAAATTGACATGGACCAGTGTTGGGGGGGGGGGGGGGGGGGCAGCAACTATCCAAGGGAAGGGAACAATACAGATCTCTAAGATTTTCTTGTTATATTTACTAATAATCCTCCATTATAAATTCTCTACCTCCTAATGCACTTACTTCCAGTACAGGTTGAACCTTTCTAATCAAGCACTCTCAGGACCTAAATGGTGCCAAATCGTTAATTCAAATATCCCAATTTTTAAACAAATTCTTCTATTTTTCTAAAGGTTTATATCCAGGTTGGGTGCTTATTGTGCCTGCCTCCCTTATGAATTGGCTTATGAATATAAATATGCATAACTTCCGTAGATGCTTTGGGCAAAATGCCTCCTGTAACCTATTAATTTTTTATAATACAGTCTACTGGATCTGTATTTCCTATTTTGGTGCATGTATTATTCTTGTATGTAAAGTTAGAAATATGAAGTATGAGACTGTTTATAGTTTTAAATATGCTAATAAAAGCCATTATTGGTTTTCTCCCTCCCCCTCCACCCCTCCCCCCCTGTTTCCATCCAAAGCCTTAATGATTTGGTGATTAAGTTAGCATCTTGAAAATAGCCTTGTTTGTCCTGTATAGGTGATTGGACTAGTAAGACATGCAACCATTCCATCTGGTTTTGGGATTCCGTTTTGATGCAGGTATTTTTCCACGGAAAGGGGAATGTAGAATAAAAGATTCCTGCCCTGGGGAAAAGACTATTTAAGCAAGGGAAAGTTATCAGCCCTTTATCTTCGATGGATGTGACACACTCCAAAGAGGGCTGGGGACCCAGGTCAAGATAAGAGGTGGTCTCTGACCTGAAGATTATGCCTAGAACAAGAATAGCTCATTAGGGTAAGAATCTGTTTGCAATAAGTTTTTAATGAGTTAGAACTAGCTATGTGTTTTCTTTTCATTTTAACTTCGTAACTTACTTTGATCTGTTTTCACTTGCAACCACTTAACTCTTACTATTTGTATTTAATAAAAACACTTTTGTTTATTATCAGGCTCAGGGTAAATAATTGTTTTTTGGTGGGGTAGGAGGGGACAGTCAGTGTGCATATTTCTCTTTCATTGATAAAGAGGGTGAACTTCCTCATGAGCTTTCTTTGTGTAAAACTTTTTCACAGATACACAGATTTATTTGGGAATTTGACCCCTTTTGAGGGTTGTATTCCTGGGAGCTGTGCCATAGAACAGTGCCGGAGCTGAAGTGGTTCAGTGTCTGTGTAGCTCTGCAGGAGAGTAGTCACCCCAACTCTGTGCCTTATTGTGGGGAGACCAGAGAATCTAGCCCAGCAGGACAGGGTGATGGGGAGTTCCAGAGAACAAGAAGGCAGGTATCAGTGGCATAATCCGCACACCAGGGAAAAATCCCAATGGGTCGTCTATGACCGCACCCCGTCACACTTGTATCTTTGTTCTTTTCTCTTCTGGCATGGTAAAATTCTTATAGCTTCCATAGTGCAACAATAATGTAGAGAGAACAAGCAAACATCCTCTATAGTTTCTGTATGATACATTCTCTGATGATGTTTACTACATCTCATTTCATATGTTTTAGGGCATATCATCAGATGAGACATTTCTTTGGAGAAATAAGACATTGTTCACTAAGAGGCATAGATCTGATTCATTGGACAGACAAATGTACAGTTTCTAATTTCATGTGAAAGATATTAGCTGCTTGGGGTATCAGGAACTTAGATCTCTGAAATGTACAGCTTTTTGGGTCATCAAGCAAGCTATTCCTAATGGGGCTACACTTAGACTTCCTACTTATCTGTGGCTCTTGGTCAATATACAGATAGTAGAGCACTTGACACAGTGGGGAAAAAAGGGGCAGTTATTCTCTGGAGCAATGTTAAGTGCCTCAAGAGAATCTCTTGGCTAAGAATTCTCTGTAACTAGAGCAAAAGAGAGAGAAATTGTATCCATATGAGGAACTAATTATAGTCTTAAGACTCCTTATTAAGCATCTGAGTTTGCCTTTCCTGGAAACATTGTACTTCAACTTTAGTTTAATTGATACTTCCAGAAAAGATTTCCTGTCTTTTGGGATGGACATGCTGACTTTCATGCTAAAGATTTGGAATATACATGGAGTGATCAGTGCCAATCTTAAGTTGGGAACCTTGTTTCTAGTTAAAAAACATCACATTTTAGGCAACTGTTGGGTGTTTTATATCTGGGACAAAATGGTCCTATTTGATGGATTTCACTGGTTGCTGAATAATATATTCAATGTGATGCAGAGCTGGTAAAGTATTATAAGAGAGTATTTGATAAACTATTGTATAAGCATTGAATAAACTCTCAAAAATCACAAGATTTACTGGGTAAGACACTTATTATTACACCTGTCTGGTATCAGCACCCAACATGAACCAATAAGCCAGGTAAATTTTGGCTCAGGCATTTCTGCAGAGATAATTTTCTGTCCTTTTTATTTTTCTTATAGCTCCTTCTGCTGGCCATAACCCCCTCTAGGGCACAGACTGATAACATAGCTGAAAATTGAGCTTAGGCATAGCTGCGGAAACTTGTATCTCCTCCTAATAAAGAATATAGATTAGAAACCTTGTTGGAAGGTCAGCCTCTGAGAAATGAGAAGCCTACTATCCAACTGCCTGCCTGCCTTTGCTTAGCTGGCAGAATGGATGCAGGCATACTAGCCTCAACTGGTGGATCTGAGCACTCGTAGGGTTAGTCGTGTAAAAATAAAAATAGTGAGTCTGATGTGAGAAGAATAAACAAAAGTGCAGAGAAGCTGTATGTGGAGAGAAGGAGCTATGTCAGCATTGTGAGCTAATTAGCAGTCTAGTCTTAGGGAAGCTCACAGGCAAAAGAATTGCATTGACTACAGAATTAGAACCAAAATAGCGATGCATGTCTGCTAAAAGGATAGTTGTCACAAATCAGTAGGCTGTGTATCTGAGGTTAAGCGGAGTAGGGCACAGGCTACTATGAAGTTATTGTATGTAGCATTCAGCAAGAGCAATCTGAAATGATTCAGAGATAGGTTGTTGAAAGAACGGAAAAAGCATTCAAGTATAAAAAATGCCTAACTGGTGTCTGCAAATGAAAATTGCAAATGTAATATTTGATCTTGATTGAGTGAATATGACACAAACCAAAAATATTAGTGTCCATTTACATTACTAACACTTTCTGATGTCCACGAGAGAGCTGAGTCACTTACTTTGAAAAAAAATGAGCAATGCTTGAAGGAGGCAACAGACAAGCATGGTATCAAATTACATTTTAAAAAAGACCTTAAGATAAATATTAATATTACACGATTAAGTACTAAAAAGTCAGGAAATGCCAGGGCTAAAATTGAGTCCTTAAAGTGCAGTCTGGAACTAAATGGTCACATGCATTTCTCAAATAGCACAATGTATCATGCATATTTTATATACCTTTCCTATAAATGACTAATATTTTTTGATATTACTATTTCCCTGTGTTATGCCAGATAGGGACAATAAAAGCCATTTATGCCTTTATCATTCACCAGTTGCATGGTGAATGAACCTGAGTTCTTCACTCCACAAATTATAAGATACTCTTTATGGCTGTAGGAAAAAAATTGCATGATCCCGTGTGTAATGTGAAATATGATGTGATCATGCAGTTAAAGACTATCTCAATACCATATGCACAAGAAGGGAGAATAAGTTGCATTTCTTGACTTTTCAGTGCAGAATTAATGTCTCATAATTAATTTTAATAGACTATTTATAAAATAAATCATTTGGAAAAGGTGGGGGGAACAGGTTGCTGGTACGCTGTTAGTGCACTTCCCTGTGAGGCTTGGTCTCCTTCGGAGTTATTGTTTCAAAAAAATTTTTAAAAATTGCTGTCCATGTCTGAAGTCTGCAATTTTTTCCAGTGTTTTCTAATTGTCAAACCTCCACCAGTTTTCATTACAGCACTTAATAACCACTGACAAAGGCTGTTGCCCTGCTAAAACCTCAGTTTTCTAGCTACAGTCATTTCACCTGCAGAGCTGCTGAAAGAGGTTGCCAGAACTTGTTGAGGTAAAAGTGTAATGTTGTTCACTCTCCTTTTGTATATAACAGCTCAAAAGTTTTCTCAAACTTCCAAAGAAACTAGATATGGAAGATTTCAGTTTAGTCAGTGAAACTTGAGGAAATAACTGAAAATAGTGCATTATATTAGAAATATATAAGCAAGTGAAAATGCAAATATTACTAGCCGTCTCCATATCGTAGGAGGTAGTCCAATAAGGGGAACCAGTTGCCATAGTTCAGGGCTAAATGCACTTTCAGCATCTCTAAGTGTAATGCTGCAGGTGAAGCCCTATTGCTTTTATCTTTCTGGGAAAATTATGGGATTCCTCCCTGACTCTAGAATGGGCCCTGTGGTGTAGCACCGTGTGAACTGACTTCCTCAGCATACCTGACTGCATTAGAGTCCTGCCAGTTTTCTCTTCAAGAACTGTAACCATTGTGTCCATAGTGACACACAACAATCTTTGCAAAGTGAGTATTCAGTCTTAATAATCAGAACAGAGCATCACGAAAGCAAAGGGTTAGAACTAGGGATGTAAAATCCAGTTTAAAAAAGTTAACCGATAAATATATGTAAGCAGTTAACCAGCATCCCACACCAGGTGGCTGCTGCAGCTGGGTGGACCCACTACACCATGGGTGGAGGTTGTTTGGGCCAGGCAGAGACTTGTGTCATGGGAAGGAGGTTGCTCTGAGCCAGGCAGGGTCCGCCACACCACATCATGGGTAGGAGCTGCTCTATCCATGCTAGGTTGAGCCCACCATGCCACACTGGGGGCAGGGGCCTCCTCTGGCCAGGCTGGGCCACCGCTTAACCAGTTATCCTATAAGCATACTGATAAGGTGAAAACTGATTTACCCTTAAATCCCTCGTTGGAACTAAGGATGTTAAAGACCAGTCAACTATCTAATAAGCATGTGCTTATCGGACACTCATTTGACTAGTCAATATATGAGATAGGCAGCAAAGGGGGAGGGGTACTTCAAAGTGGCAGCTCCGCATAGCGGTTCTACCACTTTGAAACCCCAAGGCGGTCGCTACATAGCTGATCCGCAGATCAGCTGTGTGGCGAGCTGCCCCTTTAAAATGCCTCCTCTGCGTGATTCAAAGGGGTAGCTGTGAAGCCCAGGGTCAGCTATGAATCCCCTGCTGGCCCAGGGCTCCGTGGCTTTGAAATTCACAAGAGCCCCCACTAGGGACTCTTGTGCATTTCAAAGAAGGCACCCTTGTGCAGCCCAGAGTCAGCGGGACTTCCCACTGGCCCCTGTACGTGGAGTTCCCCATTCCTCCCAGGAGCTTTTGTACATTTCAATGGAGGAATGCGGAAGTGCCTGTCAACTAATTAATTAATCGCTTTTTAACATCCTTAGTTAGAACACAACAATCTGCACATACATCTCTTCTTGATCTTATCTAAAGCTTATCCAGAAATACCACCTCCTTCTCACCTCTTCTCCCCCCCCCCCCCCCCGCACATCTGGAACTGAGTCTGCTTCCCCGCTGTTCCTCAGTCTCTCTCTCTCTGTCTTTAGGGGCGGACTTTCTTCAGTCCTGAATCTCCTTGTCTCTGTTGAACTTGGCCAAACCAATTTGTGTTGTAGGGCGATTTAAACTTCCAAATAGTTGATTCTCTGTGTTGTCTATTAATTATCGCTAAGTGGGTGGCTTTCAGAAGTGTCTGCACACTCTTGTCTGTATGCATGCTAACTCGTGTAATCCTTAACAATGAATAGATCTGAATTAGCCTGCATTAGCCATTAGTAATCATATCAAATGCTCTAACAATCACAGAGATGTGTATATATAATATTCATAAAATATTACAGGCCTTTTCCATCTCCTTTTCATCAGTAGCATCCTTAATTTGAAAGTTCCCCTGTCCCCTTGTATGCCATACTGATCAGAACAATGATTCATCCACCCCAGTATCTTGGTTCCAGTCCTCTAATACTGTTGATTTTAACAAGGATGTGTCTTAGCTGGTAGTACAGCCACTTCATGTTTTTGTAGCGTCTCAAGGCCTTGCGTTTAAGAGGCCTTGTAATCTGATTAGTAACTTCAGGCTGACTTTAACAATATGGAAATGAATAGCACTTCAGACCAATGGCGCTTGGTCCTCAGCCATGGGAAAACCAGTTTCCAGGTACAAGACTTACCTTGTATAGGTTGTTTGTTTGTTTTTTTGTTGCTTGGTGGTTTTTTGGCACAGACACCTGCACCTCTGTGTGCTAAGCACGAGTCTCTTTGCATAGTTGCATTTCCTGGTAGCTCACTTCTTTTATAATAAACTTATTTCCCCTTTTCTGGATGATAACCTCCTGAATTTTGTGGTAGGGTTGGATCAGCTGCATCCTGTCTGAATATTACCACCAGATCAGTGACAAATTAAATACTCATTGAGGATGAGTATAAAAGGAAATGTATAATGACAAATTAAAGATTTTGGTATCTTTTATTTCCTGTAGATGCCTGTGGAGGGGGTACAGGAACAACAGACAGAATCTACCAAAGGGCGATGCCTGCGACGTACCGTAAGCGTCCCATCTGAGGGTCAGTTTCCTGAATATCCACCAGAGGGAGCCACTAAGCTTGGTAAGTTACACAATTAGAAAAGCAATGTACTAATTTAAATGTATAGTTGATTTATTGCTCTGTGTTAAAGAACGTGTTTCTCATCCAGCATTGCTGTAGTCGGTTTAGATCGATAGCAGTTCAGCTAAATGTTAGTGAAGCTCGTCGGAGAGTCACCATTGTTTATAATTGCCTGCCAACAAAGTGACTTCAGAGTGCTAGGATTTATCTGAACATCAGTGAGGTTACTGTTGAGTCCTGGGAGGGAATACTGCACAGCACTGAGGTTTAGAAACCTTACAAATGCAGTTATAAGCAGCTCTGGGATTTAGAACCCTGAATCTGTGAGCTCATGTCAATAGTGCTACATGCTTTACAGACATTTTTTCATGGCTCCTGGCTGTTTGTTTGAGCTCTGACTTGGGTATGATCTACCTTCTTTAAGCTTCTTAGAAGTTCTGTGGCTTTGTATTGTAGTGAGTATTGAGCTACACCTAATCTCCAGACCTGATCTCCCTATCAGAAATATTGTCCATTTGAAGGTGTGGCTTCCCAAAGAAATGAATGAGCAAGGGACTGTGCCAGTGTTATCATACTTGCCGAAAAATGGAAGGCACTAAGGAAAACTGAAAAACAGAAGAGCACTTACGATAATCGCGTTTACCCAAGGCCACATTTGGACCAGTTTCCTGTGCCCTTTCTCTCCTCTTCAGTCAGGCCTCCCAGCAGTAGGGAATAATGAAAGCAGCAATATCACAAAGTCAATTCTTGTTTCCAGCTGCAACTAGTGAAGGAGTATAGTCCAGGAGTAGGCTGGCACTTGCTGCTGGGGTTAGGAACAGTTCTGCCGTTTTCCCGAAGCAAAGTTGTGATCCTGGAAGAGAGCTAGCTTCAAGAATAAGTTGTAAGTGGGTCTCTAAGCAGAAAACTACATGGGATACTGACTACTTGTAAATATGCAGTGTACATAAAAGAGGGGTTTTAATCACAGCTGTGGCTGTTTCTTTTTTTTTAAATCGTCTACAATTACATGCATAATAAATTGCATGCTCTAAAAAAGATTTTTTTTCTGGGTCGTAAAGCCTGTCGTAGATTTCTAAAGAGCAGAGTAGAGTTACAGTAGCTGTAAGGCTGTCTTTGTGAAGCCCCATATCTCACATTTTCTTCTTGAAAACAATTTCCTGGATGGGCAGGCAGGGAGCTTTTTCTCATTCTTGCATTTGCCGTTTGGAAAGAGAAATGCACTTTAAACATCTGAATTATTGTTAAAGAATGGAATTGTCTTTCAAAAGTTCTGTCTGCACTGCCTTGGAGCCCATTAACTGCACAGAATGGTGACTGAAACATGAAGGGACATACAAATCTTTAGCACATCTAGCACGTAACTGTCTTGCGATGGTGGCTACAGCGATGCCACGGGAACTCCTGTTTTCAGTTTCAGGTGACATTAAAAACAAGGAGTAGGCAGCATTATTTACTTCAAATGTAAGCAAACTTGCTTGAGAGGACAAGATGTAGGACTGAGTGGACTTGTAGGTTCTGAAGTTTTGCATTGTTTTATTTTTGAATGCAGGTTTTTGTACATAATTCTACATTTGTAAGCTCAACATTAATATAGTACTTGCATTAGGTGAACTGAAAAAATACTATGTTTTTTACAGCGCAAATAGTTGTAATAAAAATAAGTGTAAAGTGAGCACTGTACACTTTTTCTGTGTTGTAACTGAAATAAAAATAGTTGAAAATGTAGAAAACATCCAAAAATATTTAAATAAATGGTATTCTGTTGTTCAACAGTTTAGTATTTTAATTGCTTGACATACTTAAATTGTTTGCATATTTTTATATAGCTATCATGATAATTTTGCTGGACTATAAAGGCCACCTAATTCAGTACCTAAGAGATGTGGGCACACAGAGTGGGAGGGGAGCAGGAAAAATATGGTGATCAAGATCATGACTGAAGGGGGGAGATGTACAGTTAGGAAGATTTTAATGACTGATCGCTCTGCACTAGATCTGACTAGAGACATGCTTTATCAGTCACCACAAAATCCCTCGCAATTTGTGGAAGTTTGGGAGGTGTAGAGAACACGGTGAAAAGTGTATTTTTATGAACGTGGCAGTGAGCAAACCAATGAAGGGAAAGCATAGCGAATAATTGTGTATTTAAAAAAAAAAACAGAGAAAGAAACAGATGGCAGTGGGCAGAGTGTATCACCAGCAGCATAGATAACAAGTGGACCAAAATAGTCTTTGAATGGACGTGAAAAACTGAAAAGCACAACAGGAGCAGATAAACTATCCAGCAGCTAAATAGCTCTGTGAAGTGGATAAGAGTATCAAACTTGTGCTGAGGAAGTATGTGCTTGACATGGAAACAGCAAACGTGATAGCTTATGAGAGTGTCTGAAGTTACTACCCAGAGATGAGGTCTTACAGCTGGATCTATTAAGAAGATTTATGAATGATATTTGCATTTTTCCTGTAAGTAAGATTACTATGCAAGCCTGAGTATCAGAAATGAAATAATTGTTAGGTAATTAGTTGACTACAATGCTACAATTATGCCAACATACGGTGCTGAACCAGCTTTTCATTGACTTTGTCACTTGACAAAACATTATGCTATATTACTGTATGATGAGACTATGCATATAGTTATAGGGCTATGTTCATACTAGAAATAATACTGATTCTTAGGATCAGTACAGCTGTCTGTAATCAGAATACCATGCAAGCACCCTAACACAAATCCTGTGGAGTATGTAATTATGCATTATCCACGTTATAAATAAGAAAATGAAGCCCAGAGCAAGACTGTTGCAGGCACGAAGATAACACAAGAAAGTAGACATTTTGCTTATTTTGGAAAGGAACAAAAACACCAATCACTGGATTGGTCATAACATGTTGACGTATATTGTGCTTCACTGTCTGGCTCATCTACTATACAGTTGAGAGAGTTTGTGCGTGTTGGTCAGTCTGTCCATCTGTGAGTCTGTTTGTTCAAGAATTGCTGAATGGTAGAAGCCAAATTCAGTAGGCAGCTTCCTCGTATCGGAACTTTAAAGCAAGGTCACAGTTTGATTGTGCCAGGCCAATGGAATGTGTGTGGAATGCGATTTGTTTCTCATCAAATGGAAAGGGAGGGCTGTGAGAGCATGGACAGTCATACTCCAGAGTCACCATGGGGAGTGGGGGCTCAGCAAGCACAGGGGACAGGTATACCCCTGAATGACCACAGGGAGGCAGCAAGCAAGTCAAGAGCTGTCCCGGGGAGCAGACAGCAGCTGCCCCCACCCCTTGCCCTGACTCCTGCACCCCTCACCCTCTTATGTGAGTGCCTCCTCACACCGAACCCTGACTCCTACACCCTAGCCTTGACAGACCCAAGCAACGCTAGATAAATCTTCCAGTTCTAAAAGTATCAGAGGGATAGCTGCGTTCGTCTGTAACTTTAAAAACGAGCAGTCCTTTGGCACCTTATAAACTAACAAATATATAGTATCATGAGCTTTGATGGGCAAAACTCACTTCTTCAGATGAGCTAGAGTGGAGAAAAAAGGTGGACTATCAGGATTATAACAGAAAAAGAAGGGAGAGGAAAGAGGGAAAAAAATTACCTGTCAATAGTAGTGTAGGTGCTAATGAGGCTGAGTGGGCTGGAAGTGTCCCATACTTAGCTTTTGATATCGATGGTGTGATAAATGTAAGGAAGACTGGCTTTATAGTTAATGTCTTTGTTAAGCCCGAGGGAAACTGTGTCAAATTTGCATATGAAGGTCAATTCTGCACTCTCTCTCTCTCTCTCTCTCTCTCGCTCTGTAGTTGGCTTGTGAAATTCCTTTGTAGAAAAATGTCTACTTTTAAATCCGTTAATGAGTGCCCAGTCAGGTTCAAAAGTTCCCCTGCAGGTTTATGTGTGTTACCATTTTTGATATCTGACTTCTAGTTCTAAATACTAAAGGAATATCTATTGAGAGGAAAGTTACCCAACTGCTGAAGAGGCTGCATATGGTTATTCTTTCTTACCCAGATTTGTAGCAACTTTGTGTGTAACTAAGGCAATTCCGCGTGAGGTTAAAATCCACTGTGAAAATAGATTATGAGTAACTCTGTGTGTGGTATTGAGAGCTATTGATGTAGGAGGTGGGCTCTCAACCATGAGAGCACATAGCTTCAGGGGCAGTTCTATTTTAAATATCACTGCTAAAAATGAACCTTTTTTTGTGTTTAACACTAGTTCATTAAAATCTAAGTCTGTGACGTGCTAATCTTCATATGGTGAGCATATGAGTCTCCAGGACTGGCATCACACAGGAAATTTAAGAATGAGTTTCATGAAATAGTGTATCTTCTTAATTTCCTCTCTGTTACCCTCCTTATAATTATTTAAGGTCCATTTGGTAGCTTAACTCTTGTTTAGAAAGGTGGTTTTTTTTTAGTAATTTCTCATGGTTTATATATTGATATTTATGAACCGCACAGAAAGAGCCCAAATTAATTTCACTCATTCATAATGTCACATCAGTAGCACAGAATCACTTATCTCTTTCTTAGTGGGGCCGCTATGTTTCTGCTGTCCCCCAAACACATATACAATCAAATGCAAAACAAAATCAAATTGACAAAGTTTAGATGCTAACATCTGGGGGCAGTTTATGTGATATTTTGTACCTTGTTTTGGCAGCATCTGTCAAATGCATTCCAAAGGGTAGGAAATGAAGAGGCAAAAATCTCTCTTAATTAGTGCTTCAGTTATCAGGAAAGAATTACCCTACAAGGAAGAGCCTGTAATTAGTAACTTCTAATTGGAAGTAAGACCAAGCAAAGTTGATTCTTAAGATTTACTTGGTGCTTAGAAAAGCTGTAATTGATGCAAATGAGGAAAGCCTATTGAGAGAGGAAATCCTTTGGAAGACAGAAATTCAAGACTATTGGACCTAATGAGGCAAAGTACCTTTTATTTATCTGTGAATTTGCAGAATTTTGGTGCACTTTCACTTAGGGTTGCCATATGGTTTAACCAAAAATACCAAACACCACCACCCCCACCCCCCAAAAAAACAAAAAAAAACCAACACTGGGGGAAAACGTTCTGTTGGGGGAGGAGGGAAAGGACTCTGAGTTAAGCAAAAAAATAAAATAAAATAAAACAGTATTAAAACAGCATGGCCCTTTCAGTGCTTGCAGAGTCAGAATAGGGGTAGGAACAGGAGAGAGGTTGAGCACTAAGACCCAGGGAAGGCATTGCTTCCCCTTGGTCTTTAAGCTTTTTGCTGGTGGTCATTTTGTTTTCTTGATCAAGCAAGATCGCAGTTTCCCTGCAGAACCAGGTAAACTCAGTGTGTCGAAGGGTTGCCAGATGTCCGGTATTTTTGCCTCCTGGCAGAGGTGAAAAACAGAAAATACTGGACATTTTAGGTGTCCGGTATTTTCTGAATTTTTTTACTGGATAGGAGGCGAAAATACCAGACTGTCCATGTCAATACTGGATACCTGGCATCCCTACTTTAACTTAGAGCACCAAATTCATAGATAAAGCTAATTGGTCTTAAAAGAATTTGAGAGGGATTAATAGCAGTGGCTAGAGAAGCAGGTCCGGTGTGAATAGGCGCTGGGCAGATTTCAACATCTTTTTTAAATATGCACTTCAGCTTTTACTAGCCTAAACTGGGGAAAAATGCCTCATTATGCCTGACTCTGACTAGAGATTAAGAATAATGTTTTCAGAAGCATCTAAATCACCTTTTTAAAAGTTACAGGGCAGGTAAGGATCTATGTCAAGTTTACAAATGAGATTCAAACTCCCACATCACTCAGATGCATTTGAAAATGCACCCTTAATTCCCTGTGTTCAACTCCTTTGTGATGTCCGTGTCTTTTGGAATGTCAGCTTGCAGCATCCCAGCCCACCAGCTCTGAAATTCTATTTTACGTTTTTTCATAAGAGCAGGAGCAGTCCAGCCACTAGTTGTCTCTTGCTTTCTAGCTGTTGTAAAGGCATCTGGTATGACAGTACACTGGGGAGGCAGGGGAGGGAGAGAGGAAATCTAAGCAATACAAAAGATTCCTGACTTGATGTGACTTTGATTATCCACTTGCCCCAATAGCTACTGAACTAGGACACTTCATCTACTAATGTATAAACTGAACTTAGAGGAAGAAGATGAGAGTATGCAAGAGACTGTGGAATGCGGAAAAATTTGGTGGCAGAAGTTGCAGTTTGATTAGTCATCAGGGAATTTGGACAGTATTTTTCCTCATTAAAACAGCCAGGGAATGCTGGCATGAGTTTGCAATTTCAATTGCGTACAATCAATATTGCTAATAGAGATGAATCTACATCAAAATGCCAGATCCACGTTTGCAGTCCAACTAACTTGGTAAGGTTCAAATACTGATAAATGTAAAGGAGTTCAAATATCTGCGTTTCCAAGTCTGTGGTTTTGGTTTCAGTCCATTTCAGATTCCTTGCTCTACGTGCAGGAAGCAGGTTCAGCTACAGGATACTTTCTTTAGGTCCAAGTAACTGGATTTCCAGCTTAGTTTTAAGTGTTGTCTTATATAGTGAAATGCTAGGGTGCCTGTTGCTGGGTGTGGGCACTGATGTTTACTCTTTGTATCTTCTTCATAAAATGTTCCCGTTTTTTAGTTCATGGAACTTCTGCCAAACCAAAGCATCATGAGGAAATTTTGCATTTTTTTTGAGAAAATGATGCTTCAGTCTGTTGTCTGGATGTTTGCACAGCCACTTCTGCCCCACAGATTCACACTTGTGCATTCCAGAGGGTAGCAGAAAAGGAGGGAGATGATGGAAATTATTCTAGACATGGTTTTCCAACTTTTGTCGTCACTGGCTTCAATACTGCTATATGCTAATGGAATTTAATTGTACCTACAGCCTCGAATATTATGTGCTGCATTAGACCTTCCTCATTTTAACAAGACCTTCTGATTTATGGCCCTGATTCAGTAAAGAACCTCAAGCAGTGAGAGGCTACATGGCCCAGTGGATAGGGCACAGGACTGGGACTTCCATCTTCAGATCTGTGCCAGCTCTGACATGACCTGCTGTGTAACCGTGGGCAAGTCTGTATTTCTTCTCCTACTCTTTATCTACATAGACAGTACACTCTTTGGAGCAGCCACTCTCCTTTGCTGTGTGTTCGGTTTGTTCAGTGGCATCTGCAAAGAGGCTCTATTTCAGTGCGGGCCTTTAGTCCACTTGTACAAGTGGGGAGCTTTTTGTTGTGTGTCTGGGTGAGCAAAGGCTGTGCCTGTGTGTGGAGGCTTGAAACACTCTGCTGGGAGAAGCAGTCAGACACCTTCAGGGACAGATTGTATCTGGAGGATTGAGACTGCCACTGGTAGAAATCTTAGGAGCCAGTTTCCTGACCTATCACTCTTGAGTTCATTCCTAACTAGGGATGGTAAAGGTTAACTGGTAAGCATTACCCAGCCCCGTGGGGCCCACCGCAGGCAGGGGCTGCTCTCTTGCTTGTCTTGTATGTGACATTTATACACACAGAGCGTGTGTGATGTGGGGCAGGAGCTGTCTTGTTTTGTGTATACGGGGCCTCTTGCAGCTGAGCCCTCATCAGGGCTTCACCTGTTACCATAATATAAACAGAATAATTATCTTCCCCTGTTTTGCAGGAGAAGCTACCCAGGAACAGGTTTCCATTCCTGGGGAAGTTGAGTTCTGCATAATGGGCCGCTCCTCCCCTTACACTGCCTAAGACAGACAGCACTTCAGCCCTTTCTACTGCCCTGTCTGAGGGAAGATCCTTGGTAGTGAAGTATCTCCCTCGCCTTGCCCCTTGTGCTCGCTCTTTATAGCAGTAGGCTGAGAGCAGGTGCAGGATTCCCTTGAACTCCTGTGGAAAGAACACAGGAAAACGGATATGGGTAAGGAAGGCAAAATGGCAGGTGGACAAGTTAAGCAGCGGGAGAAGGATGGAAAAATGGCAAGTTTGGTGGATTTAGTGCAAAGAGCATTTCATGACAGCTTGACAAAAAGATGGATTATGTGGACATTTGTGCTGCTGATATGCCCCATTGCAGTAGATATGGGGTTCTAAATATTAATGTTCCTATTACAATATTAAATACCATTGCTCCTGTACTATAGATGGGGAACAGAAACAGTACTATCTGATGTGCCCAAATCCCTCAATGTCAGTAGAGGCACAATGTCAGGACCTGTATTAGAACCCAGGTCACTGACCCACTTGACTTCAGGGTCCCAGGCAGATCCAATAGCCAGAATTTTCAAACTTGATGGCTCAAAGTTAGATATTGAATAAGCAATCTGAGTTTCAAGAGTGCCGAACACCTGCAGTTGCCATTGACGCAAGCAGAAGAAATGCATGCTTGGCAGCTATGAAAACCAAGCTAATCTGAAGTCCTTAATCAAGGTGTCTGCCTCAACACACTAGAGCTATTTTGGTCTTAGTTCCCTAACAGAAGACTTCGAAAAAACAAAATTGTGAAATCTACTGAAGCTAATATTTTTTTTATTTCAAATGTATTTAACTCATTGTCTCCCAGCTCAGATACCCAAGAGCATACACAGTTGAGGAATGGTTTTAATTCTTTCTGAACTAGTGATGGTTTCATACTTTAATTACTCAGAGTGGAACTCATTTTAACAGTGAAATTCCACTTTCATCTGATCCACCATGCGAGGGGAAAAATGGTTAAAAATGAGACACCAGTTTCTTTTGGGGCCAGATCCATTACTGAAACGGGTGACAACACTATCAGATGACTAGTCAGCAATCCAGAAAGCCTGTCTCAACATAGTTCGAAGGAATGTGACCAGTGGCTTGGAAATGGTGTGAGCAGCAGAATATTAGTGAAGTAATACGTCATTTGATTGCTGCTTGGAATGTGCATCTACTGTCTGGTTCTGCTAGCTACTCTTCAGCATTTCCAGCTAGAGGATGATTGTACCAAGGAAACACACATTCCGTAGTCTTCCATCAGGTAAAAAATTTGGTGGGAGAGAACAGTAAAGAAAGACGTCTAGCATTAATTCAGTGACTTCTGCTCCTCATCCGTAATGTTCTCTGTACCTGTAATAAGTCGTGCCTTGTGGTTTGCACGTTCCAGTTGAGATGAATACTCTGTGGGATGGAGAAATAAAGCTGTTCAGACAATAAATTTACGGGGTGTGCCAGTCTGTTGCAGTCCTTCCTATGCAATAAAGTGTCTTGAATGATTAGCCGATAAAGGAAAATAATTTTTATCATGGCTAGAAACAGCCCTCTGGTCAGTGAAAATCTGCAGTGCTGCAGTCCGGGTTAAATTAGCTCCTTGAGCTAATGGTGAGTTTAAGAAAGGGACAGATGTTTTGAAGAAATAGGCTCATGCCTTGTAGCTGGACAATATTCTGAAGAGGAATTTGCCTGTGAGGACTATCTAGTTAAAAGTAAAGAAGGGAGTTGCAGCATACAGCTCCCGGTGTCTGTGTTTCTTCAGTGTGGATATTCTGTCTGGTTTAAAGACTTTTCCTATCAGAGTTGTGTGTCTGCCATGTTGGCATTGCAAAATGTCCTCCAGTCTGCTAATGTGTCCAATTGGGGCAGAAAAAATGAGCGCTTCAGTTTTGGTTCTGTCAAGTTGGTATGTGCGTGTGCATGTGAGAGGAGCATGGGCGCTTGTACAGTATGTCTGACACAGGTCGGAATGAACAGGTATCTTGATTTTCACAGTTCTTGATGGCTGCCTGAGGTGCAAGTGACATCCAGAACCCTGTTTTATACAGACCAAGGGATCTACAAGAACTGATGGGGTTTTTGGTATTTTTTTAATTAGCATCTTTTAACTATGCATGTGAAACACACCCTATATGCCAGAAATGTAGTATGCCTGGATTGAGAGATCTCCAGTAGACGCAATACAAGTGGTAATGAAATCAGTGCTCTAAGCACAATTCAATATTTGTGTGTGTGTGTTTCAGCAACATTGAACTGAGAGAATTGAGTAGAATCATATATTCTTCATGAGGCCATGTGGCACTTTTTTATTGCAGCTAAGTTCTGACCTGCAAAAATATTACTAACACTCCACAATGCATAAAACTTTCCAGATATGAGACTGCACAACTCCCAAGTTAATTTAATCACTTGACCCTGGGTCTGCTGAAATCTACACTGGCCCCTAACTTTTGATGTAGCCCATTTTGAATCCAAGTGTGCAAATCATGTGCACTGATTTTACTGTCTTCCATTGTTGTGATTATTAGCTATAAATAATTGAATTGCTTATAGCTATTTTATGGAGACGTTAATTGAACCTAATTCACTTTTTAATTGTAATTTCTTACTATTTTTAGAAAACATTAAATTTGTATAGCACCTTGAGGCCATGTCTCCATTTACTGGGAGATCAGTGCTGTTGGGATCAATCTCCTGGGGGTTGATTTAGCGGGTCTGGTAAAGGCCCACTAAATCAACTGCTGATCATGCTCCCACCAACTCCAGTACTCCGATGGATCAAAAAGAGTAAGGGGAGTCCATGGGAGTTTCTCCTGTCAAACCCCCGCAGTGGAGATGCCGCGGAACGATTCATGTAGCTGGAGTTGCGTACCTTTAGTTCGACATTGCCCTCTAATGTAGACCTAGCCTTAGTCCCAAAATGCTTCACAAATTATATACCATGGAAACACAGTACTACTTGGTATAGGTAGCAGTATTCAATTGCTGTGCAGCACAAGGCCAGCTCTCTTCTGATGCAAAATGTGTCCCGATATTATTGGGGTCTGCAGAAATAGACAAGACTTTGGGGGTTTTCCCTCAAGTCTCATTTGAAACCTAAACTGTACAGAATGTTTGTACAGTATGCAGTTTGCCTCAGAATGATGATCTGCGGCAACCCTGCAAGGGTTAGAACTGAGAGGCTCAACGTTTTAAATGTGATGCTTAGACCTCTAAGTCATCCCCTCTGGCATTCGGAGCTATTCAGATTTAGAAAATTATTACACTTCTATTTGTAACTCCAGTCTAACTCAAGGTAAGCCAGATGACTTGTTTGTTTGTTTTTTAATTGCTGTGGCCACAATCCTTCTACACCTATTGCCAGATTATGGCATGGAGAAATTTTATCTGGTTAAATCTTAAATCTCAATAGAGCAGGAATTAATGGTATTCTTAACACTGGTATGCTGTGCACATAATCAGTTTTTTTTCTTGGAAGTTTACTATACTTTTCTGAAAGAAATCCCCATATAAGATTGTAAAGATGCTAACAATGGCCACTGTTTGTCTTGCAGCTACACTGAGAAACAGAGATGCCAGTTCCCAAAAGAGGGAAGCCGTGTGACTTCTTGGGATGGGCAGGTTCTTGGCCTATTTTGTAAACAAGCTACAGTTTAATCTGAACAAAGCTCTTACTTGATGAGCCATATTTTTACAGTGCAGGATTCTTTTTCATATAAACATCACGTTGCACCATGCATGAATTCACTGTGACTTGTTCCATTTTGTGCATAGTTTTTCTGTTGCCTGTTCTTGCTACAGAAACCAACCTACATTACCCAATATCAATGTAGTTGAACTAGTTCAAACCCCTAATTTAGACCTAGTACAGAACCCCATTTCTCCAGTGTAATTGGAAGTCAAACAAGGGCCAGATCCCTTCAATCAAATTTTGGATAATCAGGAGTATGGGAGAGTGTGAGGCTGTAGCGCCATCTAGCGGCTGCAGGAGAGATCACCCACTTCTGGACCTGTGTGCTGCAAGCTTGATGATGGACAGTTGGATAAACAGGATTCTACTGTACTTACACCTGTTTAACTATTACAGATACTGATGTAGCTAAACTGATAACTTATCATGCAAGTATGATATAAATGGGTTTAATAAATACCTATCTCATAGAGCCGGAAGGGACCTTGAGAGGCCATGGAGTCTAGACCCCTGTCCTCACAGCAAGACCAAGTACCCATCTCTGACAGATTTTCCCTAGATCCCTAGATGGTCTCCTCAAGGATTGAGCTCACAGCTCTGGGTTTAGCAGGCCAATGCTCAAACCACTGAGCTATAATACCTATTATAGCTATTGTGCTAAGTTAACCTAAGTGACTTAAAAATTGATTTAATTTATTGGTGCACTTATCTAATATAGAAAAGGCCTCAAGTTCCCTATCCTATGTTAGATACCCCTGAATTAATAGCCCAACCATTTCCACTGCATTTAGTTAAGATTCCTTTCTGATATTTTTATAGAGAGCTTGAAGAATTTCTCAACACTAACTATTCTGGAGACTAAGGATATATCTGCACTGCAAAAGAGACCCACAATAGCAAATCTCAGAGCCTGAGTCAGCTGATTCAAGGTCATGCTACAGGGCTTAGAAAATGGCCGTGTAGAATAGATGTATTGGCTTGGACTGAGCATTGTAGTTTTGTCAATGTAAGTATATGGTGTAGACCCAGTCTCAGAGACTAAACTGGACTTATTCCAACAAGAATATAGGCTATTTTGATAATTTGTTACCTTTACTATAACTGGTGTCTCTTTTTTACAGCAGGGGGAGAGGAAGGAATTGTGCTTGCTTTGATTATATCAGCAAAGTAGACAAAATGGGGCACAGCAGAGAGATAATTTTGTTTAAAAGAAAAATAAAAAAGCCACAGAGGGAAAATGGGTTATTGAACTCAATTGGAGTTCATCTCTATCCTAACAGGCGTGTGCAAATCCCTGGCTTCCAAAAGATGTCTTGGAGATGCCAAGATCTATATGGTCTAACAGTGATTAGTATCCATTAAGATCTAACTCAGTGTCCAATAGAGTGCTTCTGGCTGCAGGCTGATAATTATGGATGCATTTGTGTATTACCTAGCGAGGGGTGGAAGCATTTATTCTATTTTGGTCTTAGATATTACTGCAAATATTTGCATTTGAAGAAACATGCACGTTTTTGACCGTGGTATCATGCAGGTAGTACCGATGAATTCAAGACCAGACACGCTCTTTGTGTCTCCTGCAGGGTGGCACATCACAGCTAATTCTCTTCCATTTAGAGAGGTCTTAGAAGAAGCTTTGATTGTTTCTGCATTCTGATGTGAGGCTCCCCTGACTAGTGTGCTGGGTCTCGTTCTGCCAGCTGGGTAAGATGCACGCTTTTGTGACCATGATCACAAGGGCAGTATTTATGGGCATCTTTGGCTGTCTTTAGGGAGTTTCATAATGCTGAAGGATGATCTCTGTTTCTGTTGTTGGTGAAACATCCCAAGAAGGCTCTAAGAATGAGCCAAGGCTTTGCGTGACATTTCTGAGCAAGTGGGTGAATGCTAAGTTTGAATAGTTCCGGACAGAGAAAATGCTGTTATTTCCCAGGCCATGGGCTGTCAGGAATGTTGTGGGAAGAAGAGGCTCTACATTGTGTCATGATAATTGAGACTCATGGGTTGGGAGTCACCCTGACCAGTACATGAGGTTATAGATTAGACAGAACCAGCAAAGCCACATTAGAGTGTGTATCTGTGCTTTGACACCAGCCCAAGGAAATGCACTAGTAAGCGAATGCTGCACCTTCTGACATGACCCATTGTTTTTCACAGTATATTTTTAAAAGCAGAAGACAGCTTGGCCATACTAAAGATATACCAGGCACCCACTAGTCAGAGATATATATGCAATATATATATATATATATATATATATATATATATATATATATATATATATATATATATGTCCTCTTCCAGAAAAGCTGATAAGGAACACCCTGATGTTCAACAGGGATGTAAAAATGCATTTAAAAATGCAAGTGTGGAACTGCTAAAAACCATAGCAGTTACACATGCTGCGGATTGTGTAGTAGGGATGTTAGAAATCGCTTAATTTCTACAGTGATCGACTGCAGTGATTCTTAGCGGTTACACGACTATTCAATGCCCCCACGGGCGGCAGCCAGTGCGCTACCAGCCCACTCCCAGGTAGGGGAGCTACTACCCCACGCTGATGCCTCTGTGTTTAAAAATCGGCTCCCCACGCAGAACAGATCCCACCTGCTGCCTCTGATACAGAGGCAGCAATGCAGGGCAACAGCAGCCTCTCTCCACAGGGGGCCCTGAGCTTATCGGTTAAACAATTATCTAGCTAGCCACTGCCATCCCTACTCTGCAAATATAAAGCTTATACTTTATACTGCGTAGAGCCAAGAGCTGGCCTGGCAGCCCCTGCTGGCCCCACTCCCGGGGAAGGAAGCTTCGCTGCGGCAATGGGGCTGGCGAGGGCTGTTGCTGGCTCCGTTCCCAGGAAGGCAACTTTGCTTTGGCAGCAAAGCCTCCTCCCTGGTAGTGGGGTCGGCAAGGGCTGCTAGCCCCGCTCTGGAGCAGGCTTCACTGTGGGCTCTGCAGCCGACTCTAGGGAGCCAGGTGTAACCTGCAGCCGGGGGTGAGGTAAGGAGGGGGAGTGGCCAGCTTGCCTTCCTGCAACTGTAGGCTCCTTAGAAGGCAGGGAGAGCTGGACTTGCTGCCAGGGTCTAGGATCGACTTTGGGGCTTCATTTTTCATTTCACTCTGGCTAGGAGCTGTCTGTTAAATTAGAAGCCAGTGTCTTGTCTACATAAATATGGAACTTCTGGTGTCTCTTTAAAGAAGAGCATGGATTTGTCCCGATGCTTTAGACCTTTTCTTCCTTTCTCACTGTTGTATAAGCTAGTTATTGTCATCTGACCTCCACCCCAGACATGGTTGCATTTCTATCATGGTGCAGAAGCAGTTTGTACAATGCTTTGAGATGCTTCTGGATAAAGTGTACTATGCCTTTGTCAAACTTCATTTCAGTGGGGGCATGTGTGTGGGGTGAGGGGAGGAAGATTAGTTAATTCGCAAATTGCTTTTTTAAGGACTCCCTGTTAAACTGAGATGGTCCTATCCTTCCACTTCCTCAATAGTTAAGTATTTCGCGAAGCAGGTCAAACTAATCTCGGTTTAGAGAGGCTTGTTTACTTATTTGTACCATTGTTTGTGACTTTTTTTAATCTAAAAGCCTGCACTAGCATGAACCATGTACCTAGTTCTCGGTTTCTCTGTGTGATAGTGGCTTAATTTTTTACTTAATTTTAGAATGCAAGGTGGAGATGATAGTATTTTTCATTCCATATTTATTTGCACAGTTTGTTTTGTCTGAGCACACATTCAGCACAATTTCTCTTCCAGAAATTATCCTATGGCTTTCATACATATTTCTCGTGTGAGCCTTAGCTGGGGGTGGGGTCATCAAAGCTTCTATTCCTCCTGGGAAAAAATTGCTAGGGCGTGGGGGTTGTTGCACAAGAGGAGAAAGAACAGAAGGTTATCTGAAACAGAGGCAACACAGTGAGCAAAAAGGAAGAGACATGTCACCAAGGAGCGAGGAACTGAAAAGAAAGAAGAGATCATGTTACAAACAAACGAACAAAACTGGAAAAACTTTGACCAAACTATGGAAGGTGGGAAAGAGCATGTGGTCTGTTTACTATCAGCTGTTCATTAAATTGTAGCAATAAGCTAAGTGATTTTGTGTTCCTCTCCTGTCTGTTCTCTTCTGCTCTGGTGCCCAGACTGGCAGGTGGGATCTGCTGGGAATCAAACTGTGGATTTTTAAATTGATCAAACTTGACATGCTATCCTCAGCAGTAGCATTATAATGCGTTAAAGGCATCATGCCAGCAGCGGGGACTGGAATGTGTGTTTTCCCCTTGTTTTCTCGGCATGTTGAGCAGCTTTTGTTCTCTGTTCTAGGGTAATGCTGTTGTGCCTTGAAGTCAAACTCTCTAACTTTAAAATAAAAGATCTTTTCCTACTATATTTTTTGTTTATCTCCAACTTCAGCATTCCTTTGTGTAAGCCAGAAATCACAGCCTGAATGAAAAAGCAATCCCAGTTCGGGATCCAAGGAGATACAGTGATTAGAGGAAAATCTCCAGGGCTTGTTGGGAATTGTATATTTTCCTGAGCTGTGGAGTTGGTTGGAGGTAGGAGTATCTTTAAATGTAAAACACAATTTAATGAGACTGACAGTGTCAGCAAGTGAGGTCTTGGCTTGCCCAAATGCTGCAAGAGAAGGAAAGTGCAGTCTCCCCTGTTTACAGCTACATAATGTCTCAGGGAGCAGCAAATACTTCATTTTCTTGTCCCATGGGGTGGTGTGAGTGACAGGTTGAGGAGGTTAGGCAGTGGGGGGAGGGAGGTCTGCTGTTCAGCTAATGAAAATAAATGGTTTTAGGCTGATTTGGGATTGTACTTTCTTGCTGTTGACTTACTTTTTTTGGTACTTTGGACAGTTTGTGATGCCTCCGAAATCGGCGCTTCTTCGTTAGTTTTCATGTAATTGATTTTAGACCTATAGATTTTTGAGGCATCTGCTAGAGACCAGTGATTTTCATTAGTTTAACAGCAGACCTCCCACTTGACCCCCTCAACCCTGCGCACTCCCTGTCACTGTCACTCCACCCCAATGGGACAGGAAAATTAAGTACCTACCCTTCCCTGGGACATTATGTAGCTGTAAACAGGGGAGACTGCACGTGCTCAAATGCTGCGAGAAGGAAAGCAAGTGAAGGGCAGCTATTGTTTCACTGAAGCCAAGGGACTGGTAGACAGGCTTGAGTTTGACTGGCTTTGGCTCCGGCTTTTCTGCATTCCAAACTGTATGAGGCAGCGAAAATAGAAAGAGAGTGTGTGAGGAGTATGCACAGAGAGCGTTCTGGCTGTCATGCTGACAGGATTATGGTAGAGGCACCAGGAGCATCACAGAATGCAATTCACAGGTAAGAGCCCTCATGATGTTAACCACAAAAGCCTGGAAACCTGTCACTGCTGTATTCCTTTGAGGTTTAATGGGATGAGAGTAACAATGGGTATTCTGTTGGAAATGTAGCTATGCATGCAGTTCAGAAGTAAAGCCTTGCTTTTCAGCCTTTCCTTGATGCCTGCTGTATACATCCTTTATTGGTGTTATAGACAGACACTGTCTTCCCCAGAGATGTTCACATGTGTTTCACCTGGCAGAATGAATGCAAAAGGAGAGGGCACATGGGTATCTTTGTGCTCACCTGTGCAGATCAGGGCACATAGTATCCTTCTGAGAGTTCATGTGGGAAAAGAGAAGTGAAGAACCAGAATATTTAACATCATTAGTTCTAATGCTGAAAATAGTTGCTTGCTTTGTGAATTCTTAGGTTAGAAACCATCCAAATCTTCTCTAAAAGCCCTTTTGTAACTAGGATAACTCAGGAAGCATCAGCTTCCACGCAAACTTAGATTCATGGATAATGGCCAATATGCCTTACTTTTTAAGAACACACTGAGTGACATTCTTAATGTCCTAGTAGCAGCTGGTATTATATGTTGGGGTCCGTGTAAAATTTTGCCAAGCTAGGTAGCTTCCTGTTAACTAGTAAGCGATGATAAATCAAAGGTTCCCAGGAAATCCCACATGTTGTTCATAGATACAAAAGGTTTTACTCAAAAGAGATAGATACTTTGCTGTTCTGGCAACTTGTGTTTTAAAATATGTTGTCATAAGATAGTAAGCCAGAAGCCTTCAGATTTTGTGGTGGTGGATATTTTTAGATATATGCCACTGACTACAAAAATCAGTAAGTGTTGAAGCCAAGCATTGAAATCTCGGAATTAAATTTTGACCACCTTCGAGTTGCCTTTTAACATGTTCTGATTAAAGAGTGGTCATTCAGCTCCTGTTTAACCCCCCCCCCCCCCCCAATATAGAGCTACTCATTTGCGCAGGCAAAATATTGTTGTTATATTCTATCACCTTTAGTCAGTGCAAAGAAATATATCCAGCAGCTGCTTTATTAGAGAATGAAAACATTCTGCATTCATTTTTTGTAAATAAGTGTGGATTCCTTAAAACCAACAAATCTCTCACCAGCTAATGCAGTAGATCTCATGTTCCTTGCCTAGTTCCATATGGATGATCAGAGCAAGGTAGTTGCAAGAGGAATTTTCAGCCTTTTCTGTGGCCTTTCGTCACATCACTATCGCATTAGTATTGATAGTTGAATTCAAAGGAATAGATTCCGAACTGGTAGGAGCTCTAGAAGGTGGAGGCAGAGAACGTTTGTGTCTGAATGTTTTTTGTGGTCCCTAAATTTAGCTGATGTTCTCAACATTTTGTTTTGTTGTTTTTTCCAGTACTCCCTGGACAGGGGAGATCATTTCTAATGAAAGAACTGTTCAGGAAGCTGCTGTTATCAGGATCTGCCTTTACATGTAGGTTCCTCTTTACAGCGCATAGAGATGGGTTAGTGATAGAAAAGTGATAGAAATGGGTTGGTTTTGTTTGGATGCAAGAGAAAGAAGGGCTGTCCTGTTACAATGTGGCTTGACCTGCTCTTTCACATTTTCTAGTGCCACAATAGCTTTTACCATACACCCGGGTGTGAGTGCATGAATCAGAAGTTTATTAATAGCAGAGAACAAAAACTATTCCAAAAAAAGTAAACATGAATTCCAAAGTTATAAAAAACTTAAAATACCTAAAAGCCCAGATTTAAAACGGCATAGCCCATTAACCCACATATGATCACAGTGCCTTTTCCCTTTTTCTCATTGTAGCAGCTACCCAAGCAAATAGGGCAACCACTTGGATCACAGATGCACTGTCAGTTCTTAACAATTAATCTGTTTTCTGAGAGATTAAGAAAAAGGAATCTGGGACAAAAATATGGAAAGACATTTTCCAACTAGTAATACAAATGACAATATAATAAATAATGGCATAGATCTTCCACCTGCCCTAAACCAAATGGACAAAGACAGTTATGGTTTTTTTTATGCCACTATATCGGCCTTTTAAGTAAGCTGTCTGTGTGTATTGAAAACGGTGATCTGTAAAGACCCCTCCTAAGCATATTATTACACACAGTCTCGTTTTCTGACATTTCCCAGGAGTCTCTTTAACAAGGGGGAACCAAGATGACATATTTAAAGTAGAAACAACGGTTTTATCCAGTTTATTAATATCCTCTAGTCTCGAGTTGACTAAGGAATTTGTTTTTCGACTTAAATCTGATAATTTCCAATTTTGAAAAACCTGTAGAATTCAACGATTTGGTATATGCTTCAACCAAGGACATTTTTGTGAGAGTCCTGCTGAGCTGCATCTCAAAGCACAACCTTGTCAAATAGTGCAAGTGCATGTGCTGAAGTTAAAACTGCTGTGGTGTTGCATTTTGCACAGGGGGTGTTAAACTTTCACTTTTGCAGATTACATGTGCGTATTGCCATGCTGGCAAGCTGTCGCCTTCAGTTTAGTTGTCTGGAAGGACATGGTTCTCCTAGTATGGAGCCCTGACAGGTATCACGAGGAACTCCAGTAAATGGAGAAGTTGGCTAAGGGTGACCTCTGTGTTTTGTGGTCAAAGACAAAGTTGCAAAATCTAGGACCAGGTCCACCCACAACTCCAATCGCTTTGGATAAAGAAACTAGCAAAGCAGTCTCCAGTTTTTGCCATTTGTGTGGTATAGTCACCAGTTCCTCCAACTCTCACATGGAGGTTGTCCATCGGAATGGCATCACAGTGTCTGCCATGGATTGTTTACAGCCAACCTAATCTCATCATGACAACCAAGTTCATGATCTATTTGAGCTGTATCCTTTCCATACTGTTGTATGGCTGTGAAACTCAGACTGGGCAAAGCTGGCGGCTTTGCATACAAAATGCCAATAGCCTATATTGGGCATAAAGTGGAATGACTTCATTTGTATTGCAGATGTTTATGGCCACTCCCATCTACAGACTTGGGGTCATTGACTCCAGACAGTGTGTTATGCTTTTTGGACATTTTGTGAGAATGTGACGGGATGTTCTGATGGGTGGCTTGTAACATTTGGGATAAAATTTCATCAACTGAAGGGTGGAGGCATCCCAAAGGCCAGACCACCTATTAGGTGGGTTCACCAAGTCAGTTCCAGTATTGGATTCTCAGACCATCAAACCCTTGTGGCCATGCAGAAATGAACCAAATAGCAAACGATCACTACAGCCAACCATTTGGCTATGCATTAAAGAAAAATTTTGAAAAGAATAGGATCATACATAAGAGCAGCAGCTGGAGTATTATTTGGGAACCCAAAGACCTTCCTAATAATTAACACCTCTTGCATTGAATCTGAGTCCTTCTCTTTTGTACCTGAATATGCTTGTCCCATAGCCCATTTTGAGAGAGTTAGGTCCTTAGGTATTGCAAAGAGCTAACTTGTCCCATGTACTGCTCTCCAGTTCTCTAATTATACAACCTCTATCGCCTACTGAAGACAATTGCATTAGTTTTGGAATAATTTATTGAAAGACCCTCCATTGACCATATAAACCAAATGCATGCAATGAACACTTCAGTCCCAAAGGTGTTTGTGACCGTAGAAACCTAGACACAGGGTGAGTCATGATTTTCAGGGGAAATTTTTCATCCTCTTTTAGTGGAAAAGCAACATCATTAGTGTAAAAGTTAAAAAGGGAAGAGGTTAACAGCCTTACTGAAATCCTTTTGTAACTGGGATATAATCTGTTAGTTTCCCCATCAAGGTCTGTCTTCATTTTGACCACTGTTTGTGAAGAGCTGTGAGAGAGTCATGCCTGTGGAGGAAAGGTCTAATACCACTCCTAAGAGCTAGGATAATACAGAGAATACATATGAACAAGGGCACTTCTAAAGTGACCCTCATCCCAGTAGAAATATGCAGCTGTGTGTGTGGCCAAGCGCATTTTATAAGCAGCCTGTTCACAAGTGGCTTGGTGACTGAGAGAGGGGTTGTCCCTAGGATCAGCTGGGAATGCAGACAGGTTCAGTTTTTGTGTTAGACACATGTATTTTCTCAGAGCTTTAATCCTACATGAAAGGATTTCTGTGACTTTACCTTGCTCTCAAGGTTAATTATGTTATTAAATGCTATGAGTACTCTTTAGTGGAGTTAATACCGAGAGGTTTGACACTGGGCCAATGTAGAAAGAAGACCTAATGATCCCTTTATAATTTAATGTGCCATATACATAGGTCACTGCCTTCCACCAGGCAGAGAAAATGTGTGAAAAGTAAATAAGCAGTTGGTGTATCTATAGCTTCTTTCCTCCTGACTGCAAGCACCTCCCAACGCTAAGACAGAATAACTCTTTCTGCATTTGACAGACCTAATAAGTAACACGAAGTGCTGAAATTGTTTAGAAACATGGGGCACGTAGTTGCACAAAGCAGGATAGAGGCTTTGTCTTTGCTCTTTTTGGAAAGTCTTGCCAGAGGCCAGGATTATGGATGAGAGAGGTTAACTGGTCATCCGGAGCAGCCCCTGTCCGTGGCAGGACCAGGTGCGTCAAAGGCAGGGGCTGCTTTCGCCGGGCCAGCCCAACCCACTTTAATCAGTTAACCAATTAAATAGGATTTTACATCCTTAGTCAGGATTGTAGCATATGAATGACTGGCTTGTTTGGCTACATGGTCCATTTTCCTACACACCATCTGCTTACTGTATCACTTGAGGGGAGGTCAAAGGACAACCACTTTTTAGGTAACCTGTATCAGCTGCCGATAGTTGTCAGTTTGAGTGGCGATTATTTTCAGAGCTTAACTGTGCTGCTTCTTACTCAGGCAATGGAACTGCTGTTATAACACAACACAGTTTTTCTCTTCCCGTACCTGCAATATGCTGAGCTTGCTGCATAAGATAGGGACTTTGTGATGCGGACATCTGCCCAGCAGATAGTGAAACAAATACACTGACCCATTCACTTCACTTAAGTCTCCAAGCAACCACTGCAGCAATGTTGCCAACCCCAAGCATTCAAAATATGAGTCAGGCCCTTTAAACACCACAAGATAACTTTAAAATCGTACCTTTTGATTCTTCTGACTAGCCTTCCGGTTTCTGAGTCTTTAGGTTGATCTTAAGTCAAGTTTTCAAGCTTTTCTCTATGCAGCAAGGGCTCGAAACTTTATCTTAAATGAAAACTGATATTCTGTCCATGTTCAGTTGATTCTGGGAGATGAAGCTTTAAGAAAAACACCAAGACTGGCATTTCTTACAATAATATTGAGGGATGATAACACTGTATCAGTGTGACATTTTTCAGTTAGTTCTGTTACGTTAATGTGAGTAGGAGACTTCTAAAAGAAATTATCAAAATAATCTCCTGCCCTACACAAGCTTTTGTACAGTTTATATTTCCAAAGCCTTGTCTAAGGGTATGTCTAGACTACAGGCTTACGTCGACATAAGTTTTGTCAACAAAATCTGTTGACAAAACTTATGTCGACATAGAGCGTCTAGACTACATCCAGTTCTGTCGACAAAGCAAGCCGCTTTGTCGACATAACAGTGTGGACGCAAAGGACGGTGTAGATGCAATAATGCCTTCTATTGACAGAACTCTGTCGACAGAAGGCGTTATTCCTCGTAGAATGAGGTTTACATACGTCGACAAAACTGCTGAGTTTTGTCGACGTTATGTCGACATAACTCAAAGGCAGTGTGGACGCAAGTATAGTTTTGTCAACAAAAGTCCACTTTTGTCGACAAAACCCTGTAGTCTAGACACACCCTAAGTGTATTTTGAGCTTCCCATAAGACATGGGATAGATTGTCTGGGCAGGGAGGAAATCTTAATATTCTGAAATCTTGATCAGAAGGAGTATGTGAGAGGTATCTACAGGACACTGCTCCAATAAGCACAGGAATTAAAAGTAAGAGCTACAAGACTGCCATTAGATCTTCACTCCAAATCCTGGATACCAAGTAAGAGACTGGAACAGATCTTAAAGATGAAAACTAAAATGTTAAACTGGATGCTTGGAGTTACAAGCATGGACCATGTTTAGAACAAATAAATTAGAGTAAGTCTGGAGGTGGGTACTGATTATAGAACAGCTGAGAAAATCCAGACTTGATTATTTGGGCTTGTGAGGACTGAACTGAAAAAATGCACAGGGAAGAGCATGTGAAACCTAGCAGTGGAAGGATAAGAGAGCAGTGGGAAACCCTCATACCAGATGAATGGATGCCATTCAAAAGGAGTTGATTTGCTGCAGAGTTTGAGCATCTCCTTCAAGACTGAACGGAATGAAGGAGGACTCCAAGAGCTGACCCGTGATAAATGAGCCCAAGACTAGAAGAAATAAATGTTCTGTGCATTTCATTAGTCCAAGGAAATGCCTTGAGCCCTGAGGATTACCTCTGTTTTGTCACTGTTCATGTTCATACCTTGCTAATCTTTAGGGGGAAAGCTGATGCATAGGTAGGCCAGGGATGGAGGGAGACTCATGTTGTGGATAAGGCCTCTCACCACAATTTTTCCTGGCAACTCCCTGCTGTGTGCCTAGAAGTCTCAAATTACCGTTGTGCAGGTCACTGTGCACTGGTCTAGAAGAAGCTGTTCTGGGTAATTTTCTGGTTTGGTTTCTGTGCTGCAGGATGCCGGTGATGCAAGTGGTTGTGAATAAGTCATCGTTGTGACTGGGCCAATTGCATTACAGCAGAGGAGAGGGTTAGCTCACAGCTGATGTTGACAAGGCAGTGGTTGGTTAACAACTGTAGTGAGCAGGCAGCAACATTCGAGGTGGAGCAGAGTTTGTGATTGTCACAACATACCCAACCCTCTTCTGTTAGAGAATCCTAAGCATGTATCTTGTTCTGAATGAAACCAGCAGGATAAACTTGTTGTGGAGGTATTACATAAAGGCAATGTTACGTAATTCTCAGGCTGGTTGGAAATGGGCGAGGTGCTCACAAGATACATTTTTTTTTCCACTTGTGAGATCATCCTGAAGGGACAAAGTATGGTGGTTTTCACAGATGATTTTGTGGCTGATAATTCTTAAAATGTAGCATGAATCAGCAGTGTAGAACCCATGAGAAAATTCAGTGTGACTTCATTTTAAGCCAACCACATATCAGGATATGGTTTCGCTATGGGCCTTTAAGCCACAAGTGATGCTGTATGGTTTTTATCACTGTCTGGAGATCATGTTAAAGTCTCTTTACCCCGAGTTCTTAATTTTTTTCAAAACTGTGGACCTTTCTGGGATTGTCACACAATTTAAGTGAAGGTTTCATGACAGGAGGAGTAATAGGCACAGGTACAATGAGTAAGAGGTCTTTTAAAATGAACTGGATTCTTTTCGGAGTGTCTCACGGCTTTGCACTTTGACTAGGTGCCTGTTACTGCACAAACTTCTTTTTGACATCAGGATGCTGTAACCCAGTGGGGACAGGAACAAAGGAGAGTGGTAGGGATGACTAGTTAGTTGGGGGCTCTGTTTTATAAAGGGTCATGGCTCCCTCATCAGATTTAACACTTTTTATTAGTAGGACTATGGTAGGCCATAAAGTCCCTGACCGATACCGGGTCACATTGTGCTAGGCGTCGTGCAAACTTACGATGTGACAGCATCCCTGTCCCAGAGAGAACTTAGTCTAAATAAACAAAACAGTTAAAGGGAGGGAGAGAAGGAGGGAAGGGGACACAGATGTAGTTGTGTGTCCAGTTCAACATAGCATGTTAGATCATGTCTGTACTTACTGCACTGGAGATCAATCTTCTGGTGTTCAATTAGCAGGTTTAGTTAAGACTTGCGAAACGGAACCCTGAGGGCACCTCTAGTTGGTGCTAGTAAGTTGTGAGGAGTAAGGAAAGCCAATAGAAGTGTTTGCTCCCATCGACCTCCCACTGTGAAGACGGTGCCAAGCTCAGCTTTAAGGAATGCCGACTCCAGCTATGTTATGTATGTAGCTGGAGTTGTGTACCTTTAAGCTGACTTTCCGGGTCTAGTATAAACCTGGCCTTAGTGTCAAAGTCAGTAGAAACCACATTGGACAGCAGAAGTTTTCAGACCAGTCTAGTGTAGTTTTTAAACTTAAATTCTTTTTCCTAATCTGAATAAGAACCCATGTTTATTCCAAATTCTCTGAAATGTTTTTATGATGCAGAAGAAAGGGTCTTTCAATTTCTATATGTGGGATTGCATTAAGTGGGAGAAATAGCTTTCAGCACCAGTAGACACTTGGGAGATGAACTCAGAGCAAGCTGTCCTTTCTGTGCTTGTTCACAGTAAGTCAGCAGCTTCCACTGCTGGGGGTCAAGCAGGTGTCCTCAAGGACAATAACAATTTGTCAAATTGACTACTCCAGTGTCCTATACATGTTCCCCATTGATTACATAGCAGTCTGGAAATCATCAGACAGATTTTTCTATGTTGATTGTTAGAATGTTATGTCCAGTAAATTAACTGTCTCATAAAGTGGCTGAGAAGTTTTTAAACAAGTGGGCTAAGGAATTCATATAGAAATCTGTCCCCTCTCTTCACCCAAACGGGGGGAGGGGGAGAATCTTTAAAAACCATATGGAATGACTAAAAAGAGAGAGCATTTCCAGATGATGCATATCAGTCTCTCTGTATTTTAGCCATTCAAGCGTATTCTTGTGTGCCTCTGTGCATGACAACTGCTTGACTTCTCTTAGACATTCTGTGCACACCGTGATCCCTTTACACAGGAAACCATGGCAATCATGGCCACTGAAGTTAGTTGTAGATGAGCCACTCTGACCTGGAAGACTAGATTGACTAGCAGTGCATGTTTCCACTGCAAAGAAAAATGTGCCGCAGCGAGTCTCAGGGCATGGGTCAACTGACTCAAGCTTATGCTACCAAGCTAAAAATAGCAGTGTTAGATGGTCCCACTCAGGTTGGAGCTGAGACTCTGAAACCCACCTCCCTTGCCAGGTTTCAGAGCAGGAAGGAATGCCTACACTGCCATTTTTAGCTCTATAGAATCATAGAACTGGAAGGGATCTCTCTAGAAATCAAGTTTGTCCCTGCATTAATGGAGGGGACCAAGCATCATCTAGATCAGAGGTGGGGAACCTCTTTGGAGTCAGGGGCCACTGACCCACAGAAAAATCAGTAGGGGGCCGCACACAAGTGAGAAGCGGGGAGAAGAACCTCTCACTGTGGCCCCCAAATGAGGAGGAGGAAGAAGACACTCTCCACATTCCCTTCACACCCCAGAACCTATGGCGCCCAACCTAATAGGTATTGTGTGCTCCAGCCCTGGGGGAGGCCACAGGGGGACTGCCGTACCAGCCCAGGCTCCCCAGTGTTGGGGCGGGTCCTGGGCCTTAGTGAATCCAGGCAAGCTGAGGGCTGCATCCAGCCCCCAGCCTGAGGTTCCCCACCTCTGATCTAGGCCATCCCTGAGTCAAGCTCTGAGTCAGTTGACCCAGGCCCTGGGACTTGCTGCCATGGTGGGTGTGGTTTTTTCAGTATAGGTGTGTGATGGTTTAGAGAAGTCCCCTTACAGTTTTCCTGTGGTGTGTTGTTCATGCCACTGATGCCTGTCTTCAGACCCTCCGGGGCTGACCACCATCCTGAAGTGCTGGGCCAGGAGCTCTGTTCTCCACCAGCTAAGGTACAGAGTTGGGGTTACCATCCCCTTGCAGAGCTGTACAGACATTGAACCAGGTCAGGGCTCAGCACACAGGAAACCAATCCCCAAAAGGGACCAAACCCCCAAACAAATTCGCCTTATCTTGTGTAGAAGTTTACACGGAGAAAGCTCAAACAGTCCACTCCCTTTATCAATGAAAGAGAAAGATGCACAGTGGCTGTTTCCCCTACGTACCCATTTTTACAATGGGCTAGATAATAAACAGAAGTGTTTTTAATAAGTATAAAAAGTAGGATTTAAATGGTTGCAAGTAACAGTCAGATCAAAGTAAGTTACTAAATTAAAATAAACAAAAAATGCCAGCTAGTCCTAATCCATTAAGAAAGTTGTTTCATGCAAATTCTTACCCTAAACAGTTACTCTAAACACCTTTCACAAGCTAAGCAGCTCCTAGCTTGGACCCAGTTTTTCCCCCGTTCAGTCTTAGGGTGTGTCTGGACTACAGGGTTTTGTCGACAAAAGTGGACTTTTGTCGACAAAACTATACCTGCGTCTACACTACTACCGAGTTCTGTTGACATAACATCGACGGAACTCGGCAGTTTTGTCGACAGCTGTAAACCTCATTCTACGAAGAATAACGCCTTTTGTCGACAGAGTTCTGTCGACAGAAGGCGTTATTGTATCTACGCTGTCCTTTGCATCTACACTCTCATGTCGACAAAGCGGCTTGCTTTGTCAACAGAACTGGATGTAGTCTAGATGCTTTTTGTCGACAGAAGCCTGTAGTCTAGACGTACCCTTAGATGTTTTCAGCAAGCATTTTAGGTGGTAAGTGGGGGTCTCCTGGGTCTGGCGACTGCCCCATTGTGTGGATTTTTTGGGGTTTATATCACTTTTTCCCAATGCAGGAATTCTTTGTGCTCAGTTCAAACTTTTCTCACCTCAAGTGGAAAAATACAAGCTCCAAAATGAGTTTCAGCATCATGGCCTGGTCTCACGTCTTTCTGAGAGCAACCACAGTTTGGATTTACAGGACAAATAAGACTGTGACAGGTCATTGGTTTGAGGTACTGAGTCTTTATTTTCTGGAGCATCAGTAATGGCCCTCATTAGCACATTTAGAATCCTAAACAGTTCCATACTTCAAATTTCTAACTTCACATACAAGAATGATACATGCACAAAAATAGGATATACAGACTCAGCGGATTGCAACCTTTAAAATGACATGTCACATGATCTGTTTTGCATAAAGCATCTTCAAGTTGTGCGTTTTCATACCCATAAACCAATTATCATAAAGCACGGGGGAGTGTGACAAGATGTACCCTCAGTCAGTCGTGAATCTGTTTTATAATGGTTGCTTGCCTTTGCCGTACAATCTCCTTAAACTAGGGAGATGGCAGTTATCAGTTAGTGACGTTAATGCAAAGAGAATCTTGAATTTATGGGATTATTATTTACAGGGAGCAAAAACTAATTTCCTTCAAATCATACCACAGAATAGCAAGCAGTTATATGCCAAGTAGAAATGAATTCTAATACAAAGTGACAGAAGTGAGGTTGCTGCTTGGATTGAGTCTGGATTACTTCTGAACATCTTTTTTCTTTGCACACTTGACATGCTTTTAATATTAATTTTTTGTCCTGGTCATCCTTTGGGCATGCAGGAAGAAGCTGCTCCTTATTTGAGCACTGGATCCCCTTGAAAATTCATAAGCAGGAAAGTATCTTTCTGCTTGAAAGAACTATAATTCTGCAAAGTTATATCATTTGTGGCACAAGCTGTTTAGGTTCCTCCCAGGGTCAGACACTGAAACTGACTCTTCCTCCTGCTTTCATCCTGACACGGCAAATTCCAGCTTGACTTACGCAGCTTGCAACTCTATAGTCTGTGCAGTATTTGGCCGTCAACAGAGGCGGATATAGGGCAGGGCGAGCAGGGCGGCCGCCCCGGGTCCCGTGCTTCAAGAAGCCCCGCGCATGCGCCATGGCGCCACCACATATGCGCCATGGCGCCACCACATATGTGCCATGGCAAAAGGGGGCCCCATGAAATTGTGCTGCCCTAGACCCCGCGAAATAGTCATCTGCCCCTGACCCTCAGTGTTCAATGTTAATCTTGTTCAGACTGGAGGGTGGGAACTGTTTTTCTCTTTTTGGTCCCAGTGTTTATAAAAATCAGTTTTTCAGCAGAGCCTTATTTTTAACCAAATATGTATCTGCTTTTAAACATCGTTTCAAAATGCTACGAGGAGGAAGAGTTTTCTTTTCAATCTGTATGCATAGTGTACACAGAATAATTTTCTTTCAGATTGCTCCTCATGATTTTTAAGGGTTGGGTACCTCATTTGAGAAGCCAAGATTTTTGAGTAGGGGGATCGGTAGGAAGTTTAACAAAGGAAACATTATGGGAGATCCAATTTGTGAACACATGCTTAGAACAAAAGGGCTACTGTTGGAAAAATTCTAGTGATTAACACCAGAAATAAATTAGCCTTCGTGCAATCACTTTTCAGGTTATTGAAGTATTCCACTCACTGGATATTTACAATTTTAAACAAAATGTCTGCTTGCATGGGACATGCATCTCTTTCGGAAAGTTATGATGGAAATTGGATGGCTTAGTAAATAAAACCTTAGCCCTTAGCTCCAGTGAAATGAATTTAAATATTTTCAAGGTAGTTATTAATAGACGCTCAGGTTTCCAAACTGCTAAATGCATAACTTAGTGCAACTGATGGATTCTGCTAAGAGGAGGCCTCGGGCCACATCCAGCATGGAAATGTAATTATTTTGTGCAATGAAGAAAGAAAATAGTATGCAGGGGGCTTCATCAGTGAGTCACTTATGGAAATCTAGGAATCTTCACTGTTAGAAATCCTATCCACAGAGCTCTTGATTACTGTTCCAAGTGTAATTGTTTACTGATCCAATTGAAGTATGTGCAATGGGCGAATAAACAAGGAGAGAGGCGAGGAGTCCTGACACACCTTTTAGACTAACTGAAGTGTTGGAGCATAAGCTTTCGTGGGCAAAGACCCACTTAGTCAGATAACACTTAACGATAGATGACCTATCGTAATGAGGCTTTTCATGACCAATTTCTGATTCTATTAGCTTTTACATAAAATTAGAGATGTTAGCAATCTAACAAGTAAATAGCCCCAGTTTCTTTGCCCATCTTTGAATCTGAACCACAGTTGGGGAGGGGGGGGGGGCACTCCAACTGGTCAAAGGCCGCACTTCCATGAAGGGAGTGCGGAGTCTGAGATGGCAGTTGGGTGCAGAAGGGAGCTTGGAATAGTGGATTGGAGTGCAGGAGGCGTGTGGGGTCTGAGAGGGAGTTTGGGTGAAGGGAGAGGGTGGTAGGGCAGAGACTTGGGGTGCAGGGTTCAGGAGGGGGTAAGAGTGCAGGAGAGGGATTCTGGCCTAGGCTTCAAGATTATTACTGGCTGTGGGGACTTATGCTTCTAGAACTGGCCTTTTTAGATCTCCTGAAAACCACGTGTTGTTATGGGAAGCAAGTCTCTGCCTTAATTATGGAAAGACTATTGCTTCTCCAGAATTAATAGTGACAGTTATTTGGAGTGTTGAGTAGAAGAAACTCTGTGTTGCCATTATACCCTTTGATTTCAATCTTGTTCCTCCCAAATTTTGGATTATTGCTCCATTTGAATATGTGGACACCCATTCAGCAAAAAAAATTCAAGTGAAGGTCTGTAAAGTCAATATATTTTGAAACCTAAATAGCAACTGCAAATTATAAATCCATAGTTAGTGACATTTTATATCTTCATAAGTGGATGAGCATCTACTGTTTTTCACCTGTCGAAAGTGCCGCCTCAAACCATTGTGACTTTGAAACCTGCGGAGCTAAGCAGCTTTGCTACCCTGATTTAGAAGTCAGCACCCATGATAAGTCAAGCTGTACAGAAACATGGGTGTTCATATTTTTATAAAACAATTTAGTAAATTATCATTCATAATATATGCAAATACTGGGAGCTTTGACAGCTTCTGATACAGACGCTACGTAAGCACAAAGTTGCAGTAGCATTATAAATCAAAATGTACTAATGTTCTATGCAGGAGGCACTTACAAGAAAAGGAAAAATGGATCTGACTCACACAGCAGACAGTCTCTGACTGATTGACTGATAGGCTCTAATGTAGTCACTGAGTGATCCTTCACAGCAATGTAATTATACTCTGTACACTCAAGGCACTCTTATTAAAATGTTAAAGGTTACTTGAGTACTGAATGAAGGTGATGTGTTTACAGATCTGGAACAGGCGATAGTTCTGTATCCAAGTAGACTGCAGGATGGGCAGTCATAGTGCAACGGTAAATACTTGACAATGTCCCCAAAATGTGGATGTTCGTGAGCTGGAGGGGCCTCTCTCAAGACTTGAAAGGACTAGTTCATTCACCATACTCCAGACCCACCAGTCCTTTGCTCCTCTGCATAAGCTACCAACAAGACTGCCAGCAAAGTGATATAGTGTATTTTTTAATTAGGTAACTTATTTCAATTATATAATAGCAGCTAGAGCCCTCAACTAAGATAAGATCAGGGCCCCATTGTTCAGGCCATTGTACAAACATAACTCCCTGCCCAGAAAAACTTAAAATCCAAAGACATTGAGGGTGGGCAAAGAGATAAAATGACTTGCTCAAGGTCACACCATTAGTTAAAATTCCTCCTCCTACGCCCTGCCTTATTTACTCATCAAGTCATAGCAAAAATTCATTAAATCATTTTGCATGGGGCAAAATGCCATCGAACAGCAGTGAATTTCCATCCGGATTGCCCTCCTCCAGAGCTGAGCAAATAAGCTGTGTCCCTAATGTAATATTTAGATTCTTTGCTAACCCATCCCATCTTTCCTCCCCGCATACACTTTCAGACTTCATTAAAGGTCATTTCCAATTCAAATGTTGCGCACTTTCTCTCTCTGGTTGGAAGACAATTGTTTGTCCTCATTTACTTTAGTCCAGACAAATGCTTTTCGTAACATAGGCCTCAGGGTAGAAATAAATATTCATCATGTTTTGAAAATTCGTCTAATGTTTTTTGCAGCAACTTATCTCAAAAACTGCTTGTCCTGGAATATTCAGACAAGACTTATTTGCAAGCCCCAGAGTTCAAGACCCATTTTGAGACAAGGAAAGCATATTTGGGAAATTATTAACAGCATGTGTTCTATCTCTGGCAGGCTATAAAAAGGGGACCAAAGCTGGGAGAGGGTTTTTTTGTTTGGTTTTTGTTTGGGTTTTTTTTGGGTGGTTTGTTCGGTTGTTGGTTTTTGTTTTTGGCTTTGTCTAACCCCTTTTTTGCAGCGAGAAACTTCAAAATGTAATCCAATTGCTTTGTTACTATAGTTTATAGCCTAGATCAGGGACATGGGCTGGATCCAGTTCCCCATGGTTAGCCCCTGGCAGGTGGCCACCACTATATTTACCTGCACTTCTGCAGGTATGGGCAATTGCAGCTCATGCAGATCACTGTTCCTGGCCAATGGGAGCTGCAGGAAGTGGCAAGTTATAACAATATCCAGTGGCTAGAAATTGGGGCTAGACAAAATCAGCCTGGAAATAAGGTACAGGGTATAAACAATGAACGCAGTTAATCAGTAGAACAACTTAGCAAGGGAATTAGGTGGATTTGCCATCACTTTAATTAAGTCTTTGTGTAAAGATAGGATGTCTTTCTAAAAAATGTGCTTTAGTTCAATTAAAAAAATGAGTTAAATGTGGGAGTCCCTGGATGAGGTTCTGTAGCCCGTATGATGCAGGAGGTCAGATAGATGGTCATAATAGTCCCTGTTGATCTATGGATTTGTGAATTTCCGTGGTTCAAGTTTAACAGGAGCTGCTTTGTGTTGTGTTCTGTTGGTTGTGTTGTTCCTCAGAGATTTTTAGCCTCATCCTATTTACTCTCGTACTTCAACTTCTGATCCAGAGCAAGCATGGTGATGTCTTTCCTGCCTCCAGCTTCTCAGGGTATGTCTGCACAGTACATGCTATAGTGACACAGCTGCGCTGGTGTGCTGTAGATGTTCACTACAGCAATGGAGGGGGTTCTTCCACTGATGTAATAAATGCACCTCTCTGGGAGGTGGGAGCTAGATTCATGGAAGAACTCTTCCATTGACCAAATGATGTCTACACCAGAACTTAGGCCCGCTTATCTAAATCGCGGCGTTCTGAGCAATGTAGTTAAGCCTACCTACGCTGGTAATATTGACCATGCCTGAATCACAAAGAAAAAAAAGATCTACATTGAATAACTTTCCCATATTACTTTAGTGTGTAAGCAATTGCTGTAGTTGTCCCAAGAATATGTATTGATGGCTGGGGGAAAGAGAGTCGGTATCAGGAAAAAGTTTGAGAATCTCTGAGGTACTAGATATGTTGAATTCCTAATTGGGCACTTCACTGTTTCCTTCTCCCTTCCTTATACAATTTTGTGTTTTGTCAAGATGTTGCATAAAATCACGAAATGCTGTTTCAAAAAGTCAGCTTTATATTTCTTATATGAATAATAATTTTAAAAATACAATATAGAAAAAGGGATGTTTTCAATCTAGAACACATGGTGACAGTGTCACAGGGAAAAAGGAAGGTGTTACCTAGTGATTCAAGGTTGTCCATTTAGCTGCCCCTAGATAGAAAAGTGAATTGAGAGAATAAAAGGAGATCTAGTGAAATGAGCATTTTTAGTCAATTTTCTATAGAAGATGGCATTCGTGCCTTTCAGCATTTAAATAAATAGCCGTTACAATTAATCCATTTTCAAAGGGGGGATATGAGGACCTTTTTTTATGCACCATATTTCAATTTCCAAAGAAAACTGGGAAGGAAGGAGGAAGGGTGTTGGTGCTGCATTACTACTCAACGTAGGGGTATAAACAGACAAGCCAAGCTTTTCCCACTATGTCTCTGTTTAACTACATCCTCTGTAGAAATAGTCATGCCATCAGTTGGCACATTTTAAAGTCAAAATCATTTTTACAAAATTACAAAAAATGTGTAGGGGGAAAATATTATCGATGAAATATTTCTCATGAGAACACAGGAAATAGCCTCATTTTCATTTTCAGGTCAACTAATTTTTCTATGAATGTATGCAAGACAACTTGGTAATAAGTCTTACATGCTACTGGGGTGTTTCATTTCTGAAATGCACTATTTCCTATCATTTATTTGGATGCAGTGTAATATCTGCCTTCCTTGGCAGATTTTAAAGAAAATATGAACTATACTTGCTACCGGACACCTACGTAATTGCAATTTTCTTCCCTCTTGGGCCTTGATAATCCCATTTTTTCTTCTTCACTTGCTGGCTGGGAACCAATTCTTTGCTTTGCTGATCTAAAGGTTTTTGTTTGGTTTGGTTTTAGGCTATTGTCAGCAAGTGGTCCAGCTCAGTCCTCCTCCTCTGTGCTTCAGAGAGGCAGTTTGTAATGTGGGCCATCAGTGATGCAGTTGTTGGGAGTAGGAAAGGTTGTTTAAAATGAAAACCAGGTTTTCTGAGAGTTGTGAATAAAGGGGTCCTGTCTCTTTAAAATGTGCAGTTTGATCAATCATCAACCGGATCCCTGTAGAGAAAGACATTTTTGATTTGCAGGGCCCAGGAGTCCCTTGCTGACAGGGACTTGTCTTGGCTCGTGTAGGTGTGAACCTATAAAATAGCCTTTTGTGCCGAATAAATCATGTACCATAAGTCCTGAAGAGGTAGATCTGACTTTTTCCCTTGTAAAGTCATAAAGCTGCAAGCCTCCTGTACAGAGTTCCAGACAGTCTTGGTGTCTGGACAGAGCAGAGTTATGTTCTTGTTTGTAAATAAAAATCCATTACAGTGTGGATGGCTCCTGTGAACCCCCAGCGTAGCTCATATCTACTGACCCCTTTGTTGCCCCGTGGGGAAAGAGCTATTAACTTGGAAGGCTGTAGTGCAGCAGGACTTACTGACTGCTGCTTCTCATTCTGATGAAGAGGAGCTGTTCTAATATCCTTAATGCTGCTGTTGGCAGTCAGAAACAGATTCCATTATTGTTGATCAATGCAGCCGCCATGCAGGAGGAGGGGACAGGGGAGGGGTGGGAGCTTCCTATTCACAGATTGATCAACCTGCCATTGCATCAACAAATTCATTGTGAGAGAGCCTGGGATGCTGTTGTACTAGCTGAAGCAGGAAGGGACTGGTGAAGAGGGGAATGCAGGTTCTCCAGCTGTGATGGGTTTTTTAAATCGCTTCTAAGCTTTCTTTTCTGACACACACAAGCTCCTGAATTTGATTTTTGTTTAATAGGGTGGTGGAGATGTGTTATACGTAGCTGATTAGCTATTGTGCTGGCTGAAAATTAGAACTGCTTCAGCATTAGGATCCATTTCTTTTTATTTCAATTGTCCTTATATTTTCTTCTGCTTCTTCATCATTTTAATTACAAGCCTTTCCTCCAGCCCCCACCCTTCCTCATTCTCTAGTGCTTCTGCTTGGGCTGAAATCTGGCACAAAGGGATAAGGGACACAAATCTTCCTTTCTGCTCCCCCATGCCTGCTTTATCAACATGGTCTGTCAGATAGTGAATTAAGAGGGGGTGGGTCACACTTGCTGTTTCATGTTGGCAGTATAGTCAGTAACTCAAGTGCTGGACTCCCAAGACCATCAGCTCATCCCCACCCTTCCTTCCCTGCTTCGTACAGTCATTGTATTCTGTATGGAAAAGTTTTCTGGCTGGAGAATGAGTCTCCTGTCTCCTGGTGATGTGGCTGAATGGCTGGATAGCAGCACAGAAGATGAGAAAAGCCTTCTCTCATTTCTTGGTACGGTAGGGTTCTAACCATTTTTAACACTTTACTGGCAAGGCTTTACTACTTTGGGAGGGGGGCCTATTTTTTTCATTGCAAAGTTGTAAGAGAAAACAATTGAAGGCAAGCTCTGAAATGAGATGGAAGTTGTAATTGGCTGGAATCAGTTAAAATAGTTCCAGCAAAATGATTTGGACAAATGCTGAAGCAGAGTAAAGTGACAGATGTGTAGTACAGAAATGTTTCCTCCCAACTATTCCTTGCAGGTCTGTTTCCTCTTCGCCAGCTGATCTCCGTGTTTACTCAGCTTCTGTCCATGTCAGTCAAATGCACCAAAACTTTAACTTAACCATGCAGCGGAGAAGTAATAAGTTAAAGCTGAGGGAAGCAATGGCTGTCAGTGTTTTTTCTTAATTAAAAATTTGTGCAGATTACGTTAGAATTAAAGTCTCAGGCAGAGAATCAGGTACTCCTTAAATATTTTTTTAATCTCTAGAGACTGAATTTTGGGTGCAGCGTCAGTGAAGTGCCAGATACCACTTCTATTTATATTTTGTTAAACTAATATATAATCAGGAAATTGTTCATTTTACATTTTTTTCCCCACTTTCTTCCCAATACTCTCATATATGTTCTCACCCTAAACATTTCTTATCTCCTGTAGAGAGCCTTTAAGCACTTGCTGCTTCATAGCCCCCCTTTCTTAAATATTTAGATGTTAGCTCTTCTGATCTTTCTACGTAAGTTGTTTCCTCGTGCCCATTCATGATTTTTGTTAAATTCCCTCCAGTTTGATATCTTCCTGGTTTTGAGATGACTAGAAGTGTGTGCTGTAATTTGTGTACAATTTCAGCTTGAACGCTGTATACAGAGGTTATTTCTCCTCCCTTGGTGTGTATGCTGTGGTATATCTGCATTATTATACTGACTTAGGGAACTGGATAAGGTCCTTCGAACATTTTTTTTTCTTTCTATGATGTGGCTGCCACCAGCCTGGACAAATGGGTGAGTCTTCATCTTCAGGCAATAGCTGATCTAGATACTGGATTTTTGTGCCTAGTTCCTCCTCTGTCCAGAGAGCAGGCAGGTTTCCCAGGTTGTTCTGCCTCGCCGGAAGCAGTTTCCTGAAGTTCCTCTCTGCTGAGAAACAAGCTTGCTTTCCAGCCTCAGGAGAACTCCAGAACAGCATAAAAGATGGCAGAAAAATGGAGGACTGAGCATTCCCCCTCTGTGCACATGCTCACGCCCCACAAACCAGGCATTGTGGCCTTCCATGGAACTACCACAGCAAGCCTCAGTAGGGTCAGAAGCATCTTTGAACTGGGCAGCAGTGCTTTGCTTCAGCAGCCTGGGTCCTTAGCTTTCCAGATACCATCAGCACAGCTCCCGAGTCCTATTGCCCAGGTCCCAAAGACGAGCTGTATAGGGGATGCACAAGATAAGATATTGAAGGCAGGAGGCTCTGGCCTTCAGCTAACCACCTCATCAGTGTGTAGAGTCCTTTCATCCATAGACTTCAGCAAGGGCGTCCATTGTCTTTGACTAAATCTTCTCTGCTTGCTCCCTCAGTCCTGGTTTCGGTCCTCAGTTTGCATCTTCCATTGTAATCAGTTTAAGGCAATATCTTAAATTAGGCTCCTATTAAGTATCTAATTTCCCTTTACAGCCTAGTGCTAACTGCCTGAGACTTACACCTGTACTTACTGTTCCATTCTTTACCATGGCACTGAGATGTGGGGGGAAAGCTCAGCTCTGGGGCTCAATTCCCTATGAGAAAAAAATAGTTTGCTGACAGTTTCATAGTTTGTATATTGACTGTTTTCTCACTTAATTGTGAGATACCACTTTCCAGACCCAAGTCCCTGGACACCTGCTGAACAAGTGAGGCCTGTTTTCCCCTAGTTAAGCCCTTCTGCAGGTTCAGAGTCTCAAAGTCCTGTCCTGATGGAGCATAGGCATGAAAGCCTAAATAACTAGCCCTGGTTTATTAAGAGCACTGGGAAACTGCTGCACAGCTAAGTTACAACCAGGACTCTGTTGCATCTGAAAATGCTTATTTCCTGCTAAGTTAAATGACAGTGCACTTCTTAAAGATGGAATCAAACCAAACCCAGATCCAGACTATTATTATTATTATTATTATTATTATTATTATTAAATATTTATATTGCAGGAGTGCTTAAAGGCCAACAAAGGCAGGGACTCTGTGTGGTAGCATTGTACAGACATAGAATGAATGGCATTCCCTGGCCGAAAGACCTTATAAGCTGTATAGGCCAGACAAACAAAGGGTAAGAGGGAAAACAAAGCCAAAGTCACATGGAAATCAGTGGCAGAGCTGGATTTCCTGAATCACAGTCCAGTGCTCTACCCACTCGACAATGCTTCCTCTTACCCAAGGTAACTCCTAATCCTAAGGAAACCTGATGAACAGTGACCCTGAAATGGAGTGACTGTGGAGAAGGGGGCACGAGGGAACAGCTCAAGGGAAGAGGAATGTCCAGAATCGTAACTGTACAAAGCAGTTGGGCACAGATAACAGCACTGGCATCAGACTTGATTTGGTCTGGCTTCTTGTGATGCGGGCATGCCCGATGCCAGCTCATGGCAAGGTCCCCAGGCCTCAGTTGAACAATGACAAATACATAGCGGGAATCAGTCTGGCTCAGCTGTGTGTTAGTACTGGTTGAACCTCTCTAGTTCAGCACCCTCAGGTCTTGGCTGGTGCCGAACCAGAGAGTTTGCCAAACCACAGGAGGTCAATATTGTCTCGCAACATTACCAACACTTCCGCTGCTTGCTGGGCTCTTAGAAGACATTTAGGGGTAAATTAGAGCTAAATAACAGTACAGAACATTGAGAGCAACTGGTGGCTGTAAACAAACTTCATGGGACCATGGGAAATTTGGCCACACTCACGATAAATGGATATCCGGCTAGCTAAAATCATGCTGGACCAGAGAGTCACTGACTAGAGAGATTCAATCTGTTGAATTATAAGCATGTTTACTAGGGATGTGAAAGTGTAACTGTGTACACGGTTAAACTCAGGCTCCTGGTATGCATGGGGAGCTTCCTGCCCCCACACCTAATATGTAACCCCTGAAATTTTCAGTAGTTACATGTTTATTTGATTAATTGCATTTTAACATCCCTAATGTTTACGGTTTAGTATTTATGAATGTCTGCAAGTTGCTGCGTGCATTAATCTCACTTCTAGCATATCTCCCATATTATAAGGGCTTATCTACACTGCAGCTTTATTGCATTGTAACTTTCTCACTCAAGGGTATAAAAAAACCCACACACCTGGAAAGGGCAGCAAATTACAACACTGTAATGCACCAGTAGCGTTAGCTACTCCCTTCAAGGAATTGGTTTACCTATAGCTCTCGGAGAGCTCTCTCCCAGCGCTTGTGCCATGACCACAATGTAGCGTTAAAGCACTGCCATGTCTGTGCTTTAAACTCAGCAGTGTAGACAGAACCTAAAATGAGAGCATTTGTATTGTAAGCCTCTCTAACTGTGTAGATCGGCCTGCAGAAGAGAGCCATTCACTAGTGTGAAATGCTGGTTTCCAACGGAAGGTGGTATGCCCTGCCCAACAGGGAAGACTCATCAACATCAGGAAAAATATTGTGAAACATTCAAGAAGACTTTGCTGATTGCTCCCTGCCCCTCTTCTCCCTGAAGATGAGTCATATAAGTGAATTACTCCTGTCAGCTGAATTTGTAGCTCAGAGAGCCGGGGGAAGGGAATGGAACCCCTAATACGAAGAAACCATTTCTCTGTTCTGACTGGACTGTAAGGGGCAAGGCTTTTCAGCATAAACACGAGATCCTCAGCTGCTTAGCCTGAGTTAGCCCTGGGAAACAGAGATCTTTCTTATTATGGAAGCTTCCGTTTCCCTCTGGAATTTAAGATAACTCATTTGTATATGTACGTTTATCTGCTTTAACCTTGAAAATAGCTCTCATTTCCTTTTAATAAATGTGTAGGTAGTTGATTATAAGGTTGGCTACAAGCATTGTCTATGGTGACATTTAAGATGCAGTTGACCTGGATTAAGTGACTTGTCCCTTGGGAGTGGGAATAACCCGAATATTACTGTGATTGATGGTGTAAGGGACCATCTATCACAAAGGCAAACCTACCTTGGTGGCAGGACAGATGGGCATACTCAAGGGGACTGTCTGTGACTCCGTGTGAAGGCTATTCCAGTGCCTGAGGAGTTCACACTTGATAATTGGCTGGTGAAATCTAAATATAGATCTCACAGCCAATTTGGGGTTTGTGCAATGATTTCTAACTGTCTGCCCTGAAGCTGGCACTCTTGTTCGTCAGGCAGTGTAGGACATTGGGTTGGTCCTGCTTTGATTAGATGGTTGGACTAGATCAGGGTTTCTCAACCTATGGGTTGGGACCCAAATATGGGTTGCCATTGCATTTCAAAAGGGTCGCCAGGTGTCTCCACAGGTTGCTCTTAAGGAGCCATTCACACATTGTTTTGAATTGCCCTGGGTCACCAAGTCTTCCTGAATTGTCAAAATGGGTCCCCATCTGGAAAAGGTTGGGAACCACTGGACCAAATGATGTCCTGATGTCTCTTCCCATTCTAATCTTCTGTGCTTCTATGACATCTTGATGCTCTCGTCCCAGTAGTTTCTCTTGACTTCAAATTTGTATGGCTATCTACATATAGAGTTGACCAGTAACAAGAGGTACTGGAGGCAGGTACATAAGAAGTTAAAAATGGATACCTAGAAGCCTTCTCCTGCTTTGTGGAGCAATTAGCTGACATGACGACCTAGATCCTAGAGGGGAAAAACAATCACTATGATCCAGATTTGAAATGGTCACATAATTCTTTCCTAAATATGTGGAAGCTGGGGTTGGTTCACTCACACCGCTCTACATCTTCTATCTGACTTGCATGTGCAAAGTTGGAGGATTCTTGTAACTATGTGAGCACCAGTTTGATAACAGAAACCCCTGCTGTCATTTTTCATTCTCAAATGTCTCTATCATGGTTGTTATTGTCTATTGTTTTAAAATACCGAGTAGTTGGCAGAGAAGCATTTTATTCTTCCTGTTATCCAGTAGTTAATTGGTTGATGGAAAGCTGTAGCAAATGCTCTCACAATGTTTCCTTCGTTTTTTATTCTCTTCTTTACATCCTTAAATATTTGACTTTTACACTTATTAAATTCACTCCTATCTCATGTTACTTTTTGTCATTCCAGGCTAGACTGTACCAATCCATGTTCACTTAATGGTTGTAAGAATTATCAAAGCAAAATTCAGTTGTCCACTAAGTTATACACTGTGGCTATGTCTACACTACGGAGTGCAGGGAACACGTCTGCTCTTCTGACATTTTTTGCAGAAGAGCAGTTGTGCTCTTTCGGAAGCCCTGTAAACCTTGTTTCACGAGGAAGAAGGGCTCTTCCAAAAGAGGTTTTTCTGAAATTTGGCCCAGTGTAGATGGGCCAAATTTCAGAAAAGCCTCTTACGAAAAAACAATCAGAAAAGAACCTTTTTCCGAAAAAGAAGTGTAGTGTAGACATAGCCTGTGAAACTTGCATCCTCTTAATGTTTCGTTCAGCGCTAGATAGAGAGAGTGAGCTTCCGAGCATGGTTCTGGCTGGCTTCTAATTCCAGGTTTAACTGAAGCATTTAATTAAACGTGTAGAACAGGGTTTTAAACTGTTTCCCACAATTCTAATTCTCCCCAAGTGGGAGAATTCAAAGGATGGTGTTTATTCCAAGGTAAAGCCTCAACATTTTCACATGCAGTTTCCTTTTTCATAAAAAGAAATCCTCTTATTATGCAATAGTGGTTTGATGTATCTTATTCATTCACATCTTATCTTTTCCTTCAAGTTCCTTCTGCATGATTGATAACACTCACCCTCTGCTTCTTGCTCCTCCCTTTCATGCTCTTGTCCCTTCCTTTTCTCCTGCTCTTTCCCTTTAACATCTCCATTTTGTAGGCATCATGAAAGAAACCACAACTAGAAACTGTCTGTATGCAGCAAGATTGTTGCTTGAATGATCAGAGAGGGATGAAAGAACATGAGGCAAAAACATGAAGTGCTGTCTAATCACAAATGCCATGACATTGAATATGTATGCTGTACTAATGTAGCATAAATTACCTCAAGGTTTTTTAAATTGTTTTATCCTGACTTATTGAAATGGTTATAGATTTTTAAAAGGATTTAAAATGAATTTGTTCCTCCTTTAACAGTTAACTGTAGAGTGGTCTGTTCACACCTGCAGTTTTTGAATTATTCCCCTTAGTTGAGTGTGTGTATGTGTGTGTGTGTGTGTGTGTGTGTGTGTACGTACACACCTGTATGTAAAACTCTAGATCTTATTTTCTTACCCTATTCCTCCCTTCACCCTTCCTCCTTTTGTTTATTACAATCACTTATTTTGCCTTGTCTCAGTTAAATACTTCAGGGCAGGGCACTGCCTTTCATTCTTTACAGCACCTAATGTAATCAGACCCTGATCCTGATTTGAGCCTGTAAGCATTATCACAACATAAATGTACAGTAATAATATGTCCTCATAAAACAAATTCCTTAAGGTGGCAAAATTAGTAAGGTGAATGTTAAACCCCTCTGCTGTCTTTGATAACTACAAAATGTAAAAAGGCAGGTTCTTTGAGACATAATGCCTGTTGTGGCGAAGGATTAATGGTATAGAAGGGGCATCATCTTTACAGAGTAAAAACTAAAATATGACTACTGGAGTTCACATTGGTTGAATGTCTAAAAAATGTCTAAAAAATAGAGGTGTCAATTGCTAATTCTAGAATTCTAGAATTATCTTCCTGTTCACTTCATGTTCTGATGGGGGTTGATTCTTCTTTTTCATGGGGGTGCAGGCTAATTTGGCTAGCTAAAAGACATATAAATGTTTTTTTTGATAGCTGGGGCCACCTGTATCTCTTGTTGGGTATGATAAGAACAGCTAGAGATTGATAAGCATAGGTAACTCTTGGTTACTGTTGGGGGACAAGGAGAGACAGAGTCTTAAAATTTTTGACAATGAAGCAGAGTTGGGACCAAGTTGTCTGTGTAACATTTTTTTACTCTTTCCATAAATAGCTATAACAGTCAAGTACTGCTAATACACATGGATTTTACCAAAAGGGGAAAAGTGAAATGATAGAATGCTGGTAAACTCACCAGTAGGGTTATAGAATTTGCCAAATGTTCAGAGTGGTGAGTCAGGGGAGAGTAGTACATTTCATAAAGCCTCCATGGTCCGGTATATAAGCCATTGTGTTGTATATTGCTGAAGGCTGATGTGTGACCTACATATAGGCTGGAAACTTTTTAAATGATCACAGGAATAGAGAAATTGCCAGACAGAATCAGACCCTTCTAGGCCAGTATCCCATCTCTGACAGTAACCAGCATCAGATGCTTACGGAGAAGTCATAAGTACATCACAGTTGTCAGATGTGAGATAATCTGTGTCCAACAATTAAGTCTCACCCAGTACTCTACAAATTAGAAACTGTCTTAAGCCCTAAAGCATGTGATTTAATATCCTTTTAATAATTTTATAGCAATAACAATTAGAACCCTGTTCTTATTATCCCGATAAATGTCTCCTCTTCTTTTGAAACCACATAAATTATTGGCCTTGACATTTTCCAGTGACCGTGGGTTTGATTGTCTCATTGCATAGTGTGAGGAAGATGTACAGTATTTCCTTTTATTTCTTTTTATTATTTTTTTTTGGCTTTGACTTTTTCACTTGTTAATTTAATTGAATTTCCTTATTATTCTGACAGAGAGAACAGACACTCCTGTTCTCCATAGCGTTCACTGTTTTGTAGACTTGCTCCCTCTTAGATGGCTCCTTTCCAGGATAAACAATCCCAATCTTTTTCATTTCTCTTCATACGGTATTCCATGTCCTCAGTCATTCTCATCATCCTTCCCTGAACCTGACTGATCAGGCGATATCCTTTTTTGAGAGTGACCAATATTGCACATGCTATTCCAGACAAGTCAAAGATTGTTCATACCCTCTTGCCTGTCCCTAACAGAGAAAGGGCTCCATAGTAGGATGCAAGGGTCCACAAAGACAAGGATTCAAGCTACAAAAGTCTGGAAATGACAAGCTACTGTCCTGGAAATCTAGAAGCATGTGGACCATTGCTCCCTTGTGAGGCCTTGTAGCTAAGTGTCTAGCTAAGATGACTGAAGTCAGTGGAGAAGGGTGCCTGCCATCTGCCATACCAGTACCACCTGCTGGACACTTAATGAAAGTGTCTTCCTTGAAAGAAACCATTCTCCTGCCATGCTGGCCAAAAGAATGACTAATCGCTTGCTACAGTGGAAGGAAGGTATTACCATGCAAAAGGATGAAAAGGGTCCCAAGTAGATCTGTTTTCACAGGCATCTGGCATTTCTGAGTAATTGCCTCTGCTAGTTTGCAGATGACTAATATTACTTAACACAGATAAATGAGGTGATGAATTAAAAGTGCCCCACAGGAATGTTTACAACTTTTTTTTTTAAGATTGGGAGGGGGGGGATCCATTTATTTTTCAGGGGTTGAAAGACCAATTGAAAAGGTTTCAGACTGTTGTTTATCCAGAGAAACAATGTGATTTGTCTCTAGTCTTGGCCCCAGAGAGGTGAGCCATGCAGAGAATGATTGAAATTTAATACTGAGACTATGAAAGGTGCATTGATTTTACAGCAGGTGAAAACAATGCAATAGTAGTATGTAGCATGAGTCGGGGGAGGCAACCATCTAATAGCTGCCTAGTAGCAACAGTATAGATTTTCCACCCAGCTCAGCAGAATTGTTTTCTTAAGGGCACAGTAGTTGCCTCACTTCTGCTTCTAGGGCTGGAATTAGATGAGCCGGACCAATTTTACACTTAGATGGTTTAATTTTTCATTGGGACCGATCCTGCAGGTTGCTAATCTGCTCCTGCTGATATTTTTTGTTGTGTTTCTAATTGATTACAAGCATCTTCTCTGGATTTTTTCTCCTGTCCTCACTTAATAGACTTTATGAATCTTCTGAGCATGGAAGAAATTCCTTTTAGTGCAGGAATCCCAGCATGTTTTATCAACAGATACTATTGTAGCAGCAATGCAAGTTTTGGGGGAGTGAAGCACAGATTCTTCTCAGCTCTCCTTTGGTTTGATCTTATGTCTCTCTGTAATTCTCTGTCCTGGGAAAGAACCACCTATTGTTGAAAATGGTAGGGTATTAAGTCTTCTGTTTTCATTTATGACTCTGCAAAATCAGCAGTGTGTTAAATTACTTGGGATGCTTTGATGATGTGAAGTGATTTCCTCTGTGTGTGAAATGGAGAAAGCCAAAGCTGTTACATTACTTAATGCTCTTTGATTTGATGTAAAGGAGTTTATTTTGGCCCCAGATTCCAAATGGATAGATCACTTCCATTTCTTTTAATTAAATTTTCACCAGCATTTGATGATTGCAATATATCTGTTATGGCTGCCTCTCTGAGTATTTGACAGGAGAAGTTTTATGCTACATGCTGTATCTACCAAAGATTATGTCAACACTGAAAGTAGAAACCTGCAGGTAGCCTGTGCCAGTTGACTTGGGCTCTGTCTGAGAGTCTGTTTAATTGTGGTGCAGATGCTCAGGTTGGGGGGGGCTGAGCTCTAGGACCCTGTGAGGTGGGAGAGTCCCAGAGCTCAGGATGCTGCCTGTGCCCAAATGTCTACCCTGCATTTAAAGAGCCTCTTTGCCTGAACCCCATGAGCCCAAGTCAGCTGCCAAGGGCTAGCCACAGGTATCTAACTGCAGTTTGTAGATATACCCTAAGCTTTTTGCTTCCTGCCCCCGCAAGGGAAGAGGTAGGGACATGATGAAGACAGTTGAAATAAAACAGCAACGTATTCTGAGAGTGGAATTGACCATGTTCAATCCCTGGTCTACGACTCACCCCTCTCTAGGCATTCTGTTCTCTAAAGGTACTCTGTCATGCAGTCGTCATCCAGTCCCGAAACCAGGAAATGGCTGGTGCCTCCTAGGTTATGAAGGGACTAGTGGTAAGCATCAGCCAGTGGAGAAATATCACTGAAAGCTAAGGGTCTTTCTGTTGCAAGCTTTGACAGCTTGATTAATTTATTCTGTGTCAGCAGAACTGTTTGCATCAGCTTCGTGGTTTTGTACTAAATGCTGTGCTCTACCCATTTACCAGTGTTAGCTAGTGATCAGTGTTCAGCTCTCTGTGTAGCTAATTTTGGAAGCTGTTCTCTATGTTAGCAGCTCTTTAATCATTGATGCTTAAAGGCAGTTGAGAGACTTTTTCATTTTTTTTTTTTTTAAAGAGAAAGCATACAGTAGCGGGATTACTATTTTTGCAGCAAGATCCTATTTTCTTTCTATCAGAATGATACACTTTGGTTTTTTCCTTCAAGACTTCTTGCATGAGATGTACTATAATATGAATAAAATAGAATCCAATTGGCAAAAGCATCACAGGTAATGTTCTTCTTGGAAAAGGGTTTTGGTGGTGGTGGTGTGGGGGAACGGTATTGATTATTGTTGAAGAAATCCTTGATCTCTTAGAAGCAGCCGGCTGTAAATTTCAGTAAACCTTTGTTGTTGCTGTGACTCAGGATATATAGTGAAATTTTGTGTAGCTGAGGGGAGCCGGCAGTTGGGCGTCTGTTAATAGCCTGAAAGTAACTAATGAGGATGTGCAGTCGGAACGATTGATTGAATAGCTGCAGTCCTGTGTGTTTCTTTCTCGCGCTCTCTGCAAGCTGTAAAGCGGGAGGGGGAAGAGAGAGAGAAAACCAGCTTTCTCTTAAGTGGAAGTAGCACAGATCCCAAGGGCCAGAAGGCCAGAAATGGAAGTTTAAGCTGCATCTGTCTTTTGAAAGGAAACCGGCAGGAGTCAAAATGTCAGTCTTTGGAGTCACAGTTTACTCCTTTTCTTTAAGATCCAGAAGATAACAATGGACTTTTTCTAAGGATGTGGTTTTTCATATCCATATTGAAAATGTCTTATTTATGAAGCTGGATTCCTGTAAATCTAGTATTTGAACTGGAGATGGGCAGCAGTTGTGATAAAGGTATGAGTGTGTGTGTGTGTGTGTGTGTGTGTGTGTGTGATTTTATAATGTGCATACTTGTATCAATCTTTAAAATCAGATATGAGCACATCTGCTCTAAAGCTTGCCAGATCTGCCTGCACAGATATAGGATGCCAAAGTCATATTTTACTAAGGTCATATTGACAGAACAAGGAGAAACTGGCCTATTTTTATATCTGCAAAGGTATATATGTTTTATACAGGCAACTATGAGTCTTCTGATGGTCTCAAAATGTGACTCTGCTGTTGGCTCAAACTATCTTCATGCGATCGAACTTTGACCTTTGTCAAATTATGTTCAACATAGGATAAAATCATGATTTCCCTCTGTCACAGATTTTCTTTGGCAATGTTAACTACTACCTTGCTGATTGTAAAAATAAATCAATAAATAAAAATTGAAAGTTCTCTGAGTTGTAAGTAGCAAGTGTACAAGGTGGCAGTGCATATGAACATTGGGCTTCACCAATGTATGCAGTCAGAACTGTCTATTGTATTTAAGACCAAATCAGATTCCTGATTTTAACTTTGTTGCTAGTTGCAATGTCTCTGTAACTTACTGGGGTAGCAAGCAATTATAGGCTAATATAATTTGGCTGTTAGCTAGTACATCTGAAAATTTGTGAAGGCTTCTGTCCAGAGCAGGATTCCTTATATGATTTTTTTTTTTCAATTCCCCTTACCTACCTTCTTTACTGTTTCTTCTCCAGAAGTCCCAGCAGAGAGGTCTCCTCGAAGACGGAGCATCTCGGGAACCAGCACATCCGAGAAAACCAACTCCATGGATGCATCAAACACCTCTCCTTTCAAAGTCCCAGTAAGTGCGCCTTGCTTCCAAAGGAGGGATGTCTTCCCATTGAATTGGGGGTGGAGTTTAAGATATCCTAACAAATCTAGCACTCAGTCTATTGATTCAGAGTGGCACTTTAATAGTACTGGCTGCCAAAAGACATGAATCAGCTGCCATAGATGATCATGGCGCATTTTCTAGGAGACCCAGGTTTTACCTTTCCACAAGATTTGATCTAAAATTAGTAGTCACGTAGACTTGAAAACCCAACGATGAGGTGATGAGTAGCCTAATTTCAGTATGCCCTAGGTAAGCAGGAGATTGCTTTGCAGTCTTCACATTGGGTATATCTTTTCTTGTCCATGAAAGAACTTTAGGTGGTGATGGCATGTATATTTTCCCTTTATCAGTGGAATGAATTAGAGGTCTGAAATGGTTAACAATTTATTTAAAAGCTAGAGATATTTTTCTCTGCACATGTGTGTTAATTTGTCTTAATTCTTCTGGCTGTTAGTTTCAATTTACCTTTTCATATAAGCAATCTGGCTTTTCTTGCCAACCTCTTTAGATTCCAATTGGGATACTAAAACCTACAGCACTAAGGCTTTTCTGTTGTTCTGATTAGTCTGAAAGAAGAAGGTTCTATCAAATCCCAAGTCAAGGTAAAATGAAGTGTTCTTTAATATTTCTCCAATAGTTAGACTTTGTTGTTGTTGTTTTTTTTAAAAAAAGGCAAAGTCCAACTCTCTTCTTTTAGAGATCTTTGTTTCTCTTCATTGTATGTAAGGATTTTTGAAAACTTGAAAATTTAAAATGCTTGTCTACATATATTTTGGGCCTTTTCTGTGTGTGTGGTGAGCACTGATTTCCCTTTGTGTTGTCGTCTGTGGAGTTGAGGCCAGTAGAGCTGCATTTTATTTGTGAGCCCCAATCACCTTCAAATCACTGAAAATCACCCAGAATACTCACAACTTTGAGAAGAATCAGTTTCGGCTAAATTCAGATACAGACCTGTTGTGCTTGTTTTGAGATGAAAATTGTCTCTTGCTTTTAATGTATAAATAAATGGTGAATTATTTAATTTTACAATCAATTTTTTGCCAGTATTAAGATGGATTCCGTTTTATTAAAGTTACTTTAATCTGAGCCAGAACTTTCAATGGTACATACTGGGAGATCACTGTCCAGGAGTAGTTATCCAAGCTTGGCTCCTTTGTCTTTCTAAAAGCCTCATAATGAGACCGAAAGTGTTGATACATGTTGAGGGATCACCTCTTCATTTTAAAAGAGGAAGTAAATTTTTTCACATTGAGATACAATTACAGAATGTACTTGTTACAACTTTATAAAATCCTAAAAACTTTTCTATATGCAATGAACCCCTTTCAGTTTTACCATAGTCAGAATGCAGATGAGTATCATGAGGATTTCTGGGAACTGTTGTAAGTCCTAGCAACTCTTACCTAACCCATCTGTATTGATAAGAAATTCCACTGAGTCTGATAAGTTTGAATGTATTGCAGTGTTCTGTGTCTGCTGCTTACCTATAAATCACACACAAGTTTTGGAGAAGCCGTGTACCAAAACCCTTAATGTTGGCCTGGGTTTTTTGCTTTTTATTTCCATACTTGTCACTCTTTACTCTCCTTCTCAAATGCTTTTTCTTCAGTTGCTTTGTATTGTCTCTGAATTCAGGTAGTTGTTAAGTCTTCAAAAGTATTTCTTTTCACTTATTTTTTTTTCTTCAACACTCACTCTTCCTTCCTGTGTGTCAACTTTTCCAAGTTAATTTTTCTTCTAATGCTGCTTTGGGTACATCTTACTTTCCTCTTTCCTTCTTGCAGTTGTGATATGGTTTTGAGGTAAAGAGGTGCCAGAAGTTGTCCACCCCCTCTCCTTTTAGTAGTACAGGCAGTCCCCGGGTTACATGGATCCGACTTACATTGGATTCCTACTTACAAACGGGGTGAGGCAACTCCACACTAGCTGCTTCCCCCCAGCAGACCAGGGAGATGCAAAGCTAGCACCCGCCCCCAGCTGACCAGGGAGACGCAGAGCGGCTTTTCTCAGTAGACACCTCAGCTTGAGAATAAAGGACTGAGGGAAGTGAGGTGTGGGAGAATAAAACTGAGCTCTGGAGAAATGTTTGGCTAGAGTTTCCCCTACAATATGTACCAGTTCCGACTTACATACAAATTCAACTTAAGAACAAACCTACAGTCCCTATCTTGTATGTAACCCGGGGACTGCCTGTAAACAGCAAAAAGTAAAAGCTATTGTTGCCACTTGTGCTCCCCTGTTGCCCTAACCACCTGTGTAACTGTGGGCTTGCTATTATCTTCCTGATTTGTATATAAAAGACAACAGCCTGGCTGGTTTCTGTAGGTTTTTCTCTGAATATGCAATCTCGTATGCTGTGGTTGTTATCAGGCCACAGTAAAGATGAGATGAGACCGGCCTGTGTTTCACACCAACTGCTGGATGCTGCAGCTCTCTAATCTCATTAAGTTAATGGCTTGCTGGTAAAAGTCAGAGCATTTATAAGCAGAGATGGGCGCAGACCAAAAATGTTGAATTCAAACACCCTTCTAACTTTGTGGATTGGGTCCAGCTCTACTAATGAATAGAAATCCCCTCTGGAATAATCTCTTGATTCACATTAAGTTTTTCCTGGCACCAGAAGGGCTAGATCTAAGAGGGGGTAAATGGCATAAGTATTATAGAAGTGCACTATCAGTGGTCTGGGAATAGAAGGTGTGGCTTTCATAGTATTAAGTTACTTGTGAGTTTTTCTTCATCTTATAGCTACTCATTTTTAGACAAGAAGAGCACAGGAACAGAAAAGCACCTGGTTTTGTTCTTCAGTCGTTGATACTTGCCCGGCACATTTGAGGGGGCAAGCCAGCAACCTGTGCCTTGTGCTTTTTCAATGAGGCTTTGCTCCTGGCTTGTGGGTTTGGTTTTGGGTGGAAGAGGGGAAGGGCAGGGCAGGTAGAGTTATTCCAAGATTTTGAAAATAAATTACATTTACAGTTTGCCAAGCTTCTGTTCTCTCAGGTAAGCTATTTCAAACTCTTACTCGTGATAGAACATTGATTTCCGGTACATTCTATGTGGCTTTTCCTTTTAAACTCCAAACGGTGGTAAGCAAACAGAAAAAAGCATCGACTTCATATGACCGTTAATGGGCCTTTGTCCAGAGTTTGGAGTTTTGATTTACAAATGCATGATGCAGTGTAAGTGAACATTCTTTCCAAGAAAAGTTTGTTGTTGTTTTTTAAATAATCGCTTCACCAGTGGTCGTTGGGAATGGTTTTATTTAAAGGGTTGGCATGTAAACTTCAGGAAATGCAGTTTCTCTGCCTCCTATATATGCATTTGAAATCATGTTCTTCCATGAAAACTTACTGTTGGGTAATCTCAGTAATAATGCATACGCATTCTTTGGTTTCCCCATATCAGTCAGCCCATGCTGACTTGAGTATATGGAATGTGGTTGTCTTGTTTATCTCCCATAAGAGGGAGTGAAGTTGGATTCTGCTGATATTGGCAGGGCACTACAGAAGGGATAAGCAAAAGCTTGCGTTTAGAGATAAGAACTGTTAGTGTTTGGTCTTTTCTTCCTTCCCGTTCCCCCAAATATGTTAGTGTTAGGTTACTTGGGTTTCCCCCTGGACTCAGAAGTGTTACTGCTCACTCCACAATTGCCAAACAATTTTTTTGGGGGGGGAGCGAGGCACAAAATGTTGGAAAAAAATGCAGCTTTAAATAAACCCACTGAACATTTGTGCTAAGCAGTTAGAAAGGCTGATAGAACTGATCCACCACCCGGCGTGGTGGTAGATGCGTAGGCAACATACCAGCTTTCCTCTCCTACGTATGCACTGTGTTTTGTCAGTGCAAGTCAGTCTTCCAGAACCACATCTGCTGTTTCATTACTGAGCCATTGTATCCCTCTGACAACACCACCATCCCTTCCTTGCTATTCCATTTGAACTGGGGAGTAGGCGAGAAGATGAGAACACCAAAATATTGAACCCCCAGAAGTGACAGGACAAAGGTGTTAGTAACCCATTGCAAAAACCGGGTCCTTCACCAACACCTCGCTGGTTTTGGCTAGTTTTGTTGATTTATTAAAATCAGTACAGATATTATATGACTCAGTAACATACGTGGGCACTTTGGGGGGGAAAATAGAGGAAAAACAGACTTGATGGCACACACAAATATGAGCTCAGCAGGGCAGGGTACAGCCTCTGAAATAAATGAAATGATCTACGTGGGAACCCTGTATGAATAGTGATGGGATTGGCTTCTTTGGTTTGTCTCTGGTTCAGAATATAATTGGATAGACAGGAACAGTGCACTTTATAAGAGTCCTGCTAAATTGAACAAAAGACACTGCAGCCAGCCTAACCGAAGGTCAAAGCGTGATGAGATCTGACTGCTACTCAGATTCATATCTTGTGCCATTACGAGACCACTGATTGTCTCAGGAGCATTGCTCCATTACAGTCAGGTTGCAAGGCTGGAACAAGTCTTTGCTCGTGTTTGGCCATGTTATCCTAAGAGAGTGGTCTCGATCTTTTAAAGCAGGAGATCACTTTTTTTTAAAGCAGGAAATCCTGCCCCTGCTCACTCTATCCTCCCTCTCTTGCCCCTCCTCACTCACTTTCATCAGGCTGGAGCAGAGGTTTGGCGTGCAGGCTCTGGTCTTGGATTAAGGGATCTAGAGTATGAGAGGGGCTCTGAGCTGCTCCTGGGGCAGGCAGTTGGGATGTAGGAGGGGTTCTAGGTGCAGGCTCTGGGATGGCGTTTGGATGCAGGAGTGATCAGAGTTGGGACAGGGCTTGGTGTGGAGGAGAGGGTTCATGACTGGGGTAGAAGTTCGGGATGTGGGCTCCAGCTGCACTGCTTATCTCAGGTGGCTCCTGGGTGATGGTGCAGTGGGGTTAAGTCAGGTTCATCCCTGCCCTGGCCCTATACCATGCCCTAAAACAACTAGCAAACTCCATCCCAAGTCCTTGTGCCCCCTCTCTACTTTGTGGAGAAAAGATACAGAGTGGGAGGGGGCACCTTGACATCAGCATTCCTTCTCTCCTTTCCCTGCCCTGCCCTGCACAGAAAGCAGGAGGCTCCAAGGCAAAGGGCAGGAGGCTACCAGGGGGAGGGGCAGCTGAAGCGCTGGCACTTGATAGCCTCTTGGCCAAACCAGTCAGGATCACCTGTCAGAGGTTCCAAGATCTATCAGTAGATCCCGATCGACTGGTTGGTGACCATTCTGAGTACACATTATTAATTCTGCATTAGTGCCAATGCAGGAGTTGGAGTTGGAGTTGTTGACCTAATGTTAGTGTATCAAGGCAGCACAAGATTCCCCTGTGCCCCAATATTCTTAATAAAAAATCATCGGACTGAACTTGAACTTCTTCCTCCATATTTGAATCTTCGCTTGCTTTTTGTTCTGCTTTCTCACCATAACACCCATTCTTTAAATTTACTCTTGATATTGATAGAATGTTTGGGGTTTTGAGCTTTCACCCATTTCCCCAAGTGTTTTGTATAGTGGGAAGGACTTACGAGCTACTTCCAAGAGCCTCATGGCGTTTTCACCTTTCTCTTCATTCTGGTTTGCTGTTATTTATAGACTCACAGGCATTAGAGATCTGTATCCCCCTGCAATAAAGATTAGCTCTTTACAGTCAGTTCTCCAGGGCTGGGTCAAGAGATACTGTGCCAAGGTAGCAGAAATACTAAGGGATCTGAACAGGAAATTTTTCCTTGTATTTAGCCCAAAATTCTTTGTTTAATTATCCCTGTAGGCCACTTGTTAACATTCCACTCTCTCTTTGGTTTCACATTGTCCAAGCAAGTATTGATATCGTCAGTTACTGTATCCCCTACTGTTAGGGCAGAGTTGCGCCGAGCAATACAATACCATAGTGATAGAAATGTAGCCGTGTTAGTCTGGTGTAGCTGAAGCAAAATGCAGGACAATGTATCACTTTAAAGACTAACAAGATGGTTTATTAGATGATGAGCTTTCCCACTTTGTCTGGCCCACAAAAGCTCATCATCTAATAAACCATCTTGTTAGTCTTTAAAGTGCTACATTGTCCTGCATTTTAATACAATACCATGTTGTTTTTAATGTGTCCTCTCTAAATCAGGCTTTCCAGCTGCTTTTTTATTTCATTTTTCTTGCTCCTCTCTGATTTCCTCCAATTCACTAGCATATTTTGAGTATTACCTTGCCCAGATCTGTAGGTGGTGGTCTCTATTTATAGCCCTTGCAGATCCTTAAGTTCATTTCTCTGTCCTCACTGGCATTACTGCTTGTTTCTCAAGGACTTTTCTTCAATCATTCATTGATTTTCTAACTTACTTTCTTTAGGATTCTGGAACACACACCATGTTGTCCTACTGTTGTGTTTTTTTTAATAGTTTGTATTTTATTTGCAAACTTCTTGTTATTGCCTAATTTCTCATACCTCTCTATCTGTCTTGTTAAAAACAAGGTTTTACATTTTTCCTCATAGGTGTTTATTTTCATGTTTATTAATGGACCTAGCTTCTTAACAGGACTTTTCCTCCTTAGTCAATGTATAAAAGCCCTTCCAGTTCCCCCTTTGCCTCTTCGGATAGCACTAACTCATTCTGGACTTTTGCTTTCCTTGTCTTCCTTCACAAACCTGAAGTGTGACTCCAGCCTTGTTTTGGACCCTTCGCATTTCTAGTCCACTGAAGACTTCAGTTCTCACTCTTTTTGAGCTTGCCATGTTAAAGTTGCAGAGGCTGCCCCCATTAGGGTTGCTACCTTTCTACTGCACAAAACCAAACATCCCTACCCTGAGGCCTCACCCCCCCTCACTCCATCCCCGCTCTCTCCCCTACTCTCGCTTACTTTCACTGGGCTGGGGCAGTAGGTTGAGGTGTAGGAGGGGTTTGAGGGCTCCTCCTGTGAGTGTAAGTTCTGGGATGGGATCAGGGATGAGAGGTTTGGGATGTAGGAGGGGCCTCCAGGCTGGTGGTCCCGCTGGCAGAAGGCTTCATTTTGGGCTCTGCAGTATAACACTCTCTAAGCGTCATACTGCAGATCCCGCAGTGTGTAACTGTGTAACCACTAGGATTTTTAGCAGTTACAAGGTTACCTTGTTAAACTTTTACGCTAGTTGGGGGGCAGGAAGAGGCTTAGGGCTGGGGCAGACGGTTGGAGTATGGGATGTGTGTGAGGGCTCTGACTGGGTGTGTGCGCTCTGGGGTGGGATTTGAGTTGCAGGAGGGGACTCAGGGCTGGGGCAGGGATTGGGGCGCAGACTGTGGGATGGAGTTTGGGTCCAGGGGACAATTCGGGGTTGAAGGTATGGGGTCCTGGTGGAATTTACTGAGGCTCCCAGGAAGCAGCTGCTAGTTCCCTGCAGCCCTAGGCACATGGGTGACCAGAGAGGTTCCATCTGCACTGCCCTCGCGCCTGCAGGTGCTATTCCCACAGCTTCTGGTTGCAGTTCCTGGCCAATGGGAGTTGCAAAGCCAGTACTTGGGGTGGGGACTGCAGTAGGGATGTTAAATTTAGTTTAATCAACTAATCGACTAGTCAGTGGATTTTCCATCAATTAGTCGATAAGCGGGGAGCGACAGTGGGGTTAGCTCCTGAAGCTCAAATTTAAACGGCAGAGCTGCAGCAGGGTTAACTTTAAATGTATTTAAAAGGCTGGTGTGCAGCAGGGAAACCCTGCGTGAGCTGGGAATCAGCTGTCCCGGCTCGCGCTGGGTCCCTCCTGCTGTGCTTTAGCCTTTTAAATGTATTAAGAGCCATCTGCTCTTAATACATTTAAAAAGCAGAGGTGCAGCTTCTGGGACTGGGCATGAGCCAGTAATCAGCTGATTCCCAGCTCACACCTGATCCCCACTACTCCCCTGTCCCCCCAGTACCAGCTCCTGTTCCCGCATCCCTTGCTGCATCTGACAGAGGCAGCAAGGGGTGAGGGAAGCAACTAGTCGAGGGACTTGTCGACTATCCAATAAGTTTTTGCTTATTGAATAGTCAACTAATTGTTTACACGCCTAGACTGCAGGGACCTGGCAGCTGCTTCTAGGAATCACACAGATCCATGGTAGGTAGGGAGCCTGCTTTAGCGGCCTCTGACCAAACTTTTAACAGCCTGATTGTTGGTGCTAACCAGAGCCACCAGGGTCCCTTTTTAACGGGTGGGGGGGCGGCAGAGGTTGGTTGAAAACTGGATTCTTGGCAACCCTACTGCCCCTTATTCTGCATGTTTTAAATTTTGCAAGATAACTGAACTGCTGAACCTTGATTATGATAGTTTATCATTCTCTAGTCTTTCTCCACACTCACATTTTAATACAACCTTCCTCTGTGCCATGCTCAATATCCTTTAATTTCCAGCAAATTGCTTTTATGAAACGTAATGCTCTTACGCATGTACTGTTGTGTTCTTTGGACATGTTCCTTTCTATGCTCAATTACACTTTACTCATACAAATTGACAAACCAAAACAAATGCTTTCTCCATTTTATTCTCATTCTTTCCTTTGATAGTGGCCAATACCAAATAATTCAGAGGAAGGTTCAAATAATGCACCTGGTCAAGTGCGCAGTGCTATGTGACTGGAGAGAAATTCCTTCCTGAGTCACCTTGCACCTTGAAGCATGAGGATTTCTCCGTGTCTTGTTATTTTTAAACCTGTCTGATGTAACTGCAAACGTTATTCCTACTTACATGAAAGTGTAATCCTTTTTTAATCTTGCTGAAACATTTGTGTCTCTAATATCTTGTGGCAATAAATTTTCAAGCTGATTATAGAAAGCGTGAAAAAAAATCTCCTGTTTCGCATTTTTAAATTTGATGCCTCTCAGATTTCAGATTTATCCCTTGTTTTGTGTTATGCAACAGAAAGAATAGGGGGAGCACAATTAGCTTTTATTCATGTTTTTGTGTATCTCTAATCCCATTTGATTTTTATTTCTAAACCAAATAATCTTAGTCTTTCTAATCAAGCTATATAAGTAAATCCTTTAACTCTCTGCCTCTAATCAAATTTGTTTTACTTATTTTGGCTCTTTTTCCCCCCTGGCATTGTCTGTTATTGAGTTGATATAACCAGACTAGAATGCCTTATTTAGAGAGAGGAAGTCCTGATGCATTTATATAAGACCATTTTATATTTTCTTTATTACATTTTATCTTTTCCCAGCACATTCAAAATAAAATAAAAGATTTTCTAGGTATCTTCACTGAGGTGTCCTCGGATGATTTCTACTGCCCGATCTTTTTCTGGATAAGTTTAAATCTCATTTGTAATCTGTCATAATTTGTTTTTTGCCCAGTAATGTAACAGATGGTGGGGCTGATCTATCTTTCTGTTGCCTGATAGGTTAGCTTTTATTAGGACTCCTAGAATCTCTCATAGTTTTCTAATATGTTAGTAACCTAAATAACTTGTCAGAAAACATCTCAATAAGGAAAAGTTCTATGTTCTATGAGGAAAAGTGAGCCTTACTATACAGGGTACACATTCCTGGAGAACCCTCCACTATTAACTTCCTGCCACTTTGAGAACTGGCAGATTTCTCCTACCCTTCGTTTTCTGTGTCTATGTGACGGGGAGAGCGGACCCTGCACTGAAGAGGGGGCGGGGCTAAGACTCTGTGGGCGGAGGAAGTCCTGCCCCTTTTCCCAGACTTGGCATTTTCCAAGTGCTAGAGCAGTATAAGAAGCAGCGGAGCAGCTCAGTCGGGGGGACTGCCAGAGGGGAAGGAGCTCAGGCCAGAGCTCCTGAACCGCCCCTGCAGCCGCCGCCATAGAGCTGCCCCTGGAGCAGTGACCCGAGCAGCAGCTGCAACAGCAACCCCGGCAGCAGTCACCCCCTAGAACAGCGACCCCGGCAGCAGCCACTTCAGCCACAGCTCCAGCGACAGCCCCGCCCAGGGAGGCCATCCACGAGGGTCAGACATGCTGAGCGATGCCCCAAGAGCTGAGCAGTGCCGGGAATGGTAGGAACTGGCCCAGGACGGAGGATTGTCCTCCGGGAGCTCAGTGCACTTCGGCCAGAATCCCCACTGAGCAAGCAGTGAAATCCTCCACTGCCAACAGTGGGGCTGGGACCTGGTACAGTGGGAGGGCCTGGGTCCCCCGAGCTCCTCACCCCCGAGTACTCTGCTCCCTAACAACTTGGGGAGACCTACCAGTGGACTAGGCTTCTAGGCCAGAGTAACTCCGAGAGAGAGGAATGTTTGGGACTAAGCCTGCAGGGCCGTATTTACCCTGGTTAGCGGGCACGGTACTTCATGGCCGTATTTACCCTGATAGAGGGGGATTGTGTTTGGGACTAGGCCTACAGGGCCGTATTTAACCTGGTTAGAGGGAACTGTACTTTGGGACTAGACCCATATGGCTATATTTGCCCTGCGAAAAGGGGACATTGACCCCGACTTTGGGCATCCCGACTGTTGAGGAGTCCTGCCCCTCGACACTCTTCAATAGATTTTTAGCATATAACAGAACTCTTCACCTTGGTTTCTAAGCTTTCTCAATAGCCTCATTTGGAAAAAAAAAAAAGTTCTGCTTTTCAGTCCATTTAGTGGCAGCTAGGAAGCATTTCTAGGGGGGCAGCAATAACTACTTCTATCGCTGATCCCATAATTCATCCAATTTGTAAACCTCTGAGCCTGCGGTGGGAAGAGCCCAACAGTCACGCCTAATCACCAGTTTCCTGTGTGCTGCTGTTGTGATTGTTATGGCTAGTGATAATGTGCTGCTGCTGCTACTACAACACCAGGAATTAATTTGGCACTTTCCCGGCATGTCAGAGGCAGCATCCCGGTCTTAAAGAGATTATAATTTTACATCCAAATGTGGTGAGTCTCTTTTACGTCCAAAAATGTTGTGTGTTGAGTCTCCCGGACACCCTTTCCACCCTGACTTCCCTGCTTCTACATCTGTGCCGACAATGTGCTTTAGTGGATAACTCACATTACTATTACACGCAGCTTGTTGGCTGCTGTGGAAGTTGCTAAGAGAAGGATTATTTGTTATGCACAAACTCTTCTCCCTGACGTGAAAACCGTGTATGTCTGTAATGTGCAGGGCTGTCCCTGGGGCAACCCGCCCTCCATCACTGCGGTGAAGCAGAGCAACCTGGCTGGGAGGTGGTGCGGAGTGGAGTAGGCTGCCTGGGTCACTCTGTTTCCCACAGTTCCCACTGCCACAGTGAGTGCAGGAGGCCCCGATCCCTGCTGCCAACCCACGCCAGACCCTCTCCCCCCCCAGGTAATCCCTTAGGCTGCCCTGAATCCTGTAACCCAGTGGTCCCCAACGTAGTGCTCACAGGTGCCATGGCGCCCGCTGGGGCATTTGTGTGCCCGCCTAGTGACCAGGGCCAACCCGAGCCAAGTGACCAGGGCCGGCCCAAGCCATTTTTGCGCCCCAAGCCCTGGACGCCCGACACATGCTCGGCCCCCACCCCCACCCGGCCCGGCAGCCCCAAGAGGTTGGGGACCACTGCTGTAGCCTAACCTTAATATAGAGCCTCCATAGGACGGCTCTGGTAGCGCGTAGTAAAGAATTTTTGTTCATACCATTTTGTCTGTGAAGTTGGTTGTTTGGGCATTCAGATCCTGCTCCCCTTGGGCTTGTCCCCTGGTATACTGAGATACAGGAGAGCCAGTGTCCTATTTTGCAGTACTCCACTGATGCTGCTATAAGTGATGCGTTGTTGTGTTTTACAGCTATCACTACATGTCTTTCGTTTGCCACTGAAAACTGAATTTGTGACGTTCCACTTGATTCACCACTTCTAAGCCCTGGTTTACACCTAAAATGTAGATCAAACGAGCTACATCACTCGGGGCTGTGAAAAATGTTGTGCCCAGCATGACATAGATTGACCTAATCCCCGTCGTAGCTACAAGTAGGGTTGCTAGGTGTCCGGTATTCTACTGGACAGTCTGGTTTTTGCACCCTCTGTCCAGTAAAAAAAATTCAGAAAATACAGGATATGTGCAATGTCTGGTATTTTCTGTTTTTCCAGCTGGGCGCTGGATGGAAGCCTGGCGGGGGTGGGAGTGTGGCTGGGAGGCAGGGCCGAGATCGTCACTGGGAGCCTGTGGTAGAGTGCAAAAGCCTGGCGGGGGCTTCTGCATGCAACCAGAGCCTCTCAGCGCCGATCGCAGCCCCGCCTCCCAGCCAGGAGCCTGTGGTTGCGTGCAGAAGCCGGGCGGGGGGAGTAGCTGGGAGTCCTAGCCATTCCCCCCACCCCCGCCAGGCTTCTGCACACAAACAGAGGGAGTCCCAGGCTGGGAGCCCTCAGCTGATTGCATCTGAGGAGGAGTGACGCCTTGGAGAGGAGGAGAAGCCCCGTCTCTGTTCCCGAGCGCTGGTCAAGGGCGTAGTGGCACCGTGGTCCAGGAGAGAAGCCCACAGGTGCTTTGTGGTTGCGTTTAGGCGCCTTCCATGGGCTCTCGGCCAAAACTGACTGGGGTGGAATTTCTGCTTCTTCCCACTGGGACACCTGAAGACCTGGCTATGGGGGAGTCACCTTCCTACCCATGGTTCCCCCCCCACCTCCCCGTTCTGCCATTGTGTTGCCTCGGGGTCTGCCTCTCTCTGCTTTGGGTAGCAGGCAGCTGCCTTGCAGAGCAGGCTCTGCTGCTTCCCTCTTGTTCCCAGCTTTGTGGCTCTTTGTAGTAGAGCTCTTCGGTGTGGGTGGTTTTTTTTTCTCTTTCTCAACAAATTTTTAGCCCGTGTGTTCAGTATTTTTTGGGAGACCATCCAGCAACCCTAGCTGCAAGTAGATGGATGAAAGAATTCTTCTATCAGTCTGGCTGCTGAATGCTAAAGAGAAGGTTACCTGCTTACGTGGAAATTTTCCTTCTGTCCATTTAGGAAGTGTCTGTGCAACCATGCTGGAGTGACACAGCTGCAGTCATGGAGCTGTGCACCTCCAGCCAATGTAGTGTAGACCTACACTCATCTGAAGTGTTGAAGCAATGTCTAGAGAGACTGATGAGGGCAGAGCTCTTGCACAGTTATCCTTTTCCTGTTTGAGTCCTTAAATGTCAGCATTTATATAGTTCTGTTCATCTTTAGAGTGCTTGCATCTAATTCATCTTTGCAGACACCCTGGTATGTTGTTAATAAAGTAGTGACATGCTTGTATTGTTACAGTTGAGGTAATAAGACGTGGGTTTTTTTTCAACCACCAATGGAAACGTTCCCATGAAACCTAAACTGTTTTTTTAAAAGGCACATTCCCCTGCAGTGTTTGAAACCCAGGCATTTCCTCATGCTAGGAAATGAGAACCAAAAATTGCCTGTTTTCAATTGTCTGTGTTCGGGTAAGTGCTATAAATATAACTAGCATAAATAGTCAAAGAGAGTTTTAGTCTTTCTGCTAATAATGTACCTGCAAAGGTACTACTGAGAGTGTTGACAAGGGATTTTTTTTTCCCTAAAAATGATTTTGACTGGACAGTGTCTCTTTAAATATACTGTTGAACTCAGGGAAAATAAAAATTTGTTTTGGTGGCATTTGTGTTTTAAAAGATTTAGCGTTTGCTGTAAATATATGCTGGCTACCCTCTCCCCTTTATTTTTGCATTCCACATTTCGAAGGATTTCTTTTAGCATAGAAACATAAAGGTCAAAAATCTCATCTCTCTATTTCTGGCATGTGTGAATTTTTCCTGCTGCTTCCAATTTATTCATCTCCTGTCATCAGCCCTATGTGATTCCATAGCAAATTACAGAGAGCAACTTAAGATGCAAACAGTTTAATGTGTTTTCAAGAAAAAAATCCCAGTATGCTTGCATTTTTCTATTTTTATTTTCTTTTCTTTTTTCAGACAGCACTCACACATCTAGATATCCTGAAAATTGCCATTTATTACCCACATTTAGATAGCCGTATTTGACCAGTTAACACGTATATTTTGCTCAGTAAAAAAGTCTGTTCTCCCTCTAAATGTGTGATGAGATGCTAAAAATGTTTATAAACACTAACCAGAGTTAACAGTTGGGATCCATCTCTGCTGGGAACAGAGTCACTTCACTTTAAAAATGTTTTGGGGCCCCATCCTGACTAGGGATGTAATAGTGTAGTTGATTAACCGATAAGTAAAAGCTTCTAGGTTAATGCTGTATAGACTATATGCTCACGCTGGGTCCGGTAGCTCAGCCTCGCCCCCTCTCCCCCCCTCCCCCGAGAGGGGCTCCAATGTGCTCAGGCCCCCCTCCTGAGGAGCCCCTTGCCAGTCTGCACTGCTACCTCTATATCAGTGTGGGGTAACAGGCAGCGAGTTCATGAGGGGAGCTGGTTTTTAAACCGGCTCCCCAAACAGACCAGCTCCCGCCTGAGCACAGAGTAGCAAGGGGCTCCTCAGGACTGGGGCCGGAGCGCATTGACTGCCGGCCCCACCTCCGGGGACTATAGAATAGTTGAGTAACCAGTTCATAAGGTTAATCGATTATTCAATTAACCCATAGTTAACATCCCTAGTTCTGACTCCTGTCAGGTCAGGAGGCCTGTCTAGTTTGTTGCTACGGGGGCGGGGCAGTGTGTGGGTCATGGCGCAGCACAGCAGAAGTGTTCGGCTTCACAGTGTCTTCACTTTGAACATGTCTGCCTCTTCCAGTTTCGGAGAAGGGAAAAAGCTTCCCCCTTTTCTCCAAGATTTCTCAAGGAGCATATTAAGTAGCTGTCCCGTATCCACTAACCAACTTTGTGGGGTGCTGCCTGGTAAGGATCACCCCTAATCTGGGGGCCAGCCAGCCTCAGATGCAGTGGCAGATGCAAGAAACAAACTTCCAGCATAGCAATCATTTCACTGAATAAGGGCCTGTGCAAGGCTTTGGGGGCACTCAGCCAGCTGCATTGGAGCAAGTTGTTGCCTGTTTTGGGTGGTATTGTATTAAGGATGAGGCAATCTCCTTCTGCTCTCAAAATCTTCATTCCAATTTTGGAAGAAAAAGGCAGGAGGAGAGTCTATTGTTAATCTGCTGCTTTCCTCATAGTTCCCTCAAAGAAGGCTGAATGAGCGAGAGACTATTGACCAGCTAAGTGCTAATGGAAGAACTGGGGGGTAGTAGGGATGTAATCGTGTTGTCGGTTAACCGATTAACCGATAAGTTAATGCTGTATACTACACGCATTTCCCTTCCCCCGCCCCAGTAAATTTTTTAGCAGGCTGGCCAGCAGCCAGGCTCAGTTCTAGCTTATGCCGGGTCCAGGACCTACCTCCTCTGTGGCTCTGCGTTTAAAGTGAATAAGGAGCTGGGCGGGCAGGCAGCCCAGCTCAGTCCCAGAGTTTGCGATGGGTCCGGGAGCTCAGACCACCCCATCTCCCCCGGACAGGGGCTGCCCCTTCCCCCGCATTGTTGCCTCTGATAAAGAGGCAGCAGCACAGGGCAACAAACAGCTGTTCTGCAAGAGGAGCTGTTTTTTTTTTTTAAACTGGCTCCCTTCACAGACTAACTCCCACCTGGCATCCCGCGCTGCTGTCAGCCCCGCCCTCAGGGACTATAGAATAGTTGACTAACCGGTAAGAATTCATGAGGTTACTCGACTATTCAATTAACTGATATTTAACATCCCTAGTGGGCGGTGAGGGAGAGGAGTTTTCTGCGGCTACGTCTAGACTACACGCCTTTTTCGAAAGAGGCCTTTTTGAAAGATACTTTCGAGAAAACCTCTTTCGAAAAAGACCGTCTAGACTAGAATCAGTACTTTCGAAAAAGCAAGCCGCTTTTTCGAAAGAGAGTACCCAGGCAGTCTAGACGCTCTCTTTCGAAAAAGCACAGTTTGCACACTTTTGAAAAAAGGCATTCTTCCTCATAAAACGAGGTTTTCCGCAGTCGAAAAAACTGACACGTTCTTTCGATTTACTTTCAAAAGAACGTCAAGGAGTCCTGTGGCATCTTATAGACTAACAGACGAAGCATAAGCTTTTGTGGGCAAAGACCCACTTCGTCTGACAAAGTAGGTCTTTGCCCACAAAAGCGCATGCTCCAATACATCTGTTAGTCTATAAGGTGCCACAGGACTCCTTGTCACTTTTACAGATCCAGACTAACACGACTACCCCTCTGATACTTTCTGATACAAAGAACGTGGCAGCAGTCTAGATGCAGGTAAAGATTTTTAGAAAAAAGGCCACTTTTTTCGAAAAATCCCTGTAGTCTAGACACACCCTGTGAGTTTGAGTGGCAAACTCTCTTGGCCTGAAACGCTCCTCTGCATTAGGAAATGAACTGACCCTGCCCTCAGTCCTTCATTGCAAGAGGCAGTGAGAGGAGGGGGCAAGAGGGCAACCAATGTGCGTTAGAAATTGGAGAGAGGGGAGGAGAAGTGAATTTTCAGCACCAGCGAGAGTGGAACCGTGTTGGACATCTCTTGTAAAACTCCCTTGACTTTGGCGATGAAGTTAGGCAGATTTCTCATACCTCACTACTTTTTTCCATCAGGTAATACAATTTTAACTTAGATGCATTTGATACATCCCAAGACGGCTAAGCCGAGCTGCAGTGAAACTTCTATGTGTAACTCTTTAATCGAGAAGAGAAAGAGGTGTTTCAACCAGTAAAATGTTGCTTAATCCTATTGGATTAAGGATTGCTACATTTGCATCGATTGGGCTGGGAATGTGTATGTGTTGGCACACCTTGGAAATAATGTGGCATGGTTTGCCTTAAAATGCATGCCATGTACTTAGTGCTTTACAGGATAGTGGATGAGATAAGATGAGCTAAAAAATACAGCGTATTTTCACTTAACAAAATACTTAGGTGTGGCTCCCACCTGTCTCCTTCACGCTCTATTTTAACTGATGGCTTTGTAATGTATGCCATGCAGTCACAATTTGGAAATGTCAAGTTACTACTCTTCATGCTATAACATCTTGTCTTATTGTGCAATAATTTTATTGTATCTAAGCAGGGTTCTTCCTGTTTGAGTTTTGTTGCAGGCAGAAGCACTTTTGGTTTATAAACTAGAGATTGACTGAAGACTCATTGTTCAGATCTGAGTTAGATTTAAGATTGGATTCAAGTGGGAGGTTGACTCAGGATTTCTGTTTGGATTCAGTGGGGCCGGAATCTTGTGAGTTAGTCAGGCTTTGAAAAATCTCAGCCACATCTAAACCAGAAAGTGAGACTTAGATGCAACTGAGGTGGGTGCATTGGACATTCGTGAGCAGATAAGAGGTGCCTACTAGTTTTGAATTCAACCAACAATTAAAAACATCAGGGCAGGGTGTGTAAAGGGAAATTGAACTCAGCTCCCTCAATCTAAAATTGTAATTCCTAATCCAGTGGTCCTTGGTGGCAGTCTTTTGTGCCATAGTGTCACTTCGTTAAGGTGTAACTGTAACACAGGTGCACTATTTACTCCTACATGAATATTTCTTGATAGTGAAATGGTGACTGAGCCTGCTGTTCATGGTGTAAAAGGATCCCTGGGCCAAATGTTCTGCGATCGCTGACTGAGTTAATTCACTGCCGCCTTTAGGTTCAGCACTGGTTTGGTCATTACGTGCGTCAGTTTCCCTTTTTTCACTTGCTTATGCCATTTCATTTTAGGGCTTCTTCAGCAAGCGTCTGAAAGGCTCCATCAAGAGGACAAAGAGCCAATCAAAGCTGGACAGAAATACGAGCTTCCGTCTTCCATCTCTCCGCAACGCTGATGACAGGTAGGATTCCCTGCACTGCCTCAGAAAGAGGCTGGTAGTTTCAGCTCAACTCTTTCAAAAGTGCCTGGCAAAAGATGTTAGTTGGAGTACGTGTGCCTGCAAGCTGGCAGAAATGAGGGTTAAGTTTCACAATACAATACTGTGGCCTGGTCTGCATTAGCAATTAACAACACTGCAAGCACTTCACAAATATCCCAGTGCAGTGCATCTCCATAGGGGTTGTGTGATGTACAGGCAGTCCCCGGGTTACATACAAGATAGGGACTGTAGGTTTGTTCTTAAGTTGAATTTGTATGTAAGTCGGAACTGGTACATATTGTAGGGGAAACTCTAGCCAAACATTTCTCCAGAGCTCAGTTTTATTCTCCCACACCTCACTTCCCTCAGTCCTTTATTCTCAAGCTGAGGTGTCTGCTGAGAAAAGCCGCTCCGTGTCTCCCTGGTCTGCTGGGGGGAAGCAGCTAGTGCGGGGTTGCTTCACCCTGTTTGTAAGTAGGGATCCGATGTAAGTCGGATCCATGTAACCCGGGGACTGCCTGTAGTTAGAGTGCTAATCCCTAACACAACCTGCACAGCAGAGCATCAGTATTGGAAATCCTAAGGTGTGTCTAGACTACATCCCTCTTTCAACAGAGGGATGTAAATTAGACACTATGAAATTGCAAATGAAACCGGGATTTGTATTTCCCGTGCTTCATTTGCATAATCACGCCCTGGCGCTCTTTCGAAAAAGCGCTACTTTGAAATTGAAACTGCAGTCTAGACACGGTTCTTTCAAAAATAGAAACCTTTTACAGGATCTTTCAAAAAAGGCTTCTATTATTTAAAGAACCGGGTCTAGACTGCGGTTTCAATTTCGAAATCGTGCTTTTTCGAAAGAGCGCCATGACATGATTATGCAAACGAAGCTTGGGAAATTCAAATCCTGGCTTCATTTGCAATTTCGAAGTATCTAATTTACATCCCTCTGTTGAAGGAGGGATGTAATCTAGACACACCCCTACTGGCGGCAAATACAACCATGTAGTTACCACAATGTTGTTGACCCCAACAATGTGAATTTCTCAAATAGAATCAAGGCCCGTTCTTCAGAACACTGGAAATTGGGGTTACAGCTCCCAAAATTCAGTAGCAAGTTTGATTAGACACACCTTGGCGCTCTCTGTCAATACAGCTAGGCTTGCTTTTTTTTTTGCTGGCGGCTTGGGAAGGGGAATATATTTTGCTATTACCTGCCTCAATTGCAGTTTTCCTAACACTGTTGGAAAGTGTCATGATCATCTTAATTGGAAGCCAGGCGGGTTATTTTTTATTCCATGAAGCCCAGTGATAGAGCTGGATTGAGTGATAAATAGGCTGCTCTCTACTTAGGACCCTGCCAGGGCTCTTTGACTCTACAACATTATTGTGTGTCTAATGCATTTTTGCTCTCTCTGCTGGGCTGAATTCATTGTGTGTGTCTGCCATGCTGCGCTGCTTCAGTCGATAGTGCTGCCTTCTCTGTCTAAAAAGCAGCACCATAAAATCACGAAGACAGCAAGGCTTCAGATGTTAGAGACCTTGTTAACTTTGTGAGTTATGGACAAACTGCTCACAGGATGTAACCAACAAAGTGGCTGATGTGCTGCTCCTTCAATCATGGCCATGTGACCCCAGCTGCTGTCACTAAAGGTCGGTCATAGACCCCTATTTTCAGAGACTTGTAACTCTACTATGAAAATTGTCTCCATAGACTTAAGCATGGTATATACCCAGTGATGCCCTGTTCTTAATGGGGAGGATTTTGCAAACTTTGTTGAATGTTTTCTGATGTAAAATCTCATACTCCTGAGTAGTGTAAAGCCTGCATTTGTGCTTCTCAGGCTGCACATGGTTTCAGCTGAGTGCTTTCTTGCTGCATGTGGATTGATAGACATTTGCTCTTACTGCCTAAGGAAAGCACTGTTTGCTAGGGATGGAAGGGGGTAATTGTATGTAACACCTGATACTTTGGTGTAGAAGTTGGCTACTCTACACACCCTGTGTTTTTCTCCTAGACAACAATATATGGGTTTTCAGCATGCAGACACGAGTGATCAAATAAACCTAAGCGACCCTTCTGCTCTCTTGGCAATGGTTTGCAAACTGGAAATTCTGTTTCAGGCTCTGATGGTATTTGGCACCATCCATCTGTTGTGTCAATGTGCCATGATCCTCTTAAGGTGCCTAGTGCTGGATTGAAAAATAATGGACCAGTGGACAAATGAATTGAGGTGTTCCAGTGATAGGGGGTGAGGAAGTGGAAAGCTGGAGAGGTAGATGCAAAGCATAGCAGCCTGAAAGGGAGGCTGGCTGGTGTGTCTGTCCTGATCTCGCTTGTCCCTTCCAGGCTCCCATGCCAACCATCCCCCTGACAGCACTGTCCTCAGACCTCTTACATTTATACCTCTTTTCCCGGCAGTCCACTTCCCACACATTTTTGCCACCTTTCCCCATTGTTGCATCAGTTATGCAGCTCCTGTTCCCAGACCTACTGTGCCTTGTGCCTGCACTAGAGATGTCACTAGGAGGGGGCCAGACAGTGCTAAGCCACTCCACTTTCTAATATCAGGTTTGGTGCACAGTGGGATCACAGCAGTCCTTTTTCTGGCTAGTGGCCAGAGGGCATTTTTGGCCTCTGTGACTTTGCCAGCTCTGGGACGTAAACATTGATTTTTTTTAAAATACATTTACACAAGAATTCTAAATAACTCCACAGGAGCTATCATAGGCATCCAAGAAATATAAACAGTGAGGACCAGTCCTTGTTCATTTGGAGATGGGACTAAGTTGGGTAGATAAAAGCCCAGCGTGAAGCACGAGCCATGAGAGAATAGTTAGGCTTCATCTGCCAAGAACAAAATTCACTTGAGTTCCTTTATTGCTATCAAGAAATTATCTGTTTGTGTAAGAGAGGAGTATTCTTTTGCTCAAAAGTGTATTACAGTTTCTTTTGACATCACAGATGCTCTGCCAATGCATTTGTAAAGTGCTCTGCTATAAGACTATGGGGGGGGGGGGGGGGGAAGAGTTCTGCTCCATTCTCTTTGGAAATAAATTGATGAGTGTTTATAGCAGTGCTAACCTCCTGGGCACCTTGTAGGGAAGAGACTGAATGTTTAATGGAGTTGTGTTTGCATTAGTGGCCTCTTATCCGGAAATGCACCACTGTAATACAGCATCTTTGAAAGTGTATAATTGTATACATTACTTTTCTAATGATACTTTATAAGTACAACCACAAAGGAAACTAAACCCCTCTGTACTATGAATCTTACCAATGATTTTTAGTGAGTTTCACTTTGGCGAAAGATCTGAGAAAACACAGTTGGGTGGTATGAAGAGAAAAGACAACTGAGATCTTACATGTGAACCAGGCATAAAAGATAGGAGAAGATAGATAAATGTGTGGGGGGGTGGAGGAGAGGATAATGAGGTGGGAGAAGGAGGAATTTTTAAAAAAATCTCAGCCTCTAAAACAGTACGTTTTATTCAGAGTTTATTTATTTAGTTTTATTCAGAGGACAAACAAGGGAGATGTAACCATTAAAACTATTATGTAAACAAAGGAAGGTGAAAAATTAAAATTTGTTTTTCTATGACTGTGTAATTAATATGAATAAATTAGCATTCTTCCCAGCCTTGTATGTCTTCACTCCCCCTTTATTGTTATTGATTTATTGCAAATAAAAACTTTCCTACCCTAAGCCCCTGTGAATCAGACTTGGCAATCTGAGCAGATTTTGCCAAAGGATGTCATAGTGCTATGCACGTTTTTAGGGGTAGATCAGCAAGAGACTAATAACTTCATCCTATTTCACCAAAAAAGCAACATTATTATTATAAAATTACACAATGTCATCAGCTTACCTCAAAACCATTCACAGAAATGACCTCATTCCCACCAAGCAGCTATGACGAGAGAGGGATATTGCTGTTTTATTTTTCATATTAGAAAAATATTCAAGAACTGTAGTAACACAGGTACAATTTATAGATCAGTACCTCTGCATTCCAGGAGATTTACTTATCCTGTTGTGTTTCAGGATTTGGGGTATTGCAGACTTGCAACTCACATTGGTAGGTCGTGCCCACTGAACAGAACTGTTTTGGGGTAGAGAGATGACCCGAGAACATTGTAGTGATGGCAATTGGAGAATGGCAATTGGAGGCAACTGATCATCCAATTTAAATATACTGAAACTGGGTTCAAAACCAGGTTTCATTATAGCTGGCTGGCATGTGACCATGTCTTCCTAAGGCATAAAAACATGTCTACTGAATCCGAAGATAAAACAGCGTAAAAGATTCAAGGATAACATACTTTGGATAGGAGATGGGGCAAGGAGACCAAATTAATATAGTTATTTGTGGTTCGGAGTCTGAGCGCATTTTCAACCAGCCTCATAATCCTTCCCTTAGGTTTGTTTGTGGTGCGGAGTAAAGATGGTTGAGCCTGGTTGCATATGCTCTCAGCAACAGCATTAAAGCTCCATGGACAGCTGGGAGGGCTTTGCCCTGCTGGGATTTACTGCCACGTGGGAATCCTCCTGATTTAGTAAAAGTCATTTTATGGCATTATCAGATAGTCATAGTTTGTCAAACCTTCCTTTCTGTGCTTGCTAAGAATGGGCTCCGCCAGGCACCAGGTCAGCCAGTAGTTATGGCTTTGGGATTCGTGGTGAAGCGCTATCGCTGCTCTCACACCAGCAGTTTCTACTATCGGTAGGTTCTCTACTTTTTTTGTTTGGCAATATAGAGATGGAAAAAAGATCAGAGAAATGGAAGCAGCATTTTCACTTTCTCATTCACTCCTTCTATTTAATCCTTGTTTTTAAAAGTGGGTGGATTTATCCTGTTTGAGATGTAGGGATAAAAATCTGTATTCTGTAAGTTACTGTTAAGACTCACCTGACTCGGGAGCTTGTGCTCATTCAGCCCACGTCATTTCTGTCTCCATGCTGGAGAGTACTGGATGGGGACCAGGGGATGAAGCAGATTGTTGCTAAAGAAATGTTGCCTTACTGTTCATGTTCCAGTGTGTGTCTCACTCTGCCACTGCTCTTAGTCTGATGTAGCTGCTTTGTTTTTTCAGGAAAAATGATATAAGCCCACAACGTTAGGTTTTGTCATAAATCTTCCCCCTTGCGGGTACAGACTACCCTGGCTGTCAATTCAATTGACCCCTTTATAAACATCCCCCTTCATGGCAGAGGCATTTCTGTAACCCACAGTGCACTGTGAGGCATGCAGAAAGGAGGCTCCACCCTAAATAGTATATTTCCATAAATAGCATTTAAAAGAAACATCAGAGTTCAGCATCTGCTTCAGCGAAATAAAGGAGCTTGGAATGTTCGCATCGGGGACTGTGATTGATACAAGAGGGAAGATAATGTTACAGTGGTGAAATTCAGCAGATTGTTCAGTGGCACCGTAGTAGATTTGTCAGAGAAGCTGTGATCTGTGTGGGGAGAGCGCTGGAAGGGCTTTGAAATTAAACATAACCATGGTGCAAACACTGAATTTGGGCTTTGGGTGGGGCCCGCAATTAAACAAGCTCTGATTCTCTTCCCATTCTCACAAAGAGCAGAGTTCTCTTGCTGGCAATGAGTAGAGCTCAAATGTAAACAAAGCACCTAAAGTTTCCTACAGTGAATAAAACCTACATATAACAAAACAGGTTAGACTTGTAGACTTGTTCGCCAGATAATGGGGCATTTTACTAATTCATAGTTGGAAAACCAAGCTGGGTGTGGTGCCCATTGAATGAATGCTTGCCATAGGAATCCACTGAGAGAGCGCACTGTACTTCCGGAGCCAGATGCTATTGCTGCGGTTTGATTCAGTGGGCCTAGGTCTCCCATAGTAATGCTGAGAAGACATCCCACCGTACGGGAATCCAGGTTCTCTCTGCTGACTTGTGGCTAAGTATTGAATTAATCCTGCTGATTGTGGGAACTATCTCTGTAAAGGCATCAGTGCCGGGTTGTGGATTTTTCTGAAGCACACAGCCATAACTATCCGGAGAATTTTTTAATGTGAGGACAGCTGAGACAAATGGCGTTTAGTTGGATGGTTAGGCTGAGATCTCCTGACTAATATATTTCTAATCAAAGTTCTTGAGTTTTACCTTCATTTGTGGATGAAGAAAAACGACGGTGGAATTTCGTTCCTTCAGGGCTGTACTTATTGAATGATTGGTTTTTAGATTGTTGATATTCCCGTGTTGCGGTTTGGAGCAATATAATACTCTCTCTAGTGTGTGGAGTGATTGAAGGCCTCTTGTACTTGGTAGCTTGGCTTTTAAATAGGTCAAAATCAGCAGGTCGGCTTCATCACCAGCGCAATTAGATTTTTAACCCTTTCCCCCTGTGCTCGCTAGAGTACAGCAGTGGCTTATTAATTGATTGCTGTGCGTCGGATGCTGCCATTGGAAGCCTGAGGTTTTCAATTCCCAGCCGTCTCCTCCTCACAGCTGAAATCCTCCTGAAAAGGAGAGCTGTTGAATCCTGGTGTGCTAGGAGACTTGGTGAGATTAGGGTAAGAGTTGCTGGAGAGACAGGCCAGTAGCAGTGAGGTTCTGCTGTGGGATCAGTAGTTTGGGGCATTGTCAAAGCTCTGATTGAGGAACGTGCCTACTTCACTGTCAGGACCACTGTCCAGCAGCATTTGGAAAGAGGTGAGATGTTAAAATGTTTCCTCGCACACGCCTCCGACCGCTACGTCTCATGATAGAAGTGAATTGTTAAGTGTAGCTGCACTTGTGGTTTGTTGATGATGGTGTATTTTAATCGTGTGTCCCCTTGTGTAGTGTTTTTACCATGTGCAGCAGGGAAAAGGTTAATCATGTAAGGTTACGTGTAATTGAAATCAGGATTTGGGCTGTTAATGGGGCTGTTTAATAGAAACAGATTTGTGCAAACAACCCTTCCCCCACTCGGGGCCTGCATGATCTTCCTGTTTATAGTAATCCTGCTTCTGGGATTACCTCTCTTCACAGACACCCTAAGTAGTTCTCATTTTTCCAATAGCTTCCCATCTAATACAGGAAAGGCTCTCTTAATAGGGCATTCTCGCTGGACATTAGAAAAATAAGTGAGTGGCTTTGAGTTATTAATTTTGTGTCTATGCTAGAAAGGGAATGGCAATTGCAGATGCATTCATTCATTTAATCATCAAGCAGCTCTCCAGTGTCATGGTGGTGTAGCAACACGGTTGAGTTTGAATCAGTTGATGGTTTTTGCTTGTCAGTTCTGAAAGGAGGCGACAGTCCAAAAGAAATGTGTGCAGGAGAAAGGGATTGCTCTACCTTGTTCACAGCCCCTCTCTCCTGACCAAACCAGAACATTTTGTATCCCAGTTAATCTGTGATAAAAACTAAAGTGAATGCTGCAGAGGAAGCAAAACAGATGTGCTAGTGTAAACATTTAGCTTGCAAGGTGGGATAATATGGTAAATGTCTCCCAGCAGGGGAGTTCGTATGGAAAGAAACCTAAATAGAACTTCTGTGATGTATTTTGCTTCCGCCCCCACCCCATTCCTTGTAGGCCACTGGCTTAGCCATTCCTTAAAGGTATTTTCCCTCCCTGCCATTCTTTACTATCAAGGAGCTAGTTAACTTGCTCAGTCCAAGGAAGAGCAATTCGCTTCTTGCTTGAAAGGTCACCTTTGCCTTGTTGCAGAGCATGCTCCCTGAGCCCTGCTGGCTGCTGCTTCTCCCTGCTGTCTTCCAGCTCTAACCTCCTTATAGATGCAGCACCATGGAAACAGGCCCAGTGTTGAGCAGGCTGCGCACCGCCAGGAACCTTGTTTGTGTCACCTGAGGGGCAGGATGCAGCATGAAGGATGAGGAGCAGGGTCATTGCTAAATGTGTATGGACGGAACGGCTTTTCTTCCTACCCAGTGGTCCTGCCTGGCTTGGGATTCATCTGAAACTTTTAACCAAAGACTTGAGAGGACTGCAGCTGGATTTTGTGCAGATCTTCCTCTGTACCCCTGGATTTCTTTTCTGGGATGTAGTCCAGAGAAAGATTTGGAGGGGCTGTGATGTGGCACCGCTATGATTTGGGGGTGCTCCACCAGATGGCTGTACAATTGCTTCATGTAGGTGCGCTTGATTGCTGTGGTTTAGAATGTGTTGGCCATTTTAACCCGAGGATGCTACAGATGTGATGGCTTAATCTGGGTTTGTGAAAAGTTGCCTTGTTTGGGAAGAGGTCGTTTGTCTTCGCCTCCCTTCTGATCACCCCAGGTTTTCCTGCTGTGAGCTGTTGGGGCTGGAATTCGCTGTGGGCGCTCTTGGCTAATTCCCTGGCATCATTCTCAAAAGGACTTTCTATTGGAAGTGAATTTGCTGAGAATTTGGGAGAGTTGCCACTTGGGCAGCCAGTGACCTCAGCAGCTCTTTCTTGTAGAGGAGAAATGTAAATTAGAGAGAGGATTTCAGAATAATATTAAAGTGGTGCATTGTGGTGTGTTTATTTTAGACTTGCCCTACCTAATTGCAGCAAGTGTTCAATTATACATGGCTGAGGTTTTAGGGTTTCATTGCTGCAAGCGGCTGCTGTAGTCTATTACAAAAAAGCACAGTGCAGACAACATACTCATACTAATGCTGTCCATTTGTATTTGAAATCATTTTTGTAACATCCATCTGATCAGAACGCAGCTGTTCCCTGTGTGTAGGTCATTTTAATTTATTTAATGTAACCTACATTTTCTCTGAGAATGTCTAAAGATCCCATGTGAATCAACCCGAGTGCCAGAAGTAGCTGATCTTGTGCAAAACTAAAATGAGATGAACTCTGCTTGCTTCTTGAGAGATTTATTCTTTGTGGTACCCATGTTTTGGTCAGTTGCCTTGGAACCTCTGAAGATACAAGAAAAATGCATTTACAGAAGGTTTCAGTATCCCTCAATAAGATTTTTTTAATATTACAAAATATTAAGTTCTCCTCTGAAACAGTTCCAGCAGGCAGTACAGTTTTTCGAGAATAAAGCTGCCACCATAGCTCACAGTGCCTTCTCAGTGCTCCTCTGAGCAGCCATTCTAAATGTTTAGCTTTGAAACTAAGGGTTGGTCTGCACTTAAAACACTAGAGTGGCACAGCTGTACTGGTGCATCACTTCAGTGTAGACACTACCTATGGCAGGAGGAGGGGATCTCCCATCCGGGTAGATAATCCACCTCCCAGCGAGGCGGTAGCTAGTTCGATGGAAGAATTTTAGCGCCATCTGCATGGGAACTTAGATCAGCTAAGCAGTGCTTCTTATGGGGAATGGATTTTTCACACTTTTGACGGACATAATTTAAACATACCTCATTTTCTAGCGTAGACCAGGCCTACATTTTGGCCTAACTATGATGGGAAACTTTGGTGATAAACTATTGCTTTAAAGTGCAGCTCTGCTCTGAAAAGTGTGTGCAAAAATGGTGCTAGATACTCTCACATCTGCTGTTCCTACTTTGTCTTATTTGCGGTGCTTTGCTGAATGGTGGTAGAAGGAACTTTGCTGAGTGGAGGCCTAGAATTTTTTTTATTCCTGTTCGTGTTGCAGAATCAGATGAAATGAGAGGGATCTGGATTCTGTTCCTTGCTCACTATCAATCATTTTGTTTACTAAGTTCCTGTTATAGGGATGAGCGGTCAGGCATAAGTAGCCCCGCCACAGTAGTGCAACTGAAATCAGTTTTCCTGCAGAACTTTTTATTGCAGGTAGTGCTGCACAGTGAGGAAAGAACTACCGTGAGATGCTGTTTGGAAGACAGATAAACACAAACCTCTTAAATTGCAAACTGCTTACATGTATTCTGGACTCAGTACCGTGGTGCTTTGACAGTAGCCTGCTCTATAAGAACTTGATCTCTCTCTGGGCTTGTGTACACAACTCACAACAAGCTGGGGTGTGAGTCTTTTCTGCACAAGCCTTTGGTACAAGTGTGGACCCTGCTGCTGCACCCCAAATTTCCGTAGTGCACTTGGATCTACCCTGCTTTGAAATAGTAGATTAAAGTGAACTAACAAGTTTGTCATGTGTGGAAGCATGGTGTATGCATTTTATGGTGTGTAGCAGCAGAGTGTAAATCTACCCTGCTCTCAGCATGACTGGCACTCAATGTCCACATGGACGTTTAGTGCCTAGCATGCTATAACAGAGTAGATTTACACCCTAGTTTGCCACAAATGTCAGATTTTGAGTAGAGAAGCACAGCTATAAAGTATCACAAAGAAATTTAATTCTGAAAATATTGTAAACTATTTGACATGCAAAACTGGTCCCCAGACCCTAACGGTGCCGAGTATCTGGAGGTGTGTGTCTTTGAGAAGGCAGCAGAAACAAAAGGGAGGCTGATTGAAGGAGATCTGGATAGATGGGAAATGCCTGGGGCGATAGAGGATAAGAAACAGTCTGAAATGGTCAGGGATGCCCTTGCGGGAGCTGGAGGTGGGGGATTGCAGAAGTGCTCAAGGAGAAGAGACCTAGTCCTCAGCTGCAAAAGAGAATCTGCATGTCCATAAGGAAGTAAAAGGCAGCTTGGGGCATCCCCAAAGGAGGCCAGAAAATACAAGGGAGATGGGAACAGTTAAAAAGTGTAAGAACCAGCCAAGGGGATTGCAAAATGTTAGTGCAGACAGCTCGTCTGGGTAGGATAAGGTGACAGGGCATTTGCGTGTTTTAATTGGGGGTTTTTGCTAGTGGTTTTCTATTTTCTCCTCCACAATATGTAGAGGGAAATCTCAGTGATTGAAAAAACTCAATGAGAGGGAAAAAAATCTCATTTTGCGTCTCTTTAGGGATTGGGGGTAGGGTATTTGTTGCTATTAGCAAAGCACTTGCTTAGTAATCAGCATTTAAATACTCCCAGTAGCATATAGTAGACAGTAAATACAGATTTAAAGGGAAATTCAGTGTTTTGTGAAGCATTTCTCTTTTTCTTTTTCATTGTGCCAAAATGGCTGCAACTTGTATTTTTGTAAATCTAGATCTCCTGAATTTGGGTGGTGGTGGAATCTAGTTGCTAGCCAGATGCTAGTATCACCATTTTTTACCATGTTAGAGTTATACAGCACCATGAGTTTGAGAAACTGAATGAATTGATGCATGGGATTTATTTTCTTTAGGGCTATAAAGTACTTGTAAAAACTGTACAGAGTGGTTAACCCATGAGCCTCAGTCTTCCTTTGTTTCTGGATCTTGCCAAATCCTGAGAGGTCTCCTTCTTTCCCCCTCTTGTCCTCTTTCAGGTCTCGTGGACTACCAAAACTGAAAGAATCTCGTTCACATGAATCTTTGCTGAGCCCAGGCAGCGCAGTGGAGGCATTGGATCTTGGGACGGAAGAGAAAGTCTTTGTCAAACCTCTTCACAGCAGTATCCTTGGACAAGACTTCTGCTTTGAGGTAAAGAAACCCCACTGGCTGAAAGTACAGATTGCATGGTGTATATATCCTCAGTCCGTCTGTATCCCCACTTTGTGATTTCCTAACTGGGTGTGAATAAATCCGTTCTCTCAGACATTCTGAGGTTATCATGTAGAGTAGGCCATCTAATCATCATAAAACTCTAAAGTCCTCTGGGCTAATGACATCCATCAGTCAATAGGAAGACATCTTTTCAGTGACTGTGTTCTTGTATTGAATGTCTGCATATCAGATAACCATCCAAGTGTTTGTAATGTGCATGCAGATACATGGCTTAAGATAGCTTGTTGCATTCTTCATAATCTGAGTTCTCTTACCATACATTTTTTTTTAAATTAAATACAAACTAATAGAGAAGTCAGCTGAGAGATGAGCTCCAGTCCAAAAGCTCAACCTGTTCTAGCAGGCTATGGAGGAAAAGCTCAAGAAAAACAGACCTTGCAGGTGTTCTGAAGGTCAATGAACTTTGTCAGGCAATCAAGGGATTAAATTCTTTGGCTCAGGGCTTCCACTGCCCCCTGGCCTTCTCCATTGGTCCCCTGCATTCATATTATGGGGCTGTTCATAAGAGCATCCTAGCTGATCTTGGTTACCAAGATACCATGTGAAGAAAGTGGCTTCTAAGTTAGAAAGATCTGCAAAGTTAGCGGAGGGCTACTGAAGGCATGTTACATGAGTCTGCTTTTAAACTGGATAAACCCTACTTAAAATGCATGCCTAAAGTTGACAGGATGAACAGCATATTACCAAGTTTTACTTCAAGGCAGTCATGCTCAACATAACGTCATGGGCCCACTGGGTCTTCGGTGAAGTTATGCCTAGGTTGAATCTGGCCCCAGCTGTTTAAATCTCTGACACAAAGATTTATTTACTCCCTTGAAAACTGCTCTGTGAGAACACCGAATATATCAGTCTTCTCTCTTTTCCTTATGGGCTCCTATTCAGAAGCTGTTCCAACTCAATTCAAAGTAGTATCTGTTGTGTGGCTATTGATCTCAAAGGCCCAAAGAGTTACAGGTGTTTATAATCTCTCACTGTCCGACATTAAAAGAGAAGTGGGTTTTGCTCATGAAAGCTCATGCTACTATATATGTTTTTGTTAGTCAGTATGGTGCCGCAGGACTACTAGTTGTTTTTAGAGATGGGTAGGTTTTGGTTTGTTATAAGCAGAGGTCTTGGTTTTGCTCAGTAACTTAACAGACACCCAGAAGCATTTATTCAGATGAAAAGTTGATTGATTGCATACAGGAAGGAACAAGAAATCAAAGCAGACATTTATATTGAAACTCTGGTTGAGTGATTATGCAAACAAACATAGTCAAACCCTTTAATGCATTTCTCCTTTGAGGCAAAAGAGCCATCTCTTATTTTCAGAACAACTTCACTGAAGAGGAAAGGGTTAATTTTACTCCAGACGCGATGTGTAGAGGACATTTAGTTATCCTGTTCTTAACAGACAGACAAAAAGGTAGAAGAGAGACAAGCGAGGAATGAGGAGTGAAATACAGCTTTTCCTGATGTGTTTGGAGCACTGGACTGCTAATTAGTTACAAGAGGATGCTTTTGGTTGCAAGTCAACCATGACACTTGCTACTTGGAACCCGATTTACAATCTAGGCAGGAACATCATCTAATTGGATATTTTCTTCATAGACAAAGCAAGTTTGGATGAGTACAACACAGTTGACTTCAGGATTTGATGAAAATTCGAGAGAGAGAGAAAGAGAGAGAGAGAGAGAGACCCGAAAAAAAGGAGGGCAGGAAATAACACAACAGAGGAAGGGAAAACAATGCAGGATCTTATGTGCCCCTGTAGTCCTGGCAATTAGATATCCCCACTAATGAGCTTGAGGACTGGATGTCACAATCATGTGATGACTTTCAGCATTCCCAGTGAAAACGAAATACCTTGAACAAGCTTGAGGCCAGCTAGTCTTCCTTCCAGGAGGAAAGTCCTTTACACAAGACGAGCTGGGCTAATTTGCTGGACTGGCAGTTGGGGTGATAAGCTGGGACACAAGGTGAGATGGGAGATGAGGGGGAGACCTGAGCTGAACTGAACTGATCATGTCTTTCCCCCCATAGTCTCCTTAAGAAACCCAGAAAGGGGGAAAGTGGGTGTCAGAATTCATCCTCATTCTTTTTTCCACCAGTTAGGCCTTGGATCCGTCCCACCAATTTTGGTCTATTAATTCTGGTTCCGTGTTTTCTATTTTTAGCAAGTGTAATTTCAACAATCCTTGGATTATATCCACATGGCTTGTTTGGTTTAGATTTATCAGTTTTCTTTGTTTATTTTGCACTTCTAGCATCATTCAGTATTATAAACAACTGGATCTGTTTTCCATGGTTATTGTAACGTTACAAACTTTCACAGACTTTTTATATCTGAGCTCACAATAGGAAATACTGGGTTGTTTCAATAGTCACAACATATCCCATTGGCTGGCGACACTTCCTATTCTGCTTTCCCTTCCCTGGAAGGGGAAGACAGCTAGCAATACAAGTGCAAACTGTAGTCTTAAAGTGGTTTGCCCACATTCTGAATGGAAAGAACAGGTGGAGTTGGCAACACCCTATAAAAATTGAAGCAAAATGTGACTCTCTTTATGCTCACAAAACTGAGCTAGTGCCAGTTTTGCTCCAAATGGTGGTGTGTCTTAGGCTGTCTACACTACAGAATTGAAATAGTCCGCCGCATCCGGGGAACGTGTCTGCTTTTCCAACATTTTTTGAGGAGGAGAAAATGCGCTCTTTCGGAAGCCCTGTAAATCTCGTTTCATGAGGAAGACGGGCTCTTCTGAAAGAGGAGGTTTTTCTCAAATTTGGCCTAGTGTAGACAGGCCAAATTTCAGAAAAGCCTGTTCCAGAAAAAAAATCAGAAAAGGTACGCACATTGTGGAGAGCAAATTGCGTTCCTTTTTCCAAAAAAGAAGTGCAGTATAGACTTAGTCTTACGAAGCAGAGTCAAACATTTTGGTTGCTGCAGTCCATTGCTGTGTGCGCAATTGTTTGCTTCCTGAAGACAGTATTTCCAGTGACATCCAGCAGGGATTTTTGTTCATTAGACCTTTCATCAATGTGTGACTAGCTCTCTCCTTACACCTGCTCTGCTAATGATCAGATTGTTCAACTCAGGGGCCTGTGGGGATCTAGCAAGTGTCTAGAGGCTGCAGTTCAATTAGCATGTGCACACATTTCAAATAGCTGACTGCATCCTTATTTTACAGTCTCTCAAAACGTTTGGCTAGAACGTTCGGTTCTACACCCAGCTGAGCTGAAGTTTTTTCTCTGCATTCTGTGTCCTTTTCAGGCTTGCACCTGCCCGGCTCCTGTATTTTGCTGCCTCTTTCAAATTTGCTCTCAATGTTGAAAGTCACCTATGACTAAGGCTGTGATTTAATCACAGGTATTTTTAGTAGGGTCATGAACAGGTCATGGGAAAGAAACAAAAAACCCAGCTCCTGCCCTGTCCGTGACTTACACCATAAATACCCCTGATTAAATCTTTGAGAGAGTGGGAAATCCAGGGAGCCTGGGGCACCAGCTGTGGGAAAGGAGCCCTGGGGTGCAGGGGGTTGGGGAAATGGGGGAAGCTGCAGAGGCAGTGGACGGCTACCCAGGAGAGATTCAAATGCCGCCCAGCGGATTAGCAGAGTGCCCACAGCTAGCAGCGTGTGTTAGTATTGGTGGGTCACATCCCCACATGCGTCGGTGCCTATAACAAAGTTTATTCCACACGTGGATGGGAAACATTAGAGGGAACATTGACAGGGGGCCCCGCTGCCATTCCAACTGCAGTGGGGGGAAGCCATGCAGAGCCCACTGCTGCTCCAGCCACTACTGCTGGCAGGAAGGCCCCAGGGAGCCAGTTGCTGCTCCAGCCACCCCAGGACCGCTGCTAGAAACCACCAAACTGTGGCTGCGCATGCCACTCCTGGCGCCGCTGCTCAGGCAGTCCCCAGGGATAGCTAGCCACATCAACCACTGCTTGGGTAGTCCTGGGGCCCCCAGAGTAGCTGCCAGTGCAGCTGGCCTCAGACCACTCCAGGAGCAGATGGTGCGGCTGGTTGTTGGGCCCCCCAGGTGTCTGGCTGTAGAGCTGCTCCAGCAGGGGATGGTCTGGCTGTCCCCAGGGTCACCTGAGCAGCTGGCCACTGAGAAGTCATGGAGGTCACAGGAAGTCACAGAATCTGTGACTGATGCAGAATCTTACCTGTCGCTTCTGCTCCTTATGATGCTTTGCAGTCCTGCCGGAACTAGGCCTGTTGTTTGTGTTCCAGGTAACCTATTCCAGCGGCAGTAAATGTTTCAGTTGTTCGTCTGCAGCAGAGAGAGACAAGTGGATGGAAAATCTACGCAGGACAGTGCAGCCTAACAAGGTAATAAATGAGGAAGCGGCAGGACTTTGCTATCAGTAAAATGTACATGCTATGATTAGATTCTTGTCCAGATGAAGTATCAAACCATCATAGAGATGCTCCCCTATTGAATTAGGTTGATCACACCAAAGTAGCTGTAGAGGAAGGAGGCCATGCTTGGTGTTCCAAAAGCCACCAAGCACCACTTTCTATAAAGTGCAATAGGCCAAATGGTTAATCATTTCTATGATCTTGCCGCCTGATCCTCATCTCAAAGAAGTCTGCTCAATGAGACCGATCCAGGAATATTGTCAGTTAGGGGAAGCACCTGGTTGCTAGGCTTTAGATTGGGTTCCTTCTAAGGTAGGACCCAAGAGCAAAGATACTGAACACCATGGCCCAATAGAAGGGATAGGTCTTGGTAATGGAGTGGTTTCACTGTATGATTTAAAACATCAACCAAAAAATTCTACTGAGTTACCAGAAATGGTATGAATCTGCCACTTTCTGAACGGAAGGAGAGTAGTAAGGGTGTGAAGTATCGGGTAATTGACTAATCAAATAGTCACTACATTTTGCATCAACTATTCGATTAGTACAGGGGTAGCCAACCCGTTTAACAAAGAGAGCCAAAACTGCAGCGGAAAAAATGCAAAGAGCTGCACCAGAATTGTCAAGCAAGCGGAAAAAAAGCCCTCCAGAATTGTTGAGCGAAACAAACTATACAAACATTTATTTTAAAAAAAAAAGGAGGCTGCCCCTTTAGGACAGCCACCATCTTGGGCACCATTTTTAAAACCCCTCAGCTCTGACCCGGTAAGGACAGGGAAGCCAGGGAATGAGGGGAAACCAGTGGGGGGTAGGGGCCATGCGGGGCGGCACAGGAGCAGCTTTGTGAGCCACACTTTTTGGGGGCAAAAGCCACATGCGGCTCGCGAGCCATGGGTTGGCCGTGGCTGGATTAGTAAATAAGGCGCCTCCCCCTTTGAAGTGTAGCAACAGCCCTAGGGCTTCACGCCGCTCTAATGCCACAAGGAGCCCAACGCAGGGCTCCCTGCGGTGTGTCAAAGCAGCAGCGCCGCACGGTGTCTGGGGTCACCTGGGGGGTCCCCAGCTGACCCTGGGCTCCACACAGCACTTCCGCTTTGAAGTACCCCCTCTTCTTCCCCACCCCCTCTATCTGATAGAGGCAGCAAGTGGGGGATGCAACTAGTTGACTATCCTGTCGACTAGTCCTTCACATCCCTAGAGTGTAGATCTAGTGTGTTCTGAACCAATCTGAATACAGCTTATAAAAGGTGATGAAATAGCGAATGATAAAATACACCCAGTGCATCATCCGTGTGTTCTGTTTGAAAATAAAATGCTTTTTTTCCTCACAGGACAACTGCCGCCGAGCGGAGAATGTGCTCCGGCTCTGGATCATTGAGGCTAAGGACTTGGCCCCCAAGAAGAGATACTTCTGTGAGCTGTGCCTTGACGACACTCTGTTTGCCCGCACCACCAGCAAAACCAAAGCGGACAATATCTTTTGGGGTGAACACTTTGAGTTTTATGGCCTCCCGCCCCTCCATAGCATCACAGTTCACATCTATAAGGATGTGGAGAAGAAGAAGAAAAAAGACAAAAATAACTATGTGGGTCTAGTCAACATCCCCATGGCCAGTGTGACTGGCCGTCAGTTTGTGGAAAAGTGGTACCCGGTCAGCACACCTACGCCCAATAAAGGGAAGTCAGGGGGGCCTTCCATTCGGATCAAGTCCCGATACCAGACCATCACCATCCTCCCCATGGAGCAGTACAAAGAATTTGCAGAGTTTGTTACCAATAACTACACCATGTTGTGCTCGGTGCTGGAGCCTGTGATCAGCGTGAGGAACAAGGAGGAGATGGCCTGTGCTTTGGTGCACATTCTTCAGAGCACTGGCAGAGCCAAGGTAAGAGGAGAAGGAACATGTCAGAGAGGTTCCTGATGCTCATCGGCATTTTTCACGGGTTAAAAGCACTTTGCAGACTAGGAGGGCTTGGTGTGTGTATAAACATAAATAGGGACAAAGCTCGTATGAGGGTGCGCGGCCCTGGGAAAGGGCATTGGGGGAGGGGAACACTATCAAAGGGGAGGGCGGTAAAAGGGAAGGACTTCATAGCATCCCACCATCACAGGCTAATAAGCTTGTACATTGAGTGCACAGACGTATTTTCTGTAATGCTGGATAGCTGGTGCGCCAAGAACACTGCAGCGTCCAGGAGCTTGCAAACACAGATTTGTAAATGTGTCTTGGTGAACAGCAGGGGTTCACCACTGTTAATGGGTGATTAGCACTTGAATTAGCCTCGCCTGGTTGGGAGTAGCCGCTCTAAAAGGCCAGACCCACATTGCTGCATCCTCTTGTGAGAGTCAATTAGACTTCTGGGGCATATCCTAGGGTTCGCCATTGGCCATAAGCTGAGCTGCTCTATCGTTCTGTCTTTGTGAATTCTGAGAGAGCTTGTCTGTCCCTCTGGGTAAATAGAATGCATCGGGGAAGAAGACTTTGGAAGATTATTAGCACTCAAGTGGCTTAACCTGTATCATCAGGTGATTGGATTACCAGCTGAGTGAAGTGGTACCCAGCTCTAGCCCCTACGACGCCAGCTGTACCAGCTACCCTGAGTTTTTAAAGCATGGCCAAACTCAGATGATCTGGGTGTTGTGTGGCTGGGAACATTTACATAATCCTTCCACTTTTACACTCTACATTTACCATCTTCCACTGCACGGGTCCTCCTAAATCGAATACCCTTTGTGACCAAGTATAATGAAAATTCATAAATGCCCTTTGCTTATCTGATCTAGAGCAGTTTGCAGTGCGCAAAGCTCCTGTAGTGTTGAACTGTAGTAAGTCTGGCAAGCCATCTCCAGATTCCTTCATGATTCTTGCAACTGACAAGTGAATTATCATGTTACAGCTCTGCCTTTGTAGTGATTGTATTTTGGATTCTGACACACTGGGGAAGTATTACAATGTAGGATATTACAACCTGGAGCGCCCTCTCAAGTGAGCAATCCAGGACTTTATTTTATTATTGTTACACTTGCATCTCACTGTTACACTGATTGGGAAACTTCTGCCAATCTGTATAGAAAAGAAAAAGGTAAGTAAATAACAATAAAGCAAGGGTAATGTAGCTTGGATGTAGTTATTAGACTTCCTAGTATGCCAGTAATGTGCACCAGTAAATACGTTGAATGCCATTTTAGGGGTGGGGAGACCTCATTACTTCTGTGTGTGAGGCTAGAACTTTCTTTTGCAGACTAGCACGATTCACTTGTATTATTCACAGAGGCCTGACAGGATGCTAACAGATGTAGAAACCAGACAAAAATTTGGTCTCTGTCCCCAGCGGCTTTACAGTCTTTGAAGCTGGATTCTGGAAGGGACTGAACAGTTTCTTTGGGAAGCAGCTGAGGAATTTGATTACTACTGCAGGACTGGGCCCTGTATTGGCCCTTGCAGTCTGGTTTGATTCTTGCCCCTTCTTCTGTCTGGCCTACCTAATAGCCTAACTGCAGTTCAACACAATACTCAATTAATGCCTAGTAGAAGTCCTACGTTTGTCTCCCAAATCCTCAGACCATTTTATGCTCACTGATGTCATTGGTGTAAATCCTTTTATTAAAATTCCTGTATTTAATAAAATGTTGGCTTTGCTTTCCTCCTGATATTTTGAGTTTGGATAGCTAGGAAACTCCCAACTAAATTTCTCTACCATGGATCAGTAAATCATGACGATAACACGTCAGCCACAGAGGAGTGAGTAGGCCATGGATTCCAATCAGGACCTGGGTTAAATGTCAAAAGAGCTTGGCTGTAGAGATTTTTATTTCGAGGTTTGTTTCCACCTGTGTAATATTACTCATCAGTTCCAGCTGCTGTTGCCATTTTAGAAATGAGTCTAAAAAATGACAGAGTTGGAGATTGTATTGGCTTAGGTGGTCCGGTACACACATGTGTGGGTGACCTCTAATTAATCCATATAACCCCCAATGCTGTAATAGCTGCATGCCTCCCCGCCAGGCCAGGCACTTCAATTCAGTAATCCTCTCCACCCATTCTGAGGCATTCAGGGCTCCGTCTCTTCTTCCCATCTGGGTTCTAAAGTCATTTAAAGAGCAGAGCATGATTCTGTTTGGTTGATAAACCTTATTGCTGCTGGACTTTTTCCCTCAGGACTTCTTGACAGATCTGGTGATGTCTGAGGTAGATCGCTGTGGAGAGCATGAAGTTTTGATCTTCAGGGAGAACACGCTTGCCACCAAAGCCATTGAAGAATACCTAAAGCTGGTAGGACAGAAGTATCTTCATGATGCACTAGGTAAGAAAGTACCAGACTCTCTCTCCTCCCCTCCCCCGCTTTGTTTCACAGAACCTGGGGGGCCAAACACTGTCAGAGCAATCAGCCAAGTGCTAGGGCTGTGCTTTGAGAATCCTGCTGGGAATGCATTGACTGCTGATCCAGCCTCATGGCTGGAATGGGTTCTTTAACTCTAGGACCTGTAGGTACTAGGATCCGTGGTCCCAGCAGATTCACTGGTCCCAGCCAGTGCATACAGAGGCACAAGGGTCTCACCTAGGGGACGTGTGGCATGTCGCTTGCATGAATTCCTGCTCTAGCCCCATGTGCAGTAAAACATCACTGGTTCTGCTGCATCTGGGCCTTTCTTCTTCATGGAATACAGACACAAGATTTGGCTACTAAGTTTTGCAGCACCTGAAAAAACACCATCACTTCTGTGCGGCTTAGGGATCCCCGTTTAATAGTTATCTCATCCCAGTGTTCAGCGGTTTCCTACATATCATTATTTTCCCTTGGGTCCCCTTATTGATTTAGATGTCATATCTCTTCATTATGATTTGTGAGTTATTCGCTCTGGAGTACATGCCTGGGGATAAAGGTGATTGTGATAATGTAACACTAGGAAAGATACTGACAACAGAGATGAAGTTTGGTACTTTTGTATTGTGTAAGCTGTGTGCCTGGACATGGCTGGTCAGTCTAGTGCCAGGTACAATCCCAGCTGAAACAAGCAAAGTCCCTTTCTTGAAATTTCCACAAGTGTGTGCGGCAGAGGCTCTCATAGCCCCATTGGGGGGAAAAGGAGCCATAATGTTGAAGATACTCCCTCAGCTGCCCAAAGTCCCCCCTGGAAACTGAGATGCAACAGCATGAGGTTGAGAGCAAAGCTGATCATCCACTGGATTTTATTGCGGGGGCACCTCCAGCCATGCTGTTCTGGTTCAAGTCCACACCCGTGTTCGGGTTTTGGTACTTGTCTGCAGGGCTGGATTAAGAGAGGGCCTTTAGGGCCTGCAGCCCCGGGCTAAGGAAGCCCCACCCAGAAGATCTCTGGGCTACCAAAAGTGCAGATCTTTGTGTGAGGCCCCTTTTGCCCAGTGCCTGGTCTACAGGCTCTAAAGCCCCCCTGTGCATTATCTGGCACTGCTGGGTTGTGGGGGATGGGGGGAGAGGCAGCTCCACACCTATCCCCTCCCTCCCATCCCACTGGGGCGGGGGCACTGTGCAAAGCCTTCCCTCTTCCCCCACAGTGCAGAGGGCCACAGGGAGCAGCCAGCCGCTCTGAGTGGCACTGCTCCGTGCTGCAGGGACAGGCTGTGGGCTGGAATAAAAGGCTTGGCGGGCTGGACCAGGCCTGTGAGCCGTATTTTGCATGCCCCTGGACTATAGCCTCTGCCAAGGCGCTACCATCCAGCTTGGCCATGTGTTCCATGGATGCTGTTTAAGCCAGAAGTTGGCACAGAAAGTTTATCTGGGCAACAAGGTGATTTCCTCTTTGTGGACCCTGCATGTGCCTGCACCCGGCCTTGGTCCCGATTCCTGCTTCACTCGTGGCTCTTGCCTCATCCCTGCCTTCACTCCTGTTCCCACGGTGCTCGGTCATCGTGCTCCACCCTTCTCCCTCCTTTAGTGCCTGCCCTTGTGCCTCACTTCTGACCTTTGTTACTAGTCCTGGCTCAGACCCTGGCCTCTGACGTCTAACCCTGGCTCTGGCCTGACCTTTTGGCTTTGACATTTGGTATTTGACCTCGGCTCTGACTCTCAGCTTTGATTCCTGGTTCTGATTCCGGCTCCACCCCGGCTCTGGTAGTTAGAAGTTAACTCTGGTGCTGACGCTTGGCTCCATTCCTTAGCCTGCAAGGCTGCTCCGCCCACTAGACCTGACTTCTGCTCTACTAGGCCAGACTGCATTCATCCCCATAACAGCACTGACCCTACGCCCTCCAACTTCCTGCCTTCCTAGCATTGCCCCATCAGCAAGCCCAGCACTCTCATTTTACTTGACTCCCTGTCTTACCAGCACAGAGACGTTGCCAGCTCTCTGCCCATCCCCCTTGCTCCCCAGCTTTGCTCTGGAGCCAGGCCACTGCCAAACAAGTAATCCCAGCTCCACAAGTGCCACCCCAATGCTGGGTATGTCCACACAGAGCCTAGCCAGTTGTAGCTGGTGTGTGCTAGCTGACTCCAGCTGCAGGGCTATTTCATGGCTGGGTAGATATCTGGGTTGTGAGGTGGGGGGGGGATCCCCAATCGGGCTCCAGTCCAAACCTGCAAGTCTACACAGCAATGAAATAAGCCCTTAGCCTTAGCCCCACAAGCCCAAATAAGCTGCCATGGGTCAGTCGCAGTTTTTTTTCTGTTGTATAGACATACCCATTGCAACTGTACAGCTCCCAGGAAACCGACAGCCTCCCTACAAGGAGGTACTGCCAGCTGTATGCTGGTTCCTCCCCCTGCCCAAGGTCCCGATATGAGCTACCTGTCTCCTTCTTTCGTAGCCTAGGAGGAGATTGGAAAGTGATACAAACCAGGTTAAATCATGTCAAAACTGACTCCTTCCAAGAGAGCCAGCCCTGCTCCCCAGGGGCCTGGAAACTGGCTGGTCATCCAGGTGTGTTTGGCCAGATTAGCTAGTGTCTCAGATCAGACTCTGAGATGTAATTAGGTGCATTTTGAGTGCATTGTGTGCATCTTTTACAAGTAACCCGCCTGATTCTGCCAGTGTTACTCTCACTGGGTAGTCCCTTCAGACACTACTCACCATGAGTAAGGGTGGCAGGATCTAGCCCAGTGCAAGGAGGCAAGTAGCATTTTACTTGATGCCTTGTCTTCTGGCAGATGAAATTATTATCTTTTCGTTCAATATGTTACATTTGACTGGGCATCCTTTAACATGCAGCAGTTGCTTAGATACTTTCAAATGATGACTGTATGCATTGTCTGTATGCATCAGTGCTAAGTGATAAGATTGTGATTCATAAAGTTAGAGATGGAAAAGGACCTATTATGTACCCCCTTGGTTCCAGCCTCGCGAAGATGGCTCTCAAAGAGATGCTTATCCAGTTTTGAACGTGTCAGTTAGATTTGATATTCTGTGAAACAAATTGACCACACTGAATTCAGAATGAGGTGTTAAATGTACCGACACGCACATTTAGATACATGATAGGATCTGGCTATGGACTACTGAGAACAAGTTACAAGTGCATGAAAAAGAATTCAGGAAGCTATTCTTACAGCCAGCGTCTGCTTGCTCCAAAGTGCTGAGAGCTTAGCAAATGCAATAGAATCTCAGTGTTAGGGACACTTCAGGAATGGATCCGCAACTTCAAAATGTTCATAACTCTGAACAAAATGCAGCTCTGGCAGTTCACGCTCTGGGCAAGGTTCCAGAGGCAACAAGGCAGCTTTCTTGCATGCACCACCCTGACGGGAGTGGGGGCTTGGGTGAACGCAGTGTGACCCTGAGTGTGTGTGTGTGTGTGCGTGCGCGCTTGGGTGAACGCTCTGTGTGTGTGTGTGTGTGTGTGTGTGTGTGTGTGCGTAGCTCCTATTAGCGGGAGATCATGGCTTTGTTTGCAAATGTCTGTGTGCCCACCTCCTAGCTGTAAATGGGTGCCCTGCACACAGCGGTGGAGACAAGCAGCCCAGATATGCCTACCTTTAAGATGCAGTACAGGCCCTGCACAGTATTTTTTTTTTTTCTGCCTGTTTACTTCCAGTTTCACTTGGTGTCTGATTAACCCTTCAGTTCAACTTCACATGGAGTCTGGTTGACCATTCAGTCTGGTTTTCATCTCTCTGGAGTTCTACAGTAACACATACCTTGCTCTCCTCCATATCATTTTTCTGTAAAGAAGCCCAAATTGGCTTAATAACCTATTTGTCTTTTATCAAATTGTTGTTCAGCTTGAACTTCCTTCAAGCCTGGAAATGCTGTACTGTTGTTCCTCTGATAGAGTCTCTTCTTTGGCCAGAGTTGAAGTACTAAATTACACTTTATTCTTTGCTGTTGAAGTTTCCCTCTAATCATTTAATGGCCCAATTTCAACCTCTTGTAGTGAAGTACACTGTGAACAAAACTCATTTCAGTCAGCTGTAGTTTCTGTTTCTTCTCGAGGTTCAGGTATCATCAAAAGTTTCTAAACAGGACTGTTTTTCCCATACAACTATGACAACTTGTTCAGAATAATTGCAACATCGCCAGGCTATAAGATTGTATACCCAAACACGGGTACAAAAATTTGTGGAAATGAACAGATTTGAGTAAATGTATCACGCATCCGGTTTGCAAAGCTACTGGTGGTTTGGCTTTTGGGGCTTTGTTTGTTTGTTTGTTTGTTTGTTTGTTTGTTTGTTTGTTTGTTTGTTTAAAATATTTTTGCACAGCCCTTCTGGCATAAGCGTCAAACTGGGAACAACTGAGGAACGAAATCAAGAGTCACTCATTCATGAAACAAATAAGTGAAGACTGTGCACAGTGGCAGTTTAAAAAGAAATGGGTTTGCTAGAGTACATACGAGAGAGAATAGACAATACGCTGAAAATGCAGTGTATCAACCAGTCGAAGCCCCACATCCCAAATCTGAAGTTGTGTCCAATTCTAGTTGCCTCACTTGAAAAAAGAGAAGTTAGAAGTTTAAAAGCTCTAGAAATAGGCAACAAAGATTCTGCAAGATGTAAGAATGACAAGAGACGGCATATCCCAGGATTATTTAGCCCGGATTGAATTATTCACA